>NW_023494784.1:17023484-17623484 GCF_904425465.1 Colossoma macropomum | reverse complement strand
GCAAACAAAGCTTACAACATCAGCTGTTTGAACTCTCAAATGAACTCATGCTCCTCACCTCCTCTCTCCTTTCCTCAGATGGGCCTTTCAGCTCTCTGGCCTGGTCGTCTTTGGGGTCAAACAGGTAGATGTAGTCAGAGGAGTAGCTGACCAGAACCTCCTGTCCATCTCCACTGTAGCACAATGATGTCACACGACACGACTTGTTGGACAAGTGGGCAGGGACAAATCGTACGCACATGCCTGTTGTCCCTCTCCCCATGTAATTACCTATGCATAGATATAGAAGAAACAGGAAGGTACAACATTTGTTTAAGGTGTAATTTGTCAAATGGTGCTCTTATTAATTGAACAATCGTCCCTCAATGCATTTTATAGAGAATTCCACTGATTTTTCTAAATTTTTCAAAAATTCGTGGTAAAAATGTAAGCAAAGTCATTCAAAGTGGTTTAATGTGAAATGTGCCATTCTAGAGAAATAGAACTGTTCAGAGTGGTGGTGATAGGAACCAGACATCAGATTTTAATGCCTCTAAAAGTTCCCTCAAACAAGGCTTACATAAAATGATAATAAAAACGCTGCCCGACACCTGAGGCTTTGTTTTACAATATTTTTAAAATAAAATCTGGTGTAAAATGTAATTTTTAAAATCCTTTTATTTTCCACTATTTTGCCATAATTACACTATATAAAGGAACTAAGAAGACACACATAGGTTTACTGGTCATTTTAAAAAGTAAATAAAATGACTATATTTGTGTTGTAGACATCATGACCCCTGGTTCCTATCACTACCACTGTAAAGAAATCTGAGTCAATAAGTTTCTCCACAATTTCACTTTAAACCACTCTGAATGATGTTTACATCTCAATAATATGCAGAAGTTTTGAAAGATCAGTGGAATTCCCCCTTAAGACTTCATAAAACATCTTATGTCATCATGCAATTAAAGGCATAAGCTGTTCATAAATATTCAAGCACTGCTTTACAAACACGTAATTCAATGTTTATGTATGTGTTATGAATTTAATATGTAGGTAGCCTTGAATTGAAGTGTTACCTATTTTTGTAAATGAGACATATGAGTGTGCAGAAACTTTTTAAAGTTTAAAGAACCTCTGCACTAGGCGTGGGTGAGTCATAATGCATTAGTAGTGCCACATTTAAAAATGGCTCTGGGCACAATGAATTTTATTTCATTTAGTTTTATTTCACATAACGTGCCACATTAAAGCCAGTTCAACAGCACTAATTATGTTCTCCACAAAACACGCCTTTGATCAGTGTTCTTTGAGTACTGACAATATTCTTTATGTGCTCAGAGAAGCATACTGTCATGATAACAATAAAATATCATCATATTACCCACTTATACTACATACAATGTAAAGGTTCTATGTTGATTACAAGTTTTTCTCTATATCCATACATCCAAGCCAAGAATAATTAAGAAAACATTATTTGTAAGTGTGTAGAAACTTTAACACAGGCCAAGATTCCAGTTGAAGAATAATCTCAAGACACTTCTAGCCCAGACAGTGATAACACATTTTCAGTAATGAACTAATGTTATACATTTTCACATCTGAATGAGTGAGTGAGCATATGTGTAGTTACTTGGTAAACAACGCTTCTTAACAGTATTATGATGGAACAAATGTCTGTCACTTAAGGCCTCCTATATCAATACAATGTCATTTACTATGTCATCTTGTGATTAATGGCATAAGATGTTTGTAAATGCTGCAGTTTTGCTTTATAAATATGTTGATCAATTTTTATGCATGTATTATGAAGTCCCTATATAGCCTTCAAATAAAGTGTTCCCATATAAATGTATCTTAAAAGAACCATATACTGAAAGGCTGTTCAAGGATTCAAAACTGGTCCTTCTATAACATTTTTTAAAAAAACAAAAAAAAAAAACAAAACTATAATTCCATGACTATAAAGCTTGCTTTAAATAAGAGTGAATAAAATGTAGCTGGAGAGTGTGTCTTCAACCCTAGAGACAGAACATTAAGGGACAGAGTCATTTTTAGGTAACGATTGAGAGTACACTGATCTCTGACAGCAGCTGTGTCATCAAAACATGACAAAGGGAGCAATTCATTCAAGAGCTAAATGAGACTTGCTTAATTTCTGTCCTGCAACTACTTTACCTTGGAAACTTTCAAAAATATGAACAATATTGTGATTCATAGTTACAGGGATGTCTCATTCACTGTTATTAAACGCTGAAGTAACTGTTATACTGTTTCTACTGCAGTAACTAGAACTTAAGAAAGAGCAGAGGAGATAGATATTCATACATGTTCCATGAACATAACTGATGTTGACTTTAATGGGCCAGTTATCAAGAAGATTAATGGCACTAATGTCATATAGTCAATGAAATAAGATAAATGTAGTCTGAAGATCACAAAGTGTTCTTACCTGTAGCTCTTGTGCCAAGCATTCGTCTGTCGTATATTCTAACGGAACTGTCAGAGCATCCCACAGCAAGGTAATAGGGCACCAGAGGAGAGATGGATATCGAGGTAGCGGCTCTCCGACAGTTAATCAAAATGTCCTGATTTAGGAGAGAGGGGGAGAGAGATAAGCTTAAAAAATGGATCAATGTAAAATGCTTAATAACATTGTGAATGCAAAGTATATAAGAAAACTAATCTCTTTGTTCAGGTGCATGCAGACCTTTTTAGGGGTTCAAAGAAAAAAAAAAGGCAAGATGAACGTAAATTACACTAAATGTAATTTACAGCATATTGCACACAATGTAATCATGTTTCTGAAGAAACCAAACATAGTGTTGAGTTTTCGCAAGGCAGACAAAAACACTAGTTTTATTGCCCAAACGGGCATTCTGACCCCCAGTATGAACTCCAGTCAGTGTATGAGGCACCAATTATGACACCTAACAGCTATAAGCATTGGAGTGGCAGCTCTATTTAAGAGTGCCAAAGCATGAAATAATCCCTGTTTTTCACAATAACAGGAACTTAGTTTAGCAAGTTGTCATCGCCCCGTACTGTCGATATTATATTTGGCTGTTATTATACCATATTATACAATGAGACGCTATATTAAAGAGATAATTAGTGTTTCCTGCGCTGTTGTGATGCGGCTGGAGTTACTGAGGGGAAATCTGTAAAAGCGCTGTTTTGTATCAGAGAGGGGGCGCTCAAGAGCACTGAAGCTCATGGAACTCGAGCTGACCTACAAAGTCTATTCCCAAAGCAAGACAGGGCCTCAGATCACAAACAGATCTCGAAGATTTGCCGACCAAGAGAGCACTTGGGGAAAAGAACAGGAGCTTAAGCCCCCTTGGGGTCTATCTGTGCACATGTCTGTCTTTCTTGATGTGCCCTAAC
The DNA here is from genome assembly GCF_904425465.1 of Colossoma macropomum. Taxonomy (NCBI): domain Eukaryota; kingdom Metazoa; phylum Chordata; class Actinopteri; order Characiformes; family Serrasalmidae; genus Colossoma; species Colossoma macropomum. The sequence continues at coordinate 17,620,111 of NW_023494784.1, read as the reverse complement.
ACAGTGAGTGGAAAAAAATGGTACATCAGTCTAATTAATAATTCATATCAATGGAGTGAGTGTTTTTCTTCGCAGACACGGCTCATCAGCTCATTCTCAAAGCTAAGTAAGCATGGAAGACAGAGTGTGATGTATTACACGTAGATCTATTTGACAGTTAGAATCTATGACCAAGAGTATGAGAGAGCAAGTTGTGAAGTGCAGGGTGGAGACTGCAGCCACATAACAGCATCTGGCACAGCGCCCCGCAAGAGACGTCCAGACATGGCTGTTCCTTGCCAGCCAGGCTGACGAAGATAAGTGTTATGCGAGGGGACCTGATCTCTGATCAGAAAAACAGCCTCCCTCTGAGGTATTAGCTCAACTCTGATCTGAGACATTTAATGAGAGAATTGCCACAGGGACAATGCAGAAACTCAAGAGTGCCCAGACATGCTGCTAGGCAGACATGGTGCTAAGAGAGAGAGAAAGAAAAGCCTAAACATGTTTTTTTCCCTAAGAACTATTTCATTATGAAGAAGAAGGTTAGACATAGACAGGCTCGAGGCAAGTTTGCCTGTTTGCAGTTCTAAGCTCCAATATGTGGTAACAACCCACATAAAGTGTCTTAATGAGGTATAAAATTGGTGCTATATAAGAAAACTGAAACGAAAGTTGGAAATAAAAAGGTTAAATTCTTGAAACCCCCAGTGGAAAACTGCCATATGAGATTTTTTTTCTCTGTGGTATTTAGGTAGAAACAGTCTCTCCCACTGATCAGGACTTCAGAAGCTGGACAACTAGCCTTAAAAAGTACATTTTCTACATTTTTTCTATATTTTCTTTCCACTTATGATGCTGGTGTGGTTTTATGTAGTCATAACTTGTTTTTACATGACCATTTTTCAACCTCTCTTGTTCCCTTTAGGATTAAATAGGTTCCTTTCATTACTGTGACTTTAAGACTGATATTTTAATTAGCTAATTCCTGATTGGCTGCCTTGTATTGTGCCTCATTCAAAAAGTAGTCCAGACTGAAGCACTCTTCATAATTTCAGTGGGCGGGGCTAAACCGCTATAGGGTGAATAGGCGGATAAACGTAAATGTGTTATTTTTCGTGACATCACAAAAATAAAGAATTCAAAGCAGGTAGCTTTTGCAGCCAAGTTTCCATATGTGGACTGAATTTAACAATGTTTACATACTACATCAAACTCTTTTCAAGACAGCAAGTACACTTAGATTTTTCATGATATGGGCCCATTTAGTGTCTAATTAACCACCATCCTAATTAGGAACCAACAGTGGAATCAACCAGTCACATTTTAATGTTCATCTGGGAGGAAAAAAGGCCACCGTAGGCGGTCTAGAACACAGCAGCAGTCTAACAAGGTTTTAGTCAGTTGTTAGAAATGGAAAACAGTGGCAGCAGCTCTATACCAGGCTCTTCACTAAAGGAGTCACACTGTAAAATTGCTACAGAGTAAAATATTTGTTGATGTCCATAACAAGCTTCCAATAAAACATGCAATGACTTTTATAAGATTCAAACGTCTGTGTTCAATCTATGACATGCAAAAATTTCACCACTATCAGCTCAGGAACTGTTCACCACCATCAGCTCAGCAAAGTCATACTACTATAAAACTCACTGAAGGCCTAACTATTATAGTCGTGTTTCAGCACTGCTTATAGCATAAAATGAGGGAATCAAAGTACATAGCCATAATCTTACATCTTTACAGTCCTCTTTTGTACAGCTGGTCTTCATGCGTAGATCAAACCACCTAACTGTGCCATCCTCACCACAGGACAAGAAGGTGTAGGGGTCGTTTGGAACTGTCATTATCTGCACAGAGACACAGAAGACATGCTGAGCTATTAAATGTTGATATGATGAATCTTAAAGACAATACTGACTATCATATCACAACGTCAAAGTTTGTAATGTCTAAACTTTTTATCTAGGCATCTTCTCCTGCTTTACTTTTTTTCCTCTGTGATTATTACATCTTTACGGCTCTTTGAAAACAAAAATTTAAGAACAATATTACTTGCACCATCTACATACCTCATAAGCAGTTCCATAGTGGCAGGTGAACTGGCACTGCCTGTTGATGTCTGGGCTTTTCTCTGTGTGGGTGTAGTATATGATGCCATCTCCTGAGCAGGACACAATCTGCTGATCGTTGGTGTGGGGCATGAATTTTGCGCTGAAGATGTTGGCTCGGTGACCTGAACGAATAGTTGTTTTAACCTGATGGAAAAATGGTAGCGAGATATATTTGACACCAGCTACATTAAACCAAGATCACTCAAAGCATGTCTTTTGCTTGCGTCATTCTGTTCTACTGATTGTTTGTGAGCGAGTACACCAATACATTCAAGGTGCCCTTTGATCAAGTATGTGCTGTGAACCTCTGTATCACTTTAAAACTCATAAAGGGCTCCAATGGTCATTAAAGCTAATGAATTTAAGTTAATGAAATTAATGAATTCATGTTGCGATTGATTTTTCCTTTTTACACTGGACCTGCTTTATTCCAGTTAGCATCACTGCTCCGTTAGCATGATTAAACCAAATTCAAGTATGTGCATTATTTTTGCTGACTTGACTTTTGGCTTAAGTTGTTCAGCTAACAAACATCATGCAACAAAGAAAATAGTTCTAGAAGTAATAAGCCACAAGAGGCTGTGCATTACAGTGATTTTACTATGATTAAGAGGTGTTGTTAGCAGAGCGTGTAAAACCCCCTTAACTGTGGTATAAATATATTTCAGCATATAAAATCTGTGCAAAAGTCAGAGACCACCCTTCATTTATTTCATTTCCAGTCAAAAAGATTGAGGAGATTAGATATAAGAGGAAAATAAGGCGTTTCCAAAACCAAAGTTCAAAAAATTAAGAAAAGTTACAGATACTCCTAACAGTCGTCCAAGACTCCGTAGTCCACCAAAACTGCCACCATCAGATAAACAGTATTTACACCTGTCATGTTTAACAGATAGAAGAAAGTTAAGCTCCATTTTTACTTCAGATCTGAATAAATACACAAATGTCTCTGTTCATCTGTCCATCCTTTCTTCTTTCTTCTGAAAGGATGTGTAGCTGTTAAGAAGCAGTTGCTGAGAAAAAGTAACAGACAAAATAAGTGGAATTAAACAAAGAAGCTGTTAGTATCAGAACAATGGACTGACCACCCCAAAGTCCAGACCTCGACATCATTGAATGTACTTTGGTTTACTTGGATTGAGAACAGCAGAACATGAAATGATTTTCTAATACTGAACTTTGGAAAAAATCTATGTAGATTTCTTTAAAACACTGAAATCAAGTCTCCTGAAAAGAATGGATGGCTGTAATAAAGGCAAAAAGTGGACAAACTAAAAACTGACAAACTTTATATTTAGTTGTTGAGGCATTTGTGTAATTTTCAGTTAAATGTTTTTTCCTGATGCTCAAAAATGAAAAACTTTAATTTGCCATTTTGACTGAAAATCAAATAAATGAAAGGTCATATCTGACTTTTACACAGTACTGTACTTGCTGCATGAATACAGAATTCAATTCATTAGTAAGTCAAACTGTGTCTATATCAGTTATCATACATGCATTATACAATACTATAACCTAAACTTACCTTCCTGTTGTAGGGGTTTGTAATAACCAAATTGGTGTCATCAGATCCTGATAAGATATATTCCCCTGTGTCATTCCAGGATATAGTGTTAACCTATTTAAAAACAAAGAAACAGAAACATGCTGCAATCACCATCTCACCCTGATATATTGCTTATAACGAAAAAGCTCCATAGACACAACTGCTGTAAATTATCTACATTATGATGGATGCCATTAAATAGAGAACACTAAATGTAATAGCACTGCCACAGTGTGCAATGCCTAAATCTGTAGTCTGGTCTAAGGCAAGAAAATGTCACAATGCCATTGTGAAATACAGCAAAGCACAATGAAGTTGTCAACCGAACCATCGGTCAATAGTTCATTAACTCGACCTGCAGAGGCTTATATATGCTGGTTCCCTTCATTTCTAGTGCTCCAAACCATTTTATAGAACAGCAAGCTTCATCAAACAAGGCTGCTCCATTTGAGCCGAGCCCCTCTAAAAAGTGATCATTGTGAGAGCTTTTCTTTCTCTCTCAAATGACCCAACATTAAATTTTACTCAGCACAGCATCCCTGATTTTCTAAAAAGACAGCATTAGTAACATATTATCTACAGTATAACGTACTGTGTATACTGTGGAAGACATGGTGAAATATTCAGTTAGTCACTGGGCCTGTCTGACGTGTTACTGAGTGAAAACAGGATGCTGTAAATGTGGGATGGATGTCATGAATCGGAAACTGATACGTTATCTTCAGCTTGCTGATTAGGGGCACCTATCTTTTTGAGCAAACAATAAATGCAATTTTTTTGGACTTCCATTCCGATCATAACGCTAGATAAGAGATCACACAAAGGCTGTAGTGCTTACTGTTCTGAATAAATTACAGAAAATATAAAAAAAGGTAGGTCTGCAGTCAATTACTTCTTTAAAGCTTGTAGATCTGGTTTTAAGCTAGTCCACTAGATTAGAGTGGCAACGACATACTGAAGCTGAGCAACAGAGGTGCAAAATATAATCGATTCTTAGAGAAACTGTGATTCTATTTCGAAAGACTTTGTATCAATGAATGTCATGAACAGACTTTGACATAGGATTTTGCATCAATGTTTCTTTAATTGAAAAATGTCCAACGTTCAAGCCTCAAGCCAGAAATAATGGATATGCTTGTCTTCTAGGCCAAAAAAGGGCCCTGACCTGAGATCGCAATCAAAACACTGGTCAGAAAAATCACATTTAGATAATTTCTCCAAATTGTTCAGCCCTAATTCGAGTGAAAGAAAGAATGTGTGTGGTGTCTAGAAAACATCTGTTTAACTCTGTGAAACACAAAACATCATGATCTTCAGTTCTACACACAGTAGCTCCCTTAGAGCAATGCGAAAATGAAATGGTGGACTGTGAGATTGGTATTCAATAAATCGAGATGAAACACTAGCAAGGAATCAAAATAACTAGCAATACCTCAAAATTATATATTAAATGTTCAAGCAGACAGAGACCTTATAAAAAGGAATTTCACTACATAACACTCGGGCAACGCCACCTTGGTGTTAAGAGTAGTTGTCAGCACTGGGGATTCAGTTTCCCCAGCATAAAGCCTGGCAGCACTAGTGGCAGTCTGGTGTCCATCAACCTTCAGATTCAAGCCATTAACAGATTAAAAAAAAAAAGCACCAGGCTGGGCCCAAGGACACAATTACGCTCCCCTGAAGAGGTAAAATATTAGACTAACTCAGACAGACACATCCTCCCAGAGGAACTAATTTGAATTCAAATAAAAAAAATAAACTCTTTGAAGGGAAAATCCTTAAGCAGTGTATGTTCTATGAACCAAGGTGAATGAGTGATACTCACACAGCCATCATGCACACTGAGTATGGCCTCAAGCTTCAGACGCTGCACAAATTCTCTTCTGCCTGCAAAAGAAAACAGTGAAATACACAGGTGAAGTAGCTCTTTTTGGCATTCTCATAATTATTTATATAAACCTGACAGATCCATTAATTAGTCTTAAAATCGTAAAGAATGTCGCCTTTGCTATTTATCTGACCTTGAGCATATGCTCATAGGCAAATGGGAACTCTCAGGACCTTCTAGGCCTACAGGAAAAAAAAAGAATTTCAAAAGAATCACGCTTGTAATTGAACTCTGCAAGCATTACAGTACTATTTTTGCTTCACTGTTTTGGACAGAATCAGATGGGTTAAATTCTTCAAATAAAAATGACAATTGACAATTACTAGCCTGTCAGAAATTGCTTTTCTCTGTGTTATTTACATTAGTGTTAGATGAACTATTAGCATAATTACTAACTGACCGAGAAATCAACCAATCACATTTTGATTCCCAATAAGTGGGGCCATTTTAGTCTGAAAAAAAAAAAAAGTCACCCTAGGCCTCTCGGCAGCCTAATCAGTGGGCCGTCAAAAATGGAAAACAGCAGCGGCAGCTCTATACCAGGCCTCTCTACTAAAAAAGTCTGTGTGAACCTGCTACAAGATAAAACATACGTTAAAATGTCTGTCAAAAGCTTCAACAAAAACACTGAACGTATTTTAGAAGCTTTAAATATCTGTGTTTAATCTAGAACAGGCGATGACTTCTTATATACTTGAACCTTGAACAAACAGTCAAAATAAACACTTCAATATAATCTGGACCTACCCCTGAGAATGCTGCACATATTTTGCACACATTGTCTATGCACCAGCGAAGTAGCCTGAATGTGTTTCATTATACTGTATTCCTGCATATGTACAATGAAAATAAAGCTGAAACAAACTGGAAATATTCATAAAAACTGCCATTAGCTTAGTGCTAACAAACTACTACAAATCCCACAGAGAGGCTAGTAGAAATTAGCATTAGTGGAGAGGTAGTTTTTCTCATGATCTCAGGTTTTACAAAATAAATGGATAAGAGAATTTGCACATCAAACACAAATAAACACTCCATGGAAATGCTGAACACTTATTTTTACCATGACAACAGCTTCTTCTCTTTTTCACTTAGACTGGATTGCAGTTTTGATCATGCCTGATAGAACAGTGCACATTTTTGTTCTGTTCAGAACTGGATGCAGATTTCTCATTCAGTCTACCTAGCCAAGTGTAGTCTACCTATTGAGATGCATCTATGCACACCAAGATATCTTCATCCATTACAAAGACAGTAAACTGAAAGCCATCCTGCAGTTTGAAATCCTGCAGGCTTTGTGGTGCAGGCTTAGTGCTGTCAATCAGCTGCAAACAATTCCAAATTTAGACAAAACACTTTAAAGCGTAATGAAGAGTGATAATTTGCTGTTGATCTACAGAGTGCAGCCTCAGCAGCAACACACATCACAGATTCTAAATAAACACAAAGCGAAACTAGCAGAATTGTGTAAGACATGCAGGATGTCTGAGTCACAATGTATTTTCTACAGGTCAGTTTGATCTAGGGGGCAGGCCAGGGTGATATGGCGATGTAACTGGACATCAACATGGTAAAACAAGTAACCCGATGGCAATGCCTAATATGATAACTGCAGTGTTGGGAAAGAGAACTGATGAATAACAAACAAGGACTAATTTCACTTTAAAGAGCTTATTGATAATATTTAACAATATGTAATGTTTTATTCTGCTTTGCTGTTAAAAAATAATGGAGTGTGACAGTCCCAGGGTGCAACATACTGTCAATATTGATAATCGACATTAAAATATATCATGCTAATTATTTTCGGATCGCCCTAAAATACAAGAGAACAAGGTTTGAATGCTTGTTCAGGCAGCCATGCAATTTGGGCAACATGTCCAACATTACGTTCACCTACTCTTGTAAATGACTAAATAAAAGCATATGCAAAATTATGCAAGTACTGAAACGACATAAAAGCTTACATTAAATGTTCATTTGATTCAGTTTTGTCAACGTAAAATTAATCAATAATTCACCTTTAGAGTTTCAACCCGTCTTACGCTCACTTTAAATACAGAATGTAATGTGAACTAAAATGCAAAAAGGTATGTTTAACAGTTATTCATAATGGTATCGGCCACAATAAACGTTGGTGATTGATTATTGTATTGATCCAGAAATTCCACACTGGTGCATTCCTTATGTGATCTATAGTGAACATGACTGTAGAACAATCAAACATTGCTTGAATGCTTGCTGATGACCAAAACGCTTGCAGCTACCCTTAAAAAAGAGAAGAAAGTAGCAGTTCAAGGTAGTTGAATTGCAGCCATATGCTCAGTTTTCAGAAAGCCACTTCCAAACCAATTTTATAAACTTTACCACAATTTGTGCAGGATTTAGAGAGGGACCCACACCAGTCATTGGCCTTGTACTATATTTAGGCTCTGCTCTGTAGACCATTTGCCTGGTTTCATTACAGGACCCATATTCCCTGTCGATTAGCAGAAACAGCCCTAACAACATGCAGCCTAGCCAGGCTAAATACAGCACACACATGACATGCCACCTCACTATCTCACTAACTAAGCTAATGTTTCTACCAGATCTCAGATGTTGTGGATAAGGTGCAGCTTAGCATTGCAGCAAAAGCCTAGCTGATTGGTTAGACAACAACAAACACATGCTAACCTCACTGCTCACACAAGAGACAGACGTGTGAGGGTGGGTAATGACAGTAAATGACACCAGAGACAGCACTACCTTCTTTAAATGTCAGTCAAGCTACATATCAAAACAATCCCCCACTAGGCTCATACACGCAGGCTTAACCTGATATGTAAATCACACAATATCTCATTTGTATGAGTGCATTTTTTGGTTTTCTTTTGTAACAACGTTGTCAACAAATCTGAATCAATTTTGACTGCATCTAATTACTTGATATTTATATTCATAAGTATCCTGTGATTACTGATTTTCCTGATCGACTGAACTCCATTAATTTTATAAATTATGTGTCAGAAATACAAATCACAGATGCTGCTATTTAACCAGTCTATTTCGAAACGTTAATCTATAACAATAAAAGATGAGAAAATAAAAGATGAATTTAAAACACACTACAAGGCCAAAAGTATGTGGACACCTGAGCATCACATCCATGTGTGAACATTTTATTACAAAACCATGAGCATTAATTTGGAGTTGGTCCTCCTTTGATGCTATAACAGACTCCACACTTCTTTGGAGGCTTTATGCTAGATTTTGGAACATGGCTGCAGGGATTTGCTTTTATTTAGCCACAAGGTCAGTATGTGCAGTCTTTCACACCGAACTCAGAAAACACCAAAGTTCTTCCTTACAGAAAATGTTCTTCCGCTCCTTACACCACTCCAGCTTGAGTGACAAAGACAGAAGAAACCCACTACAGATAAAGGGATTACCCCCTACTCTTACACCTGTGAATCTTGTCTGGAATTATTATATCTGCTGATTGTCATAGGTTTGATTATTCCACAGCAATTACTGCCGTAAAAGAAAGCACACTGAGTGGTGTCCCCATGGACAGGTTACGCTCCAAAACTACATGGTGCAAAAAGCATTATGTACACCTTTACAGCTATTGATTTCACTGCATTCATCACACTTGGAATCTTCAAGCTGCCCTCTCTAATCCTTCATTGGCCTTTTGTTTTAAGATTTTGGCTCCTCGTCAGCTGATGAATAAATATTGTAACTCACTCACAACATGGAATCCTTTTTTTCCATATATGTGAGGCCTCTACCGAAGAAAAACAAGCATGAATTAATCTGTGCTTGGTAATTATAGGCCTTTACGATAAACGCTCTATTTTTTGAGAATATAAATGAGGAGGTAGCATCCATTAATTTAACAGATTCTTTCATCACTAAAATCGTTTAAAGGGATTTTCAGGGCTTTGACTACCATAACACTAAAACAATTTAGAAAAACAACAGTTCTCATTGTTGCTTTGCAATCTTTTTAACACTATACAAATAAATACAAATAATAATAATAATAATTGTTGTTATTATTATTATTGTTGTTATCATTATTATTATTAATTATTATTATTATTAAAATCCTGTTTCCCAAAAAGTTGGGATGCTGGGTAAAATGTAAAAAACAGAATATAATGATGTGCAAATCATTTAAACCCTATATTTAAATGAAAATTGTACAAAAAACAACCTATCATATGCTGAAACTGCGGGGCATGTTCACCACTGTGCTGCATCACCTCTTCTTTTGACAAGACTCTGTAAGCGTTTGGGAACTTAGGAGACCAATTGCTGTGGTTTAAAACTGTTTTCCTGTTCCTGCTTGATTTTGGATTTCAGCTGCTCAACAGTTTGGGGTCTCAATTGTTGTATTTTTCATTTCATAATGTGTCAATAACTGTCATTTGACCTGTATCATTGTATCATTTGACTTTGCAGGTGAAGTGTAAGTACACTTTTTTGTAGACACCTGCTCATCCAATATTTCTTCTCAAATAAAGCCTATTAATAGGGAGTTTGCCCCCCTTTGCTGCAGTAACAGTTTCTTCTCTTCTGGGATGGCTTTACACTAGATGGTGGAACTTGCTGTGAGGATTTGATTGCATTCAGACATAAGAGCATTAGTGAGGTCAGCTACTGATGTTGGATGATTAGTTCTGGATCATAAACTCCACTCCACCTCATCCCAGAACTACTGGATGGTGCTCCATCACTCCAACGAACACAGTTCCACTGCTCAAATAAAGGGGGCTTCAAACTCCTCTAGCCTGTGCTTAGCATAAGGCATGGTGACCTTAGGCTCACTGTTTTGAATAATAGAAAACCAATATAAAACCAATGTTGTATGAAACTATTCTACTATGATGCTAATATTCTACAAGTTTGACAATATTTGAAGAGAGCTATACAATTCATACATTTTAATGATGAACTGAACTGTAGAAGATTCCATAACAACATTAATTAACAATTCCATTAACAATAAAACTAAAATCTAGAATGACTCATGCAAAAAACGATGACCAAATCTCACTAGTGAAATACTCATGGTGATTTTATGTCAAGCAGTAACTATAGATCGTTACTGTTTAGTAATTACTAACATTCACTATTTTTTTGTGATAAAAACATTTCATTGTTCCCGAAATAGTTTTAATTGTGGATAAACCATCCGTTTATGTTTTAACGTCTGGTTTGAAATATTTCAATCCCCAATTAAATTATATTTAAACAACATTTATTAAATTAAAAGTGATTCCAAACTTTTGAACAGTGGTGTAAACAATTTCAGAAATAAAAGCTCTAATAAAATTAGTATGGCAAAACTTCCCCCAATATTATAAAAATATATATATTGGAGCACATTTATCAATAAAAGATTAAACTTTACTGTAGTTTTACATTTACTTAAACACTCTGGAACACTGAAAATAAAATCCGACGCTGTTTATGAAAGCGTAGTATAATTTTTATCATGCTATTGTTTTTTCTTCTTTTCTCTACAAACCTCAAGCCTTTATTCTTCCATCCTTCTGTGATATACTGTGATATCTATATTATTTCAATGTTAGTTAAAGTAAATAAAAACAGACCCAGGCGCATGGCGCTGTAAACCGGACCAGCCCTTCGCTGCTGGACTGACAGGCGCAGCTAAAAATGGAAACAGAAACCAGCCACCCAGATCACTTCACACCAACACCACCGCTTCCATATCCTTCCTCTGACAGCGTCCACTGCTCAGCTGGCTTATTAGCTGACTAATAGTGGTTTTTTTTTCACATTGACTTTCACCGCCCCCCAGACAGCTTACAAGCCAAACAGTGTTAGTTGTCGAGGCTTCAGATGGATTACAGCAGGCAGGCTAACTCCTTCACTACCCTGCTATTAAAGCTAACACTTAGCCTGAAGGCAGCGTTAGCCAGCTAGCCCCGTAGCCCACTGTGTTTCGGTCTCTGGTGAGCTAACTAGCGGTGGCTTTACAGTTAGTTAGTTAAGCAAAACAGCCCCTCCGTGGACACACCTCCGAGAACTGTGTGCGTGTGTAAGTTTTAATCTAGACAGCCCACAGCACAGGACCGAACGCAGCTAGGTTAGCTACAATGCTAACTTACCCACCAAAGCTCTCTGTGTTTGTGTTTATCTCTCTCTCTCTCTCTCTCTCTCTCTCTCTCCTGCTGCTGCTACAAGTTCACTACAGTTTTGTTGACAGCTGTCAAGCGCCACATTGATGCCATTTTAAACGGCTTTTTTTGGCAAATAAGACACGCACAGTCGAAAATACATAATGTCGTGTTTTCCTCACCTAAATAGTTGGTCCTGACAACGTTGGGATCACTGTAGCCGATGGAGCGCTTCCTTACATCCCAAATCAAGTTGCCAGTGCAGGACATTATGGGTCAGCTCTCAGAGCTCTTCTTCTGATGCAAGCTGCATTGAGAAACAGAGACAGTGAGGAAAGGAAGGAAGAAGCCACCTTAATCAACCCAGCCTGGCAGCAGCAGCAGTGTCTAATGTGCCCCGTTCAAACGCCTCTCTGCTCCTCCAGTGATTGATCGTAGCAGGAACCACACACAGGAAAAATAAAGAGAGACCACTGCCCTACAACCAGCGACCTCCAGACTCCGGAGTCATTGTAAGCGCAACTACAAAATAACGTGGCAAATATATCCAGGTGTTGTGAAGCGCTCCTGCTGCCTCCGCTGCTGCTCGGAGCCGCTCCGTTTTCCTGTGCCAGTGAAATGCGAGCTGCGCGCACTGTAAACGTCCACAGCGCCCTGAAGAGCATCAAGTATGCGCACCGTTACACGCAACTTGCTCCGTAACTTACAGGTTTAAAGCGACAGTGTCATTAAATATATAAGACGAGTCCAGCAGCCACCACACATGACGAAATCCTCAGTAAGTTACTGATGGCTGCTTGCCTTCCAGTTAAAAAAAATCAATGCAGTTGCGCTACTGCAATTGCATCCACTTGATGACTTCAGTTCAAACGACGATTTACAACCCAAATTCCACAAAAGTTGGGACGCTGTGTAAAATGTAAATCAATGTAAATAAAATCAGAATGCAATGATTTGCAAAATCTCATAGACTCATGTTTTATTCACAGTAGAACGTAGAACACATCAGATGTTGAAAATGAGATATTTTTCCATTTCATGAAAAACATTAACTTATTTAGTACTTGATGGCAGCAACGCATCTCAAAAAAGTTGGGACGGGGCAACAAAAGGCTGGAATAGTAAGTGGTACTAATAAGAAACATCTGGAGGAGCAATTTGCAACTAACTCATATGACTGGGTATAAAAAGAACATTTTAGAGTCTCTCAGAGGCAAAGATGGACAGCCAATTCACCAATCAGCGAAAAACTGTCCACAAATTGTGGAACAATTGCAGAAAAACGTTCCTCAACATAAAACTGCGAAGACTTTGGATATCCCACCATCTACAGTACATAATATCATCAAAAGATTCAGAGAATCTGGAGGAATCCCTGTATACAAGGGACAAGGCTAACGGTCAATATTGTATGTTTGTGATCTTCAGGCCCTCAGATGGCACTGCATTGAAAACAGGCATGATTCTGTGCTGGAAATCACTGTATGGGCTCAGGAACCCTTCCAGAAATCATTGTCTGTGAACACAGTTCACCTTGCAATCCACAAATGCAAGTTAAAGCTATATCATGCAAAGAAGAAGCCATATGTCAACGCAATCCAGAAACATCACCGTCTTCTCTGGGCCAAAGCTCATTTAAAATGGACTGAGGTAAAATGGAAAACTGTTCTGTAGTCAGATGAATCAAAATTAGAAATTCTTTTTGAAAACCATGGATGTCCAGATTGTTATCAGCGCACATTTCAAAAGCCTGCATCTCTGATGGTATGGGGTTACATTAGTTACATGGCGTGGGAAGCTTACACGTCTGGAAAGGCAATATCAACGCTGAACATTATTTAGAGGTTTTAGAACAACATATGCTCCTATCCAGAAAATGTCTCTTTCAGGGAAGGACTTGCATATTTCAGCAAGACAATACTAAACCACACACTGCATCCATCACAACAGCATGGCTTTGCAGAAGACGGGTCCCAGTTCTGAACTGGCCTACCTGCAGTCTAAACTTTTCACCAATAGAGAACATTTGGCACATCATGAAACAAGAATTCAGCAAATAAGACCCAGGACAGTTGAACAGCTGGAGTCCTACATCAGACAAGAATGGGACAACATTCCTCTCCCAAAACACAAGCAATTGGTCTCCTCACTTCCCAGACTTTTACAGACTATTGTTAAAAGAAGAGGGGATGCTACACAATGGTAGACAAGGCCCTGTCCCAACTTTTTTGAGATGCGCTTCTCCCATCAAGTTCTAAATGAGTTAATGTTTTTCACGAAATGGTAAAATCTCTCACTTTCAACATCTGATATGTGTTCTATGTTCTATTGTGAATAAAATATGGTTCTATAAGATTTGCAAATCATCGCATTCTGTTTTTATTTACATTGATTTACATTTTACACAGCGTCCCAACCTTTTCGGAATTTGGGTTGTAGATAGGTAGCTGTACAACAGCTGTGCAATAAGCAGTGGACATGGAAAACAATTACGTATTCACCAAAAAAAATCTATATTGTCCTGTGAAGAAGATAAAAGTGCAGACACAGGCATCCCAGCAGTCACAGCTTGGCAATCGGCCAAGAGATCATGGCTTTAAGTCCAGGTGATGAACATCTGGCTGCTGACATTAGGAGCTTGAGTGATGCGCTCCAGGGGACTCGAGCTGATGTCACTGCTTTAAGCTAAATCTGGTAAAATACATATTAATACAAATAGTGAGGAAGTCTATTTATGCTTTGCTTTTTAGCATCGTTACAACTGCAACGTCAGAGCAGTGGATGTTACAATCCTGTACGTATGTGACATAACTGTATGTCACTGATGTAAATAATGAAACCCTGAAAAATAAACATTCAATTATATGTAATTTAAAATACAATTGTCTCTCTGTAACATCAAGAACCTGTACAAGACAAACAGGAATATTTGTTCTTTGGCGCCTCCAGGTGGCCAACCTATTACATCACTGTCATGTAATAATAATAATAATAATAATAATAATAATAATAATAATAATGTTGTTGTTATATGCTCTAAAGAATAAATTCCCAGAGAACGTCAAGTTAATGCAAATTAATTCTCGCCGTTTGTTGTGATGCTTGGCCCGCTGTTATCAAAATACTGAACACTGACCGTCCGGCACTGAAATTGACCTTCGGCAAACGTTTTTATTATTATTATTATTATTATTATTATTATTATTATTATTATTATTATTATTATTATCATTGTTGTTGTTGTTGTCGTTGTTGTTCAACTTCTGAATTTCTAGCCAATTAATTTTGGCTGCCGCCGGACTTTCAACGGACTCTCAGCGCTGTGATTAAACTCGACAGTCTGACCGTTTCCGCCCTGTACGTTTATCTAAAGAGCGCAGTCAACAAGTCCCACCCACAAACAAATATGGACCAATCACTGACAAGACGTCAGGTAACATGAACCAATAGGATGCTTTGGAAGCTGGGCTGTGCCATGACGTCCGTAACCTTGCGACAGTCCCCCATGTTACTTGTAAGGAGAAATTCGATTCAGTTTAACGAACCGATTCTGTCCCACTGTCTGATTCAATCAATCAAACGTCCTACGTAACGATTCACTGACTCAGAAGTTAACTTTGTTACCGTTTATTATTATACAGTGGGCCTGGTGTAGCTATGCTTACTTACTTAGCTATACAGGCAAACCTGGACTGCACAATTACGTGCCAGAACGAGGAAGCCTACTATAGATGTGTCCGAAACTGAAGGCAGCTGTCTCGCTGTCTCGAGGCCTTGCCACCTGTGCTGTCTCTCGAGTCAGTGCATTAGAAGGCAGCGTTGTCCTCTGTGTCACTGCTGGTGTTTTCTGCTGTTGTTTCTAACCACGTCTGCGCGGACACAGAGGATTATTGGAAATGTAAGGCAGCGCAGGACAGTTACATCTACATTGGAGGAGGAACAGTAGGCAGCGTTTTATTCAAACATTAGATTCGGACTCAACTGGGTGCCTCCTTGCTGCCTCGGAGTAACGTGTTTGTCCCGTTTCAGACAGCCTAAAGAGCGCGAATGTGATGGAATTCAAACATGCCGTTCTTATAAAACTCCTCAGTCTGTGATCACTGTAGAAGTAAGACTCCGAGCTGTGGGCCCTTTTGACCGATTCAAAGAGCCGATTCGCTCAAGAATCGAATATCGCGCCCGTGGTCCTCCTCCTTTCGGCCCTACCGGCCAACTAACAACCGGTTTTAACAACACTGCTAGGAAGGTCGAAGGTAGGACGGGACAGTGGGCGTTGTTGGGGATCGTTTTATGAACGTTTTGGTTTTGTAGAGAGGTACTCGCCTCGAAGAGCCATCTCGGGGGAGTAACTGGAGCTGTTTTTAGCCGTCCTCGCCACATTGTTGTTCGTTGCCGTTCACTGAGCCTAGCTGCCATGGCTTTGGTAGGACTGAGAGCCTCGTACCACAGGGTGCTCGGCAGGATCGAGCATATGCTGCCGGCCAAACTGAGACCTATTTACAACCACCCAGCAGGTAATGTAAATGCCATTACTGTGCGGATTATGTGTCACAGATAGTAGTGCCTGTATAATCTTCTAGCCTTCAGTGTTCAGTGTTAGCTGGCTTGTTCGGCTAACCCGCCTTAGCTTAAAGTTTAAGTTAACGTTAGTTTTACAAACGCCGGTCAAACCTGTCAAACTGTAGGTTAAATGTCCGACTCTTTTCTCCTTCCGCCTCGGACGGCTGCTACAACAGTTAGCTGCCGTGTTGTGGTGACAGGGCTGTTGTGTATGTGGTAGCTTGGATGCACAATTTTAGCAATAAATGAAACATAAAAACCTCCAGAACTGTCTAAACCCAGCCCAGTATGATTATAAGCGTGACTGTACTGGGGTTTAAGACTGTATGAATATGCCTGGGAAGGCTGAGTGCAGACAGAGCTCCCTCCCTTCCTCACTGTGTTGCACTCTCTGAGATTGCCTGGTGGGAAGAACATAGACATCCTGAGAGAGAGAGATACTAAAAGGGGACAAAGCAGGAGTTCTAGGCTACTGATTGGCCCCCTGCTCATCTTTTTTTAAAAAAGAGGCGGAGGACATAATGCTGAGTGAATTACTCCACTCCAGATCATGCGTTTAGTATTGATGCGGTTATCTTACAGCTAGCGTTAGTGATTTGGCGTTGTGTACATTGCTGAAAAACATTTTTTACATGGTGTATAATATTATCACCTTGTGCAAGTCACTGTCTTAGACCCTTTAATAATTCTGTCTTAGCGATGTACAACTCACTTAGACCTAGTTAATCTCACATCTTTATATATTTATGCTTAAATCATGCTTAATTCAGTGAAACCTTTTGAAATCTGCTTTAGCTGAACCTAATGTACCTTTCTTGGACCCAAGTTGACAGGCTTTTAGCATAAATTCAGATTTTTTGTATGCTATGCTGAAAAATGTCTTGGCATTGCAGAGCAGGGAAAACATTAAAGGATCCATATCATGGAAAAGCACAATTCCCTCACTTTTTTTGAGTTTGATGTAGTATGTAAACATTGTTCAAGTTTCAAAATGTACCATTCACTCCCCAGTCCATACGGTCCATATATGGAAAATAATCTAAAAAGCAGCCTGTTTTAAATTCATTGTTTTGTGATGTCTTGAAAACCAATGCGTTTGCATGTCGGCATATTCTGCGTACAGCAGTTTAGTCACGGCTGCTCACACTTAAGTTATAAGGAGTGTTTCAGCGTGGACTGTTTTTTTTTTAATGAAATACAATACAGGGCAGCCAGTCAGAACAGATAATTTGCATATATCAGTCTTAAAGACACAGCAACAAAAACAGCCTGCTTTAATTCTAAGGGATAAATAGAGGTTGGAAAATGGTGTATGGTGTAAAAATGAAGTATTTTTAGTATGTAAACCCACACAAATGTTATAAGTGGACCTCAAGGGAAAAAATAAATAGAAAGAAAAATATAGGACATGGGCCTTTTACAGTAAAAAAAAAAAGTGAAATCCAAAGCATTTGTTGTACACAACAAGCAATGTTTTTGTTGCTTAAGTACAGTCTGCTATGTTATCATTTAGATACTTCTAATCCCTTGATGCTGAGTTGGTTTGTGGGGCTACATTGTATGCAAATAAGCTTTGAAAACCTAAAATGATTGATGTTTTTCTCTTTAGGTCCCAAGACTGTTTTCTTCTGGGCACCAATGTTTAAATGGGTATGAGACTCAATGCATTCATTTCTTTTTTTTTCCTGTATCTGTATATTGCATACTCATACAAAGAAATCAGGAAAAAGGGAAAGAATATATGGTGAAAAAAAGGAAAGAAATATAGTGACACAATTGATGTAATAAGTGTATTTGTACTCATCTGTTCATGGCAGATGTAAAGACTCTGGTAGCCTAGAGTATTAAGAGCTACTTTAACTACCATGTTTATAACACCTAGCTGTAAAAAGTGGCTGATTAATGATTTATAGTAGCTCATTCTTGGTGAGATTGTTGAGGGAAAAACATGAAGCTAGTAGCCTGCACCACATAAATATTTCTGTTTATTGTTTGTACTTTGCTCTGTTTCCTCAGGGTCTAGTGCTGGCTGGCCTAGCAGACCTGACCAGACCGGCAGAGAAACTTAGCACGTCCCAGTCTGCAGTACTGACTGCCACAGGTATACAGTTAGTCACCACACAAAGCATGCTGCTGCCTCTTTTTTGTATTTGTGCTCTCTGGAGTACTCCATGGCAGCATATTCCAAACTTCTTTCGAATTCAAATGTAAATTTGAAAATGCTGATTAAAATGTGCATTTACAATAGCATTTCCCATGTGAGGGAGCATTGTTTTAGAGATACTTCCAATTTCAATGCAAAATATGTATTTACATTTCTGTGCGTAATCTGGAAAAGGTTATTGTGGAAAAGCAGTATTTTTGACATTTCATTTCTTTTCTCAGTGGTCTGATTCTGACAGAAAAAACGGAATAACAATCCCCAAATTGAAATTGCATTTCCTCATCATTGTGCTTCAGCTCCGCCAAAATTAAAATGTATTTGCAACCTTGTTTGCAATTGCATGTTCACTGTCTACCAGTCAATCAAATCCTAAGAGTGAGATTATGGAAATGGCTTTTTTAGTGCTTCAAAGCCGAACACGATGTCACTAACACTGGTGCTTGTGCAGCCATAAAACAACAGGGAAGAAGTTTGGACAGAATTATCTTCGGCCTGGTTGGCGAGCGTTAAAGCACCGGTACCAGCGGTTGCACCAGTACCACCAAAGTTTAGACTTTTTGGTCACTTCCTCTTAAAACGCACCTCGCACACGCACAACGTCGCACCCACAGCGTTTGATTTACATGAGTGCTTGCTGATGGTGAAAATCCATTCGCAAAGAGGGTTGCAGATACATTTTATTTTGGCAGAATTGAAGCAGAACAATGAGGAAACAGTTGCAATTAGTTGTCTTGTTATTCTGTTTTAATATGTCAGAATCAGACTATTAAGACAATGAAAATTAAATAGGCAAAGGCACTTTGCTTTTCCATATTAACTTTTTACACAGTATACTCAGAAATGTAAATGCAAACACACATTGTCTGTCTTAAATAATGCACACTCACATGGTAAATGCATTTTAATTAGTCAGAAATGCACATCACATTTCTCTCTCCTGTGTCTGCAGGTCTTATTTGGTCCAGGTATTCTCTGGTTATCATACCTAAAAACTGGAACCTCTTTGCTGTCAACTTCTTCGTTGGAGGTGCAGGTGGTTCTCAGCTTTACCGAATATGGAAGTGAGTTCTCATTAATAGAAGGCTTCTAAATATTGGCATAGTCACTATGCTCAGTGTTACCTTTAACCCAGTAACTACTAATTTTTTTTTTTTGTTTTTTTTTTAAGAGAGAGATGTAAGATTTACTAAAAGATGCATTGGCAATAAGGCCCCATATTATTTTTTGTTATTTCAGGGGGTTTAATATTGAGCCTTAAATGTCAATGTTTAACTCTTTATTGTGCAAAGAAGTTGCAAAATAAGGGAAAATTAAGCAAGTTGTTCATTAACCATGAAACCCTGATGAAACCTCTTTTATGACACGTTCATGTCACTTATCTCCAATGAACAAAGTTGAAAATAGATCAGTCTTTCTGCAAGTTTTAGCAAAAATAAGCTGCCGAGTTGGTACTCACTGCTAGCGAAAGAAGACCAGATATGGCCGGCCTGTCAACTCGAGTGTTTTTGCTGTTTGCAACAGAAGAGCAATTCATAGTTCTCCAAGCAAAGCACTTTCATTTGCATACAGTGGTCAAGAATAAGGGTCAGGCTGTCTTATAGGCCGTGGACAGCTCAACACAGTTAAACTGTTTTTGAACTGTTTCATTTTAAAATGTAAGGAAAAGAACTTGCTGCTCTGACCTTTTTGTATAGCAATTAGACACAATCTCTGTTATTGTAGAGGGACGTGTTCGAGCGCATGTTTATTTTCTGCACAACAGACTGTACATAAGACTTTTTCGTAAGCAGTCTAAGCAGATATCTCTATGGGGGAAATGATTGGCGTTTCCAAAAATAGTCGCTGTGGTAAACAAAACCAAAACAGATGTGTTTCATCCAACATACATTTTTCCCCCTGAGAATCGGTTTGGAACCATTTTGTTTACCCCAGGGTACAATAGCAGCAGTTTTGATAAACGCCATTCATTTTTCACATAGAGAAATCGGCTTAGACCTGGAGTGCTTAATGTGGACATGATGGCGAATACAGAAAGACAACACAATCGTTTATACAGACTGTATTCCAAGTTACAAATCATTACAACAAAATTGTCTTATTCATTTCTCCAGGCACAACCAAGAACAGAAAGCAAAGGAGAAGGCTGCAGAGGCTTGATACCATTAACACATCACTACCATCCACTGGACTGAGAGGGAGTCCCCAACAAGCTTAATGCCCAGAAAAATACCCCTCCTTACTATTTTAGAATTCAGTCCACTCCACTGTTTCATTTTATGCTCTCATCAAGATAATTGTCATCTACGCACAACATTTTACATACACTGTTAATATGATTGTGTAATTTTCTGTAACATATTCTGTAAAGAGCTTTTCCTGGTGCTGATTTACCAACAGACTACTCACTATAGACTCCTCAGCTGATGTAATATTGTTCAAGGAATCTTTCCAAATAAATGTATTTCTTAGGAAATATTTTTGAGCAGTTGTAGACTTTTTTGGTTTGTTAACTTGTTTTTATAAAATGATCCTCTTAGTAATAATACTGGCCATCCATGTCCTAATGTAATTTGTCCACACCCATCCTTTTTGATATCCATTTGATATTTTTGAATCATTCAACTTTGAAAATAAAACTAATGGACTAAACTTGGTCAGAAGCATTTTGCTTCAAAACTACAATGTATTCATTCTGTTTCATGGGGAAATCTAAGGACATTTTAAAACATAACTTAAGACAGTTTTAGTCTGTGTGTAAGCACGTGCGTGAAGGAGAGAAAGATCTGGACTGAAGATTTGCCACAAGGATACGCTATTGGCATTCATATAGCTTTTTGTGCTTCATAAGAGATGTGCTTTGCAACAGTGAGTGTGTTTACATGCACTGAATAATCCGATAACTGCAGAAAATCAGGTTTTGTCAGTAATCCGATCAACATGTTTATATGCACTTGGATAATCAGATAATGGGGAAACTCTGGGTCTACATGAGTCAGACAATAATCAGATTTCTGCTATGCAACCAGCCAATAAACTCACAGGAGAAGACGTGATGTAAACGTAATGTAAAACTCATGCCGTGGCTTGTTTTTAAACATCAAGCCACTTTACCTGAAAATATGAACATACATCATCTAGAAGATGAGGAATATTTAAATCCTTCATTTTACTGAGTATGTAGTTGGTTTCAGTGTCGCTCCAAAAGTGTTTTCACACAAGCACAGACTGAGAAATCCAAAAGAAATCAGTAAGAGCACTGAGAAATCTGATTACTGAGCTAAAATCCAGCTCTCTTTATCGCATTTCTAGACCTTACTCCGATCTAGGAAATCGGAGTATGCTGTTTACACAACCATTTGAATAATTTGATAACTGAAGAAATTATGATTGGATTATTGAGTGCAGGTAAACGCTCAAGTCTATAAAAAAAAAAGAATACGACACGATACGTCACTAACATGTTTTAATTATGCAGAGCCAGGCCAGGGAATATTATTCTTTTTTTATAATTAAGAACAGTGAATAGTCATTTGAACTTTTTTGCATTTCACAATTCTATGACATTGAAATGCTTAGAAGCTCTACTCACTTTTCTTTTTCCATGAAAAATACAGAAGGCTGTAGTTTCCAGGAACATTAGGAGCTTCTCTCTGTGCTACATGTGCACATACCACCCATTCACATTAAAACAGTCAAATAGTTGTGCACCGTTTTGCTACGGTTTCCGCTTTGAACATGTTTTGTCAAAAGGGTGTGCAACGGGCTTTGAGGCATGTCTTCTCTCGTTTGATGTGTGTGAGAGGTGTTGCCCATTCAGCAGCGATGTGTATACAAACCCCTCCATATTAAAAAGGCAGCATAGACAATAGATTCTAAAGTCCTCTACAAATGCAGCTGCTGCAGCTTGGTGTGTGCAACAGTTGCAGACAGTAGGAGACATGTTTGTCATATTTTAACCCATTTCATCAGGCTCCAATAATTCTTTGAAAAGAATGACGGGAATGGCTTTCTCAGCTGCCATAGTTGCAACCCTTGCGTAACACAACAGAGTGTTCAATCAAAGTCCTTGTAGGAAAGTTTGTTCAGCGGCCATCTTTGCAACGCCGCCGGGCAGTTATTTCCAGCCATACAATACCAGACTCACGTGTCTCTGAATGGGGAGAGACCAAAATACTTGAAATAGAAGGTCAAATTACTGCTTAAAAAAACATATTTGAAATCACCGGTAAAATTTGTCAAAAAACCTAAAAAATAACATAAATAGTTTCTAGCATTTGGCTTAGTAATGCACAAAAAACATGATTTTTTTTAGGTTGTTTTAGCTACTGAGCTTGCACAGAATTCCACAACGAGGGGGGGGCTTTCCCCTCTCCTGCCACAATATCGTCAACCTTTTCGTGCTGGCAGCCTGACCAGCAAGCTGACTGGCTTTTTTACTGAAGGGAGGGACTTTCTCCACAAACAGATGCCATGTTGAGTGTTATGAGCTTTCTCTTTCATACTCTAACCAGAGACCGGTCTCCTCATTTATAACGTCTCTGGTTCAATACACCACCAGGTCTGTTTAAATCAATGTTTTGCCACGTTTTGTCGGGGGTGAATGCAGCCCTGGTGTCTCTCTGACGGATGACTCTGCTGAATCTGCGTTATGATCTGCATCATTCTACCGTTACAATTTCAAAGTCACAAAAAACAAATATTGTATTTATGTTGTTTTATGTAATAATTTGTATAATTTGTATAATTTTAAAAATCAATTAATGTTTTATTGGTAATAAAATGGCACAATCTTATTGTGACACATGCAGCAGTCAGTGTTTTAACCACATTTATCAGAAATATAAGAGATTTTACTAACTGTGGACTTGCCTGAGTTAATCTTTCTTCCTTTGAGATATCTATACAGGAAGTAATTCAAAAAAGACACTTTTTTGACAATTTACGCAACACCACTGATAAAAATTTTGGGACACATTTTATCATCAAAATTAAATTCTATTTATGTATTTAAAATCATTTTAACCTAGGACAGAGAATAGAGTGCATTTTCACAATTTCACAATTTCAACTGAACAAAACAAGCATGAAAATTGTTTCACATAAAGAATAATACTTAAGCATCTGTGAAGTCACAGCTGAAAAATGCAGTTTTTCATGCATTCTATGACTAAAAATCACGGATAAAAATTCTAAAAGTTATTCTAGCTTTTTTTGGTCAATTTAGGAACAGAACAAAGAATAAAGAACAAAGAATCCACTTTGAGGCCTTTCTTCAACGGTAGAATGACCCACTTGCTTTGTAACTGTAGCCTAATTTGTTTTATGCTCATTCTTAATAAAATTAGTTAGCTATTTTCACTTTAATTTATTTGGCCTAAACTTTTCATTTTTTTTATCTGCACACTGCATTGTTTTCCCAGCGCACAACATGCTTGATCTAGCTAATCAGCTCATTACCCATCCCTTACTTGTTGAAGTGGATGTGTCAGAGCAGGAGAATCGCTAAAATGTGAGGGAAATGGGCCTCCAATACCAACAAGGGTTGGGAAACAATAGGTTAAGCTCCCCAACACTGGACTGTAGAGCAGTGGAACAGTGTTCTCTGGAGTGACGGAGCACCATCCATTACCTTTCGGGTGAGCTTACATGGAGTTTGAGGACTGGGTTACCTAAGTTTGGACGTGAAGTCTTTACTAAGACCTTATTTAATAGTTAGTTTTAAACTATCCTTTCACTCATAGATATACATACCTAGATGCCGCTTTGCCTGTTGTTCTCTATCTGAGGAGATACGTCTGCGCATCCGCCATGTTGGAGCGGTCAAGATCCGCTTGTGAAGAAATTCACTTGTATTGAGAGATGATGAGTCTCAGGATTAAATCAGCCACAACTTCTTTATTATTTAACTGATTTTCACCAAATTTGTTTTGTTAAATTCTCAGACACAGATTAATCTAGGCTGCATGAACTGCTCTCGGTAGCTGTTATTTCTTTAATAATTGGTCGTGCTAATTAGCCGTCCGGACCAGTAAAAAAGTATTCAGTCTGCACAGTGTATGAATCACTTCTAATCTTAATCCACATAAAATAAAATAAACCCCCCAAAACACAGTAAGAAGGACGTTGAAGGTGGCTTCCTATTTGCCAGATTCTTTTTTGAGTTTTTCCGTTCCGCCTTAAATGATGCAGCAGTCACTTTCTTGTGCCTACCATTTAAGGTGGAACGGGAAAATTCGAACAAGATGCTGGCTGATGCATCATTTAAGGTGGAAATTCGAATAAGAAGCTAACTTCAGCTTTGTGTGCTAACGTTAATCTATAATGAATATCTACATGGATTAAGGAATGCTATGATTTATAGCTACAAAGCAATATCATCATTGTAAATAAATAACTACTACATCAAGTTAAGAGCCCCTGAATAGACCATTAAATGAAATAAGCTTAATAAAAAACAATCACTTCAACAGATTCTCTGTGCCTCACCAACCACACAGCCATAGGCTGCCTTTTTTAAAGTTCTTCATTTTGAATCAAAGTTATTTTTTATTTCAAAGTAAAGGTTAGGTTCAAAACCTGATAGCAACTTCTAATGTCAGTTTAGTTTCAAAATGAAGGTTTGGTTGCACGTTAAATTTAGTCGCCATTACGGAAGCAAAGAAAAGCTATTTTTAACAGAAAGCTACATAATATATTGCTTGTTCTCATAGATATACAAATGATACAAAGTAAAAAGAAAACAAGTTATACTTATGGGCATTGCCCACGTGGTGAAAAGAATGCCTTTAAAAGCAAACTGATTCTAACTGTGACTTGAACATGAGGCGAGAACAAGCGAACTACGACTCTCTTTTCCCCTATGAGAACCAGAAGAGACCGTGAATCCACATATTATAAAGTCAATAACCTGTAGCGGTCAGTGGGTGGCGATCTAAGACTGCAAACAACAAATGAAACCTTCTAATGCGTGAACACATTACATTCGTGGTCTACTAAGATGAGGACACAATTTTGAATCAAAGTTATTTTTATTTCAAATAAAGGTTAGGTTCGAAACCTGATCACAACTTCTGAGGTCAGTTAGTTTTCAATACAAGCCCTGACCAAGCCCCACACTGCTTAGTTTCTGACATGAGACCAGACCAACGGTTCTCATAGATTTGTATATACTGGCTGAAGCTGGAAGCCAATACAGGTCTTGTAAAGTAATTCAGTAGAATATATGACCGAGTACATGCAGACTTCCTATTTGCTGCCTTAGGCCTTCTGCTTATTCCCACAGTATGAACTTCTTTTCACTGTACCCATAGTTTAGTTTCAAAATGAAGGTTTGGTCACAAAGCTTTGAACTCCTGGCAAGGCAGCATGGACTCCCATCCAGTGACTGACCTGGACCAGCCTTGCTTAGCTTTATAGGTCAGTCAAGCCTAAGGGTTCCCAGACCCATAGGGTCACTGGTTGAGGCTGGCTTCCAGTATTGTCCATTTAAAGTATCCCACCACTCTATTAGGACTATCTATACATAAACATCACACAATACGCATCACGCAAACATGAGCGTGGATTGCTGTGTTCCCTCTGTTATATAATCCTATACAGCTTTCTGAGTGCAGTATTCTCGAAATAGTACAATTTTGAACAGTATCATCAATGGCGGCACTATTGACGTGCCTGACTGGGCCCAACGCATCTAAGTATGTATAAGCATCTAAGTATGTATATCTATGGTTATCACATTAGCTCGGGTTAGTGCGTTTGCTTAAAGTTAGCGGGTTTGCTCTGGGCCAGCGCGTTGTCTTGTAACAGCAGTAGCAGGTCCTCTCATATACACACACATCACCCTTCAGTCAGTGGAACCAGAAGAAAACTGTTAAAAACAGGTGCTATGGTTGTTACACTGAAGCAATATTTCCCATAATCATTCACTCTCAGAAGTGTTTTAGCTATTAGTTTGACTTGTGAGTGGCTTAATTTTGATTATGGGTTTCTGAATATTTGTTAGAACAAAAACTTCTTGTTTACAGTTTTTGCAGTTGTGGAGTTCTTGCCTTATTATTCACTTTCTAACGTAAAACCATCTTTTCAAGACAAGCTGTTACTGGAGTTCGGCGACTGCTTACAGTGGAACAACTTCCAAAGTGACAGAGCTCATTCAGTCTGGAGAGGGATCTGATGGAAATGCTGACTGTGGTGTTATTCCAGATTGTCAGGTAAAGAGGTCTGTTGTGCAGTTTGACACAAAAACTGTAAAAATCAGTTAAAGAAGTAAATACATTTCCTCTTTGAACAGGTTTTGACTTATGTAGAACATTAGAAATGTTTATATGTGCTAAGTACTTTAGAACAGGTATTTTGAAAATAGTATTATTATTATTACTATTATTATTATTACAGAACGTCACTAGTATTTTATTAAAAATTCTCTGAACAGCAGCTACACAGTAATAATAATAAAAATAATAATAATAAAAACAGTTACAACTTTTGTTACCTATTATATATATTTTTATACATCATGGAATTAACAAAAACATACAGTAATTTTTATATAACATACCATTAAATTAAATATAATTTTTCTGTAAAACAAATATTGTGTATTCATTATCAATTTTATGAGGTTCATCTACAATAAGACCAAATCATTTCTGTTTTGTGTATTTGCTTTTGTGCCTTTGTAATTTTTCTACTTTGAAAGTGTTTATAATTGTGATACACTGTAAAAGGTAACACCAATACTTACTTAAATAACATTAGTGTACTTTAGTTATTTCATACAATCCTAGTGATTTAACTCATGTAATTTTACTAATGTTCTCATTTTGTATGAAAGAGTTCTTAAACCAAATACACTTTCGTAAACTATACTCAACATTTTCAAGCTCTTCAATGCACATGTGCAGAGGAGCGATGCAGGAGAACTTTCTAGACTTTCTGGACTTACACGGTGGAAGCAGAGTCTTTAGGTAAGTTATTCAACTTAAATACTTATTCACATTTGTTAGCTCTGGTTTCATTACTCAAACTACATTTTCGCAGGTCATATTATCTGTTTAGAAATAACTGCCAATAAATAAGTTAAAATTCATGGCAGGCTAATGCTAACATTAACTAACATTAGCTAGCTAGCTGAGCTGATATGCCACATACACACAGAAAAACAGCCTACACATCCATGACTGAAACTCCCAAATTTGTTAATCAAATTTTTGTTATTAAGTTGATGTAGCGCTTGGTGCATATGGTGCGCACATAACCAGCTATTTGTGCACACACATCATGCACACGAGCACAGTCACGTAGGCTATCAACCAACTTTTGAATTTACTTTTAAAATGTTACTCTATGCAGACACTGCAATCTCTCTAGACTACAAATATCAGAGACTTGGCTTCATGGAAAATTATTTTTAAAGTGACAGCATTAATGATAATCACTGTTAATATGCTTTGCCTGCTTATGAATGTGGTCAGTGTTTTTTTTCTGCACTTCATAAGAATGTTAATTCAATACAGTATAGTACTGACAAATCTAGATGAATCTAGATGGAGAGCCACCTGCCAAAAATTTGCAGAAACGTAGAAGTGAGACAAACTTCCTGCCCAATTTTCCACAGGATCAAGATTCAATGTATTTAAATAATATAGAGCACACAAATTAAATAAACATGAACATATTGTTTCTACCAAAATATTATGATCATCCCTTAATATGGTGCAAAACAAATTATGGCTGAATTTGTGTTGTGCTTTGTTCTTTAAGGTTTTTGCTGAGTTCACAAGAATGGCAAGTAAATATCTTGAACAAGTCTTTTTGAGTCCTTGGATTATATGAAAATATGAAAAACAACCATGGATTGCCATGGAGCTCCACTGTTTTCCAAAAACTACTAAAAGCAAATCAATTAGTTGTTGTGCTGTGTGATATGTTTCTTCCTTTTTAATTGCCTTTCAAAAACAATGGAGCCCAAGGGGGAACATCAACAAGCTAAACCAGACAGTAAAAATACCAACAATACTTTCCTTAGCAGATCAATTTAGTAAAAAAAGTTATTGGTTTGTTTTGCCCTCATTTGTAGACCCATGATGTTGTAGCAATGCAGACTGCTGTCCTATGTTCTCTTTTAGTTTTTCTCAGGGGTGGTGACAGGGATTTTTTCAAGGTCTGTTTTGTCAGTATTACATAAAATCATATAATTAGGTTTTACACACTGATGGCATGAAGGCCTTTGCAAGGATAAGTTTTACCTTGCATTTATAACCTTCCTTTTTGTCTGCAGAATTCAGATGCCATCATAGATTTCACCCAGATTCCTGTTGGGGTATTGACTGTTATACCTGAAAACAGCCAGCAACCAGGTCCAAATGCCCTGCACCTTGAGCCATCTAGCATTGGCATCACACTGGAAGGATAATGTTGTCATGGATGACATTAAAAGCCAAGCTCAAGCTAACTGCCTGAATTTTGGATAAACTTCATGTGGACTATCCCAAAAGACTGACGAACACCTTTGACTTCATTCAGAGGGTAATGCTGAACCTGGGAGTTGGTAACCGGAGCCCAAAACATTAGATCTTGAAAAATGCACTTTTGGAGTTGGTGTGTGATACAGGCATCTTCAGATAGTAAATTTACATACATGCTTGGAGTGTTCAACGTTTTACTTATTTGCAATCTGAAGCCACAGTGTGATTCTTACTGGTACGCACACTGAGATTTTGTTTGTGTCTTATGTTTCACTTTGACATCTAACCTAAATTAGCTTGTTAAACTTAAGTAAAAACTTGATGTAGTGTTGTAATTCATTTCATTAGTCTTCTGGAAATAGAGCAAAAGAGTACTTTTGAGATGTCAGGTCAGGCAAATTGCAAAGAACTTGGTGCTTCCTTCTTGAGTTTTTTTTAGTCTTTGTAATCTTGTTTCAGCTACTTTTATTTGTGGGACACACTACCTGTAAAGTGTTAAAGGATTTGATGCCTACATGAAAGTAGAAAAGTAAGTGGATTTGCATTCCTTTTTTAAATGGAAAGTGTACTTTTCACTGTCACAGATTAGCCACACTGTAAAAAAATTTAGCTTGCACAACAAAAAAAACTTTTCTTGTTCATTCAACTTTTATAAATTATTTGTTATACTGACTGACATTTTTTTGTCAACACTAAAAGAAATATTTAGTTGAGCTAAGATGAGAATATTTGTTGTACAAAGAAGTACAACTATTCTTGAGCAAAGCTCTTTGAGTTGTACTGACTTTTATTTTTTTTTTTGTTTAACAAACAAAGAAAATGTAGTTTATGTAACCGTTACATTCTTGGTCACTAAACAAAGCTTTTTGAAGTTGAGTTAACTAAAAATATTCTTTGGAAATCAGTACTAAGGAATATTAAGTTGTGTCATTAAACTTAAAGAACACAGTTGGTGTCCAGCTCTACAGTAAAACTGTGAATATGTAAAGAAATAGTAGAAGTACAACACAGGTGATCACAGCTGAGCAATCAATAATCTGCCACAGTTCTATGAAAATAATGTCATACATTAAGCCACTATGTACTGAATCATGTCCTCTAAATTTAACAATTCTTAAAGCTCACCTGTGTTCAACGGTATGTGCACATGAACTGTTGACACAAAAAGCATTTTGAATGGATTGCTTTAAGTGTCAAAATAACTTATACAGAACTTAAAATTCAGACAAAATGAGTGAAATAACAGTTACGTAAGTGAAGAAACAGTTACAAAGGTGATTATATGTACACACTCACTGGCCACTTAATTATACTATTCTCATTTCCCATTTAATCAGGTCCATTCACTGTATAAGTGCACTTTGCAGTTCTGCAACTGCAGATTGTAGTTGATCTGTTTCTCTGCATAATTTGTTAACCTTTTCACCTCATTTATCAATGATCAGGATCCCCACCTGGACCACCACTGAGCAGGCATTATTATTATTACGTTCTCAGTTCTGCAGTAGCACTGGCATAGTAGTATGTGTGGTATTGGTACTACTGTATCGGATACAGTAACGCTTTAAACACCTCAGCGTCACTATTGGAGTGAGGAATACCTTAAAAATGGCTAGTAAGTGTTTACGTATGTGTGAGAAAGAGAGACTGAACAAGAGAATGAACATCTGAAGCCTACGCCACTGTGCTAAACATACTCATCCCTTAACAAATGTGGAGGTCTCTGGTCAATTTCTTCTTCACTTGCAGCTTGTAAGGTTGGATTCTTCATGGCTGTATCAAAAATGGAGAAAAAGTAAGCAATATTGGTAATAAACACTCACCAGACAAAACATAAGGATGAGAAAAATCCAAAAAGTGGACAGTATGAAAAATAAAAATACAAATCAACACTAAGAAAAAGAAAATACATACAATAGAATACAAGAAGGAGCATGTTATTGTGAATAACATTGTACTGTTTTTCACAACATCACACAACCTTGAAAGCTCTTGCTTTCAACAGTTTTAAGAAGTAAAGAAAAAAGCAAAGCATGTGAGCCACAGTTCTAAATACATCTTAAAATTCATAACACTGGCAATATTTTGAGCCAAAAGATGTAGTAAAACATATAATTAAATCTGTACTAATAATACGAAAAGTAATACCATAAACAATACTATAAGTAAAAGCACCTGGGACAAGCTTTAAGTCCTGATCAGATACAATATATTAATATTATATTATAATTATAATAATATATATTATATTATTATAACTATATTATTATAATATATATATATATATATATATATATATATATATATATATATATATATATATATTATAATAATATAATATTGACTAACTAAACATGTACAAGCATTCAATCCTCTCAAATCCAGTAAAGACACTGCTTCCATACCTGAAAAATACAAATACTTTTTGTTCCTGGCCTCTTCT
The DNA here is from genome assembly GCF_904425465.1 of Colossoma macropomum. Lineage (NCBI taxonomy): Eukaryota > Metazoa > Chordata > Actinopteri > Characiformes > Serrasalmidae > Colossoma > Colossoma macropomum. Next base: position 17,588,817 of record NW_023494784.1, on the reverse strand, counting down.
GGGCTTAAATGGTCAGCAAGGAGCAGTGTGAGCAAAATACAAATACAAACTTGAGTAAAAGCAGAAACACTCTTGGTTAAATATTACTTTTGTGGAGGTATTCAGTCAACATTTGTGCTTGAGCACTTGCTTCTAAAGTACATAAGTATCAAAAGTAAAGGTTATTAAAGAAAATGTTAATTTTGATGAACACTTTCTGTTACGAAGACTTTGCTATAGACACGAACAGTTCACTCTGATGTCTGCAGCCACACAGGCCTCCTTAACATAAATAAATATATTAAAATAATATAACTGCAACTGTTAATTTCCATGATCATATGAATCACAATTAAAACATATATAAAATAAAATAAAAATAACCAATAATAGTTTTACGCTTTTTGATATCTGATTGACACTGACTTTAAAACCAAGAACTTTTGTAGGTAAAATCTTTAACTCAAATCACATTTTATAAAGATAATTTCTACTTTTACTCAAGTTCAGAAGTTCTGTACTTTGTTCACTCCTGGTGAGAAGCTCCTGTAGCTACAATGTGGTGGGTGGGAGGGGTCTAGAAGTAATGGAAAAAGAGATACTGAAACAGGACTTTAGTAAAATATATATTTTAAACTTTGGTTGTACAAGATGGGGATCCACTATGGAAGCAGATATATTAGTCATGAAAACTCGAGAGAAGTAAAACAAATAAAATAAAAATACAAGTTGAGAAAACACAATCAAACAATCCACTGCAGGCGAGATTAGAGGCACCCCCAGTCAGACTTTTAGGGATTTTAAAATGAAAATGAAAAATTCTGCTGCAAAGGAAAAGAAAAGGAAAATAACAAGTTGTTCAGTCAAACAAAAAAGTTTTATTACCTAGAAACAAAGCAAGGGCACAATCTTTATGGGAACCCCCAGCCCCCACCTTAAGAGTATTTTCCAGTTTCAAAGAAAGAAGCCCACCATCTTACAACGTTGTCTCGATCCTTAAAAGTGTACAGACTCTGGTCCATACTGTACTGAAGAATATTAGCTACCAGGTCTGTATAAAGCAGGCCACAGTTCTCTTATTTTTTTAATTTTCCATTAAATCACCTTAAATATCAAATGTTTTCATTTCATAATTTGAGGTGGCACAGAAATATGAATAAAAGCCAACTTCAGCTTCACGCTGTAAAAAATTACTTGTCATTTCAACCTAAAAAAACACTTCATGTAGTAACAAGTAAGTTAACTTTTTAAATTAATTTTAATTTCAAGCAAAATAAATAATTTGAATGAACAATTCTTTCAATCAATGTAACTTTTTGAGCTGAATAAAACGAAATCAATTGCTTGCTACCACATGAAGTAATTTTTAGGTTGGACTGACGAACCATTTTTTACAGCGCATGAGCAACACAATATGTTTATATTAAATGGTAAGAAACAGAAATACAATCTGTGCTACAGATAGGAGAACTGTTGAGATGCCCCCCACCCCCTTTCAAAAAAAAATCATGTAATCCACACAATTCATGTGATTGGCCAATCTACCATTAAAAACGGTGAATTTTGCTGGGTTTTCATGTATGATGTAAGCCAGGGCAACTGGCTTTTTCAAATGGTGTAAAAAAAATTTTTTAAAAAATGAGGTTTTGTCCCAACAGCAACAATATTTATTTTGGGCGATTATGATCATACTGGTAGAAAAAAACTAAGAAAAACAAACCAAATAAAGAAATGTAAATAAAGCTGCTTCCATACCTGAGAAATGCTGGTGGTGGATGTAGGAAACGTGGAGGTCATTACAACAACAATACCAATTTGGGAAAGCCTTAAAGCAATGACATGAATAGAAGAGAAAACAAAGATTTCACAAACATTAGTCTGATACAGGATTTTAGGTCACTTAGCATGTAGTTACCAAATCACGGCTCAGCTGAAATAATAACTTACTGTTTTAACTGTAACTGCAGCTCCAGTCTCTCCCTCAGATTTCTGTTTTTATCTTCTAAACTCATGTAAGTGAAGCTGGTCTGTGGTGTGTGAAGCCATTAGCCTGCTAGCCATCAAGCTAACAACCCCACACATCACAGAACCTGGTTAGTTTCTCCTTTTCTGTCACTCCAACACCAGAGACCCGACCTTCGTCGTGGGTTAGGAAAGGAACTGAGCCGGTCCTCCAGCAGAGCTGTTAACTTAGCCTGCTAACGTTAGCTAAGCTTGCACAAACACGTTAGTTAGCTAGTTAGTTAAGTGTACACACCAGTTTAACTTATATTAATTCGACACCGTTCCGAATTCACTACAGGAAAATAACTTTTCTCGTATTATGTTGTGAGAGCACTCATCTACAAGAGGTGACTCACTAGGCTAGCTAAGTTAGCTACCACAGCAGATAATGGCGAACTGGCTAGCCAACTGACTGTTAGCAAATGATGCTCATGTTCGTTTTAACATACGAAAAGTTCAACATTAAAAAATTATAGTATTTGTTTTGAGTAAATGTCTGACTGAAAAACTGTTGGTACGACAAATAAAGCAAGCATTTACTTACAAGACGTGTTCTGAAGCCTTCGGAAGTTTCCAGAAGCTGCACTAATCGCGCAGTTCCCGCGGTGGAGCGTTGGTGACGGCTCGGACCTCAGTACGGGTAGACTCTGCCTCAATACAGGTGGAATCTGCCTCAGTACGGGTAGAATCTGCCCGTGTATTTTTTCCCTAAACATCAGTTGCCGAGTCTCGCCCGTACCCGTCCCGATTCCGGTGCGCCAAAACTCTTAGCCGAGACTGCCGCACAGCTCGTGCCGACTCTTCATGTTAGCTGTGTTGTTAGCCCGTTAGCATGTTAGATAGCGTCATCTAGCTAACAGTCAGCCTGCTATCGGAATATAACATTATAGCTAGCTACTTAGTCTAAAAGATCAGATTTGCGCGTCCACACAGCCCAAAAAAACATCAGATCTGAGTCACATTAGGGCAAAAAATCGGATTTGTGCCACTTCAACCTGGTAATGTGAACGTAGCCTTAGGAATGACAATTTACATTTACATGCTATTTTAAGTAGTTTGAGTAAATACAACTATCTTTAAGTACACTTAAATACTATGTATAAAGTAAACATAACTTGAAAAAAAAATAGTTTTGTTTACTTAATTTTTTCAAGGCAACCGGTTTCCTAGATTTCTTTAAGTAAGATCAACTTGTCAAATTTCACAGTGTACACAATAAACAACCTTATAAGTGTTTTTGCTTTTAGTTTTGTTTAAGGGATTCTGCACTGTTGAACGTGAATGTATGCATAACAAAGCATTATGATCATAATAAATCCATGTAATCTCATGGTGGAACCAATTAAAAGTCTCTGTGTAAACTACATAGGTTACCACCATAGGTGGGTTTAGAAACCCACCTCAGTTTTGTATTTGTTTACTGTGAAAAATCCTGTATTAATCATACTTATTATTGCATCCAGAATCAGAAAACAGCTGTTTATCAAGTTAAATTGCACAACAGTGTCTCTCATACACAGTTGGCTTGATCTCATGTGTGTACGTGTTTTATAAAGACATACTGAATGGGTTGACACCTATACTTCCAGGTCATACACAACTGTTTTTAAGTATAAAAAAACAGACCGCTTAAGTATAATTTTTCAGACATTTGTCATCTCTGATTTAAAATAAAATGTATGAAAAATTACATTTTAAACACACTTGAACAGTGCTTCAAGGAAAATGGCAGATATAGCCTGTATTTCAGCGGCCTCTCCACTCCGCATAAGAATTTTTCATCTGCCATGGTTTAAAACCCATGCAGAAATATTGTGAAAAATGTATTTATGAATGTGTACTGTTTGACTCAAGGCAGATGGTCTGTGGAATAGCCAGCTGCATATGTCCTTAAAGGTGCTCACACAAAGATAGTGATCCATCAGTGATCCATCACAAAGGTGAAGCCTTTTTTCCTTCATCCATTTACTGTTTTTATTTATTTCACCAAAATTACAGTTTTACTCATTTTAAAGTGTGTGGGCCACATCTGGACCACATCCATTAGCTCTTCTCGTTTTACAGTATGTGGGCCAGAGCTGGGCCAGATCCCTTTTTACTCACTTTACAGGGTGTGGGCCTGGACAGGGTTGCACTAGATTTGCGTAAGTTTCTACTTAAGTTTGTGTGTAAAGTCTTTACTAAGTGCTTTAGTTACACTAGTTAGTTTCAGACCATTCTTTTACTAAATTTGGTTGTACCACAAATTTGTTAAGTCGTGTCTTAACTAGTAGCAACTAACTAACATGTACGTCGCTTTAACATGACAATAACACATTCAGAACCAATCAATAAACCCACTGCCACGAGCTTTTCAATGGAAAAAATATCCAGCATAGAATGATGTGTACAGTTTAAACTGAATACAACTAATTATCTACAGCCACAGTTTGTTTATTTTGTAATATTTCCCTGAGACAACCAAATATGCAGCTTTTTAACTGACTGTTTCTGGCTGACTGACACAACAGCAGTCTCAGTTTAGCCATTTGTGCAGCTGCTGAGTCTCATTAAGCTGAGCTGTGTGTGCTTAGCTTCATGCTTCATGAGTTTAAAGCAAGCTGATGATTAGAGCTGTAAGTAAATCACAGCATATAGTGTTTAGAACTTTTAGCTTAGTTAAAGAGTGAACGAAAAAACTCGTTTCACATCTGGGCCACTTCTGTTAGTTGTGCCCATTTTACAGTGTGTGGGCCACATCTGGGCCACATGCATTAGTTTTACAGCCACATCTGGGCCAGAACAAAACCAAGGATGTGTTTAAATTAAAAGATTAATTTTGCTAACTGGGGAGTGTCAGAAGGTGGAAAGGAAAGTTAGCTACAGCTGACTAATCTTACCATCACAAAGCGTACTTCATAATGTAGCTCACAGAGCAGCACTGCTGAAGGGACCCAGGATACATTCAGAGACGGTCATTATTACTGTCATACTGATAAAAACTACACACTGCAGAGTCCAACCTGATTAACACAGTCAGGTAAAACTGATCAGCTCCAACTGTAGAGCTGGAGACAGAAATATTTTACACAGAGCTACATAGTGCTGAGCAAAAACCATTATTCTGTTTTTATCATTTTATTCCTATTTTTGTTGATTGCTAAGACAGTTTTAAAGGTCCTGCATGCTGACTGTTGAATGTAAAGGCTCAGTTGGTGCACAGTGTTCTCAACATTTACAACCCCATTTCCAAAAAAGTTGGGACGCTGTGCAAAATATAAATGAAAACAAAATGCAATGATGTGCAGATCATTTAAACCCTATATTTATTTAAAAATAGTACAAAGACAACATAGCAAATGCTAAAACTGAGAGGTGTTATTGTTTTTTGAAAAATATATGCCTATTTTCAATTTGATGCCAGCAACACGTTCCAAAGAAGTTGGGACAGGGGCATGTTTGTTTCATCACTTCTTCTTTTAACAACCCTGTAAGCATTCGGGAACTGAGGAGACTGACTGCTGTAGTTTTGAAAGTGAAATGTTTTCCTTTTCTTGTTTGATATCTCAGCTGCTCAACATTTCGGGGTCTCTTTTGCTGTATTTCTCGTTTCATAAAGTGCCATATGTTTTCAGGGGGTGGCAGGTCTGGACTGCAGACAGGCCAGTTTAGCACCCTAACTATTTTTACTATAGAGCCATGCTGTTGTAATATGTGCAGAATGTGGTTTTACATTGTTGAAATAAGCAGAGCCTTTCCTGAAAAAGACATCATCTGAATGGCAACATATGTTGCCAAAACATGTATATATAATTCAGCATTAATAGTGCCTTCACAGATGTGCCAGTCACCCATGCCATGTGCACTGATGCCCCCTCATACCATCATGAACACTGGCTTTTGAACTGTGCACTGATAACAAGCCTGATGGTTTTCAGCCCTTGAGGACAGTGTCCATGATTTCGAAAAAGAATTTTGATTTGTTGGACCACAGGACACTTTTCCACTTCTCCTCAGTCCATCTTAAATGAGCTCGGGTCCAGAGAAGGTGGCAGCATTTCTGGGTCCTGCTTATATATATGATTTCTTCTTTGCATAGTAGAGTTTTAACTTGCATTTGTGGATGCAGTGACGAACTGTTTTCACAATTTTTTTTTAGAAGTGTTCCTGAGCCCATGCAGTGATTTCCACTACAGAATCATTTCTGTTTTTAATGCAGTGACACCTGAGGGCCCAAAGATCTTGGATAGCCAATATTAGCTTTCAGCCTTGTTCCTTGCATACAGAGATTTCTCCAGATTCTCTGTATCTTTTAATGATATTACGTACTGTAGATGAAGAAATCCCCAAGTCAATTTAAAAATGGGCATATATTTTTCAAAAAACAATAAAATTTCTCAGTTTCAACGTTTGATATGTTGTTTTTGTACTTTGCTCAAATAAATCTAAGGTTTAAATAAATGATTTGCACATCATTACATTTTGTTTTCATTTACATTTTGCACAGCATCCCAACTTTTTTGGAAATGTGGTTGTAGATTTTAATGTAGATTCTGTACTTGTACTTACTTTCATCTTGACAGACACTTTTCTACATTAAATGTAGAAAATAACTTAGGACGATGTTGGTGAATGAGGCCCAGTGATCCTACTGATCTGTGTCAAATATTCCTCATCCAGTCTTCTGATAATGAAGCAGCTGCTGGTGGTTTTATAGCTAAACTGAAGTGATAGCTGTGCGTTGACTGCCTGTCGGAGACAGATTTGTTTATTTGTGATTCTCCAATCAGAGCTCAGCGAGTGGAGCAGGAGAAGAACACAGAAGAAAAAAGAAGATCAGAAAGAAGTATAAAAAGAAACTGAAGCAAATACAGGTACAGCAGTAATATTTCACATCAGTTATTTTCAGAACACTTATGGATCACATTTGGATTAGCAGTGTTTCTCCAGCTGTTTGTACTCAGACCGTTAAAGGGCCCATATCACAGAAAAACACGTTCCTCGATTTTATAAATGAATATCTTTGAAGTAGTATGTAAACATTGCTTCAAAATGTACCATTCACTCTCCAGCCCATACAGTCCATATAAGAAAACTAAGCTGCAAAAATAACCTCTTTTGAGTTCACTGCTTTTGTGATGTCAGAAAAACACATTTACATACATTCAACTATTTGGCCTACAATAGTTTAGCCCCGCCCACTCACACTGAAGTTATAAGGAGTGTTTCCGCCCTGATTGCTTTTTGAATGAAATGTAATACAGGGCAGCCAATCAGAACAGAGCTTAATTACATATATCTGTGTTAAAGGCACAGTAACAAAAACAGCCTGTTTAATTACAAGGGGTAAAGAGAGACTAGAAAATGGTCATGTAATAGTGAGTTGTTGTTGTTTTGATAAATAAGTCACTCAAAAATTGTAAGTGGAGCGCAGGGAAAAAATAAAGTTCAAGAAAAATGCAGGATATGGGCTCTTTAACTAAACATTTTGCTGCATTCTTCAATGCAGCAGTAGATTTTGCCTGAAAACATCTGTTTAATTCTAAGGGCAAAGAGAGGTGTGAAAATAGTTCAAATGAATTAGGTACATAAAACCCCACAAACGTCATTAGTGTTTTAATTAAACCTGCTAGCACCTACTGTGAGTTCCAAGGAGTTACAAACATAGACGACTGCTATCAGTTCAAACTGTTACTCTTGAGGTAGCAGCTGTGAAACAACATTTAGTTCTGCTTTTGAGCCAGAGAAGCTGCTGTGTGCTGATGTGTAAACACCACAGGTTTATCTGTATAGTGGTTTGCACAATAAAGATATTTTACATTTCCTAAAGTTGTTAAACATGGTTCTTATTACTAATTATATAATAGTAAATACTAAATATATACAGTAAATACACAAAAATAAGTTTTCTTAAGCGTCTAATAAATGTAATCCAATAAGTAAATGCCATCTATCCACGCTGAGTGTGTTTTATTTGTGATGTAGATCTTATATTTTACCAAAATAAAACATTTTTAAAAAGTAATTGTATAAATATCAGGACTTATAAGTGAGTTAGGTTAGAGAGAGTTAGTATGAGTATCGACACTAAAGGATCAGGCATCAGTATCGGAAGGGAAAAAGTGGTATTGGTGCAGCTCTAGTGGCGATACTGGTTCTATTTTGTCTCTTCCAACTTACCTAATCTCAGAAAAACTGAACATTGTGATGGGTATCTTGTATTGTGACAATGTCTTGAGGTATCATATAACACAATAATAATAATAATTATAATATATTTGCCCCACTGCCGCCCCCTAAGTTGGCTTTCTTGAGACAACATAAACAAATATTGTTCTATTTTGATATTGGAGCAGAAATGAGCTCACAGATTGCAGCAGCTCGGGGTTTGCATTTAAGGGTTAATAATTGTGGTTTTCTCTTCTAAATCCAGAAGAACCAAAGAGCATGAACCAGGAGCGAGAGTGGCTTCCCCCACCCAGTCCTCCCACAGTCTGTGGGTGCTGGGGCAACTGCTGGCCTAGGCTGACCTTCTTCAGCAGGGAGGACAGACTCCTAGAGAGGTGGAGAGAGCAGGAGAGTCTCTGACAGCTTTGGAGAGAGATAGAGAGGGAGAGGGGGAGGTGAAAGAGAGGGAGCAGAAGAGAGAAAAGAAGGAGAAGGGGAGGAGGAAGCTGGAAGAGAAGAGGAGGCAGCAAGAGAGGGAGAGACAGAAGGAGATAGAAATGGTTCAGTGGAGGCTGCAGATCGTGATGAAGGGAGAGAGAATGGAGAAGGAAGAGAGGCAGGAGCTCCAGAGATTCAGAGCTGAAGAAAGAACTGCAGCTGAAAGAGCTGAGAGAGAGAGAGAAGAGAAAAGAGAAGGAGTGCCAGCCATCTACTAGAAAGGCAGGACACATGATCTTATTCATCACAGTGTTGGTGATTAGTGATAGTTCAGTCATTAGTGAAAGGTTCTGTTATTGATTAGTGACAGTTTAATAGTTATATCAGTGAAATAGTTTACAGTAAGAGTCGAGATCGACCTCAACTCTAAACTACTGTACTGGACACAATGATGTTTTTAGTCATTCATATAATTAAGTTCAGTGGAAGCTTTTCAGGTCTCTATCTATCTATCTATCTATCTGTCTATCTGTCTATCTGTCTTTCTGTCTGTCTATCTTTTTATCTATCTGTCTATCTATCTATCTATATTTATCTATCTATCTATATTTATCTATCTATCTGTTTGTCTGTCTGTCTATCTATCTGTCTGTCTGCCTGTCTATCTATCTATTATATCAATCTATTTGTCGATCTATCATTCAGACGGACAGACAAATAGATACACAGACAAACATATAGATAAACAGATAGAGAGTCTGACAGAGAGACAGACAGATACATTGACAGATACATAGACAAACGTATAGACAGAGATGGAGATGGTGAGCAAGGCGACGAAAGAGAGAGAACTGGCCATGCTCAAAAAGATGGAGAGAAAGAGGAGAGAAGGAGAGAGAGCTGATGGAGAAACAAAAAGAGTTAGAGAGAGAGAAAAAGGAACAACAGATGGAGGTAGAAGAGAGACTGAGAGAGATGGAATGAAAGATGGAGGAGGAAAATGAACAGACTCTGAGAAGAGAGGAGGAGAAATGGAGCAAAAGAATGAAACAGCTTGAGGAGGAGTGGCATAGATGTCTGGACATGGACAGTAAGAAAGAGGAAGAAATGAGGCTCGTGAAAGAGAAAGCCCAAGAGATGGAGAGACTGATGTCTAAAGAAAGAGAAAAGGAGAAGAGAGAGAAAAACAAAAAACAGAGGGAGTTTGAAAAGCTGGAGAAAGAGAGAGAAGAAAAGGAAAGAATGGAGGTGAAGAAATGCATGAGAACCCAGATGAAGGAGCAGCTAAAGACTGAACATGAGAAAGAGTGGAGAGAGGAGGAGAGCAGGAGAGAAAGTGAGAGAAAAAGAGAAGATGAAAAAGTGATGAACATGGATAAAACAAGAAAAAGAAACATACGAGCTGAAGAAAAAGCTTGAAGAAAGAAAGATGCAAAAGCTGAAAAAGCTGAAAGAGCAACAAGAGAGGGAAGAAAGGTTCAGAGAGATGAAAAGACAGCTGGAGGAGGAGAGAGAAAAGGACGACCAGAGAAAGAAGAAAGAATGTAAAGCAGCAGAACTGGAGCCAACTTTTACAAACAAAAACAAATTTTAGAGAGGAGAAGAGAACGTTTGAAAAAGAGGAGGAGGAAAGGCAGAAACACATGGAGAGAGAGCTGGAGAAAAGAGAAAAAGATGGAGAGAGAATTGGAGGAAAGAAAGACAGATGGAGGAGAGTAAGAAGACTGAACAAATGAGGAGAGAGAGGAAAGAACATGTGAGAGATGTGCAGAGAAGCCTTGAAGAAGAGAGAGTAATATCAAAGCTGGAACATGAGGAAGAATGGAAAGACCAAGAAATGGAGAAGGAGAGAGAGAGGAGAAAGAGAGAAAGGGGCAGGGAGATGCCACCTGCAGGTACAGCTTAAAAGAAGAAGTTAAGGATGAAGGAGATGTGGAGATGAAAAGAACGACAGAGGGAAATAAAGAGATGCAGACTGATATGTAGATAGCTGTGAGTAGAGAGGAGGAATGAGAACAGGTTCTAGATATGGAGATGCAGAGAGAGGTAGAGATGGAGGAAACAGAGAAGCAGAGAGAGGAGGAGAGATGACAAAAAGAGAGCAGTGAGAGAGAGCTGGAGATTGGGAGGATAAAGGAGGCAAGGCGTCAACACATGGAGAGAGGAATGAAGTGGAAGAAAGAGCTGATGAAGAAGCTCTTTTCTCCAGGAGTGAACATGTTCAGGACAGAAAACTGGGATCAGTGCAGAGGCACTGAAAATGGAGGAACCTGAGGGAGCCCTCCAATAACGATGAGGAGCTTGAAGAACAAGAGGAGCCTCAGAGATCTAGCTGGCCTGTTTCTCCAGATGGAGGACCACTGGTCATCTCCGTAAAACCCTGCAACCCAATGTTGGAGGAGCCTGAACCATCTGAGTTCCAATTACATTCAATCTGCATTTTAAATCTACATTTCTGACATTTATCAATTTGTTTTGATATTCAAAATGGAAAGCACTCACCCTCAGCTAGGTTAGCTTCAGTAAGCTAATCGGCTAGCCACGCAAACTTTTTTTTTGAAAAGGAAACATAATGTATATAAAATTTATGAATAATTGCTTTGGCTGACGTAGCCTTTAGCATGCTCACTAGCCAAGTAAAGTGATATGAAGTTTTTCCAGCGGTGAAGTATAAGAGATGGAGCTATTTGGGGGTCATCTCTGTGTTTCCAGGGTCCTATGTTCCCTAGGCCCAGTGTTCCCTCTTTGTAATTTTTAGACACGGTTCAATTTTCCCAGGATCCTATATTCCTCATTGAAATTTTAATAGGAAGTAGCTGTATGTTTTCATGTTGCTTCAATCATATTTCCTCAAAACAAATAGAAAAATAACATCCACACTTCTGGTGTATTTACAAATGTACATATTCTGATGTTAAATGTTCAGCAAACAAAAAGTCTGAATTTGTTTTTGATGTACATTCTGCTTCCAAATAGGTTCCCTTATTAAAACATGCTCTGATTAAATGTTACAAAACATTTCCAAAGTTAGCATTCATGCTAATAGTGAAATATTTGAGCACATCCTCACTGAGAACATCTACTGTCCATTCCTGCGCTGTTTTTAACATGCTCTTGGTAACTTATCCTCACCATTTCCCTTCATAACTTGTCAAATTTGTTATTTTATTCTGCTAACTTGCTAGTCAGCAAACAAAATACTACAAAACTAGCAACAACAATAAAAAAGGGCGGTACAGCCTTAAACCAGATGAAACAATTCTTCTAAAAGTTTATGTTTCTTAGGTTAGGTTAGCTTTCAGAGGTTCACTAAATGTGTCATATTCATTTATTTTGTATAAAGAGCTGAACCTAGGTGAACATAAAGCCCTGGGAACTTAGAACCTTGGGAATCTAGAACCTTGGGAATCATAGAACCTTGGGAACATAGTTACGCTCTCGTAATTTGCAACATAGCAAATCGAATGATGTAGTTTCGAAATGTTAAGCATTTTAAAAGTAGTTTACTGCTATGGCTTTTAAACAGTGTCGTCTACCAATATTTGAAATGTGAAACGCGTCAGTTCACAATGATTCCTGGGCAAGTTCTGCTGCCGAAGTTAACATTTGTGTTCACTCGATCCCTCGCTCCCCCGAGGGCTCATCTAATAAACTTTGCCTGGGCTAATGAAGTTATTGAACTCTTAAACTGGTACCCAGATTCCTCCATAGGGGAAATGACAAGGACAAGTGGACTAGGGCTGGTTAAAATAGCAGAGAACAGTATTAAAATGGTGGCGTGTCTTTAAAACTGAGAATAGAGGTTCTATATTACTATCAACTCTTCCTCTCCAAATAGATTCTTCTACCAGAGTGGTCACAGTAGCAGAGTATGAGCAGGTCAAAAGGGAGAGAGTGCAGAAGAAGGAGGAGAGGAGGCAGGCACTGGAGGCCAGATTTAGAGAATGGGAGGAGAAAAGAGCTGAGAAGAAAGCTAAGATAGAGGAGCAGACACAGGCACTGAAGGCCAAGCGGAGAGAGGAAGAGAAGAACATTGCTGAAAAGAAAGCTAAAAAAGAGGAGAAGAAAAAGAATGAAAAGAAAGCCTGCTTAGCTCTACATGGCAGGAGGATGAATTCCATGGCATTATATTACATGCTAACAGAAGATGTTATGATGCACTCGGCCCGATTTGATGCAAAAATGCTTGGACGGTTCTGAACGTTTCATATCATCAACGTCTGAAGCCAAAATGATTTAAATTCAAAATGATTTCATCCAGCAAAAACATCATCCGAAGAGTCTTTACTGATGAGAGATGACATCACCATTTCCTAGGTTAAAAAGGTGAATTTCATGAAGAAAAAATGGCAAGTTTATTTGTTAATATCATTTTTATGCATGTTAGCGTAAAATCTAAAAACTGTTGTACAGTGCTTTGTTAATAGGATCTCTAGAAATATTAGCTAAACCTATCCTAGCTAATATTGGTTAAACATGTTTGCCTTCATTTGCACACTGTACTACTAAAATAAACAACTCCCCCATGAAAAGTGGTCCACCATATATCATAAAAAAATGATGTCATATAAGCTTAACAAAATGGATGCCCTCATGACAAACAGATGTTATACCCACACACCAGTCACAAATCACACTAAATTGCACATACTTTTCCTTGATGTACATAGCTATTATGTCCTGCACCTAAACTAATCAGATGTTCTTTAAAAGCTAAGAAATTTCCACACAGTTAACTGCATCACATGCCCAACTGTACTACTGAAAATTTCAGTAAAACTAAAAATGTTTAGCCAAGTGTATAGGCGTGCTGATCAAGGCAGTAAGACTAAATTCTAAAATTTCTGGTTCTAAAATGTGCTGTTTGTTTATTGTCATTCACCTAAAATCTCTTCTATCTGCATCTCCTCCAGCAGTAACACCACTAACCTTTGCACCTCCCAGTAGTAAAGCCACTGACCTCTGCACCTCCAACAGTGGTAACACCACTGATCTTGCATGTCCTCCAGCAGCAAGACCTCAGCAACTCCTCCAGCAGTAACACCCCTGACCTCTGCATCTCATCCAGCAGTAACACCAGTGAACTCAACACCTTCTTCAGCAGTAAAACTGTTGACCTCTATGGCTCCTCCAGTGGTAACACCCCTGACCTCCATATCTTCTCCAGTAATACAACCACTGACTTCTACACCTCCTCTAACAGTAACACTACTGACCACTACACCTCCTCAAGTGGAAACACCATTCACCTCTAGACTTCCTTCAGCAGTAACACCATTAACCTCCACAGCTCCTCCAGCAGTAACAACCTTGACCGCTGCACCTCCTCCAGCAGTAACACCACTGACCTCAACACCTCCTCCTGCGGTAATACCAATGACATCTGCATCTCCTCCAGTAAAACCATTGGCCTCTATGGCTCCTCCAGCAGTAACACCATTGACCTCTGCATCTCCTCCAGTAGTAACACCACTGACCTCAACACCTCCTCCTGCGGTAATACCACTGACATCTGCATCTCCTCCGGTAAAACCATTGGCCTCTATGGCTCCTCCAGCAGTAACACCATTGACCTCTGCATCTCCTCCAGTAGTAACACCACTGACCTCCACACCTCCTCCAGCAGTAACACCACTATTGACCTCTACACCTCCTCCAGCAGTAACACCACTGACCTCTGCATACCCTCCAATAGTAACACCACTGACCTTTACACCTCCTTTCTGATGATACTGCTGCAGCTGCTGATGCTTTGATGACTCTGTCGCCATTGGCTTGGTTATGGGGGCTTTACCCGGATTTTTCTGTAAAGCTGCTTTGAGACAACGCCTGTTGGAAAAAGTGCTATACAAATAAACCTTGACTTGACTCCAGCAGTAACACCACTGACCTCCGTATCTCCTCCAGCGATAACACTGCTGACCTCTACACCTCCTGCAGCGGTAACACCACTGCCCTCTACATCTCCTCTAGCAATAACACCACTCAGAGGTATGCAGATGTTAAATACACACACTATTTTAAATTACAAAAAATTTGTCCACTTCTCTTAATTATCAGACATTTTCTTCTTATTGTATATATCCCGTATTTGATGCCCTGCAGCTGAACTAATTAGATGTACACATTCTACCATCTCTTTGGTAAGCTAAGAACAGAATTCAGCTAACTGCATCACATCACAGACTGTCCAAGGCCTGGTGATCAAGCCAATAATTTAAATCATACCTGAGAATATACCTGAGAGAGCAATTATTTTCAAGTTAATAACTCATGCTGGTTCTGAAAACATCACATTTAATGTAATTCCCTTTATACACTTATTTCTTGATTTCTTGCATTTCTGGACAAACACATCTTTCAGATAGCAGTCTGGACTAAGAGTCTTTATCACTGCCCTTTTTATAAGAGGGCAGGTACATGCTGGTCAGATATAGAATGGCTTTTACTGATTGCTAAGCAACACCTTATCACTCCAGCAGTGACCAGCCTATCCCACCGACTTCCACTAATGCTCTTGTGGCTGAATGCGATCAAATCCTCACAGCAATGTCCCAGCATCTAGTGTAAAACCTACCCAGAAGAGTAGATGCTGTTACTGCAGCAACAGAGGAACAGACATCCTGTAAATACCCTTCATTTCAGAGAAAATGGTGAATGAACAGTCTGCAAACTTTTGGACACATTGGCTGCATCCAGAAATTTCTGCCACTGGTCCTCTCCCACCCAGTGACAGTATGTATGAACCAGACCCAGTCTTTCTTTATTGCAGGAAGTTTACAACAACATACAACAACCAACAGCCAGGGGGTGTACTTACACATTAAATAAATCATGATCAATATGTAATTCCGAAGTCCTTTTTGCTTTCTTGTTCTAATATTTTTTAAATAGTGCCATATTCTGTAATCAGATGGAGGAAATGTAAAGTTTGGCTTATATTCAGACCATATCTTATGTATGAAAAGGAAGTGACTTTTAATATTTTATACAATATATATCCTGTTAAAAGTGTTTTAAAGAGATTTTGAAATATCCATTTTTTTTTTTTTACCAGTGTACTTATAAGTGTTTTGGATTGATGTGGAAAAGGCTGGACCATGTATTACATTGGATTACAATACTTAATTACTATGGGTAAATTATATTTATACTTATAAGTACACTGGTAAAAAAAATGGATATTTCAAAATCTCTTTAAAACACTTTTAACAGGATATATATTGTATAAAATATTAAAAGTCACTTCCTTTTCATACAACATTTATTACAAATTGTCCATGCTTTACTCCAATGTATGTTTCCGAATACAAAAGACCAGTATGGTTGTTAAATTTTCATTAGATATGATTTTCCTAAAATATTGTTATTATTATTATTATTATTATTATTATTATTATTATTATACGTTTGTACATTTATATGTAAGGTCATTAGTTTCCCCATAAAAAACACCATTCCCCATGACATCCATATCACTATTTGCTGAACCCTTAAAAAGCTGCAACATTTGTTGAGGTATAGCATCAAAAACTATAGCATATTCTCTGGTTGTGACTGTCAATCCAGTATATTAAGAAATTCATTGTATGTCAACAAAAAGCCATCAGCAGTGAAGGGCTGTTTCCCTAGCTGCCGACAGGAACCCCTGTCTCTGCCAGTGTCACTTCCGGATCGGCTGCTCGTGCGGTGGACGGCGGGAATGTGCGAAACCGCGCAGGCGCAATGACGCAAATCTAAGCGTGCAGTGCAAATTACCGAGGTGTTTGTAGGAGCTGCCCACACAATTTGTGATCTAGGTGAGCAAACATAGATCGCCACAAACATTCAGCACGGTAGAGTTCACTTTCACCACATAGGGAAACTAAAGGATTTAGTTACTACTTCCTACATCATTGGTTGTTTATTTAAAATATGCAGAAGAATAGAGAAAATAAGAGTAAGAGAAAGACATAAAAAGGAAAAGAAAAAGCCTTTTTGCCTTCTTGTTTTATTTATTTATTTATTTATTTTTTGCATTTTTTTTTAAAATAGTGCCATATTCCTTAACCTCATGGAGGAAATGTGTAAAGTCTGGCTTATTTTCTGACCATCTCTTTTTACCTAAGTGATATTTACCCATAATAATTGGTGTTGTACAAAAATACTTTGATGTTAATTATAGTATTGTATTCCTATGTTATTGCGGTAGCAGTAATAATTTAAACCGCTCAGTGTTTTGCTTTATTGAGCATCTTCTACTTCAAATATTACAGCTTTCGAGTCGCAGCTTTATTAGTTTTCTGTACTGTCGTGGATAAACGTTTATTTTGAAGCCATAACGTGACGGTCAGGCCTGTGGAGTTTAAGTGAGAGACAGTCCAGTCTCTGAAGAGGAGGACAGGACCATCATCTCAAACGGCTCAGGTGTGGCTTTATTTCTGGACTGAAATCAGCTCGAAATGTTTGAAAGTGACGCTTCTGTCAAACCGTCCTCTCGCGCCTCTAAGCTTCACTTCCGGGGACACGCTGTGGAAGGCAGAAGGCAGAAGCTGGGGGGCTGCTGCCTATAGCACTGTCAGCCCACCGTTACCCTCGTGGTGGCGCTGGTGCTGTGGGCGGTGTTTACAGGAAGGGAAGCGAAGCAGCAGCTCGAATCATTTAGAAACGTTAGACTTTCCTGCAGCCCGTCTCTTCACGCCCAGGCCTGCGGAGATGTGGGGATGTCGGGATGTTTTTCTAAACCCGGAGACTCTCTGACCGCGTCCGGCAGGAGTTCAGTCTGTGGTTGGCAGCGATTCTCGTCGTTTACCACAGCAGAGCTGGACAGCACTGGACGAGCAGTGAGACCAAACCTCGGCATCTCTCCTCAGAGCACTTGCATCGAAGAAGGTGAGAGAGGGAGAGTCGGCACTGAGCAGATTTCAGATCTCAGTCTTTATGCACATCCTCATGTAGCTCTGAGAATAGCGGTGCACGTAGCCTGAAGGAAACGATGTCCTTAGTATTTGTCATATTGCACAGTCAAGAACGACAACCGTGTCATATAAACACAGAAGAAAGAACAGAGAATATTAAACAATATAAGTACAAGACAACGAGGTTCTCGGATTGTCATGTAAAAGTCTGAAATTACAAAGTCAGCATCCTTCGAGGAGAACCAGTATTGGAGATCATTACACAAGATACGAGAGTAAACACAGCTAAAGAAAATATGTCCTCTTGTTTAAATATCAGGTTAACAAAATCTGCTATTATTTTTCTCCATATTAAATTTGAATCTTAAGAATTCATTTGAGGGGCAGATGTCATTTAACATTTCAAACTGAAGCTCCTTGGCCTTTAGGTAGAATAGAAAATGAAATCTATCCAGTTTTTATCTGATTACAACTTTAGCCTCATCCTTTTGTATTTGGAATTATCTTTTTATAGCATAGGGACAATATCAAGTCAAGTCAAGGGGCTTTTATCGTCATTCCATCTATGTACAAGTACACAGTGGAGTGAAATTACGTTCCACCAGGAACAACACAGTGCAACATGGAACAAAAGTACAAAATTACAAAAGTACAAAATATTAAAGTGCGAACGTGCAGACAGACACAAAAATTAAGCTAGAAACAATACAATAAATATGATAAATTAAACAGACAGACACAGTAAACAGACAGGACAGTGTAGCACAGACCACAGCACAGATTTCTGGACATGAGGTAGTGGAATAAGGTGCAGACATATTTAACATGTTGTGATCTGTAAGTTACGTCAGATAACATACATAAACACAGCAGTTACTGAGGTAGTAAAACAATATACTTTACTAATAGCCTGTCATACGTTTTTATTCCTACGTCTATCATCTAAAATCAAATAATCCCAAACGTATAGTGCTGATACATTTGGAGTGATTCTTGAATGCTGCAAAATTTGAAGGAATGGCATTAACAACAAAGGAAAACTGTTTAGGATGGCAAAAGAAATTGAATTTGCTGTAAAAACGCACTATAGTCAAGAACAGTGCCATAATCATCCATTAAATGACATATTGACCGTATACCTTTTTTAAACAATCCTTAAAGATCACTGACCTAGTGCAGGGCTCAGGAACCCAAATGTTAAGAAGAGCCATTTTGTCCTTTCAACAATAATAAAGCCACCTTGGGAGCCACACCATTTTATGTCCATTTTAGCATCTTGACTGTAAACCTGTCTCAGTATGTGCTAATGTACTAGTATAAGATAAAAAAAAATAATATTAACAAAAATGCAGACTTACTTTGCTCTGCTTTAAGGTTTAGCACAACTATAGCCGCAACTTTTCTCACATCTCCGGCAGGAAACAAAAGTAGAACAGTTTCTTGTAAAATGTCTCTCAACGTTTGTCTTTTTACAAGGCTGAACTCAGGTTCTCATTCTCCAGCTTCTTGTTCGTATTTTCCTGTTACACCTTAAATGGTGCCTGAGGTACCAGAATGTAACTGCTGCACCATTTAAGGTGGACCAAGAAAATACGAACAAGAAGCTGGAGAATGAGAACCTGAGTTCAGCTTCGCAACTTTTTAGTGTTTGACAGTTTCTCGTTGCAGATTAAACATATCGGGAAACCAGCAGTAGTGATTGTAAATACAGATAAGTCCGTTTGTCGCTGTAACACATATCTGTTTTTCCATAAAGATGTTTTATGAAGGGATAAATTGTACTTATATACTAACACCCAACACAATAAAACCTGCTGTTGAAATGTTGAACAAAATCAAAATCACAACTGAGAACATAGTTCAACCCTCTGACTTTTTAAAGAATGATGTAGGAATCCAAATCCAAAGGCTACTTGTATCCAAAAGAAATATTTTTAACCATTTAAGTTTTAACATGCCATTCACTAATAAAAAAATCAATAACAATAAAAATCAATAACATTCAGTCCACCATCTTCATACTGTTAACCGTTTCACCTTTCCTGGTATAATGTAACTTATTTTTCCAAATAAAATTGATTTAAAAAGTTATGTTTTTAATTGTTATGTTGTCATTGCTATGTTTTTAACACCATAGGAAGGTACAGCTAAGGATACAACTGGGTAAATCACCCTAGAGAGACTTTCCATTTTCCATTTCAAAATCCTACCAAAAATAGAAATATCTCTTTGTAACCAACTGCTAAGAATATCTTTTGATTTTTTTTAGATTGTCCTCAAAATTATTTTTAATCATTAAATCCTTATCTTTTGTAATACCAATACCCAAATATTTTATTGCATGCTTAACTGGAATGTTCTCAATTGAAGTTAGAAGGAAATCATGAATGCACATAAGCTCACATTTAGTTATATTCAATCTTTAAACAGAAGCATCTACAAAGATATTAACTAGGTTAATTGCCTTTACTGGTTGCTCTGTATCTTTAAGAAAAAGAGTGGTGTCATCTGCCAGTACCAACAGATCGACCAAGGACTTTAAGTTTAGCTACACTGTTGTCATTTCTCCAAGGCTATGTTTGCATTTTTCCATGGCTAACATCTCTGTAGCCAGGATAAATAGTAGGGGTGGGAATCTTTAGACACCTCATGATTCGATTACGATTCAGGGGGCTGCGATGCGATTATAAAACGATTGTCGATGCATCTCGATGCATCTTTTTTTCTCTATACAGGATTTCTATCTTCCTACTGTCTAAAAACTTGGTAGTTTTAAAGCAAAGTATTTGTAATGATCCATAATACATTTACATTACATTACATTTTCGAGACTGGACGCTGAATCTCGGCTCCAAAGTGTGCAGCATAGCGCGAAAGCCCTGGTTCTCAACGACTGAGAACAGACAGCAGGTCACATAGCACCGAAGTCCGGCCTCGCCAGTAGCGAACGAAAAAACAGAGATTCAGACGAACATTTGGAGGACTTATTCGCATTTATAAGCAGCGCGGTTGGTTAAATCTGCAATGAGAGACTTTCTCTAAAAAGTTGCGAAAATGAACTCGCTTGTCTTTCTAATTTTCCCGTTCCACCTTAAATCTTGCAGCAGTTACATTCGGCGCCTGAGGCAGAATTTAAGGTGGAACGGGAAAATTAGAACGAGAAGCAAATGAGAAGCGACTTCAGCCTCGTAAAACAGCCGGATGCTGAGACATTTTACAAGAAACTCTTCTAGTTTTGAAGGAAGGTTTTCTGGCGGAGATGGGAGGAAAGCGGCTGTAGCTAAAGCTTAAAGCAGAGCGAAGTAAATCTGCGCTCTCGTTTATATTGTTTAGCCTATACTAGGACATCAGCACATACGGAAACATACTGGGCATCAAATGTTGTGGCTCCCAAGGTGGTTTGACTTTGTTGAAAGGACAAAATGGCTCTTCTTATCATTTGTGTTGTGACTCCTGACCTAACCTGGCTTTAATGCAGAGGGAGCCGGTCGGATTTCTCGCTCATCCAGTGGTGGTTTTGGTATGTGCCGCCACAGACTGTCCGGGCGCTGCATTTACCCACTTCCAGTTCCACCTTTTTCGTTCCGTCAACATTACGTTATAAATTAAATATTTAGAAAATCGATTTTTAACATTTATGAATCGATTCAGAATCGTTCACGTCCGCATCGCGATGCATCTAAGAATCGATTTTTTCCCGCACCCCTAATAAATAGTAAGGGTACTAACGGGCACCCTTGTCTAGTTCCTTGCTTAATATTAAATCTTGAAGAAGTTCCATTAGAGAATGAGACTGAGCTGTTATTATCTTTATACAACATCTTTGCAACATTCATAAATCTGGCACCAAAACAAAAATGTTGTAAAAAATAATAAAATTCAATCGTGTTCCACTGAGTCAAATGCCTTTTGGAAATCCAAAAACAGAATAAAACTTATCTATCCAATCACTATACTCAATTAATTCCATCACTACCCTGATGTTATCATGAATAGACCTGCCTCTAAGAAAACCAGATTCACTGATAAATTGAGATAAATTAGCTTTAAGATGGTTTGCAAGCACATGTGCAAGAAGCTTGTAGTCACTAAGTAATGTTATCAGATGCAGGTTTTCTGTAAATCTAGGGTCTTTGCCAGGCTTAGTTGACAGAGTAATCAGTCCTTGCCTCATTATGGCTGAATCTCCTGGATACATTCAGCAAAGACATTAAAAATTATTTCCATAAAGTCCTTCTAAAAAAATTTAAGCCCATTTGCACCTGGAGCCTTACCTGTAGATAGTTGCAGAATGACAGAATCAAGTTATTTAATAGTGAGAGTTTCTTTCAATTTGATCAATGTTATTTTTTTTTATTTTTTCAAAGAACGTTCTGCACTGTTTAGAAAGAAGAAGTTTATAGCTGACTGTAATAAGAATATATTTCCTCGGTCACTATAATCCCGATTTAGGATTAAAATTTCCCACATCATTGATAAAATAGTTTAATAGCGCAATTTCTCTAATGTACTGAAGTATGAAATTATCTTATTAGATCATTTGGTAGTTGTTTCTTGACTTTACTTAAGGTCTTACTGAATGCAGTGGAATACTCTCTAATTTTGAATAAAAAAAACTCCAGTTTATTTCTGTGAGAATCTCCAGTATTATTTTTACTTTCTTCAATTAAAATGTTTATATGACTACAAAATTCTTCAGTTACCAAAAGGTCTACATTAAATTTCCAATAACCTTTGCTGAATGAACTACAAGACAAAGTTTTTTAACCAGTGTCCATTTTCATGTACTTTTGAACATATAACTTTCCCTGGCCAATTGTTAAATAAAGTAGAGCATGTTTAAAGATTTAGCCAATCACGAGATGCCTGATGGTGTCGGCCTCTGTGATGAACTGCTTGCTCAAATTTTTGTTTTCATCATAGTTAGAAACAGCGTTTTGATGTGTGAAAAACATTTAAAATAAGACAGAAATAAAACATGTCCATAAAAGAACTGTGTCGTGGTGAAGAGCGTGGCCCTGGCCCACTCGTGGCATCTATAAACAGATAGATCTTTGAGATAGCAAAGTCCAGTTTCCATTTCATCACACTGGCCAACATGCATTTATATATAATAGGCTATCATGCTAAAACTACTCAAGCACTCTACTGTCCCATGGGAAGAAATACACAGTTAACATCATATCACACAATATAGATTATATTGCAGTATAGATTTGTTACAGGACCAGAGTTTCATTCTTTCTTTCCCTCCAATATCTGATCCTGTATTTTCTGCATCATGTTAGCCCCTGTAGGGATACCAGGCATCGGATCGGCGTCAAATCTACTTTTGTTGGATTTCACTCTTTGTAATCAGTTGGTGGTGTTTCAGGCCATAAATTATTTGTCCACATTAGATTATCTGGGTAACTTTAGGACCAATTAATTATAGTTTTTCTGGATTTTTGAAATAACTTTTATTCAAAACATTTGTGTGAAACAAAGAGGAACAGACATTCATGTGTGTTTTCTGTCATGTTCTTCTCATCAGGTGGTGAATCTTCTCTGTGATTTTTGCTAATGGCTTGGCATTGTGTGCTGTGATGCTGTGCTGGAGGATGGCACAGAGACCCAGCCATGGAGGGACGCATGCCCAAATTTGCCCCCATCCTAATTCTGTTGGCATTATCAGGATTTGTACTGCTCATACTCAACATCACCTCAATGGAAGTGAGTACATATTACAGCACATTTGGAGCAGAACGTGTCCACATCGGGTGGACGGTGCCAGAGCATTCTAGAGTCATTCTAAGCTTGACTGTTCTTCTGTATTTATTACTATACTTTGAATTTGAACCAGCGTGCGTAGAAATTGCTGCCAAAACTAACAAACAGATTAAGCAGGAGCCAAACCAAAACATGTTTCAAGTGATGAAGGCTGTCTCTTACTAAAACAGTTTCTGAAACTAAAAAGAGTGGCTTGAGCGACAGCTGTAGCAAACTATATCTTGGATTGCTACAGTATTGGGTCCCAGGCTGGAATATTTGTTTAGTTTGTTCTGCCATTTTTAAAATGGTGTTTTGTGTTTTCTGGAAAAGGCATTACCACATTAAAGTATCATCATCTCTTAGCTGCTGCAGTCAGTTGATTGTTTCTGGCATAGTTATATTTTGGGATTTGCCTTTCTGTGCTAACACGCTCTCTTAACTTTATCCCTGCATTAGATCACACTCACATTAGTGCATTGATGGCACAATGCAGAGGTCGAACCACTCATGCTATTGACCTTTTTAATAGCTGAATAGAGGTAGATGAGATAAACTAGGATCAAGCAAAGCATATAAGGCCGGTGAGGCTACACGTTTTCATTCCAAACAAGCTGAAGCACATCTGACTCCACTTGTTTAATTAGCGAAGTGATGATAAATGCATAAATTAATAAATAAATGACAGAGATATCTCAGCTATGTAGCCAAGTATTTGTCGGTCAATGTAAAAGGCTGCAGTGTGTTTTCATATAACTTATTCTCACAGATTATTTAATGTGTAATACATGTTGTTAGCGACAAATATTGCATATCTGAATCATACTGCACTTTTTTAAATTCTGATGACAGCCCAAAACCTATGCACAGATAATAGCTCAATGTTATGAATGTTAGTGGCACAATTTTATGTGATAGAACTGTGGGGTAAGGGTTAGAACTGCAGTGGGTTGCTATCACACTGGCATTTGCTGACTTGGCCTGCTGGAGCTAAAATTAGCCACGCCTGCTCCGTAGCTAATGTATGTCATTCAATGCCTAGTGGACACAATTACAGTGGTGTGAAAAAGTGTTTGCCCCTTCCTGATTTCTTATTCGTTCGCATGTTTGTCACACTTAAATGTTTCAGATCACCAAACAAATTTAAATATTAGACAAAGATAACACAAACACAAAATGCAGTTTATAAATGAAGGTCTTTATTATTAAGTGAAAAAGAAATCCAAACCTACAGGGCCCTGTGTGAAAAAGTGATTGCCCCCTAAACCTAATAACTGGTTGGGCCACCCTTAGCAGCAACAACTGCAATCAAGCGTTTGCGATAACTGGCAATGAGTCTTTTACCACACTGTGGAGGAATTTTGGCCCACTCATCTTTGCAGAATTGTTGTAATTCAGCCACATTGGAGGGTTTCTGAGCCTGAACCGCCTTTTTAAGGTCATGCCACAGCATCTCAATCGGATTCAGGTCAGGACTTTGACTAGGCGACTCCAAAGTCTTAATTTTGTTTTTCTTAATCAGAGGTGGACTTGCTGGTGTGTTTTGGATCATTGTCCTGCTGCAGAACCCAAGTGCGCTTCAGCTTGAGGTCACGAACAGATGGCCGGACATTCTCCTTCAGGATTTTTTGGTAGACAGCAGAATTCATGGTTCCATTTACCACAGCAAGTCTTCCAGGTCCTGAGACGAGCCTTTATGTTCTTTTTGCTCAGCAGTGGTTTTCGTCTTGGAACTCTGCCTTGCAGGCCATTTTTGCCCAGTCTCTTTCTTATGGTGGAGTCATGGTGGGGGCAATCACTTTTTCACACGGGGCCCTGTAGGTTTGGATTTCTTTTTCCCTTAATAATAAAGATCTTCATTTATAAACTGCATTTTGTGTTTACTTGTGTTATCTTTGTCTAATATTTAAATTTGTTTGGTGATCTGAAACATTTAAGTGTGACAAACATGCGAAAGAATAAGAAATCAGGAAGGGGGCAAACACTTTTTACACACTACTGTATGTAGAATTATAGCAGTTAATGTTGAAATAGAGCACAGTTATGTGTGATTTCAATTTTGAGTGGAAATTTTAATGTTTGAATTCTGTAAACCCTCTATGATTACTTGGAAACAAAATCCATAGGGCTCCATGTAACTGAGGTACTCAAGCCTTATTTCAGGTTTTTCATTGCTTGTTTGTTTCTGTGAGAAATTCAGATGTCTCCTCCTTCTCTCTGCTTGCAGAAGCTGAACTGTCAGACAATGTCTGCTTTCTACCAGATCCAGAGCAGCATCCACTCAGCCTTTAAAACACCTGAGGTCTTGCTGTCGGTGGAGCTCAACCACACGTACTGCGCCCGCCTGGGCCGGGAGCCCACTGCAGAGGAGGCCAGAGAAGAGAGCGATCTCCTCAATTCCATTTCCTGGCCTGGACCCCTGGTGCCAGGACTCCCTCTGCGGCTCAGTAGTGACCCTGCCCAAAGCTACTTTGTGATCAGGGGGCCAGCGGAGCAGCAGGAAGGTGGTCAGTTGGTGGTGGACGTCTATATGCTGAATTTCATGGGGCAGCCTAAGAAGCATGGGGGAGACTTTCTGGTGGCCCGTCTGCATTCACCAGATCTGGGGGCGGGCGTGGTGGGCCAGGTGCATGACCACCAGAACGGCAATTACACAGTGCTGTTCCCATTGCTGTGGGCAGGAGTGGTGCAGGTGGAGCTCACTATGGTGCACCCCAGCGAGGCGGTGGTGGTGCTGAAGAGGCTGAGGGAGGAGCAGCCAGACCGGGTGTTCTTCAAGAGCGTTTTCCGTTCCGGCTTCCTCTCTGAGACCACTGTGTGCAACCTGTGCCTGCCCCACAAGGAGCAACCTCTCTGCAACTTCACTGACTTGCAAACTGGAGAGCCCTGGTACTGCTACAAGCCCAAAATGTTAGGCTGCGACACCCGAATCAATCATTCAAAGGGAGGTTATAAGAAAAACCTCCTTACAAAAAATGAAACTCAGTTCTTCCAGAGGTAAGCTGGCAGTGTTCTACAGCTTTTTGTAAATAAATATGACATTTACTAAGTTTTTATTTCAGTTTTCTCAATTTTAACAGTTAAAATTTTAATAAAAATACTGGGTTCCTAAAAAATTGCTTGCCTTTGAAGTTTGAATAAGTTTTACTTCATGATTTTGCCAAATTGTTCAGTAGTTTATCCACCTACTTGCCTTTGACATGCAGGGATAGGAAATTAATATTTTTTTTTATTTTGTTTCAGTGGTGTAAATATCAAGGTTCCTATACATTCCTCAGGGATGGACAATGTGACTGTACTGCCTGCAGAAAAGGGTATGTTTTGTGTGAAATATATGGTCTTTGCAATGTGTCAACTAACAAGCCATTTACAAATAAATAAAACAAAGTGCAACTTAATTATAGCTACACTGCAGTTAGTCAATAGGCTGCATGTAGCAACTACCAACACTAAAGTACGAGTGAAATGTATGTAAAGTTGAAATGCAAAAAAAAAAAAATTCCTTTAGTAATAAAAAAGAGTCATTCCACAATGCTATGTTTCTATTTGTAATTTTAGGTATAATGAGTTTTTGAAAAAAATAACAGTGGATGTACAATGGAAAACACACTTTTAGTCTGTACAAAAGGTGTTGTTGATCATAACGTAGCACTGATTTTTCTTGTATGTGTTAAAAAGAAAGAAAAAAAACACATAAAAGTAATCTATAATTTGCCTTGGAACAAAACCTTGAAATTACACATCTGTTTCATTAAGATATTCAAAAGTTCTGAAATATGTCCGTTTTGTTGTAGTGTCTTCATTCATAAGTATTACTATCAGAACATGCTGGTATTTCTATGCTGGATAACTACATCTCTTTCTCAATACTAAGAGAAAAGCATGTCTACATGTCTAGCATGTCTCTTCTTGGAAGGCTTTACACTCAATGTTGGCATTACAATGAGGGTTTGATTGCATTCAGCCACAAGAACATTAGTGAAGTCACATACGAATGCTGGATTAATTCTGGATCACAAACACATTCAAACTTATCCCAAAGGTATCTGATTGTGGTCTGTTACTCCAGAGAACACAGCTCCACTCCTCCACCCCTCTAGCCAGTGCTTGGCAGTGTGCTGGGTGACCTTAGGCTCATGTGCAGCTGCTCCAGAGAATCCCATTATTTTTGTAGTGCTTTTCTGTGGAGATTATACAAGTTGTGTGTGCAGTTGAACAACTGTGTTAGCAGTGGGTGCACATTAAAACAGCTGTTTGCACTAAAAGGAGTGTCTTTTGGATACTGTATTTTGGAGGGACAATTTAGAATACAGTGCATGTCTGACACAATTGCTTTTAAAATGTATAATTTTCTCTCTTTTAAAGGTGTAACCAAAATGAAAAGCAATAATTTCACCCCTGCGGGATACTACTATCATGATTCCTGGAGGCCTTTGAGTGGAACAGTCATGCGCCAGTTTAATGACTCATCAGCCATAACACAGTGTCTTAAAGGGAAGATTATATACATGTTTGGAGACTCCACTGTGCGGCAATGGTTTGAGTACCTCAATGCCTTTGTTCCTGGTAAGAACATTGTTGAAAACCTCCTCTATCACTGTCATTCGTTCTAACGGATTTGTTTCACTCTGCAGTCCCGCCATTAATGTTCTGTTCATTTCTCTCCCATCACTACTGTCCATCTGTCTGCAGAACTAAAGGAGATCAACCTTCACAGTCCTAAGAACGTGGGGCCTTACATGGCAGTGGACAGTGGACACAGCATACTACTGAGCTACCGCTGCCACGGGCCACCCATCCGCTTCACCTCCGTGTCCTCCCCGGAGATGCACTATGTAGCTAACGAGCTGGACAGGATACGGGGTGGCTCAGACACAGTGGTGCTTGTGGGCGTCTGGTCTCACTTCAGCACCTTCCCTGTTGAGGTGTACATCCGGCGGCTCCGGCACATCCGCAGGGCTGTAGTTCGGCTCCTGAACCGCGAGCCGGCCACTTTGGTGGTTATCCGCACAGCCAACCTCCAGAAGCTGGACCCCGAGTCCAGCCTGTTCAACAGCGACTGGTTCTCTCAGCAGCAGGACGTGGTGCTGCGCACCATGTTCCGAGGGGTCAATGTCCAGATGCTGGACGCCTGGGAGATGACACTCGCCCACCATCACCCCCATCTTCTGCATCCACCCCCTACCATCATCAAAAACATGGTGGACTTAATCCTGTCCTACGTCTGTCCAGTCAGGAAAAAAAGAGAAGCACCTAGTAAAAGACTGAAACGTGACCCGTGAGGGTGTGAGTCTGAAACAGACCTGGCTCTTTAAGAATTGTGATAAAAATTCTGCTTCGTGCCAAGTGAATATTAATTTTCCAGTCAGCAATGAATGAACATGCTCAAATTTCCATCTAATTCTGAAAATAAACACTTACCACATGCAAAGTAATTAACCGTGAACCACAATTTAAAGGTGCATCAAAGCAACTGTTTGCCATCAGATGATAATTACCAATGAAGACACCTTCAGTGATAGCCATTCAGTTTTTTCAGTGGTGTTAAGCTGGATAGGTTGTTAGAGATTCAATGGCAGGCTGCTTATCTAGCTCAATAGCGTTTTTATCCACCAAGCACAAATCACCATTATGGAGGCCAAGAGTGTTACAGATTTATGTATAGGAGGGTTAAGCCTTTACCAAAGGGGTCTCGGGCCATGCTCCTCCAGCAGAATGTTTTTAATGATTTGTTTATAGTGTATTAATCACAGATCTTTTACGACCTAAACACTATGTCTGTCCACCAGCACAGATCAAACAGGTATTAAAAAGGTATTGAAGTCAAACAATGCTATCTCCTCTCTCTTGGATGAGCTGCAGATTCTAAATATGTTGTTCAAATACACAGATTACAGATTGGTACAGTCTCAGTTTGTGCAACCAGACAGTGTGATTTTGTTCTGTAGTTGGGTTTACATGTTGAAAAGTTTGGGTCACTTGGCCACAGTAAAATCTGACAGCACAAAACTACATTTTCTCAGTTATTATTTTATTTAGTCTCACAAATGACAGGATTAATATTCCAAATTCATCATTAATATTAACTGAAAGCTTAAACATCACTCACTCGCTTTCTTCTTGATCAGACCTGCTTCTTCAGCTCTGTCAGTCTCCTTCACCTTCTTTCTCTCCATCTCCTTGCCTGGTTAGTGACAGTATTTTTATTAAACTCAGATTTACAAGAATTCAAGGATTAATGAGTTTTTGTTTGAGTAACTGATGAGAGTTCCTCATTGTACCATTGTTTTCAGTAAAACAATGTAAGGCTAATACTGGTATCATTGTTTTGAAGTACTTAAAGGAAATATGAAAACAAATAATCTGTCAAACGCCAGCTATATTAACCACAGTTTGCACAAATCCATATCTTAGGTGGATATCCCGTACAATACCCATCACTGTTTACTATATGAGAAGGTCGACTGGTCATCTCTGGCTCTGCGGGAGACACATTGGCTTCTTTTTATCTATAAAGCACTTACTGGCCATCATGCATCACAAAAAAGCTCAGTGTAAATAATGCAGTTTATCAGACTTATTCCAGTGACTGGGTCACTCTTCAGGTGCCGAGAGCTTTTCCTGATCTGGGAAAATATGCTTTTAGATACAGTGAACCACCGAGCTGGAATGCATTTACAGGAAGCCTCACTACAGCAAGCTTTGCTCCCGGTTAACTCTTAGTCTCTAACCACCTCCACTCAGCCCACAACTATTTAACTTGATTTTAGTTAACTTTTAATATGTTTTAGTTATTGATACACTTTTATTATTCTTTTTGTTTTATTATCAACTTTTACATCTTAGTTACTGCTAAGTTGTTTTACATTTTCTATTCCTTTACTTTATTATTTATTTATTTATTTTATCCTTATTTGGTCTGCAGTTTATTAAGTTATTATATTGTTGCAATTTTAATGGTTTATTGATTTTTATTTTTTTTACTATTTAAATTTACTATTATGATTATTATTTGATATGTTTTTACAATCCGATTTTTTCTTTTTTGGTTCGGCTACATCGTAAATGAGGGTCTTCCTCAGTGTTCTCAGAGTTTAAATAAAGGTTGATTGATAGATATCTTCACTTTGACTACTTACTGATTCAGACTGTGTATAATATAATTTGAATAAGACCTACTCTTTAATTTAGTACACTTTTAGTTAAAATCCTGTCACAACGGTTGCCAACAGTTATTTCACAGAGTGAGTAGCGCCAGAGCCCCTCCCCGAATTCTGATTGGCTTACAACTTACGAGGTCTTACCATTGCCTCTCCTGTTACGTTAGAAAGTCTTTGGTAGCACCACAGAGGCAGTGTTGGATTAGAGCAGCAGCAGCAGCGCCTCGCCTGGTTGGCACCCTGCTCTTACTGTATATTGTGAATTTGGAGACACGATGGCACAGTTTAATAATGAAGAATGAATGCAAAATACTGTTTATGACATGAATGAATGATGTACGTTCATTTTGGAGGTGGCATTTCAGTATACAAGTAATGCAAGAAGAGTGCACATTGTTTGTATTTGCCTACATATGGTCCAATCTGTAATGCTGTGTACAGTATTTGTTCTGAGAATACCAGCAGCTTCGTTTGATTTTCAAATGGTCTTTTTTTTGTCTGTTTCCTTTTCTCAGAAATTCCTTCTTGACAGCTTCTCCTCCTTTCAGACACAGTGTTGTCTTGTTAAGTTGCCTGACATGGTGTCATTAATTGGCTAAACTGTGATGTGTGACTTGAGTCAAATCAAGCTGTTCATCTGATCTTTGACAAATGAAGCAAATAATTAGCAAAGTCGCGTTTTAAAATTGGAGATCAGCAGAGGTATTTTTCTGCCTTGTGGCGTTAGTTAATCACAAATCTGGTCTCCTTAAAATTAAGCAAAGAATTAGCAAAGACATGTTTATAACTTAACTTGAAAATCAGAACTTTTTATCAAAGTGATTTGTCTGTTTTGTTGCATTGGTTGACCAAAAGTTTAACCAAACACTGATGGCTTTTGGTTTTGTAGTCATGCACTGCAGTAATAGCTCCAACGAAGGGCTTTGGCCAAATGTGAATCAAGCAACCATGGAAGTGGAATGTTCTACAGCATTTACTATGTTATGCAATTCCTAAAACTTTTGTAAGTTATTGGCATTTGGGCTTCCACCTCGTGTCATGTGCTCATTGTTCCTGTGTACTATCTATAGCTGTTCCTCATAACTGAGAGTAACTGATGAGAGTTCGTCATTTCCAAAACTGGTGACCAGTTTCTAGTGAATATGGTCAGTGAACTTGTCAGCTAGTGTATTACATATCCCCTTCGACACGACAGAATAGGTTAGTATTAACACTGAAGGTAAATATTTATTATGTTGAATTTTTAGCTCAAGATTGAGGAACATGATGATTAATAATGTTCTGTCCTCATGGTGACTGCAGAATTTGCAGAACTGTTGAATGAGTTTAATGAATTGAAGGACTGGTCTATTTTTCTGTGATTATGGTGTATGGAATCCTACATTGTAAACTGATGCAAATGCATTGAAATTCAAATTCAAAAATATATATACACACACACACACACACTGACACAATGTTAACTTACCAAATGATATGTAATGTCCCAGTGAAACTGTTTAGGATGCTACATGTCATACACTATGCCAAATTACATCTTAAAGGTTTTTCTTTGATGCTAATTTTTTACCATGTATTTATTTCTGAAGGTGATCAGCCTGCAAACATTGCACAAAATAATAAACCTGCTTTGCTGTCCTTTACCAGTGCTGCTGTTTATTAGGCTTTTCATTGTCTATCATGAGTGGAGTTGATCATCTAGTTATTCTTTTTTTGTGTTGTATTTATTTCAGCAGGAATTAAGAAAGTGTAGTTTAAAAACCTACTAGATCAAAGTGATGCACTACTTTGATTACTGACAATAAGTTTGTGTAGTAACTAATGAGGAATGTTTCTAGATTAGCTCTAAACACCAGGAAGGTGGAAGTGTTTCAGACAGAGCTGGAGAGGAGAGGACTGTGAACCAAGTTGGGGCCACACGAAGGTAAAGGTTTAGGAGACAGCGCTGTTAGTTACCCCTCGGCTAAATAGAAAAAAAAATGTACAAGTTTGGTGCAAAAGTCTAAGACCACCCTTCAATGATTTAATTTTCTGACAAAATGGCTATTAGCTAAGTTATTAATTTTTTTTCCAAGGAAATCTGTAGGAATATTTCTCCACACCTCCAAACGTCAGTCTTAGAAGTTGGTTGCATTTTCTGCTTCTTAGAATCCATGTAATCAACATTATGATGTTGAGGTCTGGACTCCAGCAGCTTCTTTGTTTGATTTGCAAATAATCTTTATCATCCGTTTCATTTTCTCAGTAACAGCTTCTTGGTAGCTCCACATCCTTTTAGACCCGTAGTGATGGGTTGTCATCTCACAGTGGAAGGACAGACAGAAACACCTGTGGTTTTTTTCAGCTCTGAAATAAGAGGGGAGCATGATGTACTGTTTGTTCTGATGGTGACAGTTTTGGAAAATCCTGTTTTTTTTTAACTTATTTTCCTTTTACTTTCTCTTCCTTATGCAAATGGGTTATTTTATATCTAATCTCACCAGGAATGTCTCCAGAAAAAGGAATACTTGTACTTAATGGCTGGGCTGGAAATTAAATCAATGAAGGGTCACCTTTGATTTGTTCACAGTACTGTACATTAACCCCCAGCTAGTCTGTCTATGTGTATATATAAATGCAGAGTGGCTATATAAAGTACCTAAGCCAGCAGGTGTGTTTGTTTTGCCACATCTGTCACCTGATAAGTGTCCATTAGTGTGTTTATATAAACACTAGCGCTCTTCTCCTGTAGAGATTTTCACAACTGCAACAAATGTGCCATAATAACTTCTGAATAGCAGCTCATACGTATTTAAACCAGGAAAAGGCTGATTTTGGCCTGATCAACGTTGAAGTGCTGTGTCTTATAGGGATGAGCAGCTGAATACTGAAGTATTTACATGTCCAATCCTTTTCTTTTCTTTTGAGAACATGTCTTCACCAAATAATATCTATCTTTTGGAATTAGTTGTTTTCTGGTAATAAATGCGGCGAATCATTTTGTTGAGCTACTTTACCAAAGTACTTTTACTCTTTTAATATGAAGCAATGCTGTTGTATGACAATGGTTGTGGTTGTTGACTGGTAGAGTTGTTGTAGAAGTTAATTAGAATAAGCTAGACAGAGAAGTACACATTGGAGGAGGTGGCTAGGTTTATTTCAATATGTCTTCGTACAGTGTTATCACCCTCAACTGGCCTAAACAGTCTCCCCCTCTAACTATCAAGGTTATGTACCAGTGATAGAGGCACAGAAAAGTACAGGACATTCTAAGATGACCTAAGAGAGAATCAGGCCTTGGAGACAGAATGACTGTTCTGACAGACAGAATAAGCATATAAAAGTTAGACAATTAACCCGTTTCCAACACTGAGCCCAGGCAGTGATTTCCACTACAGAATCGTGCCTGTTTTTAATGCAGTGCCACTTGAGGACCTGAAGATCACAGCCAGTCAATACTGGTTTTTGGTCTTGTCCCTTGCATGCAGAGATTCCTCCTGATTCTCTGAATCTTTTAATGATATTTTGTACTGTAGTTCTTTGGTATTTTACACTGAGAAACGTTATTCTTGAATTGTTGCACTATTTGCCTGTGCAGGCTTTCACAGAGTGCTGAACCCCTCCTCATCTGAGTCTTCCGAAGGCCTCTCAGGGATGTTCTTTTATACCCAATCATGCTACAGACATGTTGCTAGTTAACCTAATTAGTTGTGAGGTGTTTCACCAGAGCTGCGTTCAGCCTCGACAAAATGTAGCAAAACGTTGATTTAAACTGAAATGGTGGTGCGTTGAACACTCTGTGTTATGCAAACGTTGCAACTACGGCAGCTGAGAGGGCCAATCTTAGCGTCCTTTTCAAAGAATTTTCGGAGCCTAATGAAATGGGTTTAAACGCATGATTATTACTTCAAAATACGTCTTCTAATGTCTTTAGTAGTTGCATACACCAAGCTGCAGTGGCTGCATTTAACTTCATTGGACTTTATTAGAATCTGTTGTATGCATTGTGTTTTATATGGCTGGGTTTGTATACATGTCACTGCTGCTTGGGTAACACCCTGGCGCTGATCAAATGAGAGAACACATACCTCAGAGCCTGTTGCCTGTTTTTAAGCATTACGTAACTTTACCAGTCTTTTGTTGCTCCCAACTTTTTTGAAACGTGTTGCTGGCGTCAAATTCGAAATATCATACATTTTTCAAAAAGCAATAAAAGTTCTTAGTTGCAACATTTGGTATGTTGTCTTTGTATAGCTTTCAATTAAATATATGGTTTAAATGATTTGCATATCAATGCATTCTGTTTTTATTTACAACCCAATTCCAAAAAAGTTGGGACACTGTGTAAAATGTATCCATCATCTATCCATCCATCATCTAAACCGCTTATCCTTCTGGGTCACGGTGGGGTGCTGGAGCCTATCCCAGCTGTCATTGGGCGGAAGGCAGGATACATGTAAAATGTAAATAAATGTAGATAAAAACTGAATGCAATGATTTGCAAATCTCACAGACCCATATTTTATTCACAATAGAACATAAAACACATATCAGATGTTGAAAGTGAAAAACATTAACTCATTTAGAACTTGATGGCAGCAACGCATCTCAAAAAAGTTGGGACAGGGCCATGTCTACCATTGTGTACCATCCCCTCTTCTTTTAACAACAGTCTGTAAAAGTCTGGGAAGTAAGGAGACCAATTGCTGGAGTTTTGGGAGAGGAATGTTGTCCCGTTCTTGTCTGATGTAGGATTCTAGCTGTTCAACAGTCCTGGGTCTGCTTTGCTGAATTTTTCGTTTCATGATGTGCCGAATGTTCTCTATTGGTGAAAGGTCTGGACTGCAGACTGGCCAGTTCAGCACCTGGACTCTTCTTCTGAGAAGCCATGCTGTTGTGATGGATGCAGTATGTGGTTTAGCGTTGTCTTGCTGAAATAGGCAAGGCTTTCCCTGAAAGAGACGTTGTCTGGATAGGAGCATATGTTGTTCTAAAACCTCTGTATAATGTTCAGCATTGATATTGCCTTTCCAGATGTGTAAGCTGCCCACGCCATGGGTACTAATGCAACCTCATACAAAAGAAAAAAAATTATGTAACTCAAATACACAGACGTTTACAAATTCAGGGACACTTCTTTACAAATACACAAATATGCCAAAAGCAGAGGGAGAACTGCCTACCCTATACTCAACTAGAAGTATTGTAACTTCTTTGAAATAATGACTCATGCAAAGTAAAACTACTTTTGCTTAAAACAACTTGAGTAGAAGTATAAAAGTACCATAAGCAGCAGCTCAAAATGTACTAACACAGAATACTAAAAATACCAAAACATTTAAAAAGTAAAACTGCAGAGAAAACATTTAATACAGCCAGCATCTATCAGCATATGAACTTCTTCAGGTGCTATTCTTTTCATTGTGACTCTCTCTGTCTAAAGTACAATAATAAAGTTTAAAAGTCAGAGGTGTTACCAATCTGTGATGAAACACTTTTAGTGACTAAACTGCTAATGACTAAAATGTAAATGAAGAAAAAAATATTTTTGGTGACAAATGTACTCAGTCAGAAGTAAAACTATTATCATATAAAAATACTCAAGAACATACATAATTCATCAAGATTGTACTTGAGTACGTGTACCTGAGGAACGTTACTACCAGACATGGGCGGGTAGTTAGAGTTACTTAAGTAACATTTACTCAAGTAAACTTCTGATTGCCTTGTTTGATAGTTCTATGTTAGTTCTATCTTGTGTTAAAATCACTAAGTGAAATTGGGGTGAAAGTGTCATCTAGCAAAATCCCCATATTCCATCAGGTATCAGTCTTTCAACAGACGGTCTCTTGACCCTGTACTTGTACAACAGACAACTCGCTGACTTAAAACACACATATATTAGAAGCTGCTAAGAAGCTGCTTGAGTTTCTATAATAAGGGTGAATTTGAATTCTGTCTAGTGATCAGGTTCACTTGGTTTCATTTATTATTGCCATAACTCTTATTGCTTCTGCTGTGTTATTGTTTTGTTTTCTGGCATCAACCAGAAGGGGATGGGTTCCCCTTTGTTGAGTCATGGTTCTTCTCTCTTGCTCTTAGAGAGTTTTTCTCTTTGCCACTGTTGCACTTCTCAACAAGCAGTTAGACTTGGATCTGTTAAGCTACTTTGTGTCTGCAGCCTTCATAAATGGGCTGTATAGATAAGTCAGTGGTTACAATACAAGTAAATGGGTTTCTGTTTTTTCACTAGGGAAAAAGAGAAATACGTCTAAATTGTTGTCTGGTAATCAACTGTGGGCTACAAATGTAGATAGAGATTAGTGTGGAGTATTAAGTTATGGGAGTCAAAAATATCTGGATATGCCAGCAGTTAAAGGATTAAAAGTATATTTTATTAAGTCTTATTTAATTTATACTGAAATTGGCACATTTCTAAGTATTCTACTGCTTTGCATCAGAGCTTATTTTGCTGTTCAGCAACAGGGCCCATCCTTTATGTGTTATCCTTCTCTGTTGTTACATCTTTTGGGGCATAAGCTCTACATCAGGGATGGGGAAATAAGGGGTGGAGTCCAACACAGTTTGTTTTCCCTGCCTAAACACACCAACTAATCCTGGCAATTAGCTGCGCAGGAGTTCCCCACCCCTGCTGTACATCCCGGTGAAGAGGACTTTTGGAATGTTATCTTAGGGTATGAAGTGTTATTGAATATGAAGTAATCAAGCATAATATGTATTCAGGTTTTTAATGTTGCATTTCTGCATTTTATGTTAACATATCCCATTTTATGTTATCCCAGCTGCCCAACAGGGAGGAAATTCATTACATATTTGGGCACAAAACATTTCTATTTTCGGTCTGAGGTGTAACTTCATCCAGCAATGGCACCGTCTATTATCACGAGTTCACACTCTTCGCTGAAAAACAATACTCACCAATAAATCAAAATCAAAAAAGTTATTGTGAATTCAGTGCATTTACCACCTTGTCTGACAAAACAGCACCTCATGCGTTAGAGACAACAATTATGGGATGTAGGATGTCCAAAGCCTTGGCATGTCCTGAGTCTTGACTCAGCATTAGTCTAGGTTGAGGCAGTGGAATTAGTTGTAATTGTCTGTGTAGACATTTTATTCTGGAACAGTCATTTGTTGTTTCTTAGGACTAGAGAGCTGAGCAAAACAAACTGGTTGAGCACAGAAATTGACATGCTATTGACATGCACTTAAATTACAGCTAGGATTTATTTACCTTTATAAGTCACACAAAACACCCAGCGCTCACCCAGAAATAACAGGCCTAAACAAGTGAAAATGTACACTTTGTTCAGAGGTGAATTGTGAGGCAGGAGCCATTTGCCATTAAATGTGAAATATGATATGGCATGTGTTGTCTGGGACACATGCATATGAGTGCTGTCTCACTGCTGACCTCTGATGGCTGAACAAAGCCTGAGCATGATTTACTGTTCCCAGAATGGGCACACACTGCAGGCAGCCAATCCCAAAGCAAAGGTCACTGACAGGCAGACGGTCTTAGAGGAGGCATACAGGTTGAATGAAAGGCCAGCGGAAGGCAGGCAGAGAGCCAGAGGCACCACCCTTCACTAGCTCCACACTGCCATCCAGAGGAGGAGAAATGCATGTTCCTGTGTTTTGCCTTTTATTTCTAGCACTAAAGTGCACACAGAAGCAAATACAGTGACAGCATGAAGCGTAATCTTCATCATATAAAGCAACATAATAATAGTGCAGCTCAGTAAATGTGTAGTTGAAATATATTGTGGTCTTTTTTAATTAGGCCACAAAATTGTGATTAATCTAGTAATAAAGAACAGAATTGTGAATGTCACAAACATTACAGTCTAAGGCCTTTAGTTTCTGGAGTGGCTTAGCTTAGCTTTATGTCTAAGTGTATGAGTGCTGAGACATGACACATCCTAAAATGTACTCCATAACAAAGTCAGCTTTTTGTACGCACATGTGCCGGCCCCCCAAGGCCCACCGCTGTGGTAAGTGTGTTTAAGAAACACTGAAGGCACTTACTGCAGTACCTCAGTCACTGGTCACATGCCTGTGGTTAAATGAGGTGCAAGGACATGTTTTTACAATGGCTCCTTCACCGGGCTGTACTTTTTTTCTTGGAGTGAGATTCCAGTGGGGCAGAACGAGGGACCCCAAACAGTGACAGCCATCAAAATGAATTCCAAATACTGTAGAAATACTTCCACTATAGAAAGAAAGTAGGCTTACAAACTTCCTGTTTTTTGTACTCAACTTTATAGAGGCTAGTTGCACAATGTTTTTATGTTGACTGTAGGTGAATTTGCTCCAGACAGACTATATACAGACCATAAACAGACTATAAACAGACTTCCCTCTTTACATAGGTGTTAGGCTGTATTGGCTACTGCACTGCCAGACACACCCATAAAACTGTCGAACATTTGGGAATTATCATCATCTATCCTTTACCTACCTGTAAATCTACCTGAAAAACACCTGAAAGGCAACCTGGGATCCCATGTTTTGATTGACACCCCAGAGTCAGTCACATCAAACCTACCAAAATCTAATACTGTTAGCTATGCATACCTTTACATGTCAATGTTTAATACTTAAACCTTTTCAGTTGCTTTATGAGTAGCTTTCATTTATCTGATTGTTGTAACTGTTGTCGGCCCGGTGCCATCTTTATTTCTAAAATAAAATATATATTTCTGTGACCTTTGTGTCTCCATAAAGCCTGTATGTTTGTGGGATGTGTTTGGGGAGTGATTGTTCTCTGTGAAGGCTGTTGTGATAGAGGTAAGAACATGTTTATGCCAGTCTCCAAACTATTTTATCATGGCTGTGGGAACCTTCAAGGATCTGAGCCTGACTGAGAGAGACAGTTGCAGACTACGTGAACAGCATCTCTGTTGACTGAACTTAACCAATGACTTTATGGTTACTAATATTTGTGAAGCGCACACACACACACACACACACACACACATACACACACACACACACACACACACACTATCTCAGCCAGTCATCCTTCAGGGTTGCACGGGATGCTAGAGCCTATCCCAGATGTCATTGGGCGGAAGGCAGGAAACACCCTGGACAGGTCACCAGTCCATCGCAGGGCAGATGTTTGTGAACCAGTCCCAGTCTATTTTTTCAGTTTTGTTATGTAATGATGAATGAACAATTGTAGCATAACTAATTTATATATAATTTGCATAAAATAAAACTGCTTTGTCCAAGTCTGTATGTCGTAGGGGAGAAATCCGAGGGCGCTTCTCTCCTTCTGTTTTTTTTTTACTTAACTTTTTGCGTGTGAGAATATTTGTTTATGCAAACAAACATGTTGACCTGTTGATGATGTTTCTCTGTTTCTTTCTACATTGTTTTAATCATCACGTTTTTACTTTCCTGTTATTCTGTATAGCTTTTTTTCCTATTACATTATCATTTTTCTGTTTTAATTCCAGTGTGTGGTCTTCTGTTGTCTTTAATTTCTCATTTGGGACAAAATATGAATGGGTGTTTTTCAGATAAATTTTTATCTTAGTCTTGATATAAATTATCAAATGCCATGAAAAACAGGTGGCACAATGCATTTGGACAGGTAGTGTTGTTTTGCATTCACCAAACCCAGACTGATCGACATGCTGCCATTTGGTGACTTATGATTCATTACTTCAGAGAAGGTGGCTCTAGAGCCCAATGGTGGCTTACTTTATTTATTTATTTAACATATTAGATGTCTCAGCAAAAGTAACTCATAGCTTGTTCTGTAAGCTTGTGTGATCTACCACTGAGTGGCTGAGCTACTGTTGCTCCTAGATGTTTCCACTTTACATTAACAGCACTTACAGTTGATCAGGGCAGCTCTAGCGGGGCAGAAATTTGATGAACTGACTTGGGAAGGTGGCATCCAAACAGAGCCATGTTGTAAAACTGAGCTCTTCAGTACGACCCATTCTACTACCAGTATTTGTCTATGGAGACTGCACGATATATGCTTAATTTTATGCACCTGATGAACAATGGGTGTTACTGAATCACCCAATACTGCTAATAATACTTGGCCATGCAGTGTACTGTTTGTGTATCTGACACCTAATACCTTCTAACCGCAGGAGATGAAGTAATTAATTAGAAATAACCACTGATCATATTCTTTTTAACTCCAGTTTAGCAGGGCCAACAGCCAGGTCTTCATAAACTAATGTGACAAATACATTACTGTGTACAGTGCAAAAGGCCAGCCCCATCACTAGGTCACACAAGAGTTACAGTTTCATTGTTTATTCAAAACAGTCATTTTCCCTTGCTTGGATATTTGAAAATAGAATTCGTTCGTAGTGCATTACTCATAAGCAGAGCATGTTTATAAATGATGATGGCAGTAATTCATCCATTCGCACAGGGCACATAAATATATGTTAGTTATCAGCTGAGGACCTAGGTGGTACTTTACATACAATTAGTGATCTTTTGAGGATAACAATATTCACTGCTATTGGAGTTCAATGTAGTTCATACAAGACATACTTTGGCAAATTCTTATGCCAACACAAATGGCCCTTTTTACAAAAACACACAGCATACCGATTCAGAGGTAACCTACTCTAAGTATGATGCTATCTCACAAACAAAACCATTCCCTCTGGCTGGAAACATTCCATCAGTTGCTATTGGCAGTCACTGTACAAAAATAATCTTTCCCTAAACTGGAGTCAGTGAGAGTCAGTGCTTGGGGGCTGCAAACAAAGGAGTGCTTAAATAAAGAGGGAACTTTTATAAATAAATATGTTGGAGTGCACACTCAAAAAAAGGGACTAAATAATAAAGTGTTAAAAACTATTCCTATTTAAAAGCTACATTTTTCCACAGTCTCCTCGATTTTAAGGACATGATGTGCTGCTATTATTTTTGACCAGAAAGCTAAAAAAAAACTGACTGACAGCTATTTATGTCACTTCACCTCCAGCATATGCAGCACATCTCTGTGACAGATATGATGAATCGCACAGACAGACTCTTTGGCATATGTGTGGGCACGAGAGACGTCTTGAGAATGGGTGGTTCTACTTTTAACTTAGCAAAAGTCTAATCATATAGGGCACTAAATGCAAAGGTGAAACCATTATGAACTGTAAAAGCATGGCAGAAGAAAACAGAAAGATGAGACATGGTACTGATATGTAGAGAGCGGAAAGAGAGGCTAGGTAGCTACACATCCTGGACCTTCATGGCTTCGTTGGGCCATGTGTAGGAGTCCAGTGTGAAGGAGTCATAGTCTGCACTGTAGATATGCGACAACACAAAAGCTTCTTTATCCTTGGGCTCTGGATACCATGATG
This sequence comes from Colossoma macropomum, assembly GCF_904425465.1. Taxonomy (NCBI): domain Eukaryota; kingdom Metazoa; phylum Chordata; class Actinopteri; order Characiformes; family Serrasalmidae; genus Colossoma; species Colossoma macropomum. The sequence continues at coordinate 17,547,102 of NW_023494784.1, read as the reverse complement.
CAACATCTTGCTTGTAGGCATAGTCTACAATCTGAAAGAGGAGGAAAAAAGAGGGTATATTGGAAGTTAAGATAAATAAGACTACACACTGTTCAGACAGAGTAAGATGAGTGATTAATTAAACCTGGACAACAGATTACATGTAACCACTGCGTGTCCAAACACAGTGTATATGGCTTTGTAAACATTTGCTCGTCCAATTTTTCTTCTGACATCAAGGGTATTAAAAGGGAGTTTGTCCCCACTTTGCTGCAGTAACAACCTCTACTCTTCTGGTTAAGCTTTACACTAGATGTTGGAACATTGCTGAGATGTTCTGACTTTCGCCACAAAAGCACTAGTGAGGTCAGTTACTGATGTTAGATGATTAGTTCTGGATCACAAACGTCGCTCCAACTCATCCCAATTGCACAGGATGGTGCTCCACTACCCAATGATGGGGGGGGCTTTATTTCTCTCTAGCTGATGGTTGGCATTGGGCATGGGGACATTAGGCTCAGTTGTGGCTGCTTTAATGTGTCCCACTCTATTGAATAGCAGTATAACGAACCATTCAAAGAACGATTAGTTCAGACTACTGCCAAACTGATGGCTGCGATTAAATACAGTGTGAACTGAACCAATTTGCTGTCAGCTCAGATGCACAGTCTTAACTAACAATGCTTTTCTTTAGAGGTTATACAAGCTGTGTGAGCTAAGTGCAGACCTGTATTAGCAACAGGTACACATTAAAGTAGTCAAATTCATTTGGACATACAGTGTATAATAGTGAAGTCACACACAGTTACCATGACTAACCTTCACGGCAATCTTAAAGGACACTTCTCTGATGGTGCTAAGGGGAGGGTATAATCTCCCCTCGGCCAGATGCTCCTCTGTAACCATCTCCGATATTGCCTGAAACACACAACATAGTTGTGTTCACAAACCTCTAGACTTTGGAATGCAAAGTTACATACAGCTGTGTGAGAACATTTGGGCTCCCTCAGTCTAATTAGATGTTTTGCTGACTTGTTGAAGTGGAAAGAAGTTAACAACATGTATGGAAAATGCACTACTATTCATTTGCTGGGCAGACATCATCTATATGGAATGGTCATCAGGAGTTAACCTTAATAGTGACCTCATCACAAAAGACAACATCTGAAGTACGTTAGATAAACCAAAGGCATTTTGGAAATCAAGTGCTGTGGTCTGATGAAACAAAAAAAGTATCTATTTGGCTACAATGACCAAAGGTATGTTTGGAGAAATAAAGGAGCAGTATTTGATGAAAGTAACACCTTGCCAGCTGTTAAGCATGGGGTGGATCCATTATGCTTTGGGGCTGTATGGCAGCCAGTTGTACAGGAAGTGTTGTAGGGAAGAAAATATTCTACTAAATATCAACAAATCCTGTCAGTAAAAGAACTGAAGATGATGTTGAATATTACAAAAAGAAAGCGATTCAGAACATACAACAAAATCTATCTTGTAATACTCAAAGAAACAAAAGTTTGTTTTTTTAAAATTGACTTTACATTCCATAGACTTGAGTATTATGGAAATCTGTTGGTAGATCTCAAACATGACATGCATGCAAAGTTTCTTATATATTTCTGACCTAGAAGTGTCCTGCAAGGAAAAGTAGGAAAAAAATCAGGAACAGACTGTTATCTGGTTCCAAGAAAAACTGAAGGCTATGATTTCACCAAAGTACTGACTCAAAGAGTGCCCTATATACAAGACAGATTTCATGTTTACTTTTTTCCAAATATTTAAATTTGTTGCATGCAGAGGTGGAACCCTTTATATGATTAAATATATGATTTGACCATGGTTGCCCAAACATTTGCATACAACTGTATGAATTATATGTCCTTAAAGAGATATATGGCTGTTTTTTAAAACCCATGGTCACCAATCCTGCTCCTACCTTCCTGCAGACTTTAGTTCCAACCCTGATTAACCCTGCCTGATACATCTAATCATTGCCTTCAGAAGTCCTTGATTAGCAGGCTGAAACCAGCAGGAAGGTAGCTCTCCAGGAGGAATTTAGGAGACCACTAGTCTAAACAGCTCCTCAGTAGTAAACTTGTAGTGACGTTTACCACAGTATTATGAGAATGTTCACCTCCGCTGTGGTGAGGAAAATGTCATCTGATATGTGGCGCACTCCACAGGCGATGACTCCAAGTGCTACTCCAGGGAACACGTAAGCATTATTGCCCTGGCCAGGGTAGAAGGTGCGTCCATCGGCAAGAGTGACCTTCTGAAAGGGGCTGCCGCTGGCAAAGATCCCACGACCCTGTGATACGCGCACACCCACCCACACACACACCCACCCACACACACACACACGCAACACACACATGCACACGCACACACACTTCAGTGTGTTTTCATCTCACACAGTACAATGTACAGTTAATTAGGCTAATAGTATAAACACTGATAAATTAGGTTAAGGTCAGTCTGCCCTGTTCTAGTACACTGGTAAATGGCAGATTGTAAATGTTTACACATTAACTCTGCACACTGTAAGGCATCTACATGGGCTCTTTAATGAAGTGTGATAGCTGGAAGGTGTGTGTTACCTCTGTGAGTCTGTAACATTGCTCTGCTGTGCATTCTGCTTTGCTGGTAGGATTACTGAGGGCAAAGATGATGGGCCTCTCATTGAAGGAGGCCATATCCTTTAGGATCTTCTCTGTAAAAGCTCCTCCAATGGCTGCCACACCTACACAAAGTAATAATAATCAAATTAACACATATTCGCTTGATAAAATGCCAACTGTGAACTAACATGAGCGCACTGCAAAACTATACTGATCTTCCTACAACAGGACATACTTTACATTCCGTTAAGTAATGGGTCATTCCACATCAGCTCTCCCAGGGGCTGTCCAATCATGTCCTAAATTCCCATGAAAAAAAACCTGAAGCAAAAGCATGACCGAGCTGTGCTAAATTATTAACTTAGTAAAAATACAACACTAAGAATAATTTCTTGGAGGATGTACTTTATTGTACGATTGTACAATATGTCATCTTTGAAATTTAATATTACAGTTAGTTTTCAAAATAATTGTTGCAAAATTTAGTTTTAACCTATTATATATAGATATAAACAACATTTTTTATTCTATAGATTCTATGAGTTATCAAGTTCTCAATCTAAAATGGCTTCACAGCTAAATATCCATTTTATGGGCTTTTTTGACCCCATATTTTCTCAAAAAAGACTAATCCTATTTCCTTCAATTTTTGTTCTGAACAATAAGTTATGTATTATTAAAATATTGTATAAACAAATGTAGAATATAAACATATAAATATGTAAAATATTACAGATATACTATGATTCATTCATGGTTGATTTTTTTTTTAAACTTGAGGTATTTGACCAAGAACTACATATAATAAACAGTAAAAGTGTAAAAAGCATAACACTGGATTTCCAAAATAAACGTTATATTGCTCCATACAGTCTGTAGTTTTTGCACAAATTTCTTTTATGGAAATCCATGACATGACCAGGCAGGCCCTACATTAGTTGGCATGGAATGACCAAATGTAGAAGAATCCTGCTCAATTAACTGGTTTAATACATTAGAGCTATAATTACCAATGACAGCTGTAGGTTTGATGGTTTCCACCACCTCCTCCAGAGTCTTTATATGAGGATGTTCATGGGCAAACTCTTCCTTTTCATGATTCAAGTGACTTCTGCCCTAAAGATCAAATGGCAACAAAACTGTGTTCAACATGCTTTGTCAAATGAAGAAGGGACTGTTTCACTTCGTTGAGAGTGTGGCGGAACACATAATATCCAGCAATCATGTAATTACATTTTAAACCTTAATCAAGCCCTCATGAATAGCCTTTTTCAGTTATGGTGTAGGAAGGCATCCACATCTTTGGGTAACAATGATAACATAAGCACACCTACACAGTAGTTAGACGACAATTGTTACCTTGACAATAAGCCCTTTAGAGTCCACCATCCAGATCCTCTTGACAGCATCAGCATGCGACACTCCCTCCTTAGCCATGGCCATGATGAGTAGATGAGCAATGCCCAAAGCAGCCTGATTACATGGTTAACAGTTTGCGATCAAATGACTTTGTGACTCATTACATTGTGCTTCTTATAATGTATAGTTATATATACATAACACAATTCACAATACAAATGACAAAACAATTCTGAAATAGTCTATATAGATATGAACTACATATCCTAAATATAAGATATATATTTACCATAATAAAAACAAAGTCTTTTGGTCTAAACAGTACCTCTCCTGCTCCTTGGAACACAAACTTGTGATCAGACAGCTTATTTTTGGTGATCTTCAGAGCAGCAAGTATGCCAGCAACAGCCACTGATGCTGTGCCTGAAAAACAGAAGTATTTTATTAGGACACTTGCACACCTGCCTTGTCTGGTGCGAAACAAATGTTTTGTTCAGTTTTGATAGGTGTGAACAATCCACCTGTTCTTGGGTGCACAATTTTCTCAGTGCATGTCAGCACTGTAATGTCTGCATAATCTGCTTGTTTTAACATTTGACTCTTTACAGATACTCTTATCATTCCAGCAGCTGCTGCTAATAATGACACGTGAGCTATAGTGAAGCAACTGCTTTACTATAGCGTGAACTGCAGAATGAGTTCAGCCAAGCATTTAGAGTAATGGATAATTAAACAATTGATCATGACGCAGAGTCAGGTTTATCTTTATTGCTCTGATTTTGATACATGTGGTCGTTAAAGAGGAAGTCCACCGATTTTTAAAAATTTCTGTATAATTCAGTCATTATATCAGAGATGTAATCAGAGTCATTCAGAGACATCTGATGTGAAATGCTCCATTCTAGAGAAGGTTTATTGAAACTTGGTTTCTTTACAGTGGTGGTGATAGGAACCAGGGATCGTAATGTCATCAATGCAGATACAGACATTGTATTTATTACTGAAAACCACAGATGAACCTACATGTCTTCAGTGTTTTTATATGCAGTGTTAATGTTAATGGTAAAATAGTAGTAAATCCAGAAATATCTGTTTACTTGGAGGACTATTTTTCTTTACAACCCCCCACACATACCTCTCCATCATGAACAAATTGAAAAAAAAAATAAAAAATTTTATATATATATATATATATATATATACACACACACACACACACACACAATTATATTTTTCTTTCTCAATTTGTTTCAATATATATTATGTCTCTGAATGACTCTGATTACATCTCTGATATAATGACTGAATTATACAGAAATTTTTAAAAATCTGTGGAATTCCTCTTTAACGACCACATGTATCAAATTCAGAGCAATAATATAAGCCTAACTTGATCTCTGCGTCATGATCAACTGTTTAATTATCCATTACTCTGGATTCTTGGCTGAACTCATTCTGCAGTTCATGTGCCAAAAGAAATTTCTTCACTATGTTTTAGCCAGAAATCTTCTCTAAGCTAAAACAATGTCTCGAAAATCAGTTCATGTATTTGTAAACATTTCATGTGCTAACTTTCTGTGAGAGCTTTTCGAGATAGCAAACTCTTCAAATGTCTGGTTTCCATCACCACCACTGTAAACAATTCTCACTCAGTAAGTTTCTCTATAATGGAGTATGTCACACTGAGCCGCACTGAATTACTTTTTTGTCAACTTAACCATTTATTATGCAGAAATTTTTAGAAATCAATGGAATCCCTTTATACTTATCTATATTTATGCAGATTAATAGGTAGAATTACACATTTTATCAAGAATATATTTGAGGGACAAATCTGGATATTATAAAATATTTTTTTTGCTCTAATGGAGGCAAACATGAAAATGTACTTGTATGCCTGCCAAATTCCTGATGGAATGTCTAATTTAGGGCACTTCAGTCACTGCAAAGTCAAAGCAAATGAAAAAGATAAAATGTCACAAAAACTCAAACTGTGGTGCACACTCTAACAAATGAGCACTAGCTATGACAACAACTTTCGATAGTTGCTGAATTCTCTTTTTTGTTTTAATCACTCATATCTACCTTGGATATCATCGTTGAAGGTGCAGTAACGGCTGCGGTACTTGTTAAGAATGCGGAAAGCATTGCTGTTGGCAAAGTCCTCAAATTGAATCAAGCAGTTCATCCCATACCTGCAATAAAGAACAAGGTTAATCACTGACCTAACATATCAGCATTTAAATTGCACTCTGATAGACTACCGCTGATAGACTTGATACTCACTTGTCTGTGACAGCCTGCATGAACTCATCAATGAGGTCATCATATTCTTTTCCCCTCACTCTTTTATGCTTCAGTCCAATGTACAAGGGATCATTCAAGAGATTCTGATCAGAAAATACAAAAAAAAAAAAAATAATAAAATAAAATAAAATAATTATACAAGCACATTCTGCAAGGTTTTGCGGAGAACCTGACAAAGATCTTACTTCAGAATTCTTCTTTACTGATTAAGACCTTCTTTAAACTTAGTATTAAAGTGGTGTCTGGATGTTGTTCATATACACGTTTAAAAGACAACCACGTTTGTGGCTATCATGTCTTCTGGGGTTTGTCTCATGAAACGATTACTTGCTTAACCAGCTAACTTTAAGCCTGGATTTTCTGCTTCATTTGTGGATTGACTGGATTTCTTACTGGATTTCAGATCCTGAGCACCTCTTGGGCCAACTGAACCAAGCTTCTGACCAATCAGGGACTGGCAGAGGTGGAATTTTTTTTTCTTCATGACGTTTATGCCATTAATCATGTGAAGAATATCACTTACTTAGCAGAGGAAGCAAATCACACTACATAGTTATTAACAATATAAGGCAGTTATTACCCAAAGAGCCACTTTTTACATAGATTTCTTTTTCTTTCTTTGTTCTAAAACAAGCCCTTCAAGTCCTCCTCATTTATTATGAGATTGGCTGTTTGTCATCAATGTCATGCTTTCATGTACACTACGACTAATCTGGGTTTGAGTATCTAAACCTGGGTTAATAGAGGAGGTTGTTAAGCTCCTTTGTGAATCGAGTTAACTCCAGGTTTTGTGAAGCTGAAACTTAATCAGGAACCCTGTTGAACAGGCTCCTGATCCAGTAGTTGAGGATGCACTGCGATGAGATCTGTGAGTAATCTAAATGCGATGCAGTCAACTTGTCTACGTTCATGGTATAAGGCAGTGGTTCTCTATCCTGTAGCCCCCTGTCCTGCATATTTTAGTCTTTTCCTGGTCCAACTAATCAGTCCTTCCTGAGTTGAAGCAGGTGTGTTAGAGCAGGGATTATACACCAAATATGCAGGGCAGGGTTTCTTCATGACCAGCAATGGGTGTGATCTAACATCACATGAGCTCCACCTGTAACTCTCAGTACTATTCCTGCCTCTCTCGTTTAGCAAGTTATTTTTTTCAAAAGGAAGGCTTGAAAAGCCAGTCAAATCAAATCACAGTGATCGGATATTGATGCAAAGTGTAAACAGAGCATAAAAGTAGGAAAGTAGGGCTGCATGAGATATCAGTATCAGCAAATATTTGCTTCCAAAAAAAAAGGATAGATATGGGACAGATGTTTTGAACAGAACGAAATATTAAAGCTATATTTGATGACATGTTTCTTGTACTCTGGAAGAGCAGAACATTTAGGCGATACTCAGCTACTACACTGAAATATCAGCATTTTATTTATTTTACTGCATCTGTGACCCTACAGAAATAAACGTTATTTCCCTATAACAACCACAATTCACAAATCGGTGCATCCCTACCTACCTAATGCAGCTTTAAACACAATTTTATCTGAGACTGAACCAATTAATTCACTGAACAGAAGAGCATTTTAAACCTCATTATCTGTGCCCACATCCAGCAGTACGGGCAGGCACTGCTGAGGATGCACTCCTCCACATGCTGTGTAGAGCGCCAGCTTGCCCACTGGAATGCCCATTCCATAACTGCCCAGGTCTCCCAGTCCCAGGATCCTCTCGCCGTCAGTTACCACAATGGCCTGATAATGCACACACACACAAAAATACATTAAACATCTGAAAATGCTAGCCTACATTCTCAGAGTGTGTTTGTGCTCTGTTAATAATCCACACACCTTGATGTTGTCCTCTGGCCATGAGTTCAGCATGGTGGCAATGTGGCCCTTGTCATGAATGGTGATAAAAAGTCCTCTGAAAGAAAAGAGATTTTCACTGTGAACCTCCACTCACACTGTATTAAGTCAAAAACTGGATATATATATATATATATATATATATATATATATATATATATATATATATATATATATATATATATATATATATATATATATATATATGAAATTGCTTTTGGTAATATAAGTGTCTTTTTGGAACTGACCGTGGTCTCCTGAAAGCCAGGCCATACTGCTGGCAGGCGAGGCCCACAGTGGGAGTGTAAACTATAGGCATGAACTCCTCAATGTCAGAAGTCAACAGACGATAAAACAGCTTTTCGTTCCTGTCCTGCAGGGTCATCAGCAAGATATACCTGCGAGAGGGAGAGAGGGAGAGAGCCAAAGACAAAGAAAAGAAAAGAAAAGGAAAACAAAGGAGAAATGCATTAGACATGTATAAGGCTGGTGTGATTACTTCACTTAAAAGAAACACAACACACACACCGCGACCCAGAAGGATAAGCGGTTTAGATGATGGATGGATGGACAACACACACACAAATTAAAATTTACCTTCTCAATCAACCTGCAATGATTTGTAGCCAATCAGCATGATAATACATATCATCACTGTCCAAAACAAAACCCACAAGTATGTCAATTTTTTGTGGTTTTTAATTTTCTGTATAAACACAGCAGCTGTCCTTTAGACTCTGTGGAAATTTCACGACAGTCGGAATAATGGAAATGCTCCAAAACTGCTTGAAAAAAAATCTCTACATTAACTTATATTGAAAGTAAAGAATGTTTCTGCCCTCTTCTGTGTACTTACCATTTTTGAGACACTTGTTTTCTTTGGACAGCAACAATATTTTAAATTGTTCTACTGGTCTCTCTTACAGAAGGAAGTAAAGTACTGTGCAAAAGTCAGAGACCACATTTTAATTAGCTTGTATCTATCTTGTAGAAATATCTATGTATGTGTATATAATGGCTGTTTCGACTTGAATTTCTAGTTCAAGTAACAACACGCACACAAACACATACACGTCTCTCTTTCATTCATATATACATACATATATATATATATATATATATGAATGAAAGAGAGACATATACAAACACACACACTGTACTCATATTATCAATAGTGATAGTTTCAGGTCTATAAATGTGGGTGTAACACAGTTCCATTCAAAACTAGTGATAGGTGAACATTACTTGTCCAATGGATTTATGCGTAACTCGTAGCTCTTCATTACTCGGAGCACCTGAACATCCTGGGAGAGAAAGCATGGAGGCAGCAGGCCGTGGATGCCCAGCTGAAGCCTCTCCTCCAGGGTAAACGCCATTCCCTGTAGGCCCAGAACGACACCTTCGTCAGCCACAACTACAAACAATGGCTGCAGGCCAAAAACGCACAGTCATCCCATAATCTGGTTTAAATTAAGTGCTTACTCTGTTTTGAGCCTGTCCTGTAGTCAGGGCAAGCTCCCAGCAGAAAGGAAACACATACCACATGTTGAGTCTATTTATTTCTGACCAATGGAAAGTCTGAGTGACTCTCCCTCCCCTGTTACTCTGCCTACACCCTCTCTCTTTTCCACTTCAAGTCTGGCTCTCTGGGTCCAGCCAGCCTTGCTTTTAATCATTTCTGTCTCTCTAAAAAAAAGGACCCACCCCCTGCATAAAAAATTTAAAAACAGGATACAGAGTGCAGCTGAAAGCAATTTTCAGAATAGATAAATTTCATGACATAAGCATATTGCTTTGCACAATCCTGACTCATGTCCGCAATGCAACTGCCCACTTCTCAAGAGAAAGTGCACTGGCCATAACACAAACCTCCAAATAATTCATCATTTAATGCATACATTACTTTATACTGTATATCACTCCATGAGAACTGGGCTTTCAAAGTGAAACAAGTTTAACGATACAATAACATATAGACTGACGTTATGCTGACTGCAGTGTTTCAGCAGGACAAGGTCAGGTGTGAGAGGCTTGCTGGTTCTGATTTACAGTCAAAGCACTTTCAGTCTTGTTTTATCAGTGGAAACTGATCTTATGAATATATAGCACCTCATAAACCTAATTCAGTCATGCATAATTCCTGTTAGCGTTCAGACACCCTTCATAACTTTTTAAAGGGGAATCCCATACGTTTTTTCAAAATTTCTGCATAATTCAGTCATTTAGATGCAAACACAGTCATTCAGAGTGTTTGATGTGAAATGGTTCAGTGTAGAAAAAATTACTGACTCAGATTTCCTTACAACGGTTATGATGTGAAACAGGGGTCACAAAGTCTACAACACACATATTTCAAGTTTATTACAATCCAATATGACCAGTGAACCTACACATGTATTCTGAATTCTCATAGAAATTGCTGATAACAGTAAAATCGTAGTAAATCTGAAAAAATACGTTCTGTCGTGCAACACCTTGTACACAGCCCTCTGTCATGAATGGCATGTAAGACATATGTTTTCTCAAAACTGTGTAATAGTTTTCTGCAATGTAGCTTTTAAAGGTATTAAACACTTTAGATGTCTGGTTCCGACCACCGCCACTGTAAACAATTCTGACTCAGTTTCTCTAGAAACTGTCTAGTCTAGTCTTTTACCTCAAAACATTCTGAATGACTTTGTTTCCATCTTATTTATTTAATTATGCATACATTATAAAAGTGTAATTCCCTCCTTTAGCACGGTTAACGCAGCTGGCCTGGAGTACCGTCCACTGTTTTAGTGCTTTGCCAGCTCTACAACTCCTACACCCACTCAGGAAGGGCTTGGTCATCTGGCTAATTAGTTGGATCAGCAAGAATGAAACACAGCGAGGCTGAATTTGGCTTCTTATCCGAATTTTTCCGTTCCACCTTAAATGGTGCAGCAGTTACATTCTGGCCACCAGCATCACTCAGCCTGTTAACAGAGATATCGGAGAAGTTGTGGGGGCATTACCTTGTTGAGGTGGGGGTTTCTGGTGATATCATAGCCCCGTTTTTTGGTGCTAATACTGGGCCTGGTCTTCCCGTCCGAATGGCACACTCTCAGCCCGGCGAGGAGCAGCGGTCTGCCGGCGGAGAGAGCAGCCGGAGCCGGGCTGGATAGAGACCTAAGGGCGCCGGAGGTCCGTCTGCACAGAGACAGCACACTCTTGCCAGAGATAGAGTTCATGTTTCCTACAAGGAAATGAATAAATAAACAACATCAGTCAAAAAAATCGGCCGTACATCATTAAGAAACGCGACCGGCTGCTTCAGTAACAGATACGCTTGATGCGTCTTCAGCAAGTTCTCTCTGTAAACAACGTTGGGCCTTGAAGGGTAAAAACGCCCTACTTTAAGAAAATAACAGCGTTAAAAAGAGAGACAGCTGGTGTTATTTACAGACTGGGACACTACATAATGTGTAGGAGCCGCAGACAAAGGATAAAGCTTTGTCATGTCGAATCAGCTAGACCAGTTGTAAGTTAGCTTGGTTAGCTAGCTGCGATAGCAGCGACAAAAACACACGAAGCCCGAAGACGAATGAAGATTACCTGAGGTGAGTTAAACACAGAAGACTCGCTTTCGCTGCTATGCGCACACAGCTTCAAACTGCATGTGATCTGACAGCGGTACCTGCAGTCTGCCTCCTGCCTGCTGTTTACTGCCGGGGGATGTTGCAATCCGCTGATCCAGCCGACTCAAGCTTGTTTGACATTGATCCGCTGTCGCTCCCTCATAGTCCAGCCTCAGGCCCGCCTGCGCTCCCACAGCCGTCCAATCACAGCAGGCCAGGAAAGTGAACCGGGATCACGAGCCAAAGAAAAAAAAGAAACTGAGGCTTCTACTGTACCTCCTTCTTCTCTCAGCCAGGCTACACTCTTAAAAAGATGGTTCTTCAGGGATTCATTAGAATGGGAATGGTTCTGTTTAGTTTCATCTAGAACAATTCCATGTTTAAATCGTTCTTTGCTTGGTAAGAAAAGTTCTTCAGATTGATGGAGAATGTGTTGTATATGGTTCTAGAGCCTTTCTGAAAAGGGTCCTTTTATTGTTGTAAGATTGACATCATGACAATAGAAGAACCATTTTTGGTGCTATATAGAACCATTTTCAAAAAGGGTCTATATAGAACTATATACAACATAATCTGAAGAACCTTTTCACCATGCAAAGAACCATTTAAGCATCAACTGGTTCTAAATAGAACCATTCCCTTTACTAAAGGTCAACTGAAGAACCATCGTTAAGAGTGTAGCAGCTCTGTTAGTGAGAACAGTGTAGAATTTGTGGTGAAGAACTGTAGCCATAGCATGAGACGGTCTGATGGTTTTAACATTTTCTCTGAGTAATTAAAAAACCCATCACGTCCATTTTCCTTGCTTTTTTTTCATGAAGGCTCATTGTGCTGTTTTATTTACCAAAAACAGTCCTACTTCATTTTTTCATGACAATTTTAAACCTCTCTTTATCTGTTAAACATAAAGTCTATTTTTGTCACTATGCCCTTAGATATATGTAAATTATCTCTGATCTGATTGGCTGCACTGCATAGTATCTAACTGAATAAGACAGCCAGGCTGAAACACTCCTTATAATGTCAATGTCAATGGGTGGAGCGAAATTGTTGAGGGTTGAATATGTGGATATAGGTGTGTAGGCGGGGATATCAGTTTTCATGACATCACAAGAACAAACAACAACAAACGTCAATGTTTACGTAATGCATCAAACTTATATTTTTAAATAAAAAAGCAAATTTGGTTTTCCATGATGTGGTCCTTTAAAATTGTTTCTACAAAAGTGGCACAAATGAGACACTAGAAGTGATTTCTTCTCACTAACGTTCATGTTTTCCTTGAAAAGGAGGAGGAGAAAACCTGTCAAGTTTGAAAAAACAACTCAACTCTACCATGGTGGTTCCAAATTTGTTTATTACTAGTCACAGATATTGTCATTAAAAAAGACTGAAAGTAAGCACACACAAATGTGCCACACAACTATACTTCATATGCAGCCAAAGCCAGACTGCTGTACCCAGCAAAATATGTGCAAAATTAGTTGAACAGCATGTCTGAAACACAAAATGACTCCACTGTCAAGGAGCCAAAGGAAACTGAAGCACAGGCTGAGGAATATTACCCAGGGCTTGTGCCGACTCGCACGTCCCTTTTTAATATTTGGGATGTACACAGGCTTCATTTTGTTACCACGGAGTCTGAATTTGGCCACACAAACGTATGTATTCATGTGCAGATTTAAATGACCTCTAAATTCCTTCACAGCTGACTCAAGCCTCCACTTTCATTCTCTGACACAAGCTGCCTTGCTTATAAGCATACACAACACACAAATCATCCCCTTTTTATCCACATTGTTACTTTTGTATCCCAGTGGAGCAAGAGAAACTGATGAGGAGGATTTACAGAAAGAAGAGAGAAACGTAATAAATGGAAAGTGAATGTAAGGCTGCAGAAAAGTTGAGGGGGAAGTTAAATGGGCCCAGTTTGCAGACTTGAGTACTACTGGAGAATGAGGAGTACAAGACCACACATATGTGAGGGGTATTTCACAAAGCAAGAGTTGTCAGTTGGTCTGTCCAACAGGAGAAGAGCTAAGGAACATTCCTATTGGACAATCCTCAACTTCAGACTTAATTTACCCAGCTTACTGAGAAATCCTACTTTGTGAAATGCCACCGGGGTCTGAAGGACACTCATAATAAGGAAGTCAGGGGAAATGTAAAGAGAAATGTAAGGCATACGTTAGAGGGGAATTCCACCAGTTTTTCAAAACTTCTATATCATTAAAGGGTTAAAATGTAAACATAGTTATTTGGGGTGGTCTGATGTGGATTACTCCGTTCTACTTAAACTCGCCAAGTCAGAACTGTTCGCAGTGGTGGTAACCAGACATCTGAAGTGCTTAATCCCCCGAAAAAATCGACCTTACAGAAAGTTATTACATGAAATGGTTGCGAATACACTGCCTGATGCCTGAGACATTGATTTATGATAATATGGTGTTGGCCTAAAACTTTTTTTTTCTAATCCATTCATGGTGGAGAAGTGAATGCAGGACATTTTAAGGGAATACAGTAACAAAAGAAAACATATTTTTCAGATTTTCCAATTTTGCAAAAACATTTTTTTATATGGCATTCAAGGCAGAGAGGTACATGCAGGGTGTTGCATGACAAAATAGTACTCAAAGAAAACGTTTTTTTTCAGATGTACTACTATTTTACCATTATCAACATTACATATGAAAAGTCATAAAACGTGTATATGACTATATTTGTGTTGATGACATTGCAATCTCTGGTTCCTAGTCAGTAAGTTTTTACAAACCATTCTAAAGGACTTTATACATTTCAGTGTATGCTATATAACAGTCTCAGTTACTGAGTTAATGAGAAATGTTGAAAAATGGGTGGGATTTCCATTAAATAAATGTGTGCATGTAGTCTTCCTTCATATCAAAGACAAAAAACCCACCACCAAACTGAACACAAAACAGATACATGTAAACACAACAAATCTACACTGAAATTGAATCATAGCTTTTTGGGATATAATTATTTCATATAAAATATTAGCACTGCCTGACTTGACAGCACTCAAACTGTAAAAGCAAACAAACAAAATCTAAAAATACAAAACATTTTTAAAAAATATAACAAGGCAGGAAAATCTATGAATTTTAAAATTACAAAACTGTTTTAAAACTATCATCCTCTTCTACCACTGGCCTAAGGCTGTTCACTCTTTGACAGTGACTTTCTACAGAAAACTCTGGAATCCCTCCCATTTACTGAAACTTGGTCATTCTAATTTAAGAAGAAGCTGGGTGAAAATGCAGGATTAGGCAGTACAACGCTTCAGATCACAACACTGACGCCACTGCGAGAGCTCTTATCCTGAGAGAGAGAGAGAGAGAGAGAGAGAGAGAGAAAGGAGGAGGGGAGTAGTGAATGGGCAAAGAAAGAGAAAACCAAACAAGGGTGAAGAGCATTTGAGAGGTTGTTCAGGAACATGAATGACAAAAATGAACCTATAGCTAACTGAAAAATTCATGCTTTAAAAATGTATTATCCTTTCTGAAGGCTATGTTTTTACCTCACTGCACTCTGTTTATGCAAATCTTGTAGAAGTGACATTATCAGCCACTGGCCCTTATTTATCAAAGCTGCATGAAAAGAGTGCAGATTTGACCACCTTTAATGAAATATGAACTACTGTACATCTGATTCACGAAACTTTCATGTAACATGGAAACAAGCAAGTTCAGGAAAAAAACAAACCACAGCCTACCAGCACCTCATTTACATATCATTAACATGAAGCATGCCCTCATTCATGCAGATGTGCTGCCCCTACTGACCAAACTTTATAGTGTTAAAATTATAATGACTTAAAAGAACGAAATGTGAAATACACAAAAGTTAAAATAGTACAATCATATGTTTGTGAAGTGTGATTATTTTTCTAATATAACATTTAAACATACTGTTTATTTTTAGGCAGAGTCAGTAGTATAAAACAAAAGCACAGTGTAATATGTCTAAGTGAAACACGGAATAGTTGCAGTATTCATTTTTACCACTGTGCATGTAAAATAAGTGAATCCACTTTTGTACTGGATTCCCATGAGCACAAATGATTAGTACTGTTATTTTACATTTTAAGTCTTAGTCTTGGTTAGTTAATAAAATATCAAGCATTTTTCCAGGTTAAAACTATTATGCTCAAATTTACACACCCTACTGTCAGATGTTATTTTAATCATACAAATACACCAAGGTCAAATTGATGAATAACAAAACTGTTGGTAAAATTTGCATGCGCTCATTTATGATCAGATTCGACCATACACAACTTGGATGAATACGGGCCACTGTCTACAACTTGCAGCAGTGAGACACATTTTCAGAAGTTAACAAGTGACTTAAATTCCTGCAAGGTTCAACTACTTTAAAGTGGTAAATCACAAAAACACAACAGCCACTATCTGTAATGCCAGGGTTTCGACTGTGGCCTTTTGTTAAAATTCAGTTAAACTAGCATCTAAAATTGTAACTATGCAGTATAGAGTTAATTTTGTACCAAAGGTTTTAAATGAAATAACAAACAAAACATTAAGTATCAAAATGTTAACAATGTTCTTTTGCTTCTGGAATCACTCCGTTGCTTCTGGTCAACTGACCTTGGATTGGTAATTCTGCTAACCTTTGGCCCTGCCCACTACATCGTGATATGATCCCACTGTACCAAGTGAAGTATTGTACAGATACATCTGGTTTTTTAAAATAATCGGACAGTACATTAATGCACTCTGTACCTTGTGTTCCACCATGTAGGGGGCATCCTGCTTTTCACAATGTGGGAGTAGGCACTTAAAGTGAACTCAAGACTCCCCAGCCCATTAAACAAGAGCAGCAAAGCAAAAGAATTTTAACTGTTAAAAACGAACTTTTACTGATTTTAATGTACTTGATGTGTGCACTTGTGGCTGCATTATCCACAAAAATATACATACAGGACCAACCACTGGTGTGGGAGGTTGTCAATCTTAAAAACTTCATCAGAACATCCTTATTAGATTCTTACCGAGTTGGTCCTCCTGCTGTGGCCAGGCTGGATCTCGATGGAGGAGTAGCTGGGTGGTTTTTCAGGCCAGCCTCTGTCTCGTGAACTTATGGCTCCTCTGTGACTGTCCTCCTCTGAGCTCCAGGAGCCACGACGAGGATTTGCCCGTTGCAGCTCCTCTATCAGCTCGTCTTTGCTGCGTGCTCGTGGGCGTGAGGGACGCTCCCCACCTGAACCTCCCCTGCGTCCCTTTGATCCCCGGCCCCGTCTGTCGTCCCAGTCTGAGTCGTCACTATGACTGCGCAGGATCCCGCGCCGTGATGACCCAGGATCCCGCTGTGAGTCATCATGGTAATGGCCCGTACGGTTTGAGCTGCTGCTGGACTGGCTGGAGAAGCGTAGTACCCCACGGTTATCCCTTGGGGCTCTGCGAGAGGTCAGGCTTGGGGCTCGGCCCACAATGGGGGGCAGCTGGATGACCCTGCGCTCCACGCCATGCACACCCATCTCATCCAGGGCTGAGAGCATGCTGGGAGGCCCGGGGGTGAAGGGTACAGCCTGTGTTAGTGGCTGTGTGGGCTGTACAGGCTGTGGTGGAAGGGCTATTTGCTGATGAGGCAGAGCCTGAAGAGGAGCCACCACATACTGAGGCTGAGTCTGGAGAAGTGGAGCTTCCATCCCCCTCACCTGATTCTCCAGGAAGTCCAGCATCTGGTTGGTGCCATGCACACTACCCTGCATACTCCCACGCATGCTGCCATTGGCTTGGACTCCATGTGGAAGTACTATAGGTGGCCCAGGTTGGGGTGAAGGGATAACCATCGGCCCCATTGGCATATTGTGTTTAGACGGGTACTCAGAAAAAGAACCTGTGAGTTGAATATTTGTAAAAATTATAAACAGAATCAATGTACACACGGACTGTGAATGAAGCACCATTTGTCTTACTCTATACAGGATCTTAAAACAGCTATAAGTAAGATACATTAGCAAGGTTGTGTTATGGACCTGAGTACAGCAAAGGGTTCGCCTGAGAGGATCCATTAGAGCCAATGGGAGAATAGATGGGCTGGCCATGGAGCCAAGGAGCCATGGCTTTCTGAGCGTCACGCATCATCCTGTGTTGCATCACCACTAAAAGAAAAACAAAAGAAAGAAAGAAATAAAAAAAAAAAGGAAGAAAAGAAGTACATTTTGATTCATTAATATACAATTCATTAAGATTTCCTTTATACATTATACATTTTGTGAAGTTTCACTTTTACTATAAAAATAAACAAATAATAAAGCAATAGGCAATTAAATTTTTATCATGGTTAAAGGGTGTTGTTACGCACGACTCGAAGCGGAACTGTGACCAAATACAATGTGATAAAATACACCACTCTTCAATAAAAACGTATTATTATGAATTCTATTACAAATTGCAACAAATAATTATTGCACCAAGCAATGTAGTTCACTAACAGTAAACAACAACTGCCAAACAACTAGCCTTGTGGGTCCAGATGTGGTCTCTTAAAAAGAATTTCTGTGGACAACCATGAGAAAATATGGGCGAAATGACGGTGGTAACATTAACTTATTAGGGTGGGTATGAGTATGACATTTCTACACCAATCCAACATCTCATGATGGTTGAGCCCATAGTAGGAGGTGATGGTGCACCTTTCAACATTTTCTCGTTAGTCCATGGATGTAAGTTAGCATGGCTGAAAAGTCCTCAAAATACACCTAGATGTGTGTCGCATGCGCAGAGAACGCATTACATGCAGTAAAAATAAATATTACTTCTTGTAAGGAAAAAACTCTCCCTTAGCCAACTATAGTGTTTTGCTTGTGTTATCCTTTGCACCAGATGTTAAAAAACCAAGACCAGAGGAATTCATGGTGGGTTTTAGAGGGGGGCATACCCTTGTTTGTGGTAGATTTTGCCACAACTCTGCACCAAAATTTAACAAGTTGTCCCCAAATGTGCATTCTTGCTAAGAGATTACATCCGACCTAACAAACCTACCAAACAACATGACAGCCAAGGATTATTCCAAAAACAGCACAATGACTTAACAACTTTGTGCATTAATACAGAATTAGACTATGTGTAGTCATATGTGTGAATGGAGTACTTTACAATTATATTTTTGAACGTGGCTCAGCCAATGAGATCTTAGAACTGGGACTATCCGTTTTATAACATGGATTTTCATCCTTACACTTTACAAAGCAGAAGTGTTGTATATTGAACTTTCCTGCAGTCTGACATCAAACTGGCTAGGCCACTAAGTGCTGATGGAAACTGCAGAGTAAGCAGACAAGTACTGGTGGGGGTGCAGGCTGATTAGTTTATTTACTTTTCTCTGGGCAACAGCACGTCTTGGGACAGCAGGGGCAGCGTACATAGCAGCAGCATTTCTGAGGACAGCACTGACAGCAGCAGACACCGAAGAGTATGATCAGCAGCAATGCCCCAATGATGATCAACAGCACCGTCAACCAGTCTGAGGGAAGGAGAGATGACATAGTATTACATTCTATTCGGCAATAATCTGTGCTTATTAACAAGTGTTTAACCTCAATATTTGAAGTGAACCTGAATTCAGAGGGTCCACCTCTTGCTCATACGTTAGGCAGTTATACTTGCACACAAGTTTATTTTAACAATAACCTGAACTCTTTTTTATGACACTCTCTTGCCTTTTGCTGTGAAAATACAAGCAAAGTGATTCTTTTTTTACTTAAACATAAGTTTATTTTTATTTTTTATCTTTGGCTTTTCTGCAAAACAAATTTTGCCGACTGTCAGAGTCTGATTTCAAATTTTGTTTTAGAATGCCTGCTGTTCACAATCCAATCAAATCCTGAAGGATAAAATCCTGTCCCGCCCACAATCATTTCCCGCCTGTCATGTTAAGGAAAAACAGTGTGTTTTAAATTTCCAATTCACAGTGACTTTAAGCTGACATGTCAATACGCAACAGTTAGTGGATGGTCAGTTATTGTGTTGCCATTTAAGCTTGAATCATCACTACAAATCAGAACTATGTTCTAAGATATGAACAAAATAAGGTTACAACTAATTGTAAGCGAGTATTGGGCTTCTTACGGTATACAATGAGCTTGATTTCCTTATCAGAGTCTCCTATGGTGTCTCCAGCTGCATCAATGGAGCAGAAGTACATGCCATTGTCCCACCACATGACCTCAGTGATGACCAGATCTGCTTCTGTAAATAAGCGCAATTACACTAAATAAACTCAACTGACCGTGCAGGAGCACATTATAATTTAACTTAATTATAAGTTAACGGAAGAAAGCAGAAACACATGCACATTTGTTTTGTTTTTCCATTTTGATGAAAGTGATGGTTCAGCCTAAAATCAAATTTACACAATTTTAGCCTAAAACAGGCCTTAGTTAACTGGCTACATTTAGGGTTTGGAGAAAATTGTGTCAATAGTTTTTTTGTTTTTTTTTGGTGGATTGTAGATATTTGTCATGTTTTTGTAGATTAAGAAAAGAGTTATCAGTATTTGTTTAAATGCTTTGGTCAGCACTGAGCTCACTGTTTTGGATGGTGATCTTGCGTTCTCGATAATCTGCCCCCAGTATGGGTTCATTAATGCCTCTCTTCTGGATGACCGTGCGGACAGTGCGTTGCCGATCAGGGCAGTCGTTGGCTGGGTCCTGTCCCAGAGTCAGAGCCGCTTGGTACGCTGAACAGAGACAGAGAACATTCACAATTAACTCACTGACTTTACATTACAGTAATATTAAAATGAAATTCAGGGACTACAGCTGTTCATTTACATGTCCACAGACTGAATATTTACATGCAGGTGGTTGACATAACATCCATTTTTTTTTACTCCAAACTGAATAAAATGAAGACAGTATATTCTTTGTAAATAGTATAATATGGAGCAGATTAAGTGCTTTTTCTAAAACCGTTTTTTTTTTCAGCAAATGGCCCAACGTCCTCTGCTGTGACCTGCACAGTGCTGTACTAATGGTTTAAGGCACCTGAAAAAAATCTATATTAAAAGCTATTCATCTGGTCAGTAAGTGTTTATTTGCTCAGAAAAACACAATAATAAAATAACTACAAACAGTATTAATATAAGAAGTAAAGGTTTTACGCATGTCAAGGTGTTTGTTTAACTATTATATTATATTTAACACATCCACGTGTTGGCTGGGAGCATTAAGGAGAAATCTAGAGCTAAAATTTGTTCTTCAAACTAGCTCGATTTCAATAAAAAAACCAATATTACTACTTTTTACTGTGCTTTTTTGTTTTTATTCTAATGTTATATAGTATAACTATAAACACACTTGCTGCCTGGATGAATGGTTTTAAACAATTTGCTTAGGTGCCTTAGAAGACTTTCACAGTACGTGTGTGAACTTTGCTCGTTTGAACTTAAATTTAAAAATATTACAGAAGGGTCTATTTTATGAAACTAACATATAATACTTAAAATCACTGGAGACTATTAAATTTTGTCTTACAAATTGATGTCCCCTGCTATAACTTCTTTAATATTAATTATTATTAATATACATGTATCAGCATTAAAAAAATCAAATATTGTATTGTTCCCATTGCTGTTTTGTTGGCTTTAAAAAGTAATCCTGACCATTAACAGCATTTAAGTATATAAACATATAAATTTGTAGGTCTTTTTGAATTGTTAAAATTGTCACTAATGCTACTTTGTATGATATTTTGACGTTCTGTTTGTGTAACTTAAATGAAATAATCAATTATCATTATAAAGCACCTGAGCTTTGTTTTCATACGTGACACATTGTCCTGTTGTGTGTAAACAAGTAAACAACAATTTCTGTCACATACAAAACAATATATGTGTAAGTGTAATTTCAAGTTATACTAAGTTTATAAATAAACCTTTACTTATGGCTGACTAAAAAGCAGTCTTTGGTCAACTTTTCTTTTAAAAATAACATGATTTTATTATTTTAAATTAATAATAAATAAATGATTAAAAAAAAGTTTGTATTACACTGAAATACATATTTTATTAAGATCGCTAGATTGATGAAAAGGAAAGGATGAAATTAGAATGGTAATTTCAGACATTACACATATAAAAATATAATTAAATTGACAGTGGACCTCATTCACAAATATCTTTCTAGGTTTTTCCTTAAATGTGTTCTTGAGAAAGGTCCTAAGAAAAAGTCTACATCAGATTCATGACGTGTTCTTAAACCACAGAATTGTTCACACCTTTGTGCTCGAATGAGTGTAGATTCTGTTCTTTCTTAAGAATAAATCCCAGAAAAGAAAACATTGATGAATGTCAGAATCTTTGTGAAAACTATGTAAGTGGATTTAAAGAAGAAATTTAATCTTAAACGAGGAACGAGGCCCATTGACCTCAATAGGTCCTGAATAATTAGACTGCAAATGTTTGAGTTGGACAATGTTTACCCATGTGTCTGTTCAGCTTACTGATATAGACTGAAATTAATAATGTAGATAATCAGTGTCTGTTAACTTACAAAAGCAAATAAAGGCCAGTCTCACTGTTACATATACAATCCAAAACCAGTCAGGAAAGGAAAGGAAGTTAAAGATAATTAAAAATGCTGCACCGCATGTTCTCTGGAATTGCTCAGATCCTCATTAAAGTGTACCTGTTGAGTAATACTGCAACACTGGGTCCAAGCAGAAGGACTTGTAGCGCCATGTAACCAGCACATCCTGTTGGTTGGCTGAAGTCGAGTAATCACAACGCAGGATGATAGAGGCAAACAGAGTTGTGCTTCTCTCTGTGTAAGGAACTGTTACCTGGATGGCAAGCAGTTCTAAAAAGTACAGACAAAGCAAAGACAGTTTCAAAGCTCAGAAACAAAACATATTTTATATATTGGCCTGTAATACATTTTTCAATGGCAGAGTTGAACCTTTGGATAATGATGGAGCATACAAATAAATAAACATACACTAAAAATACAGCTCTAAAAACAAACATGACGACTGTAATTGTATGTGACGGGTAGTAATCGTTTATTAACACAGAACAAAAAGGTTGAATAAATGTTGGCAGCAATCCTGTAACAATAACCAATTCTTCATTTGCTCTGGGTGATTCCAGAGCTCTACTGCACATCAAATCATGTCCACCTGATTCTGACATTCAGATGCTCTTGGAGGCTTGTTTAGCTGAATGAGAGAGACAATTCATGAAGCTTTACAGTACAGAAGTGCTGGTCTAGGATCTGATTTCTCTCTTATTTACCATGATCCCGCTGACAGAAACAGGCCCTAGATCAGACCTCCTATTCTGAGAAGCTTTATGAATACAGGGCCTGTTCTGTTAAATTAGGACTTTGTAAATACTTAAAAGCAAGTCAATGTCAGGGACTCCTACCAACGAGGACCACGTAGACTGTAAGAGGAACAGTACATCATTGTAAACTACTGAAATAATGGAATTTTCTGTAGCCTCAGCAAATTAACTCAAGTGTAAAATAAATATTTACTTGCCTGTATTGTGGTATTTACTAGACTTAAAAAGTTTGCCAATCACTTGTAATTTTTGGAATTGCAGTTATTCTATTCCATTTTAATTATACAATGTAGATAGAAATACTATAAGCTAAGCAGCATTACAAGATGTAATACAACATGTTTTTTTTCAATATTTCCAGTTATTTTAGAACAGCAAGCAGTTTAAATGACATTAGAGATGAAACGGTTACCGGTTTCACGGTAAACCGCGGTAAAATTAATGACGGTTAATAGTACCGTTTGTACTTTAAAGTATCGTTAAAACTGCGGTTGATTACCGTGGTGTGAAAAACTGGCTGTACAGAGTCAAACAAAGGCAGAATCATCTCTCAGACGCAGCTCTGTGTGTGTGTAGAGGGGAAGGGGGAGGGGGAGAGAGGGAGAGGGAGAGGGAGAGAAGGGAGAACATGGCGGAATGTAGTGACAGAGATTTGGAGATATTTCAGCCTTCTAAGAAGACCAAGTCTGACGTTTGGTCATATTTTGGGTTTTATAAGGATGCAGAAGGAAAGTTAATTGAAGATGACCACCCTGTCTGCAGAACAGGCCGAAAGAAAATAGCGGCGAAAGGGGGCAACAAATCAAACCTTACGAGTCATCTTCGCGACCACCACCCGCTACTTTTTAGAGAATGCAAGGTTAACTTTAACGTAGAAGTCTGTGGAGACTTCGAAATAGAAGAAATGTCATGGTTTGTGTGGTTTAACTTATGCTTATGGTTCGTTAATAATATAAAATGAAAAATATGAAAAAAAAAAAACAATCGGTGAATCAACTGTGAATCAAAACTAAAGCTTTTAACACATTTCTGTGGAGCAGAGTCTCCAAAATGAGCTCTGATTTAAGAGTCACACAAGCTCTGGAACGAGGCGCTGCAAAAGTTCAATCTGCACAGCTTCCCTTTCTCGCCTCGCTTGCAGTGTTTACTGTCTGAGAAGAGAATAACACCATCTCAAATCACTCTGTGTCCCCTACGTAGTGCGCTACTGTTCAAACATGAATGTTGTTAATGTTGATTATAGATGACTTAGTCGAGCATTTCATGCACTCTTTGGGTGAAGGATTTGCTATTTCATGATCCATGAAGTGCACTACATAGGGACCTCGCGAGTAAACGCTGTGCCGCTTTTAGGAAAAGCAGAGTTTCAGAGATTAAACTTCAGGAGTGTTTCTGCTGCAGCTCAGATGCGCGTTAATGTTAAGTTATGTTTTAGTTTTAAAATGCTTTTAGAGAAGCAGCTCCACAGGTTAAGACACGCTGTGTGAGTTCTACACTGTCTGCAGCTCACAGCGCGGTCACGCAGTTCCTCTGTGATTTTGGCTGTTTTTCCTGGTGCGCTGTATTGATTAGGGGTTCAGCGCCACAACGGCACAATAATGCTGCAGTTGCAGTTCGGACAGAAATCCCCCGAGTGCAACACTTCTTAGAAGTAGTAATTTTCCATTAAGACCCACCTCAGAGTTGGTCTAGATTTAATTCTCTATGCAGGGAAATCCCTAGTTATTATAATTAATAATAATAATAATAATAATAATAATAATAACAGTAATAATAATAGTAATAACAATAGTAGTAATAATAATAATAATAATAATAATAACAGTAATAATAATACATTTGCTATTCTTTTGTTTACAGAGTATTACAAGTATTGTAAGTAATACAAAAGTAATATTACAAATATATTGACTATATTTTTTAATGTTTATGCAAAGAAAAAGTGCATATTGCTGCCAATTCTATTTGTGTTAATATAAAAGTTGGTGAAACGAGTTTCAGTTTGCGTATCAGTATTTATTTATTTATTTATTTTACTTTTCAACACATTTGAACAATATCGCAATAATACCGATAATCGTGATAATTTTGGTCATGACAATCGTGATATGAAATTCTAATATCGTTTCATCTCTAAATGACATACAGTAATTATTAATATTTAGTAATTCCTTGATAAGTTATCTTCAAGATTTGACCATCACGTTTCATATAAGTGGCATTCTGGGTGTTAATTTTATTATAACTTCATTCTCAATGTTATACAGCTTTCTCAGTCAAAATCATCTACAGCTCGTTCGTCATTCTGGACATGTCTAACGTTTCTTCATTTTTCTTCACCTACTAATTAGCTGAAATCTGTAAAGTTGTACAGTATAAACATCATTAGCATCAACAGAGCTGATTCATACATTTATCTGCATTTTTTTTTAAATTGAAAACCATAATCTCAAACTTTTGTGTTGTAATTCCAAAAGTTTGAACACTAGTGCACAGTACTGAGCAGATGTCAGAGACCACCTTTGAATCATTTCATTTCCATTAAAACAGCCATTAAACAGACATTACTCATTTTTCAGTGTCAGGAAAAAAAATGAGAAAACATATTTAACTCTTTTTACAAATATAATTTACAGAGATGCTTCAAGAACTACAAGCTCACTAGATTTTAATTAAAAAAAGCCACTCATTACTTTTTACTGTTTTTTTTGTTTTTATTCTAATGTTATATAGTTATATATACACAACACTAGAAACACACATGCTGCCCAGCTGAATGTTTTGCTTAGGTGCAAAGATTTGTCACAGTATGAGTATTACATATAGATTTTGTTCAGTAATTCGTGTGCCCTCTCTTTCCCTTTATTACAGCTTCCATTCTTTTCAGGAGACTGGCCTTCAGTTTTTTAAAGAAATCTGCAGGGATATTTTTTTACACTTTCAAAGTTCAGTCTTAGAAGTTGGTTGCATTTTATGCTTCTCCCCATCTATATAATCCTAATTACAAAACTACGGACTTATCAGTCTTTAAATCCTTATTCCACATCTCCAGTGCCCAGTTTCAGTGTTCTACTGCACATTTTCTTCTTTGTTTGCCTGTTTCTTTTTCTCAGTAAGAGCTTCTCGATCCTTTCAGACTCATAGTGTTGAGTTGTCTTCTCATAGTGGAAGGATGGACAGAAACACCTGTGGATTTTTTCAGATCTGAAGCAAGAATGGAGCTTGATTTTCTCCTCTTTCTCTCAAAGGTGAAAGTTTTAAGTGCTGTTTATCTAA
The DNA here is from genome assembly GCF_904425465.1 of Colossoma macropomum. NCBI lineage: Eukaryota > Metazoa > Chordata > Actinopteri > Characiformes > Serrasalmidae > Colossoma > Colossoma macropomum. The sequence continues at coordinate 17,520,777 of NW_023494784.1, read as the reverse complement.
TGGTGACAGTTGGTGCTGTATCAGGTCTCTCATGTCTGTTAAGAGTCCCATTTTCTCTGTATCTTTCACTTCTTTTTTAATCCAGTTCTGAAAACACCTAGATTTTCCACCTGTTTTCTTTTGACTTTCCCCTTTCGCTTTGTAACTAGATTATCTTCTATCTAATCTCCTCAGAAATATCTCCTGAAAAAGAATAACTCAATGGCTGTTTTGACCATCAATTAAATCAGTGAAAGGTGGTCTCTGACTTTTCGCAGTACTGCATATAATGTGTTTGTGTGGTTAAACTGGAAAACTTTTTTCTGCAGTAAGATAAGAAGAATGACTACAATGTGGCAGACAGAGATGGTATGTAAACATTCGGCCAGGAACATTAACAGACGAAGGTTAGTAAGAAGAACACAGCCCTTATTTTAGACTATAGGTCAGTTTGTGTACGCTCATATACACACTCAAAAAAGACGGTTCTTCAAGGGTCCTTTAGTACAGGTAATGGTTCTATTTAGAACCATGAGTTCTATATAGAACATTTTCATGATTCTAAGGTTCTTTAGATTGATGGAGAATTGTTGTATATGGTTTTATATAAAAAGGGTTCTTCTATAGTCACAAACTTGCCATCGTAACAATACAAAACCCCCTTTTTGGTGCTATACAGAATCATATACAACACATTAAGAACGATGTAATCACGAAATGGTTCTCTACACAACGCATGGTTCTATATAGAACCACTACTTGTACTTAAAAACCCTTGAAGAACCATCTTAAGTGTGTAGGCTTATGAATATAAGCATACCGGTTTAAAGCTGAGGCTCAGTATTGGGAGCATAAATAAATGAACAGAAGCTATAGAGTGTCTCAGTGTCTGTCACGTGACCATGTTAGATTTAGCATGTTTGCTCCTGTTGGTTTGATAATTAACCTCCTCACAACTACATGCTAAGTTTTATACTGAAACTACAACCTTCAGGGGCTTTTTATAAAACTTTACCCAAGAGTTGGTGGTCTTTATTTGTGTAAATAAGTGGTACTAACGGGTTTGTTTACCTGTGAGGAGAAGACAGCAGAAGAGCGCGGCTACCGACCTCCTCCTCTTCTCCATGGCTGCGTTGCGTCACACGGAAATTTCTGCAGGAATTTTTCATCAAATATCAAGAAATCTGACTGTTCTGCTTCAGTGGGTCATCTGACAGAGGCCCCCTCCATAGTCCAGCGGGGAGGTATTTCGAGTAAACACGCCGTGTCCGTCTCAGAGCTCCACTCTGCTTGGGTACAGGTGTCTCTCACTCTCAGGCCTTCAGCTCCGCTCCGCCCCTCCCCCCACTCTTCGTGACGTCAACGCGAACAGGTGCTCAGCTCCGCGTTTCTTCACTTTCTGCTCTGTGTTTCTTCGGTTTTTAATGCCACGTTCGTTGCATTTCATTCTCTCTGTGACCTGCATCCATCGCTGTACTTCATGGGACGAAGTGCATGAAAGAATTTACGAACTGTAACTTCTGACTCTTCACCACAGGGCGGCGCTGTTCTGTTTGCTAACCTGTTTGGAAATCGAGGCCTCATGCAATGGTGGTCCTCTTTAGTCGACGCGTGGCTGACCGTGCCCACTTTGAATTCGAATCTCTTGGAGATCCTGCCGATCCTCAGAACTTAAAACTTAATTTCCATTAAACTTCATTCCTTTTTACCCTGACTTCCCACAGAGCTCCCTCAGTGTTCACATCACGCTCCTTTGATGAGTGAGGTGTTGTCAGATTAGATTGTAACTGAGCTCTGGAGGGTGAATAGCCTAGATCTCCAGGGGCAGGGCTGGCTGGGCACCCCCTAGTTGTAAAATCTTGACCTGAGATGAGGTCTAGTTATTCTCTGTGAAGTTTAAAACAAGTTAGACCAGTCATATCTGGACTGAACCCACATCCCACATGTTTATAACGCTGCTTTACTCTCTCCATAGCCTGGATATTTTTTCAGGAGCTTTTCTTTAAGTTTTCCTTAAGTTTCTTTAAGTTCCACTCTGTGGAAATGAGCACGATGTGAATGAAAAAAGCTGGGCAAAAGAAAAAATGTCACGGTGACAACAGTCCCATATGGAAGAAAATATATAGATGCATATTAAACATATGTGCAGTCTGTGAGATGTTTTTTAAATATATGTACAAAATGTATATAAATGTGGAAAAATAAGAGAGCAGGCCTTAAGATGGTTGTTGTGTAAAGATTCAAAACTGAAATAAATGATCATTCTTTTTAGTGAAAGTAACCTTGAAACGATAAGATGTCCTGTAGTAAAAACATTCTGGACTGATTTTCACTCCTATATAAAATATGAGGCAGACAATGACAGGACACAGAAATTATGCTAATTTGAACCCTTCTAAAAAACATGTTATGTGATTAATTTAATTACACTTGCACCTCAGTACATATTAACAGGGCAATGGTGTAGAAACAGTCCTGCATTTAAAAATGTTAGTTTACACCAAAAGGCTTATTTGCAGACTCCCTCAGAATGTAAAATCATGAAGGCCCACCACTATCATGTGTTGTATGTAGCTTGCACAGTATTATATTTGCCTATTAAAAGAAAGGTACTGTGCTGAATAGCCTCCAAACAATCAATCAACTAAACAAATACATACATACATAAATAAATAAATAAGTGAGCTGGTGTTTAACTCTAAAAACAGAGCTATGACATAAGTGATATTTAGGGGCAGGACCATGACTGAAAGCCTTACAATCTCACAGCCTATTAATCCCCATCTCTACCTTCCGTTTCACACTACTGTGTAGAAGATGTGGAAGTAGTTGGGAAATGCAAGAACGGCCTATACATTATATAAACCATTAGTGTTTTGTGTGTGTATATGTTTGTTTTGAGTCCCTCTGGTCTGAGATACAGTCATATGCAAAAGTTTGAACACCCCCAGTCAGATTACAATTTTTGTTGCAAATTACTGAGCACATCCTCTATAGGGAACAAACGTATGACTTTTTTCTGCAAATTTTAATGCACTGTTTCTATTACAATATAGAAATACTGAAAAATAAATAAAACATAAAAATGAAATGTGCCATACCTTTTGCACACTAGTTACTATTCAGCACATAAACAGCATTAAATAGTGCAGCAGTGTGTTCTCTGTAGAGGATATGGAACTTCTTTCACCAAAGCATGTATAACTGAACATACTAAAGTGTGAGCAGAGAACACCTGCGAAGGCCAGTGTCAGATAGCTTCCAGCTATTGTAATCTCATTTCCTGATAAAGACTCATGCTTTCCTTTGCAAGGTCCTGTCCAGTTTCCTGCTTTGCTTTGGCTCAGTATTGCTGAATACATGACCTGCTTTTCTGAGCCACGTTTGTATGAACTGCTTTCTCAGTTTACTGCACAGCGTGATTCATCATATATGCTACGAGGTACGATATTTCTTTATAAAGAGGTGTGCGTACATGTAAAATGTGTGTTTAGTAGTTTACACTGATATGAGATAACAAGCATGTGTGTTTTATCGTGAGTACACATTTCTTATCAGCCTTCAAATTTAAACAAATATCACAGCATTAAATAGACAGAAAGTGTTTATATCAAAACAATCATTACTTTAAACAAATGAAATACTCCATGGCACTTTATCAAAACCACAATCACTCAGTGCTGCCCATACAGACCAGCTGATTAACAAAGAAATACAGACTCACTAGTGCAAACATAAAAAAGAATAATACAAAGCAAATAAACAGTATTCAAATACAGTACTTAACCCAAACAAAATATCAAGGCTCTTGAATGGAATTAAAACACAGAGGCATTATGAGGCATTTTCAATTTACGTGGTTTTGTGCACTTGTAGACTGAGCTGAGGGAGGGTCCCCTGCGTCCTCCAGTCAAGGTTCATGAGACACAAACACTGATATGTCCCGAGAAGAGATGAATGAGTGAACTGATGGCTTGGAAGACACCAAAACAGACACAAGCACAGATGGGCGATCTGGTGTCTGTCTCACAAAGCTTAGCCAGATCACTTTAAGCTTAGTTCCATCTAATCCTGGATTTCTGTCTCACAACAGTGGATCACTTTCTACTGGGATACATCACCTTGTCAACTTTGTGTCTTTTTTTAAAAAAATATTGTCTTAGTACACCTATCGTGCTCCAGAGCAGGTTTAATACAAGATTTCAGATATAAACAGCTATTGGACCAATCAGGGCCTTTTCAGGTCCCTTTTTTCATAGTGACATTTGTCATGGAAGCCCATTGATGGCAGATACAAGAGAAAATAAATCACCTATTCCCTTCTCTGTTTCTGGCAGCAGTATGTCAAATTGTTGACTTAATATCTTGAAATGATTTATGTTCATAAAATATTGTATTTGGATCTCGAAATATTGACTTATTTTTTTAAATATTGACTTAGTATCTGGAAACATGGCTTTATTTTCTCAAAATACTGACTCAAAATACTGCCTTATCATCCCAAAATATTGATTTAGTATCTCAAACTGACATTTTCTATAAATATCGACTTAATATCTTGAAATAATGACTTATTTTCTCAAAATATTGACTGTCAAAATGATGGCTAATTTTCTCAAATTGCTGACTATTCCAAAATAATTGCTTATGGTCTCCAAATTTAATAACTTTCTTCAACGTTGTATGAAATAATGAAATTTTAAGAAAATAAGTCATTATTTTAAGGGGAGTGGCCTGCACTAATGGCAACAGCAAAAACATTTGTACCACTATAAATGCTTTACTTTCTACATATTCACACAGTGTGATTTCTTTTTTGAGCTTTGAAAATTAAGCTGCTGGACTCCGCATGTTTCATTCGTAGACATCACGCTTGACATGTATCTGCATAGGCATTAATCATAGCTGGGACAACAGAGAAATTTGTAAACTGGCATTGAAAAAACAGGTTATCTGTGGCTACATTTGTTTGGTTTTGTGAAGCTGAATCCAGTAGTCAGGAACCCTCTTTAAACTGAACGTGCTTTGTGAGACAGACCCCTAAATATGCGGTAGTTTACACCCACACAAACACAGACATAAACACAAATAAACAAATGTAAGATTTTTTTCTCTGTGAATTCCTCTTCATAATACACAACAGGCTCCAGTGTTATTATTTCACAAGGAGTGTTCTGCAGATTGATGCATGCTGCCTTGTTAATAGTATGATGCCAGTCCAGTCTGATCAGCATGGTGAACACCTCTTGAGTGACTTCAAACAATGAGGGAGTCTCTGCTTAGATGACTGGTCTGTTAAAAAACACCAAGAGCCACATATTAGAGACCCCACAGACATGCAGCTAAAGCCTAAAGGGGAATTCCACCAATTTCTTTTCAATTTCTGCATAATTCAGTGATTGAGATGTAAATGTACTGATTCAAATTTCTTTATAGTTGTGGTGATAGGAATCAGGGGCCACAATGTCTACATATGGCCATAGTTTTTTATCTGTAATGTTGATAGTGGTAAAACAGTGGTAAATCTGGTGACTATTTTGCCTTAGAACACCCTGTATGTACTTCTCTGCTATGAATAGATTAAATTAAATGGATTAAAATAAATTTTAGAACAAAACTTCAAAACTATCATAAAACAATGTCTCAGGCATCAGACATTGCATTCAAAAAATCTGACAAGAAATTTCAGTGAGGGAGCTTTTAAAGGCTTCAGATGTCTGGTTCCAATCACCATCACTGGGAGCAATTCTGACTCTGTAAGTTTCTCTAGAGCAGAGTGTTTCACATCACACCACTCTGAATGACTCTGTTTACATCTCAACTATTTAATTATGCAGAAATTTTGAAAAATCTGCATTATTCCCTTTATTAGTCCAAGGGTCTGCAGCACTGAAGCAAGCCCATGCTCCATTAGTAAGACCTGTTAGTGATGCACAGTAAGACAAATGTAACACACAAACCTTTAAAAACACTAATCCTTGAAAATGTAATCAACGAACATATTGTACACAATGAGATCCTTCATCAAAATAATAGATCTGAACGCACAAGATCTGTCACATAATCAATATACAGTTTCTTTTTATGTGCAATCTTGCAGCTCATTTTGGATTACAGTTATATACAAATTATGAAGGCTACTAAAACTTTTAAACACTGACTGGCCCCAAAATGTCCACTTCATGCATCCTCAATAAATGTATAATACAGAATTACTGTTGTGCTAATTAGTACTGGAAGTCAGCTTAAAATATACTGTTTCTGAGGGTCCTCATTTCGAACCTCTGGACTTTAAATGACTTCTGCTCTGAGGCTCTGCAGTAAATTCATGCATGTGGAATGCCATTCAGCATTAACTCTTCTCGTCCCTGAAACTATGAAGTATTCCATATAAATGATGTACTCCCTTAAGTAGCTTTAGTCTTTGGGATTCCTACACATGTGATTTTTCTGTAGTCCATTTCTGTAGCATAACTCTGATGGCCTGCATCTGCAACTTACTGATCCTATACTGATTCTGCTGTAGCAGAAGCTCCTTATAAGTAACTCACCAGTTTCCTGGGTTTGTCCCTCTCCTCTCTGCGCTCCTGCAGAGTGTGGGACATGCTTTGACCAGGACGAGTGTAAGAGAAGGGCCGCACCTCAGTGTCTACAGTCCTATATCGCTCCCGTTCCACAGGCTGCTCAGTCCGATATCGCTCCACCTCGCAGTATGGAGGCAGAGGGTCATCCTCATCAGGGCGGTTGCTCGGCGACCGGCTGTAGTAACAGTCACTGCTCTTCTTAGAGCTGCCCTTCGAGGGTGTGTCACTGTCCTCGTCGGCCCGCCCACCCCGCTCCCCCCGCCCCCTGGCCTTTCGTTCCAACACAGAGGACAGGTAGGCATCATCATATGACTGTCTACGAGTGGCGTAACGTTCGCTGTCACTGGTGTCCCGCCTCTTCCGTGGAGAAGGAGGGGGGCTGCGGCGCCGCCAGTCATCATCGTCATCATCATCACGGAAGCGACGTGGACCGTCCCGGTATGGAGAGGGCATGTCACGGGACCTGAGCTCCATGTCGAAATCTCGTTCATGGTCACGGAAGTCGGCCCTGCGACATGCGCGGGGGCCGTAGTTCCTCGCAAACTCCTCTAGCTCATCCAGAGAGACAGTGCGGCCCCTGCTGTCAAACGCTTTCCTGGGCAAATGCTCCGACCGGCAGTTCCACCTGCACAAAACGGACACAGTAACATCAGCACACAGCCTAAAAGCTGTTACACACTAAACGTGACATGAATAAATGACACAAAAACCCAAATATTCAGATGCAATGTTTTTGGGGTTTTTTGGACATTGTTCCACCGCTAAGAAAGTGAACAAATGGCAGAATGTCTTGAACAGACAAAAAGATACACTTTGCTTTTCACAAAAAAAGCAAACAGTGACAGTGGATAGACTAAAAGGAGCACAAAGAGTTTCAGTGCCTCATCCAGGAGCTGAAACTTTAAGTGCTCGCCTGTAACTCACTTTGAGCTGCTTTTGAAGATGCACTTTAGTGTTTGTCAAAAAGTTCTGGTTGCTGGGACACAGCCAATTAGTTATCTTGGTTGTCGCCACACCAATGGCAGAAACAACCACGATCGGACAAGTAAGTTCATGACGCCTGCTAAAGTTGGCAAAAATCGAGTAGAGAGCGGAAATAATAATGTCATCATGTTTGTTCTGCAAGTTATCATCAGTTATCATTTTGAATATATTTACGCATGCCTGAATTAATTGCACTGGGTGTGTAAAGGCCTTAAGGCTTAAAGTGAAAAAAGCAGAAAAAAGTTTGTAGCCGATCAGCCAAGATATGCCTGGTGTCTGTAATTTGTTTTGTGCTGCTAAAACTCAAACTGCTATTAGAGACCTTTTTTCTGTTGCTTTAGTATGTGCATCTCTGTGTGATAGAGAATGTTTAGCTGTTTAACTCTCAAATACAGTAAACACAGTATAACACAGTAAAGAAAATCAAAACAGGTAAAACTGTTGTTACAATTGTAATAATTTGTACAGTTTAGATGCTGTGAACATAAGGTTTACAGTCTTTAAAGGTTTATACCCGACCAATTATCCAACTACACCACCAACTCTGTATTGACCGTAATGAGTTGTTAAGACTTGCGAATGTGGTTTCTGATACTTTTACATACTGTTACCTAAAAAAATTGATTTACTATCCTTGTAGCTACAGAAAACTAATGAATTAAACTTCAGACACCAAACATATCATAGCTGATCAACCAAATCTGGGCTAATGGGGAAAACGCGCATTGTTTTTTTTAGCCAAACGGTTGGTTTATACAGGACTACTATTAAAAAACAGTGGCACTCAGGCAGAGAGTATTGATACCTGCTGTCATGTTGCTCCAAGGTGCGATTGCTCTGATAGTGTGTGGGCCGGAGCGCATGACCTGTCGACATCGTGCGAAGGTGTGTGTCGTCGTGGTCACTGATAGGTGGCAGTGCTTTCTTCTGAACCTGCCGGTAGGTCTGCCTGAAGTCTATATCACCATCATGCAGGGAGCTCAGCTCTGACATACTGCCAGCTGCTGACACAATCATATCTTTATGAAGGCACAGTCATCTTTTCACACAGACACACTGAGAATATTAAGCTCACATTTCTGTAGCCATTCACAAACAGGTTTAGATCTCCTAAACTGGCTATTTGTAAAGCCTATGCTCATTGAACCATTAGTACTGTGTAATATGAGAAGTGCTACACATGAGTAGTATTCAGTTCAGGTAAAGCACAGAGATAAACAGCAGGTAGGTATTAAAAAACCAACTACAACAGATACATCGAACATTCACACTAATAGTCTTCCTGTACTGATCTAATGACACCCTGATTATTTGAAATAATCAGGGTCACAAATGGTGAAGTGATAAGTATGTTCCATATAAGCATGATGATGATGATGATTATGATGAAAATTTGATGTTGATGGAAATGAGAAGTGAGTCAATGTTATGTCCCATATCCTATATGTATGTTATATATACCTATATGTAATAATGTGTCCCATTTGTATTACATAAAGCTGAGTGACAAAAGAAATCTGAATAAATGAATGGAAAAACATAACAAGTGCAGATGCTACCAGACAATTAAGCAACTGATTTCCTACCATGTTGTGTGGAGAGTATAAATATGCTGAGCAGACCCAGCTGCCCCTGATTTTGGATCAAGATGGCAAGAGGAAAAGATCTAAAAGTGACTTTGAAAGAGGGTTCATTACTGGAACACAGACAGTAGGAGACTAGTGAGTAGTGTTTCAAGAAAAACAGAAACTAAAGTGACATCTGTATTTAGATCTATGGGAAAGACATGATCACCTGTTTCCTAAGATTATACATTTCTATCCTGAAGGGAGTGGTCTCCTCCAGAATGACAAGTTCCCATCCACTGGGTATGAGGGGTCACTGAATGGTTTAATGAGTATGAAAATTATATATATCATATGCTATGGCTTTCCCTGTCACCGTATTTTAGACTGACATGTTAGACAGCACTTTTTACCACCATTATCAAAGCACCAAGTCATGGAATATCCTTTGGAAGAATGGTGTTCCATCTCTCCACTACAGTTCCAGAGACTTTTATAATCTATGCCATGGTGCACTGAAGCTGGTCTGGTGGCTCACGGTGGCGCAACACCTGATTATGAAACATTACGTTGTTTTATACTTTGTTGTGTGTGTATCTAAGTACCTATATGTAATAAGAATGTTCTAAGCCTACATTAAACCCAGCCCTAACCTTATCCTCTGTAAAAAATAAATGGCTTTGCTTCAGACAATAAAAATGCAACTTTTGTTACATGAGGAAATGAAGACATTTCAGGACATTTCCTGAAAATGTATGAAAACAAACACACGCACTCACACACACACACAGACTCATACAGTGACTGCTGAGAAACACTGCTGACTGCATACAGGCTTACATGGATGGCCGGCCGGCTTGGCCGTCTGGAACTGTGCCAGGTCCCTCTCTATGTAGTACACAACTTTCATAGCGTCCTGACCCTGACTTGCCTGGAGACGATAGCCACTGCGCACTGTGGACACACACATATATGCTGTGTGTTGCTACCATGTCCTGATTATTGCCAGTGTCACACAAATTCATACTGTACTGTGGATACACAGCAGTGCTTTACCTAGAAAAGCTAAAGAAATCTTACAGCCTCCAGTATTTAAACAAACTCACTGCCTTCTTTTGTTTTATGCCTCTATTTTATCTCTTTAAAGCTCAGTCTGCTTATTTGTCTTAGTGGATCTGTCTATTGTCATGAAGAACATAAAAAGACCCATTTTATTCAATCTGAGATTACAAAGTATAAAAATATAAAAGTATCACTCTGCGCTGCCTGTAGTAAAGTCCAAATTTGATCCAGTGACGTTAATGATGATGAATGTGAGCAGAAATGGAGTAAGTAGGATATTAGAACAAAAAATGCACAGATCATCCAGGTCACATTTAAACCTAGCTTAAACCTTGTGAACGAATTAGTCTAGACTGCTTAAATCATTAGTGAAACCCTTTAGGTTAGTTTGTAGCATTTTGTGGTCAACCTTACTGACCTCCAGCAATATTGTTCTCCACCGAGGGGGGCTCTGCAGTCAGCTTGGGGTCAATGAGAGCTGGTGCTGGTTGAGAAACCACTGGAGCAGGAATGTAATATGGAGAATACAGGGCAATCTGCGGAGGCTGTCCACTCTTAGCCATCTTCCCTGCTTCGTATACTGAAGAGGAAGAATGTCATCAGGAGGGGACAATAAAAAGACACAGCAGTGCAAGTTTCCCATAGGTGATCATATGCAAGAACATTTACATGTATGTACGTGTGTGCACTGGGTGAATGTTTGTGTGTGCATGCCTGTGAGTGTTTATATAGGTAAACTATAGGTCCAAAAGTTTGTAGTTTTCTTCCCAAATCAAGGGTATTAATAGGGAGTTTTGTCCCTCTTTTCTGCAGTAACAGCTTCATCTGGGAAGGCTTTACACTAGATGTTGGAACATTGCTGTGAGGATCTGACTGCACTTGGCCACATGAGCATTAGTGAGGTCAGGTACCGATGTTGGATGATTACTTCTGGATCACAAACGGCACTCCAACTATTTCCAAAAGCTCCATCACTTCAGAGAACCCAGTTCCACAGCTCCACAGTCCAATGCTGATGGCCTTTATACCACTTTAGCTGACCCTTGGCATTGGGTATGGTGATCTTAATCCCTGTCTGTCTACAGTGTTTTTCCTATGGAGATTATCTGTTTGTGTGTGTAACTTAACTCCTGTGACTGAATTCACTAGCTAGAAGGGGTCTCTGGATACTTTTGGGCATATAATGCATGTAAATATGTGTGTGTGTGTGTGTGTGTGTGTGTGTGTGTTTGTGTGTGTGATAAACCTACAGTGCTTTGGGCAGCAGCAGGTATCAGGACAGCAGCAACAACGCAGGTAACAGCAGCAGGAGTGGGGACAGCACTGACACCAGCAAACCCCCACCAACAGCAGGAACAAAACACTACCCAGTACTACTGACCCCACAAACACCCACTCTGAAAGAGAGAGAGAGAGAGCTAAACTAAAACTGCAAAACTGTAGGCTAGGACAGGCCTTAGAAATGTTCAGCTATTTTTAGTGTTACCAGGGGACGTTCTATAAAGTAATTTATAAGGAACTTTGGCCTGGTAATTAATTTGGGTTAAAATGAGAAATGCCAGTAAAGACCCACTTTTGGTCCTCTAGAGAACAATTTATGTAAATGCACCGTGTGAGTGTGAAGAACTTTTTAAAGATTTAAAGTACTTTTACAGGCTCCATACCAATTTAAGGATTGTTCTTGGAACCCTTAACTAATGTGGATGTTCTCTGAACTTTAAAAAAGGTTCTTCATCTCATTTCTAAAATGATTCTCCAGAATTCTTACAGAACCACTGTAAGGTCCTTTAGAGAACCAAAAGTGGTTCTTACATGGCGTTGTGCAAATAATCCTATGTGGTCTTTTTTTTTTAAATTGTAGCCTGGATGTAAACATCAGCATTATTGATGTCAGAGAGGTGCCACACTCAATAACAATAACAACATGGCACATGGCCACATTTGTTGGCCGTTTTTGTTATTAAATTATGATTAGGGCGATTCAAAGAGGACTACTATTACTGAGAGAGCTCTGGGTTCAACTGCAGAATTATTAGAGTCAGACTAATAAACACTACAGACTTTGCAGATTCATACTGGATTAAAATCATCTAATAGATGATCATTTAAACTGCAGCACCACCCCAGGTAAAACTAATCCAGTTGAAATAGGGCTTTTGACTCATTAATCAGATGTAACTCTTTTAAATCTTTCCAGTATAATCCTGGCCTCAGACTCAGGCTGAGTCAGTCCTGAAGGAAATTCCCATCTAAGCCCTTTTCTACATACAGGATATGAAGCCTCCAAACAAAACTACAAACAAAACTGGTGCAGATGATTCAGACCGTTTACTCTCCTCCAGCTCCTTATCTCTAAAGCCAGCGACTGTTTCTGGACTAATGATGCACTTCCTCTGGGCGTGAGCTAAACTTCCAACAGCTCTTCAGCTCAAATCACATCCCAAGTGACTGCTGACATCCTCTAGCTGCAAAAATGGAGCACGTGTGGCTCTTTAGCAAACAACTATCAACTGTAGTCAAAAGTGCTTAAAGGGCAATTCCACAGATTTTGCTACATTTCTGTGTAATTCAATGTGCAAATCATTCAGAGTGGTTTAATGTGAAATGCTCTGTTCTAGAGAAACCTAATGTGTCAGAATTGTTCACAGTGCTGGTGATAGGAACCAGATTTCTAAAGCATTTAACACCTCAAAAAGCTGCCTTACAGAAGGTTACTACATGAAATGGTTACAAATATGTTGTCTGATACCTCAGACATTGTTTTATGATGGTTTTGAGATACGATTTTGTCCTAATATCTGTATTTAAAATCCATTCGGGGTGGAGAGGTACATGCAGAGTGTTGTAAGACAAAATAGTGTGCCCCGGATTTACCACTGTTTTTTCATCATCAACACTACATATAAAAACTCAGCAGAGGTTGTGTAGGTTCACTGGTCATTTTTTCAATAGCAAATACAATGGCTATATTTGTGCTACATTGCTGCTCCTGGTTCCTATCACCACCATTGTAGTAAAATCCGAATTGAGTTTCTCTATAATGCAAAATTTGACAGCAAACTGCTCTGTATGACTTTATTTACTTCTCAGTGATTGAATTATCAAGATATTTTTTTAAAATTGGTGGAATTTCCCACTTAGAGATCTGACTTGTTAGTATTAAATCATTTCATTAAGCAACAAGTATGTTGTCACTGTCACGACAAAACCTTGTATCTCAAAAATGATAGCTGTTCAGGAGAAAGAGGTAATGAAACACATTTCTTCTAAGTAATTTTGGACTATTTCTATTGTACCCAGTGCACAGCACAATGAAAAATGTGTTGAAAACTCATAAGTGATGCAAATTTAGAAAACACTTTCATCAACATGACTACAGCTGAGCTATATTTCACAAATGCACTGCAAATACAGAAAACACATGCAGCTTCAGACAACTTTGCAAAGCCAGTCAAAACACAACAGAAATGAGCCACAACGCAATGGAAATGTTTCTGGAAAATTCTCAAAGGAGATGGAATATGTGTGATGGAAAATCACTGACAGAAGTTGATAAGACTTCAGACAGTCTCATTTCAGCAAGTTCATGGTTAAATTGGCTGGCTAGTTAGCTATCTGACATGTAACTATACTACTGTAAGTAAAAGTCATAGCTGGTACTGCTATTAGAAATTTTGCAGTGGCACTACAGATAATTCCCATTATAATGCAGTGTTATTAGTTACCTGTTTAACTAAATGTTAAATTACTTTCATTAGTGAAGTTTATGCTGCACAGGTTTTAAAAGTTTGAATGGCTGCACCCCCTCTGAGGTTCCTCTGGAATCAGTTCCTTTGTATCGTGACTGCTACTGATGTCATTTTTATAAAAGTGTTTTCTACGTTTGCAGTTTCCAGTTTGCAGTTTTTATTTTTATATCATTGTGTAATTTTAACGCACTGTAAAGGGCAGTCTGCATTTTCAACTTCTGTAAAAAAACAAAAATACAAAATGAAAATACAATACAGTTTTTGTTCAGACAGTGACAATAATGAGATTGCCATTGATTATGATATTATTGAGCATGCAATTCATTTTTAGTTTGAAGAGTGAGAATAAGAAGGAAGCAGGTAATGCTGAACATGCTGCATTAACACTTGATATAAATCGAGTAGACCCAGCATGAAGTACAATTAAAGGTGTGGTGCAGCGGAAAAGAAAGGCAAAAGAGGGCACCACGGCAGCCGTACCTGGCATAATCTCCAGCTCAAACTCAGGCAGGACATCGTCCAGCACACCTGTCTTACCTGCAGAGAGTAGAGAGTAGAAGAGGACAGATGAGCAGCAGCTGAAAGGTCAGTCAGAGCCAGGGCCAAATGCACAATGATTGGAGAGAATAGTTTCTGGAGCTCACAGACTTCTAATCACCACCAACAAGCATGCAGGAAAGGAGCTAAAGCTGAAATCACTGGTGATTTGCTGGTTTAAATCTTTGATGGCCTGGTTTTAGGGTTTATGGTGTTTCCTGTATAGGGTTTATGCAGGAAACATTCAACAGGAATGTAAGTGCTGACAAGCTACAAACAATCTGCAACCATATAATTAGTACTTCAAGCCCATGTTGAGTGAGTAACAGTTATGCATCATAGATTAAGGAGTTACAAACAATTCAGACAATTAATTTATGGCTATTTATGGTATTCAGCACAGTCTAAGACAGCCACATCATAGAGTAATGCAATTACAAAAGACATACAGCAAAATCCACAGAGCTGAATGAACTCTAAGTGTTCATTTGCATCCACTTGGACTAAAACAAACACTACAGGTGTTAATTCAAAATTGCTAAGTGTCAATTCAGCAGCAGAAATTTTGCTGTGTATACAGAGTGCAGATTTCATTTATTTGAAAAAAAAAAAAAAGAATTTTCTGTCTGCTACAATAACAGCACTATTTCAGGTTGGCCAGGGAATATATATTTGAAGGCTTCGACCCTGGGAAGGTGACTAATTATAGCAGGGTGCTGTATTATTGTTTCCTTACAGTTCAAACAGCACACGGTCTCCATACATGACTGAAAAACAGAGACACAACACATGTCTGTCTCAGACTCGCAGACATACACTCTATTCTCACACATTATCACTAACATCTATCATAAAAGCCTGACAAAAGTGTTAATGATCTACAACCTAAACTTCATACATGATCATAACAATTTCACAATAAGACCACTATGAAAAGCTTTATAATGTGTTTATTTACATCTATTAATTTAGTAGAACACCTTGTCGAGATGTGAAATAATATTGTACAAACCTAATTCCCAAAAACTTGGGGGAGTATGTGAAATGCAGATAAAAACAGAAAGCAGTGATTTATAAATCAGTTTTGCCTATACTTGGATGAATTTTTTTATAAACATATGCTCAATCTGAAACTGATGCCTGCAATACATTTCAAAGAGGTCCCCAGTCCTTTACGAGCAAGGAGGGGTCGAGGCTCACTACTTCGTCAAAATGCATCAGCAAAAACAACAGCTGGGACTGCAAGGATTTTAGGTATTACACCCTCTATGGTGCATATTATTATCAACAGATTCAGGGAATTCAGAGACATCTCCGTGCATAAAGGGCAAGACCGAAAACCACAACTAAGTGCCCGTGATCTTCGAACTCTCAGATGGCAAAACCAGCAGACTTCTGTGATGGATACCACCAGATGGGCTCAGAAATACTTTGACAAACTGTTGTCAATAAACATTGTCCATCTCTGCATCTGCAAGTTAAGACTGTACTATGCACAGCAGGAGTCATTTGTCAACAGCATCCAGAAATGCTGCTGCTTCTCTGGGCTCAAGCTCATCTGAAAAAGTCTGATGCGTGGTGGAAATCACCATCATGCTCTCCAGGCAAAAGAAAAAAAGATCATCTAGACTGTTACCAGCGTAAAGTTCAAAAGCCAGGGTCTGTCATGATATTGGGGGTATTAATAGGTAACTTGCACATCTTTGAAGGCACCATTAATGCTGAACACATTTTGATCAACATAATCTGCCTTCAAAACTGTCTTTTTCAGGGACACCCATGCTTATTTCAACATGACAATGCCAAGCCACACTGTGCACATGACAAAACAGCATGGTTATCAGAGAGTGCAGGAGCTGGACTGGCCTTCCTGCAGTCCAGATCTGTCTCCCACTGAAAACGTTTGCAAAACACAACAACAAAGGCCTTGTGCAGTTGCACAGCTGAAGACAGAAGAATGGTGAAAAATTCAGCTTTTAAAACTAGATCGGTTTTTGTCTTCAGTTCCCAAAAGATTATTAAGTGCTGTTAAAATGAAAGGTGAAATAAAGAAGTGGGAAACATGATCCTATCGCAACTTTTTTGGAACATGTTGCAGCCATCATACTTGTAATGAGCGCATATTTCCAGGAAGACTATGTAGGCCACAAGATAAAGCCTAAAATATTGTGTTACTAATCATCGCTATTTTCATCTCTTTCCCAACTTTTTTGGTAATGCCTTTATAATTTAAAACATGACTGAGAGCTTGAGGCATTATGCTTATCCCCCAACAAGTGTTCACTGCCAACTATACACTAAATTAGCATTTATATTTAGCTTGATGAACAGACTAATTTCCCCTTCATAAGAAGGGAAGATGAGAGCAGAAACAGCAGACACACAATCAGACAAACAGTGAAGGATTATGGGAAACTAATAAACCATTAGGACTCATCAGCTATCCAAGAAAGGGGGTCAGGGGTGTGCCATCGCCATGGTAACAGTGTTGGCTTTGTTTGGAGGTAGGGGTGTTTTGAAGCACTGTCCAATCAGCACCTACCCACGGCCCATCTTCAAACCCCTCGCCTGAGAACAGTCGGGTAGATTTACATATACAGTCCAATTTATGCTGAGTGCACTCTGTAAATGCTTGGCACAAAGCCACAATTAAAGTGAATTCCCACAGTTTAGACTGACCTCAATGTTCAATCAAACTTAGCAAAGTAAAGTGACCAAAACCAGTTCTTATTTAAAGTGACAATTCAGTGGAAACTCATACATACATATTTTTACCTTTACTGCAGACAACATATCCAACTTTGGTATCCAAAGTAGTGCAGTAGTTTTGCACTGGAGTAAAAGGGCCAACGTAGCTAACAAGCAGAAGCCCACTTATTAACATTGCGACAACTGACATACTGTTATCTATAAACATGGACTAAACAGCACTGCAACAACACTGATTGTAAAAAACTGTCAGGGACAACTGTTGTGGATTTTTTATTGTTCAAAAAAAGTCATTTAAAAAGCACTATATAATGGCCACGTGCATTAGTTCAAAGGGGGATGAAGTTACAGCCATGCGTAACATGCAAGGTAGTGTTTCACAGCAGCAGGATGGTGATGCACAAACAAAACAAAATCACCCAAGTTCTGATACAATTTATGCTCCCACTAATAGTCTGACAGTGTTTTACGTAGCCAAATTGTCTAATGTGAGCCCAGTAAAAGCAATGTTAGGCTACGTATTGGAAAGCAGAACATCTTGTGGAAGAGATGACTATTTCAGTGATGTTATGTACAGTGTAGTAAAATGAATGCCATACTGGAGGAGCAGTTCAGTAAAAGAAATGATAAGGCGTCAGACTAACGCTGTCCAGAAGTCCCAGGGATAATAGAAGTGCATGTGATGATACTAAATATGTTTTAGGATGCTTTTGGGATGAAGAAGATCACTGTTTATTTACATATTGGGGAAAAATAAACATAAAATGTGTCTACGGCACATTTCAGATTTTATGTTATTTTTCAATATGTTAAAATCAGCAATAAATAAATAAATAAATAAATGCACTAGAGAAAGGCCATATTTAAGTTTATTCCTTATAGAGAATGTGTGCTTATTATCACTTTTCAGAAAATCCACAAAACATGCAATTTGATTGGGGGTGTTTAAACTTTGGCATACAACTGTATATTTGAAAATATACAGTCATAAAATCAAAAACATGCCAGTCATTCATGCTAGCCATAGTGTTTAATGTTGAAACTTTAAAACTAGAAAAAGTTAAATCTATATCTAAAATTGAAAACAAAACAAGAACTGTGATACATTTGAAAATACTATCACCTGAAACATTATTATTTCATTATTAAATATTTTATTTGAGTTAATTTATTTTTAAATAATAATTTACTTTAATATATTGATTAAAATATTAATATTTATTTAAAAAGTTCACTTTGCATAACAAAACATAACAAGTGATGGTATAGGCCTGCATTTGCATGGTAATTAACAGTAATTGGTGGTTATAAGCTTTTATTACCTGTTAGCTACACTAGTCATGTAGCTACAGTGCAAAACTTGAGATTTATTGGCTAGTAAAACTGTGTAAATTAGATTTGTTTAACAAACTATTAGTTATTTAGGTATTTAATTCACATTAATTCACAATTCACATACATTACATGCTATCAAAATGTCATGTTGTTTAATGCAGCAGTGCCTTGTGTCATCACATGTGGGCCCTCACTGGGGTGCAGATTTCAGTCTGCTAGACTAGCCATGCTGAGTTAGCAGAGTGCAAGAGGGGAAATAGCACCCTGTGCTCTCTGATGGAGATCGCAGACTCCTGCCTTTCTCCTGCTCTGGCACTCTCATAAACAGAACACTGTAACCTGAGAGCCAGGCAGAGAGAGGCAGACTGAAGGTGGAGCAAGAGAGGGTGTAGATTCACCAGAGAAAGAGAGGCAGAGCTAAAAAATGTTCTTATGGTAAAGTAAGAAGAATGAACAGCAAGACAGATAAGCAAGAGGGATTGTCAGGTCTCAAGTCAAATCTTAAAAACAAACAGCGAATGAGTTTAATTTACTTCAGTCCTCACAATGGCCATGTTTGCATGCACGCAAAAAACCTGAGTTCTTAATTAGTCAACAAAACAGACAGAACCGAAAAGTTTATAAGTTGCATAAAAGACTATTTATAGACATGTTGATACATACACCAACATAGTCTGACTTAACTACGTGAAACAACCTCATTAAGATGTACCTTGGTTTACAAACATAAGAGTTTCCAGCCATTTGATTATATCAGCATTTGTTCTTCCCCTACTTCTAAATATCTCATTATGTCTATTTCTGACAAAATGTTTAGTATGAGAGATACAACATCTCTTCCTCCCCGAAAAGTGCAAAGGCCTTTTGTCTAATACGGTCCAATTCCAGCCTTCTCGCGCACGGCCTAGAAAAGTCTCTTCCAGGCTCCTTTTGCTACCTTTTTTTCTTTAGCTACACAACTAACTTTAGTAAGCATTAACTAATCAGGATACCTGGACCCAAGACTAGTATTTCTCATTACCCATCGGTTCGCTGCAACAGGCCTATCGGGAACGGCTGCAGCTGGACCTTTCTTTCTCCTTTAATCACTTTGTTTTGGTGTCATAAAGCTGTCATAATACATGTAATACAACACTGTGCAAAAGTCAAAGACCATCCTTCAATTACAAGCTATTCATTTTTTCAATGTCAGTAAAAAAGCAAAACCATATTTAAAAGAAAACTACACAGCCTCAATTAAATCCAGGTATTTAGTGTGTCTGTACTATAGACTTCATTCTCTTTTTAGGAGAGTTACTTTTAGTTTTTCAAAGAAATCTGATGTTTTTCCACACCTCCAAAGTTCAGTCTTAAAAGTTGGTTGCATTTTCTGCTTCTCACAATCCAAGTAATCCCAAACACATTCAGTGATCCTTCTGGGATGGTCAGTCCATTGTTCTGAGAACACCAACAACTTCTTTGTTTGGTACAGTTTTTCTGTCTACTTTCTTTCCTCAGTAACGGCTTCTTGACAGCTACACATCCTTTCAGACTCATAGTGTTGAGTTGTCTTCTCACAGTGGAAGAATGGACAGAAACACCTGTGGATTTTTCAGATCTGAAGCAAGAATGGAGCTTGATTTTCTCCTCTCTCTCAAAGCTTTAAGTACTGTTTCTCCAATGGTGACAGTTTTGGTGGTCTGCCAGGTGTTGCACAGTTGTTAGGAGTCCCATTTGTCTTTTAATATTTTTTTCTACTCCAATTTTGGAACTCCTGTTTTCCATTAATTTTTCTTTGTATTTCTCCTTCCTTATCCAAGTGGATTATCTTATATTGAATCTCCTCATAAATATCTCCTGAAAAATAAATAACTTGTACTTAATTGTCGGTTTGACTAGAAATTAAATAAATGAAGGGTGGTCTGACTTTTGCACAATACTTTACATCAGAAAGTGCCCTTCTGAGCCTGTAAGTTAGAAGATCAAAAGGTTTACATGTCCAAAACCACATTTAATCGCAGTACAGTTTGGTTGACAATTGAACCATACTGTTTTTAGTTACACAGCAGTCTTAGTAAATACTAAGCCATTGGTGTTTATGTAACTATAGATAATGTCTCTCTCTCTTTCTAAACTTATTACAGTCTGCTTACTCAGAGGCCACAATAGACTCCTCGCATTTACAACACTCTGATTCTCCTTGCTAAATTAGCTCTGACTTTCTATCTCTTCAGCTGTCTCTCATCTCATCTCATCTCATTTCATTCTCCAAATGGCAATAAACAAAGAGGCCCTTTGTTCCCAAGGCAACAGCTTATACTGACCTAGACTGCTCATGTCAATAACTAGCAGTTATTTATATTTTGTGTCTAGCAGGGGGTATCAGACCTTCTTTAGTTCAGAAGACAGAGACATAACTTCTGCAGGCACACAGTGCCAAGCAATCAGCGCTCCCCTGCAGCAATTCTGCCCTGGACCTGTGCTTTAAGTTTGCCTGACCTTAGAGGAGACGGATGAACAAAAGCGTCTCTTATTAAGGATCAGATCCCTGTTGAGAGGCATGCAGCATTCAGCCATCACCATGGCAGCTCTTGTAAGGGCACCTAGGAATGCAGACCCTGCTGTAAATGAGGGGCTTGCACTGACAGCGCTTCCAGACACAACAAACAAACAACATAACACAACTCTTTACGCTCACAAGCTATGCCCTCTCATGATACCCCATTGTACAACTGAGATGGGCAGCAACAAAGAGACAACAAACCTAGACGTATGAAATCACAGTATTGATGAGTGGCAACAGTTCTGCATTTCTAAAAGTGGTACTTCTCACAAGTGCTGTTCACTCCGCATACCAAAAACAATGAAGGTACTCTTAGACAGTACACCCAAAAACTGCCTGGTTAAAACCAGACCAATTTGAGCCATTTCCTTTGCTGGGTCACTATATAACATAGCACATGCTGGGTTAATCTGACCCAGCATCGGTGGGTTAATAAATAACATGTCATTGGAGTTACCCTGAAACATAGTTACTTTGACCCAGCACTGGGTTAATTTAAACTATTTTGTTGGGTTATTGTCTGATATTTTCTGTTTCCTGATTTCATTTTAATTTTTACATACAAAATTACACAATATTACAATGTTAGTATTTCCTACTTATCATCATTCATGTACAACCCCGTTTTCAAAGAAGCTCAGACACTGTGCAAACTGTAAATAAAAACAGAATGCAGCGATGTGCAAATTATTTAAACCTTAACTGAAAGTAGTACAAAGACAACATATCAAATGTAATACGTGCAGAATGTGGTTTGCATTGTCTTGCTGAACTAAGCAAGGCCTTTCCTGAAAAGACATAGTCTGTATGGCAGCATATGTTGCTCCAAAATCTGTATGTATTGTTCAGCTTTAATGGTGCTTTCACAAATGTGCACGTCACCCATGATGTGCACTAATGCACCCCCATACCATCACAGATGCTCGCTTTTGAACTGTGCACTCATAATAAGCCAGATGGCCCCTCTCTTTCTTAGCCCAGAGGACACAGCATCCATAATTTCCAAAAAGAATTTAAAATTTTGATTAGTCGAACCACAGGACACTTTTCCACTTCACCTCAGTCCATCTTAAATGAGCTCAGGCCCAGAGAAGGCGGCGGCGTTTCTGGATCCTGTTTACATATGGTTTCTTCTTTGCAGTTTTAACTTGCATTTGTGGATGCAGTAATGAACTGTGTTCACAGACAATGGCTTTCAGAAGCGTTCCTGAGGCCATGCTTTGATTTCCACTACAGAATCGTGCCTGTTTTTAATGCAGTGCCACCTGAGGGCCTGAAGATCACTAACAGCCAGTACTGGTCTTCAGCCTTGTCTCTTGCATACAGAGATTTCTCTGGATTCTCTGAATCTTTTTTGATGTTATGTACCATAGATGATGAATGAAGTTCTTTGCTATTTTACGATGAGTAACGTTATTCTTGAATTGTTGCTCTATTTGCCCGGGCAGTCTTTTACAGAGTGGTGAACCCCTCCCCATCTGAGTCTTCTGAAAGGCTCTCTGGGATGCTCTTTTATATCCAGTCATGTTACTGACTTTTTGCCAATTAACCTAATTAGCTGTGAGATGTTCCACCAGGAGTTTACACACATTACACAATTTACCAGTCCCTGTCTCAATTTTTTTTAAATGTGTTGCTATCATCAGATTCAAAATAGGCATTTATTTATTTTTTAATTAAATACAGGGTTTGAATAATTTGCACATCATTGCATTCAGCCAAAAGGTTCATTTTCAGCACCAATTAGAACAAAGTCGGTTAAATGGCCTCTAATCATGTAGCAGCTGACCCAGCTGACAGAAATTGCTAAGTGAACTTCTGTAAAATATACACTTTTTAGTACTTTTCTACTGCTTATTTTATTTCAAGAAATGAACTTGGCTTTGCTAACACTAAATCACTCAATTGTTTGTTTCCACTCCCTTAAAAAGTCACATATTTCTCATGTGAAGTACGCAAAAACCACATGTTTACATGTGATCGCATGTTTTTACACACGTGAACATGGCTTCATATGTGATCGCATGTTTTTTCATATGTGAAAAATATGTGAATATGTGTTATGTTTTTTTGTAAATGGCTAACATTAGCATACCAGCTAACATACACAGCTAACCTAGCTAGCTAACTCACTCTTCTCTCAGTGTATGGTACATTACTTGGGATAAAGTGTTGTTTGTAAGTGTAAAATATTTGTCATGTGTTTGTGTATCTTTGTGTGTCTGTTTTTTATTTTTTGGAAAGTTTTGTCATTTTTTCTTCTCACAGGTTGAAAGAAACATGTCAAAACATCTGCAGCAAACCAAGAAGATGCTTTAATACTAATAAAGATTTGATTTTACTTTAACGGCTTGTCCTTACTGAGCAATACTTTAATGATTTTACATTAAGTAAAACCTAAGTAAAAGACAATGGGCCTCATGAATATCTTCCCACATTTTTCTTAAATCTGTTCTTCAGAAAGGTTCTAAGAAAAAGTCTATGTCAATTCTTACCTAAGAACAAATCCCAAATAAGAAAACATCGGTGAATGTCAGAATATTTGTGAAAACTGAGTAAGTGGGTTTTAAGAAGAAATTCTTCTTAACAAAGGTTGGTGAATAAGGCCCATTGATGTTTAATGTAAAAATGAAAATGAAATCAGCAAACAAAAAACAAGCAAACAAAACATATCAAGCAGTAACCCAACAAAATAGTTAAAGTTAACCCAGCGCTGTGTAAAAGTAAACACATTTTAGGGTAACTCTAATGACTTGTTGGATTCATATAATCCAATGATGCTGGATCAGTTTAACATAGCGTGTGTTCTGTCATACACTGACTCAAATTGGGTTGCTTTTAACCCAGCATTTTTTTTTTTTGAGTGTATATTTTCTAGACATTTCCTTACCGATTCCTGTCAGCTTTGACTTTAACTGGTGCTGTTATGATTTTTAAAGTTAACCCTCTAGCTGGGTTGTTATTATTATTGTAGCACAGTCACTAACCTAATGAAAGGGCTCCCTAAAAACCACCTAGCACTGTGGAACTGACCCAACAAAATGTCCCAACAAGCTCAACCCAGCGTTTAGCTAGAAAAAACAACCCAGCACTTTTTGAACTGCAGGGTTTTTGCCTTCTGCCAGTGTTGTGGAAATTAAAGCAAAACACTTTAGAGGCCCATGTTTAAGCATGCAAAGTCACCCTTTCGTTTTTGGCATGTGTGCTTATGGCATGACAAAAGAACATTTGCCCCATTTTGACAAAACTGGCAAAAGAAACAGACCTAAGTCTTCTGTGTCTTTTTTGCAAAGCTGATTTAAAAAAAAACTGTAGAGTAACACATTGATAAATGACGATTATTATATGTAATAAGTAAAAAAGTAAAAAAATTAAATTAAAAGTTCAATTTAATTTAACTCACTCCTTTAAAAGCTAGAAATAGCAGCCAACTTGACCTGGACAGAGTTCAGTCTGTGACGCAGAGGAAATGACTCACCCAGCACCAGCAGCTCCACCTGGCCTTCATTCTTGCCCTCCAGATCATCAGCGATGATGACCTTACAGAAATACACGCCGCTATCCCCCCACTGCAGCTCTCCAATGCGCAAGTCTCCTTCTGAATGGCAAAAGCAAAATATTAAATGTTAAGTACTGGTTCTGAATCAGCCCAAAACTTTGGCTCTTCAGTAAGACAGTATGTAAAATATGCCACCTCATGTAAGCATCGTGAATCTTCTCTTGGCTCATACTATCTAGAATCGGTTTGGCAAACATGTCATTCATAACCTGCACACAATGCTGGGCATTAACAGTCCTCTGCTTTGTTGACTGGGTGAGGGGAGTGAGAGGACTTTGTTCAGTAAGGGCACGGGGGCAGGGTGTTTGCTTTTGATAAGGAGTGCTGTGGGGGTGTTTTATGTAGCACACGAGAGCAGGAGGGAGCCTACATTGAGGCCAGCTCCTGACCATTGTGTTGTCCAAAGAAAAAAGCATAGCCTATTTAGGAAACAGGAAAAGCAGAGCACAATTGCCAGTGTTTCCTGCGAGGAGAGGCATTACGGAACACCCTGGTGTTCAAGACACATTGGAAATTGTACAGTGATATTAATACTGTACCTAGTACCGTACTTTTGTGAGCGAACTCGGGAGTAATAACTTTTATTTTGCTATACTATTCAAATGTAGTTGCATAATTACAATAATTAGTTACATACTGATTTGGTTCCACAATGAATTACATCATATTCAATTCACAGGCTGTACTGACAGGAACAAGTTTTTACTTCTTGAACTTTTTCTGTTCATTTCTGCTTTCTGATTTCAAAAAATGACAAAGCACAGCAAAAATGTAAGGCAGGGATGCACTGATATATGAACTGCGGGATACTGCTGATATCCAGTGTTTTTCGTGTACAAATCTGCTAATGCCAACATAGTAACATTTACAAAATGGGGAAACTGGGACTAAATTTACCTGGAGTAGTATTACATATAAGTGTTACTTTTACTCGTACAGGGTTACAAATGCAGTAAAATTAATAAAGTATAAGTTAGTAGCTCAGCAGCGCTTAAATATTCTGACCCCTCTAAAATATCCGTTATTAACAATTGGTTTAAAATATCATTAAATCTAAACATCTGTCTGATACCAATACACTTTTTAAGCAAATATCTGCCAATGATTCCTATACCATTCTGATTGTGGAAAGGATGTTTTTCTTTCAGTAATAAGGCTATACAAACAACATCTTTCCATTAAATAAATTATCTCTTCTTCTACTTAAGAACACAAATGTGGTCCTGATTGAAATTTTATAATCTGCAGTTTTGACGGAAATACTCAACCTGTGTCAAAGAGCTGCATAAACATTTAAATATCTAATAAGGAATTAAAACATTTTATTTTGTTATCATTCATATATTGTAACTTTTAAAGTTACTCATATAAATATGAATAAACTCATGACGTTACAAACCCTACTACGAGGTATAAATGTTAATACAGTGATTTTTTTTGGTAAAACAGACTGTAGAGGGACTGTATTGTCCTACCTGCTTTTAGCTTCAGTGCTCAGTGTTAGCAGACCTGCTCAGTTTCTCTTTGCTCAGTACCCTTTGTGCGCCATGTCATATTGAATTAAACAGCTTTATTTGAAATTGTTCAAATTTCAAAATGCATTTTCATACAGTTTTAGTATATAAATCGTAGGCTTTATCTGTACATGATGGTATGTTCAAATGTACAGACTCACTAAGAACAAGATTTGTAAAATCACACAGCGCATGTCTGGATTTAGAGGACATTTAACTACAGCTCAACCAGCCAATCAAAAGACTTTGAGAAGACCTAACTTCACACGCGAGCTCCTTAGATGCGTTAGCCTTGGATGTGATTCCTGCTGACACTGAGCTACTGAGACTGTTGTTGAAAAATACAGATGAGGAGCAAAACTACAGCTGTACAGAAGCGCTTTCCTGCCCTGGAACAAAAGCCACTCTTTTTCTCCACCGCAGCGCTATTCCATCCAAGGTGGCGTTAACTAATTTCTTTTTTTCAAAAACTAAATAAAATAAAATTGTCATAACCAAAACAGTTTGCTATGATTGTTTTAGAAGTGACAAAATGTAATGTTAAATCATTTGTCATTTGTTGTTAATAAACTAAACATAATCAAGGTAAAGAGTCACTCAAAGCAAAAGGATTTTAGTCTGAAGTCTGAGTTGGTTAAAAATACCAAAAAGTGCTTTGAACTCTTCTGACTTTGAACCAGTTCAGTAGAATTATTCATATAAGCACTATTATTCAATAATTATTCAATTATTCACATCACGGTACACTTATAATTGAATATTACCACATATTCTAGTGTTGGCTAACGTAATTAAAAAGTACTTATGATGACGGTGTGCCAAAATAAATAAAAATATCTAGAGCACAGCCCCTGACCTTCTTTAGAATATGAATGAAAGAAGACCTTACGTTGGCTGGCTTACCTTTTACTCTGTAGCTGAAACTACGCAGATGATATCACTGGTTAATAAGTGACCAGGCCAATCCTCTTTTAAAGTTTAGTCACTCTAGTGTCCTCATTCCAGTAGTGCTGTCAACACTACTGGTGCTTTAAGCTTATTCAAATGAAACCAAGGTAGACAGACCTCTCTTAGTGTTATATACTAGCTTTCTGTACTGGTATAAGCAAACTGACCGGTTTGAGTCTACAGTCACATGTAAGAGCAGTTCTAGACTCTAGCCTTGCTGTGAGAGTTATTAAGATAATAGCATTAGGATACATTACTGTTGATAATGGAGATATCTCTGCCTTTATAGTGCTCTGCAAGGGTCAAAGAGGCTCCCTGTCCAGAGGCCACAATACGGACGGTACGACTGTTGTCGGAGCAGTCCAGATGGGCTGTGTTTCCCAGCTCAGAGCCTTGGACCCCCAGTCTCTCAGGGAAGGTGAAGGAGTCGCGGGTGCGGTCTGTACAGTAAGACTTATACCACCACTGCACCACTGGGATCTGGGTGGAGTGGGTGGTGTACTGGCACGGCAGGACTACGGAGGAGAACAGCATGGCAAACTTCCTCTCATCCTTCACCGTCACCTGAACACCTTCGCAGCTCAACACTGAGAAAAAAAGAAATGGAGACAGGAGTTGGATACGATAGCAGACTTTATTCATGGAATTCAGGTCTAATTCAGTGGAGTGGCAAAAACCATCGAGTTACCACAACACATGACCCACGATCAAACAGGAGAATGGCTACTGGAAATATTCCAATATGGAAGAATATGCAGGCGCTTGCAGATACATTTACACCTGCACAATATACAAAAGACTATGCAAATGTAAAAACATTTGGATGGATCTACAATGACCACAAGAACTATCTGGACACTGACCATTTCACAGTTGGTAAATTGTAATAAGGTTCTTCAGGTTACTTCACAAAATGTTTAAATTATATTTCAGAGAAAAACACTTTTAGCACAACATCAAACTGATGGTAGACTCTGTGTGTGGAGAAAGCCTGGAGAAGAATTCCAACCAGACAGTACTAAGACTGCTGTAAAGCACGGAGGTGGAAAGTCTGGGTCTGTTTTTCTTACAATGATGTCACTGAGCTTGTGTTCATTGATGGGATCATGAACTCAGAAGAGACTTCTGTAGAAGTCTGCAAACTGCTCAAATGACAACAATCTGAAACATACCAGGTGCATTTTGAAATAATACTTTGCCAAAAAGAAAACAACATTCTTAGAATAGTCTGTTTCAAATAAATGCCACTTTCTGTTTCCTAACACAACATAATACATTTTTAAGAGTGGCACAAATGTTTAAATACTTTTTGGGGCCACTGTATGTATCCTATGCATCTACATCTAAGTGTAAAAGAAAACGATCACTGTCGTAACAAACATACTATTATAGTAAAAAGATGCATTGTTCATTAGAATGTTAACTTTGGACCATTTCATTTAGAGTTGGCACAACAACACTATAAAAAAACACTTTCATAATATCAATAATGAAACCGTAAAGGAGAATGCACGACTGAAAAGGAGGAACACTTCAGCAGTTTATTGACAAATACAGAGAGAAACACAGCAGAGCAGACTGAACACAGGAATCAAAACCAAACTAAAACCAAAACAAACAACAGAAAACCAAAAAGCTATAAAAACACAGACCAGGAAGTAAACAAAGAAGAGCAAGAAAACAGCCAGGAATGCTAATGCTAAACACTAAAAAAAGGTAATATGAACTAAATAAACACAATGAGGAAGGCAAACAAACATCATTAACACAGACGATAATACAGACTAGACTAGACATGGATAGGTGCAATACTGCGCAAGGATTGAGTGAGTGGTGAGTATATATAGCTGTGGTGATGAGCAGGAAAACAAAATCCAGCTGTTAGTACTCGGGCACGGTGGAGCGCTGGGTTAGCAATGCCAAAGGAGTGTTTGAGGCTGTGGGAAGAGGTGGGCTGGTTGCCTGGTTCGGACATGTTACAGAAACCTTGAGTATCGACTGATACTGATCTAAAACTTCTAACTACTCAGCCTTAAAAAAGATATTCTTCATTGAAGTCCATCACGTAAGATGATTATACATTTCAATACATATTTTAAAAAATCAAATTTGAAGTAAGACACCGAAACTTAAAACTGTATTATAGCCCTCTCTTCTTAGCTCTCTCATCTCTTATTTACTGTCTTACAGGCAAATCACTGTTATCATAGTGATCAACACTGGGTATGTGGTGCATTTTTTCAGAGTAAAGTGGGCAGGAAGGAGGGTGGGGCTTATGTTATTGACAAAGCCATGCTCAAATGACTGTATTTTTTTCTGAAGGCACTTAAATTCTAGGGGTTGTGATTTTTTGGGTTTATTTTTGTTACAGGATGGCATGTTAGATGTTGAAAAAGAAAATACGCAGCTAACAGGATCACATTACACAATGTGGGAGAGTTTTAATTCAGGATATATTTGTTAAAGCATTGGATCAGGTTTGTTCCTATATCTGATCCAGCATTTTTTGCTGATAAAGCCCAACATAGATAACCTGCATCAGATCTACCTCTTTCTTTTGGTTTACTCATCATGAAATTATTAAAAGCATAATGTGTCAAGATGTGCCTTGACTATATCAAGCTCACCTCCCTCTTAGCGCAGAAACAGCTCCTCTCTCCGAGCCAAAAAGAACTACTATCAGCTAAAGATCAGGGGGCAAGATAGAGATGCGATGACCTGAAAACACAAAACCCTAAAAACATCTGGGTTCAGTCATCCACCGTGTGTGTGTGTGCCTGACAATGAAAGAGCATGTTTGTCCAGCTGCATGTGGGAGATTACTGAGCAGCAAGCTGGACGAAATCAAAAGTGCACAGAGAGGTGGATCTGCTGGGTGTGTATGCATGAGTATGAGTGACGGTGTCTGAGTAAGAAGTTAAATTCCAGGCTGTGTGGAGGGTGTGGAGAGGTAGGGGGTTGTCATTTTAGAGAGAGGTCATGGTCTGTCTCACGGTGCTGAGGAAATCACAGGAGGACTGGGAGCAGACAGCACTCTGGAGAATATGGAGTCACACTTCAGTTGGCACTAAGCAATCGGTGGTATAAACTTGATTCTGTGCGTTAGGCCCTTTGAGTTTGACCTTTTATCCTTATCTAAAAAATATATTAAAAAGAAGACAACTCTAACATGCTGTTTACTTTCTCTAGCATGTAACTTACACTCTTACAGGAGAAATCCACTAATTTTGCAAAATTTCATCATAAATTCAACTCTGTAATCAGTCACTCAGAGTGGTCTGAAGTGAAATCATGTATTAAAGAGTCCGATATTCTTTACAATAGTAGTGATAGGAACCAGGGCTCGCAAGGTCTACAGCACAAATATACCCATTTTATTTACTATTCAAAACCACCAGTTAACTTACATGTGCCTTTTGAGTTTTATATATAATGCTGATAATGGTAAAATAAGGATAAATCTGAAAAAATAATTTTCTTAAGTACTACTTTGCCTTACAGTGCCTTGTATGTACCTCTCTGCCATGAATGGATTTAACTTATGGATGAATGGATTTTTACTTATGTCAATATATGTTATACATTATATATGTTATATAGTTTATATTTGACTTAGATCAAAACACATTTTTCACCTTAAACATTTAATGTGATAACTTTCAGTGAGATAGCTTTTAGAGGCATTAAACCCTTCAGATGTCTTGTCTCTATTACCTTGTGAACATTTCTGACTGAGTAAGTTTTTCTAGAACCAAGCATTTCACAATAAACCACTCTGCATGACTTTGTTTACATCTTAATGAGCTAATCATGCATATATTTTGATAATTCTATGGAAAAACTATGATATTTGGAGTGAGGCTATAGAGGAACCAATTTTGATTCCCTAAAGAACCTTGCAATGTGTGTTTTTTTCTTAGAACTGTACATCCAAGCCAAGAACCATTTAGAAACCTTTATTTGTAAAAATACACACGTCCATGGAAGAGCATTAGTATCAGACCTCAGATGCTGATCTAGGGTTGCGATAAGATGTGATGAACTGTGTATAGAATCTTTTTAAATGATGAGTTTCAGCACTATATGCACAGTTTTGGAATCATGCTTCCGTTGGTGAGCCTGTAAAAAACAGCTGGAGACCTGTTATCACTACAGGAGGAGTAACTAGTCAAAACTCCAGTACCATACAGCAGTCAGGACGAAGCTGACTGCTGATATGAGCTCCATTCTATGAGTCCCTCCTTTTGTTCTTTTGTTCCCAGTCTGACTCATTGTTTGGCCCTAGGAGAACCCCCACCCAATAAGACCCCAGTGCAGGAGGGGGGCGTTTAAGTCCCACCAATACGATAAACACATTGGCCCAGTCAGCCGTGAACACCCAATTAGGTTGGAGAGATTTAAACAGAACCGTTACAGGAATCCCTTTCTAACAGGGGGGGAGTGGGAGCGCATAACTTCTGTGAACTTGTTAATGCGAAGAACTAGAAAGTGGTGCATGTTCAGCAATCAAATTAAAAAAATGTTCTTGTGGAACAACATAGTTATTATATAAAAGCGTTACAGTAAAGAAGCAGAGATATCACTTTGTCTGACATAACAAACTCCCTATCTCATTCAGATCAACAAATTAGGTCAAATTTAATTCCACTGACCGCACCCGACCACACCATGGAGATCTTGCATCAGTGTGAAACCAATGGAAGGAGTTTTATTTACCAACAGGCAGTTGCAACATCAGAAAACATTAAATCATACACTGCATGTCTCTTCTGTAAAGCTGATACAAATCAGCTTCATTCCAGCAGTCCCAAACTGAGCCACTGCCTCCCACAAACCTCTCCCACTCAGCCACATTCAGTTTTGAGTCAATATGAGAATGCATGGTGTTGAAAGTTGCACCACTTTAAAATAGAACAACCACTCATTTGTTAAACTTACCAATGCAAATCTAGTAATCCTTATTATTTGTTGTATAACACATAATTAACTTAAGTAAAGCTAGTAAAGAGCAATTAATTTGGATAAGTTCTACAGACTGAGAGTCTGTTGTTAGTTAGTTTTGTTGGTTTTGCTTTATTAACTATTATTTTTCAAAACTTTCATTCGTTCTCTTCACATAATGATGCTATTTTAGTGTTATAGCATATTCTCATGCTAAATGTTAGGTTTGGATGCATTTTACATGGTTTTGTTATTCTTACCATGATGCTGTTTTGGTTAAGGTAATAAGTTTAAACAATTTTATTGAGCAAAGCGACGTTATATGGGGTAATTAAATGAGAGATTTACCTAGCTAAGCTAATGAAAGTTAACCTGACTCATTCAAGAGTGAGCAGAGCTCAATGAAGTAGCTAGCTAGAGTACTGGCAGTTGATTTCAAACTATTTAAAATGATAGGGTTGTCTGAGGTAACCTTACTCGGTGAGGAAGTGTGGATGTTGGAAAATTAGTAACTTAGTAAATAAGTGACTATAACTCAGATATACAGTTATTTAAGCATGAACCTGTTAAGTAACTTTTTTAGAGGCAACAGGTTTACAGTGCACAAGCTGCTGAAGGACAGCAATTGTTTGATTAAGAAGTTGCCTAATGAAGCTACAGCAACAACATAGAGAAACAGTGCTAAGAAAAGCTGTAAAAAAGAGCACTCCATTTTACACAGTTATTCCCAGTGAACAAAACTGAACACTTCCAGACCTGTTCTTACAAAGATACACAATACAGAATAAGAGAAAAACAGAATGAATGTGCTCCTGTGAACAGTCCCATCAGTGAGAATGAGAGGTCAGGAGCTATAGCTGCTCTAAACTCACAGCTAGGTGGCCTAAAAATAAAAGCTGAAGGGGATCAACCTGTTGCTCACTTCTTCTAACCCTCTAACACTCAACCTGCTTCTGGAAACAGAGTGAAAACTCACGTGAAACAAGTATGAAGGGAATCCAGTGGCTCGACAAAACCCTCATTGTCCGAAGAAAAGCAAATTAACGTGAATTCACTGGTAGCTCATCCGCCGTCTTGTCTCGGTCCGTTTCTGTCCTCATTCTCCGTTCACGACCGAGGCAGCGAGAGCAGCAGACTGGAGTGTACCACCTCCAAACAGGGGAGGACTTAGAGACCTCGGACCTTCCTGTCTCATAGACGTGAAGCAAATGACCAAAGAAAACGACAGCCAGAGAGCATCGGCTCGGATTTAAACAGTTTGTGGTAATATCCTTTTTTCTTACAGTGAATTGAGTGAAATAAAAAAGTAGGCTACCGCAACATGGTATTCACTCCCCCCCTCCTCCAACTTAGACCCGTCCATCAGAACCATACTCCAATCTTGCTTTGATTTTTTAAAAATTCAGTTTTTAATCCTCCAACCGGGGCTTTACATTTCATTACAAAGCTGTTTATTGAATTTTTACTAATTTGAAAGTTGCTAATCTTAACGTGCTACACCTTAAACACTCTTTTATTTTGTATCTTCAGTGATTCTGTTTCATATAAAAGATTCATTAGATGGAAATAAGTGTGTATATGAGAGTTACATACTCCACAAACAGGTTAGTGTGTGATTTCTGACAGGTTTGGCAGTTTTCACCACAGTTCTGTTTCAACAATACAATAATAACAGTAATGAAACTGGAAGCCAAACGCAGGAAGTTCATTAGAAAACGCCTTTATTGATCATTTATTCTCATATTTGCACTTATTAAAAGTCATGAGGTCAAAAGATGTGGTTGAATAGAAGAATTAAACTGTGTCAGAATTTAAATATTTAAAACACTGGTGTAAATCAGCGTCCATCTGCAATTAGGCACCTGTTAAAATAAAAGTATACTCTTAGAAATTGGTTCTTCTTGGGTTCTTTAGTAAAGGGAAGTTCTGTACAGAATCAATTTATACTTAAATGGTTCTATGCATGGTGAAAAGGTTCTTCAGATTGATGAAGAATGTGTGGTATACCTTTTGGAAAATGGTTCTATAAGGCACTAAAAAGGCTTCTTCTATTGTTATGAGCTTGACATCATAACAATAGCAGAACCCTTTTCGGTTCTATATAGAACCCTATACAACAGATTCTCCATCAATCAGAGAATTTCACCATGCACAGAACCATTAAGCATGAAATGGTTCTATATGGAACACTAGTGGTTCTAAGTAGAACAGTTTCTTTTACTAAAGAACCTTTGAAGATCCCTCTCTTTTAAGAGTGCACTCCAATACAAAAAAGCAAATTTAACAAAATCGTCAGAGCAACAAAATGACAGCCACAGCGCTGAATCTTCATCAACAGAAGCTGAAGCACATAAAACTGAGCCCAGATCCAGCTTTACAGTCAATGGGAATCAGAAATCACAGCACATTTTTCTTTCTTGTCATGACATATTTCTGAGGGAAGCTCAGTGACCCTTATTCATCTAAGTTGTGTGCCGTCAGATCTGAATGTAAAATGAGCGCACACAAATTTCACCAACAGTTTTGTTATTCATCAGTTTCATCTTTGGTGTATCCCAGTGATTAAACTCACATCTGATTGGAGTGAGTATAGATGTGGGTGTACTAGTTTAATAACCTGAAAAAAGTTTGATTTGTGATTAACTGATCCGAACTATCATTAATCTATAACAATAATGAAAATGAAAATCGAAAATAACTATGATACTAACGTTTGTGCACATGGCAGGCCAGTACAGAAGTGTATGTATTTATTTTACATGCACAGTGATATAAACGAATGCTGCAACTATTCCATGATTCATTCAAAAGACATTACACTGCTTTTATTTTATACTGCTGACACTACCCAAAAAATAAACAATACAAAACATTTTATTCTTTTCAGTCATCATAATTTTAACACTAAAAAGTCAGTAAACTAAAGTAAACTCTGCCTACAAGCACAGCCTCTGGCTCACAAGCCACTTAATGCTGTCCTATTGGTTCCCTATGGGAATATTTCCATGAATTAGCACGTGCTTCATGTAAATGATATGTAAATATGGTGCTGGTAGGAATGCGCTTGATTTCACGCACTGATGCTGTTTCATCATTTGCGCTCAAACTTCTTGTCATATGAAACATTCATGAATCAAATGTAGAGTTTGTATGTTGTTAAATGTTGTCAAGTGTCCACTATTCGGTACACAACTTTGATGAATAAAGGCCAATGTCTCTGAGCTAGCTGAGCGTTTCCATGAATGGTAGGTGGGGTGGTGAGAGGGTGAGGTGGTGTTTTCCACCACGCTCCCTACACTTATTGGTTATAGGTTTTTTCCCGCCCACTGGTGCACAGTGATGTCATTGAAAATCAAAAGTTTTAGAAGTCACTATACATTTTGAAATTTTAAATGATATCATATGATAAATTGTGCTTAATATTACTAGGGACATGAACTGACAAGGTTAAAAAGTGTCCATTCTGATTTTGGGTTTACTATTAAATTATGCATTTATATAAGCACTGAGTGTAGTGTACTGCAGAATACAGTATTTGTATTTTAGCTTCTATATATGAAAGGAGCTACCTGAATCAGTGGGAAAATGAATCTGATCAAAACTAGTTTACTGATTGTGGCTTTGATTTGAATAGTAGAGATCCCCTTAAATTTACTGCAAACAAATATTCCATGTCATCATAAATCATAATACATAAATTTTTTATATACAGAACAAAATGTAACTGCTAGCTTCCTCAGTGAATCAAATGCTTAGCGCTATGGCCACCATAATTACCCATTATACGTCTCCACATCACTTTCTGTGGTTCTGAGACTGCTGTATTGATCACAATCACCACACCAATCAAAATCCTAATGGTTATCCTCGATGACGATCTCTGTGGTCATCATAGCGATCTTGGCGGTCATCATAACGATCTCTGTGGTCGTCATAACGACCCTGGCGGTCATCATAACGATCTCTGCGGTCATCATAGCGATCATGCCGGTCATCGTAGCGATCTCTGTGGTCGTCATAATGACCCTGGTGGTCATCGTAACGATCTCTGCGGTCATCATAGTGATCTTGGCGGTCATTATGATGATATCTGCGGTCTTCATAGCGGTCCTGGCGGTCGTCATAACGATCTCTGCGGTCATCATAGCGATCATCGTAACGATCCCTTTGATCATCATAGTGATCTTGACGGTCGTCAAAACGATCCCTGCGGTCGTTATAGCGATCATCATTGCGATCTCTGTTATCTCTGCGGTCGTCATAGTGATCTTGCTGATCGTCATAGCGCCCTCTGTTGTAGTTATCTCTGCGATGCTCATCTCTCTCGTGGTGATCATCTTCTCGACGGTCAGCAGTTCTTTCCTGATCATCGTCGATGTTAAAGTGGTGATTTGAATTCCGAACGCCGTCCTCAGAGCTGTGCAAGTTAGAGGTTTTTTCAGCTTTCAGTTCATACTTCTCTCTCTGGTCAATGCCCCCTTCAATGCTAGCCCTCCTCAGGTCCAAAGGGTCTTCTTCTTTTTCCTCTTTCTCTGATGTGTCATGGTATTCTATCACTGGAGGCCTAAATAAAAAAAGAGAAAAAACATTCATACTTCCAAGACTCTTGAAAGGTGCACTGTATGTCTAAAAGCATCCACACAGCCCTTCTACTCCATGAATTCAGCTACTTTAAGGTGCAGTAGCCTAACTGCTGACTCAGATGTTCAGTTTAATGCACAGCTGATTTAATCTCCATTGAAAACCATTGCCAAGAGATTGGGATGGAGCACATGAGCCTAAGGTCACTTTGCCCAAGCATTGGCTAAAAGTGTATAAAGCCCCCAGCACTGGGATTTGGAGCGGTGGAACTGGGTTTTCTGTAGTGACAGAGCTCCATCCAATACCTTTGAGGTGAGTTGGAGTGGAGTTTATGATCCAGAACTAATCATCCAACATCAATATCTGACCTCAATAATGCTCTTATGGCTGAATTCATTCAAATCTTCACAACAATGTTCCAACATCTAGTGTAAAGCCTTCTCAGAAAACTAGAGGCTGAGGAACAAACTCCCTATTAATACCTTTGATTTCAATAGAAACATTTGATGAGCAAGTGCCTACAAAATTGTGGACATACAGTGTAGGTGGAAGTCATGGGTTTCCATGTGTAAGGGGTCTTTGTGGTGGGTGCTTACCCCATTGCAAACTCCTCTGGGTTCTCCTTTTTTCTGCAGCAGCAATAAATGATCAGCACAAGAACTGCAATTCCAGCAATGCACCCTCCAATGATGCCTGCTGTAGCACTAATTTTCATGGTGGCTGCAGAGATCGAGTAGATGGCTGTGGTCAGACTCAGTAAAAGTTAACCCTCTTTTCCATGTAAAAATCAAACTCCGATTGATCTGGACACTGCTGTAAAAGTGAAAAATGAATACTCACAAGGCATGACTGCCAAAGTGAGGTTGCAGGTGGCAGAACGAATCTTATTGGTCGCTGTGCATATGTAGTAACCTGATGTGTCACTAGACACGTTGAACAGAGAAAGGACTCCATCGTCTGTTGGAGACAGTTGAGAAAATTAACATCTTTCAGTTGTAGAATAGATCACAGTTGTGGTGAATAAAAAGTAAGCAATAAGTAAAAGACCCAAGAACACACACATACTCTCAGTGGTTTTAGGTGGAAAAGATCTCAGGACGTTTCTGACATCGTAGCTCTGCCACTGATAGGTGGGAGCTGGAGAGCCCTCATCAGAGGCGCAGGTCAGGCTGATGTTATACCCATACTCTGCAGTGCCTTTAATCTTACACACAGGATCTGACGGTGCAACTGTCAAACAGAAGCAGAGAACACTGTACTACATTAGGTATTAAAGGTGTAAAAAAGCATGATTTTGGAATGTAAGAATCATTCATATTCAATTATAGTAATATTCAATAAAGTATGCAGTCCTTTCTTGCCAAAATGAATTCTCAGGCTATTTTCATTCATAAAAACCTTGGTGTACTGTTGTCATCATCTACATACTCCTACATTATACTTCACTGTATAATTTAAAGACAATAAAAGGTGAAAAAAGTTATAATCTACTGTAAACATGTTAATTACTGTTAAACACTTCCAGCATGTTGCTGGATACAGGTTTAAAGCTTCTTTCTGCTCTTTGTTTTGTTCATAGATACATTGTATTTTATTGTATTGGTAGTTTTTTCGACTTGAAGAGCAGTAGTTAAAGGGGAATTCACCTCATTTTTTATTATTTCCACAAAATTAAACTAAAATGTAAAAGTCATTCAGAGTAGTTTCATGTCAAATGGTCCATTCTAGAGAAACTTTCCCAGTCAGAATTGTTCATAGTGGTGGTGATAGGAACCAGACGTCTAAAGCGTTTAATGCCTCTAAATGCTCCCTCACAGAAAGTTGAACATGAAATGCTACAGATATGTTTCCTGATATCTGAGACATTGTTTTACAGTCATTTTGAAATAAGGTTTTCGTTTACAATGTAATTTTTAAAAGCTGAGGGTATCTGAAGCAAATAAAATGGCTATTATGCTGTAATAGAGATTGTGACCTCTGATTCCTATCACCACCATTGTAAAGAATTCTGAATCCTAAATCTTCTCTATAGTGCATCTCACATCCAACCACTCTGAAGAACTTTGTTTACATCTCAACTATTAAATTATGTCGAAAAATTTAAAAATATTTAACACTCTTAAAAAAGACGATTCCTCAAGTGTTCTTTAGTAAAGATAATGGTTCTATATAGAATCATGAACACCTTTGCATGATTAAAGGGTTCTTTGCATCATTAAATAGTTCTTCAGAATGATGAGGAATATGCTGTAGATTTTTGTTTTTGAAAGGGGTTATATATAGCAGCATATGGTTCTTCTATTGTTATGATGTCAAGCCTATAACAATAGAAGAACCCATACAGAAGAAACATATAAAACACATTTTCCATCAGTCTGAAGAAACTTTAATGATGCAAAGTACCCTTTAATCATGCAATAAAGAAACCTTCAAGAGCCATCTTTTTCAAGTATTGGCAACTAGCACTGGCTAATACTGTGTTGGGTTGTTGTTCTGTATGAAGCTGTGTAAATAGTTCTTACAGTGACATTTGTACATTCTGTGTATTCAGAGATTATTATGCATCTATTTGAAACCGAATCACTAGGAGGTCAGAAGTGTTCTCTCCACACTTCACAGATGATGCAATAATAAAAGCTTAAACCAGACGCTGATACAAGTGTGAGCAGTTACACTGACATTAATTAATATATTCTCACCCAGGACCACAAGCGAAGTTGTGGCTGAAGTTTGTCCCACATCATCGCCAGGAATCTGAACTCGACATTTGATGCGTCTGTTCTCTCGCACAGTGACTTGTTTCAGTATTAGTTGTGAGATTCTTGCATCTACATCACTTGTAATCTGGGCTTTGCCCTCATACATTTGATTAATGTCTACATGGCCATCGTCAGAGTAAAAGGTCCCAAAAGAAATCTGTATTGGAAAGGGAAGAAATGTAGTTTTGTCATTTGCAAGGAACATTTTCTGGTATGCAACAAAAAAGAGGAAAGCCTTCAAAATAGGACAAAATTGTTTTTCACTGCATGCCGTGGTCTCTGTGGATTAATAAGAACCGTCACAGTGTTGTCTCACTTACCCCTTCATCATCAAATGACCCATCAGGTTCGGCAGTCCACGTGATGACAATAAGACGATTCACTTGGTTTTTAGGTTGAAAACGACATGTGATGTTGACCCCCTCACCTCTCACAACTTCATATGTGGACTGTGAAATAGTAACATCCAAGCCAAAGGAAGAAGAAAGCACTGCAGACAAAACAAACCACACAGCAGGCATTTTTACAGTGTCATACTCAGAAGTCCACACAATGCACTATATATTGATTTTCTTAAAAAAGGTTAAAAAACGGTCAAAAAACTACAGATCTATAAGCATTGAACTGATGAGATGGGATATAGACTAGTATTTCTTATTAGTTTCAACATCTCCCTCTCCAAATAACGTATAGAACATCCCACCAGTATCCAGTGCACAAAATGGAAAGTTCACAGTCAATACTTTCACATTTAGTGGGGAATTCCACCACACAGTATAATTAACTCGCTAAAAGTTAACTCACAGAATGTTCTTACATGTAATGGAGACATAGTTTCTATAATAGTTTTGAGATAAATCAGTTTTTAAATCATTTATTTTAGAAAAAGACATGCAGGGTGTTATATGGCAAAAGACCCAATGATTTTTTTTTTCAGATTTAGCACTATTTCACCATTATTTACATTACATTTTAATACTCAGAAGCCACATGTGGGTTCACTGGTTGCTTTAGATAGTAAATAAAATAGCTACATTTGTGCTGTAGACATCACAACCCCTGGTTTCTCTTACCACTATTGAAAAGAGTTGGCAAGTTTCTCTACAAGGTGCCATTTCATCTTAAACCACTCTGACCATTCTTATATCTTAACCGTTGAATTATGCAGAAATTCTGAACATTTGGTGGATTTCCCATTTAATTCATACCTAATGAACACAAAGTTGGACATAGGCTAAATTGTTCCTTTAAATCTCTTGAAAAAATAGCTTTCCATTTATTCATTTACATCGTTATTACATTGAAACTGTAAAGTTTGTGAAGTAAAAATACTTACCATTAACATTATTCATTATTTACTTATTATTTCATTAAAATCAAGTCTGTGAAACTCATAAGTGAATGGGCGGTTTGGCCTATTCTGCCACTTCCTCTCTTTACTAGATAACCCACTCGAAAACATGTAGAATGGTTAGAAAAACATTAGAATGAACAATGTAGATACAAAACTGATATTGATAGATGGCTTTATAAATCATAATTATTAAGCATTTGACTCAACACATATATACTGTGCATACTGTATTATAAGCTGAACCGATAAAAAAATCCTGAAAGAACCATCAGAATATGGATAAATATCATTTATATCGTGAGAGAATTACTGTAACACCCACTTCTGTCATCATTTTTTTAATAAAATTACACAATGTCTATGTAAAATATACACAAAAGACCTAACAATTTTAATAAGAATGCTAATAGTAATATAATATAAAGTCACCTGAAAGCAGAACTCCAATTCCACAAATTCTTAGTTTCCACTTGTCCATTCTGCTTTGTCTGATTGTTCTAATCCACGGCAGTTATATTCGGTCTTGTAACAGAATAAATAAGCTTGACGGTTTGGTGTCTGCACACTTCCTTATGACTGCTCGGCCTATAGGTGTGCCAATTAAAGCAGCTCCATCTGCACACTACACACCTGCCACACCTTTTCACCCTTTGGACTTTCAGTGAACTCACCTTAAAAAATGTGACAAGAGCGCACAGCTACAAATCCATAGAAGTGATGTCACATTCTCTATTTTCTGACTTAGAATCAGATTTACAGATGAGATACAGATGGCTGCTTTGACATTAGTCATAGTAAAACACATGAACATCAAAAAACACATAAATATGATTAACATAAAACAACACATTTCGCTCTTATAGTCATATCAACTGCTGTTTTCATCAGGTAGGGAGATTCTTGTCAGTAGCATTTCAGGTGAATATCTCGTTACGTATTACATATTTTTCCAGAAATTCAAAGGTAGACATGAGCAGTTTTAGCAGTATGAGCAGTACACTTAAAAAAGATGGTTCTTCAAGGGTTTTTTAGCAAAGACATTGGTTCTATTTAGAACCATATGTCCTATCTAGAACCACTTCATGCTTAACCGGTTCTTTGCATGGTGAAATAGTCCTTCAAATTGATGGAGAATGTGTTATATATGGTTCTACATAGAACTGTTTTTACCATGGTGCCCTATAGCACCAAAAAACGTTCTTCTATCATTACGATGTCAAACTTGTAACAATAGAAGAACCTTTTTTAGTGCTATATAGAGCTATTACCCATCAATCTAAAAACAATTTCACCATGAAAAAACCATTTAAACATGAAATGGTTCTATATAGAACTCATGGTGCTAAATAGAATTATTGCCTTTACTAAGAAAGCCTTGAAGAACCATCTTTTTTAAGTGTGTGGAAATACAATCCTGCAAGCAATACTTGTTTACTGCAACCTGTTTATCCCCCTATGACCTACTGAACTGCAAGACCTTTTCTAGCCAGCAGATGGCAGTCCAGCCTTGCCATCAAATCCCTGTGGTTCGTTTAAGATCATTAAAGAGCTCAATTCATGGAAAATCATATCTTTTTGCTTTAAAAACCTTTGATGTAGTATGTAAGCATTAAAAAGCCTGATTAAAGGGATACTGAGAGATTGGAAGTGATCATGTAGATTGGAAATGGTTGAACATTTTTGGTATATAAAACCACACAAACAACATGATTGGACTACCAGGAAAAAAATAAATAAATAAAATACAAGAAATGTATGGGATGTGAGATGTGTATTTAACTTTAATGAGATATTAAAGTTAAAGCAGCACTATGTAAGATTTTGTTTTCAAAGACATAGTGTTACTCGGTCAGGAGGGAAAAACAAACATGGCAAAAATATGGTGTGCAGGTGCTGCTGCAAGTCACTCTGTAAAGCCTGAAATAATCATTTATAAGTCATAGGTGTTGGGTCAGATTTCACGGCTTCACAAATTTTTTCGGATGACGTCATACGTCGATCACATGCAGAGGCTCAAAAGGAAGGTCTGGCTCGATTTTTAGGTGTCAAATGCACAATCAACATTATACTAATGAAGATGCAATGACAATAGTAGAAAGTTCACTTACATCCTCAGAAAACACATCCTTCACCAAGTTTTGATTAAGTTCTCTTTAAATAATCTTTCAACATACTTGCAGATTCAGATTCATCCTCACTGGGGTCTGAAGCACAACTCACATAGCTAAATGTTCCTCAAAATGTAACTACATGCAGTTACACATTACCATCAGAGAGGTCTCCAAATCCCCAAAGCTACATAGTGTAGCTTTAAGCTCTGATTTGTGGCTATGCATACATTTTGATATGTGGATGCACCTGCACTTAGTCCTGGTCTAAACTGGACTGTTCTCCCAAAAGAACCTTTTTGGATGATATCAGAAAAGTGCCCTTATAAAGAATCCCTTCAGACTGATTGCCGTAGTGGATCTTAATACAAAGTTGCTAATTTACATCCCATAGCAGGTAATTGACCATAGGATTAATTTGAACAAAATGAGGACATATCATGGTGGACATATTACAAAGTTGTAACATGTTAACAGGTGTATGAAATCAAGCTCATAGCCATGCAATCTCCATAGACAAACACTGGCAGTAGAATAGGTTGTACTGAAGAGCTCAGTGACTTTAAATGCACTATCATAGTATGTTACCTTTGCCACGAGTCAGTTTGTGAAATTTCTGCTCTGCTGGATCTGCCCCGGTCAACTGTAAGTGCTATTATTGTTAAATGGAAGCACCTCAGAACAACAACAGCTCAGCCATGAAGCAGTAGTCCAATCAAATTCACAGAGTGGGGCCACTGAGTGCTGAAGCACTTAAAAACCACCTATCCTCTGTTGCATCAGCCACTATGGAGCTCTAAACTGCATCTGGGAACAACATTAACACAGGAACTGTGCATTGTGGGGATTTTCATGAAATGGAGCATGCCACCACTGGACTCTGGAGCATGTGTTCTCTGGAGATATGAGTCATGCTGGCAGTCTGATGGACCAACCTGAGTTTGGAGGATGCCAGGAGAATGCCACCTATTGAAATCCATAGTGCCAGTAAAGTTTGGTGGAGGAGGGATAATGGTCTGGGGCTGTTTTTCAGTGTTTTGCCTCAGCCCCTTAGCTCCGGTGAAGGGTAACGTTAATGCTACAGCATACAAAGACATTTTAGACAATTACATACTTCCAATTGTGTGTCAACAGTTTGGGGAAGGCACTTTTCTGCTGCAGCATGATTGCTCCGCTGTGCATGTAAGATTCCATAAAGACACTGATAAAGCCGCAAAGATGGGCCCACTCCATATTAATGCCCTTGATTTTGGAGTAGTATGTCCAACAAGCTCATAAAGGTGTAATGGACAGGTGTTCACATACTTTTGGCCATACAGCGCACTTTACATTATAAGACTATCCAATGTGACATTGTCAATAGACCATCAGTTAAGCAATTCTCTAAGAACAAGAATGCTTGTACAATGAACAGTCTTCTTCACATGATTTGAAGAGTGTGAGTTTCACTAGACTTTGCAGTGGCAGGTTAAAAGTTGACCTGTCATAATTAACTGCTAAATTCAGAAATTACTTTGGCCAAAGATCATCTTTTCATGTTCAAATAAAAAGAAAATTTCTGAAAATATTAGAACTTCTTCCAGGCGATATTGTAGACTAAACCACAGCCTGCCTGTTGATCATTGTTAATGATGTCAACCATTAAGATCCAGTCCTCTATCACGGGCCACAAGAGAACAGCTCTCAATGGTAATTTGGCAGAAATAAACAGCATCAAAA
Source organism: Colossoma macropomum (assembly GCF_904425465.1). Classification (NCBI taxonomy): domain Eukaryota; kingdom Metazoa; phylum Chordata; class Actinopteri; order Characiformes; family Serrasalmidae; genus Colossoma; species Colossoma macropomum. Next base: position 17,476,248 of record NW_023494784.1, on the reverse strand, counting down.
AGCAAAATACTTATGTGGTGCCCGTATCCAAATACTCAAATGATATAATTGATTTAGGCTCATATTCTGTCTAGTCTATCTTGGAATAATAATGATCATGAATCTCTCTGCTCTAAATCTGATCCTGACTACTGGATTACTGTACTTTGCGTACAGGGTGAAATATAGCCTTCAAATACAGCATCATACACTGTAGGCCTTATTTTGGATATTACAACAGACATTACAAACCAAGAAGCAGGCCTCAGAAACATGCAATCACAGAAAAAGTCTAGAAAAGCTAGAAGACACTTTCATTGGCAAATTATTAAACTAACAATATCCCTGTTAAATCATAGGCTACTTTTAATTTTAACAGAAAAAGCAATTAACAAGTGTTAAAAAGTCTATTAATGGATTACAACTGAATAATACATTTGACATACAGTTGAAAATGGTCTTATTTGCTACTCAAAGAACAAACAAACAAAACAAAAACAAAACAAAAAAAACAGTCTACTTTGAATCAGCTCAGTGTTTAGAAGGATATGCATACTTTATTAGATGCTAGCAAGTATAATCCTGTAGTAGCAGTATGGCCTTTAAAGAAACAATGGAAATTATTTTATAGTAGAAGGGGTTGCAGGTTGAAGTAAATACAATTAACATGGGGTTTTACCACAAGGGATTACATTTTTTAATAAACATAACTGAACTCTTGGCTTGGGATTGTGCACAGTAGGGTGCTAATGTTGAATGTGGTTGCTATTTGTCATTGTTCAATATTACACCAATGTGACTCATATCATTTCCTATACATACAATAAAGCCACTACTACTAGTTGTGGCACCACTGCTGCTACTACATCCATTGCTGCTGCTACTACTGCTATTACTACATCTACTACTACTGCTGCCAGTACCACTACTGCTGCTACTAAAATGTCTGGGATTTGGCATGCTCTGCCCCGCACCACCCTACTGCCAAAAACATGGTCAACCTACTACTGCTACTAATGCTGCTACCACCAGTACTGCTACTACCACTCCTACTATTACTACTGTTATGATAACTACTGCTAGTAATACTGCTACTACTACTTCTACTGCTGCTATCACCAACACTGCTACTACAGCTGCTAATACCACTACTGCTATAGCTATTGCTGCTGCTGCTACTACTGACATGAAAGTAAATACAGTTCTTCTGGTCTGTTGTATATCTTAAGTGAATTTTGGCCATTGTATATCCTAACTGATTTCTGGTACAAATGTCAAAATTTTGAGTGTTTTGAAATAATTACTCATTTTCTCTAAATATTAACTTATTATCTCTAAATAAAGTTTGAATTTGGTGTCTCGAAATATTGACTAATATTAAAATAACGACTTTTACTTTGATTTTGAATTAAGGTGAAATTCCAACATCTTACGTCGAAACAATAAATAGGCAATTATTTGGGGATACATCACTTAAATATACTAAGTCATTATTTTTGAGAATAATAATTATTTCGATATGTAGTTAAACTTTTGAAAACTGACATTGCAGACATTGCAAGTCAATATTAAGAGAAAATAAAAAAAAAACAGAGGTGGTCTTTTTATTTTATCTGGCGAAAATGGGCTTCAGAAAAATGTTTAATGTGAAAGTGAAATAAATCATAATCGTAAATGGACCCTTAGACTTTAACCTTCTTTAAAGTTATCAATTGTTTCATAATGTAAATGTAAATATACATAATGTATTTAAATGCATCCCTTCAGCGTTTAGGGAGAATATTTAAGATGTTTTATTCAGGCGGCCGCTGCGTTTAAGTGAGTTCATTCAGAGGTGTTTGAGTGTGTGAAGTTCACAGTCAGAGTGTGTGGGTGTGTATTGTGTGTGCGCATTGTGTACACTGTGTATTGTGTTTTGTGTGTGTGTGTGTGTGTGTGTGTGTTGTGCTGCTGTCTGTTGGGCTGGGATCGGAGTTTAAATATTCAAAATGGCGGACGGAGGAGCAGCGAGTCAAGATGAGAGTTCAGGAGCAGGTAATCATTACTGCATTTTACATATTCATATTCATATTCAAACGCTCTTTCTCTCAAGCCCGATAAGCGGAGCGGAGAGCGTAAACAAGCCGCTCTCCGGGCCGCGGCGGCGGCGGCGGGCTGGCGGCCGCTCGCAGCCTGTCGGCGGATCATTGAGCGGGTGTGAGGGGGAACGCGGCGGTGCAGGGCGAGGGCACATTAAAGGCGAAAATGCCCTCCTCTTTGTGTGATCAGAGCGGCGCCGAGCGCCTTACATATTCATATCGCCGACTAGCAAACGCGGTTTAGCATATTTTATTAGTAATCGGCCACATCGTACCGGGTTATTTGTCCCGGGCTCCAGCCAGCGGTTGTAGGATGATTTTTTCTTCTTCAGTGTTGTGAGGAGCTGGTGGCCGTAGCTAGCCGGGCTAATGCTAATCCAGCGGCGGCTTTGTGTTTTTGTATTGTGTGCTGGGAGCCTATGGCAGATAAAAGCTTTGCATATTCATTTCCTCGGTTGCGCGTAATGTTTACGGTCGTAAATGTGAGCCTGCCGAGCGGCGGAGGGCTGTTTGGGGTCAGCTACATGGCTGGAAAGGCTTTAAGGCTGATTTTTATGCCCATATTCCCTCTCTTGTGTCTTTGTGCCCCTCTGCAGCAGCAGCAGGCTTGTGGCCCCGTTGAGTGCGTTATTCATGCGGGCCTGTTGTAGAGCAGAGAAATGCGCCGTTCAGCATATTCACCATGAATCCGCCTCATTGTTGGAGCTCGGCACGAAACGTTTCGTGCTTATCTGCCTAAAAACGGCACGGATAGCGTTTGACTTAAAGAAACGCAGGCATCGAAACGTTTCTCTTTGTGTCAGGGGATCTTGACGAGGCTTCTTATTCGCCAGCTTCTTGATCCAATCTTGCCGTTCCACCTTAAATGGTGCAGCGATTATTATTATAACGCCTCAGGCGCCAGAATGTAACTGCTGCACCATTTAAGGTGGAACGGGAAAATTTGAACAAGAAGCTGGCGGATAGGAGGGCAGCTTCAGCCTCGTAGGATCTTGGACGTCTTTTTCTTTATTAAAACAGCAGTCTGATTTACAGTACGTCCATGTAGCAGTCAAATAAACATGTATTATGCAGATTGTAGCCGCGTTGCCAGGTGTGTCCTCGGCTACACTTGGGTTTTTAAGTTTGCTGCCGGCTTGTTGAATAGCTTGACTGTACTGTTAGCCAGTTTGACCGTATTGTAGCCGGACAGCAGCTGCTGATGCATATGTAGCAGGCCAGCTAGCGGCTGAATGCATTTCACTTCATTAGGCCTGACTAGCCGGGGCACGAAGCGGCTCCGCTCTCTGTTTCATAGCTGTTGTCTTGTTATATCACTTTAGATAGAAGCCTTTTTATCCAGAAATCATAGTTGGCTTCGCATATGCATTGTTTTTCACATAAAAGCAGACTTGAATAGACTTCAGGCTGTTGAAACGCGTTGACGTCCGTTTGTAAAACGTTGTCTAGATGTTTTACTTCCACAGCACAGACTACAATTCAACACTAAGCACAGACGAATTTGCATTAACTTCTCTCTCGCATTTTTAAAGGGACACTTCAGCCAAAATAAAAACATTAACGGTCGCTACCCCTGTTATAATCATGCCTGCTCGCTTCTTACAGTAAGATGTTCCTGGTTTAAAGACAAGGACCCCCTTCTGACGTATGTTGAAGGTGTGAACACATTTTGCCAAAGTGCTCTGGGGTGAATGCTTGGGGGCTTTTGAAATTCTTCAGCTGAATTATTCCTTTAGCAAGCACAGAAGTTCTGTCCCCAGTGATAGCTAGAACCACAGATCTTTTTATGTTTCTCGATCAGTGGCAGTGTGGATTACCAAGAGTTGTGGGATGTGTCTGCTCAGTGTATGCTGGGTACTGTAGTGAGAGAAAACTGAAATACAAAAATTGTGTGTTTGTCAAACTGTTGAGGGGGCAGACTACTGCATTACGCACCAAGTGACATGTTAAATGATGGTTCTAGGCCAGAATTTCCATTTACAGTCAGTATTTCTCTCTCCAATTGTAAATGTTTCATGTGCCATCTGGGAGAGAGTAACTGATTTCACTGTGATTTCTTCTCTCTCTCTCTCTCTCTCTCTCTCTCTCTCTCTCTCTCTCTCTCTCGTTTAAACTGGCTGCTTTAGCTGCATTGGGGGGAGGTGTTGGTTTGCGATTAAAGAATGCACAGGCTTAGGCCCATTAGCCTGGGGCCTCATTAGAAAGTCTAATTTTGGGAGGTGTCAGGGGAGAAGAAGAGAACCGCTGTCCTGAAGATAACACGTAGATCAGCTCAGAAAGACATTATGTTGTGTTTGTATTGAGCCTGGCTCGCGAGAAGCTGTGGCAAGCTGCAGCACGTTTGTGTGCTCCGTTAATAACTTATTGCTGTTTGCACGACAGAGGCTGGTTTAATTCATTCTTTATTTATTTTTTTTTGTCCCATGCAAAGGGAGGGAGTATTTAAAGCTACAAGGAGGAGTTGAAAACAAGTGGCAGCCCCAGCACTGAATGGTCTGAAACACTGAACAAAGGCCTACTAAAATGAACAGACAGAGCCATGAATGTAACCAGTAGGCAGCAGCAAAACCTCTAGCTTTTGTCAGTATGGGGTAATGGCATAATAATGTACAGGCTTGGAAAACTGATTGCACTATAGCAATGACTGTACATTAGTGATTGTGGTTTAACATTAATTAATAGAAAGTGTTTACATTTGATGCTCAATTAATTCTTATTTTCAACAGACATGAAAGGGAACTTGGCTGTGTTCAGTAAAAATGTGCCTCACTTAAAGTTAAATTATAAATCTAGACTTTAATGGGACAGTTTATTGCTTATTTAACAGGTTACATATGAATTGTGCAAAGTTTTGGGCCAAGTTTTTGCACAAACATATCCATGCTCTTATGGTGCTGTTTGTTTGATGTGTGGTAGACTTGGCCAAAAGCATGTAGACACTTTCAGTTTTACCTGGATTATCCTACGACAAATTTCTTGACTAAGAAAAGATATTGTACCTTATAATACTAACTAAATGTAAGAGCTTCCAAAACACTAATAGCCTTCAGAAGACCGTCGAATGCCTTGAGAGGCTTTACAAGTTTCCTTTAGTGGCTGATGTAAAATAACTAGGAAGGCAGATGATATGGAAACTGGCCCATGACAATATCCTTTGTTTTTTTTATGTACGTATCTGCCAATGCCGATACACAAACATTTACAAAATGTAGACGTTGTAACTAAATCCACCTGGTTTAGCATTGCAGAGAAATGTAACAATTATTTGTTGAGGATCACAGGTGAAAATAAAGTGCAGACATTTTAGCACAGTAGCCCGACATCACCTAAACATTCTGCCCTTCCAGATCACAATAAATACATAATTAAATATCAGTCAAATCTAAACATCTGTCTAATGCTGATATATATATATTAAAGTAAATATCTGCTCATGCAGATATGATTCATATAATATAACCTTGCTAATACCTTCATATTCAATATTTAGAATTTGCATGTCAGACTACTAAAACAAAGATGTGTACCAACATGTCAAATTGACCTTTACATTACGTGTAGCCGTCCTAAATAGATGCTAAATTATGTGAAATGCCAAAAACATAGCAATATTTGTTTTATGTATATTAGGCTTAAATGGTCTTGATGGCTATGATGTGCCCACCCTACCTTTTCCACTTGAAAGTGTCCTCTAAATTAATTCAAATGTGGAATTTGCATGTGATTAATATACTCTCAGCACTGTTTATCTTCTTTGTGGCATTCGGTCCTCCTTTCAATAAAACACTCCGCTAATGAGTTTCATATTTAAAATTCCATATTTAAAATTCTATCAACCAAGATATTTGCATAATATCATTATGCTGATGGCTTGTGAAAGCGTGGCAGTTGGGAGGGTTATTTTCTGCTCGTTTCAATGTTGTTTTTCACTTTGGCTTTGGTACAGTTACTTACTTTGAAGCCTAACTAAAGATGTGTAGTTGCCTGTCTTGTTGACTGTCTGCCTTTCCCCCCTATTTAGTCTAAGTCTGATATACAGTGAGGAGTCAGTGTGTTGTTTAGATTTTAATCTGTGAGAAATCTGACACTTGGAGGGGATGAAGTCTCATGTTTAGGGGTAAATGGAACATCTTTGAGACATTGAGGTTATCGTGGTACTCCAATTCACCCTTCGCACATTTTTTAAAAAGCTCCAGTAATTTGCCTAATAAAGTCTATGAATAAACATACACTTGCTGCGACACTCTGCTGGCAGAGTAATTTGCAAGAGTGAATTAACTTCTTAAAAGAACGTCTAATGGGATCTGAAGTTAATCTGGATATGCTAATCGCTACGCGTGTCCCATGATGGAATTATGCCTACAGAATTGGCTGGATTCGCTCGCTGGAGTGTTGAAGCCGTAGGGGGGCCATGACGGCGGCGCGGAATGTCGACTCGTTGTTGGACCAGCGCAGCGCTCCAAAGAGGTTCCTCTTGCGCTCTATGGATCCTAATAGTTTTTATTTCCAAAATCTTTGCCTTTTAATGCTCGCAGGTACCTTGTTTACCTGTCCTGCTAATTGGAATGCCTGCACTCTGCTGGTAATTGGGCCTGCGTGGGCTCCGACTGCACTGTTGTGCTGAGCTGTAGAGGTTATTTCTTTCCACCCTTCTTTTCCCTCCAAAGCCATCCAATTAATATGCTAATGAGCTGATAAATATTTATGAAAAATGTAAATTATGCAGAAAGCTTTCAGAGCGCTGTGTGAAATGAATTGCTTGCAGGACTTCAAAGTGTTCGCCGCGCTAACGAGGCAGAGGAGGATTTGCATACGACTTTAATCAGCTGAATACTGATTACGCTTCATTATGGGCGCTGCCAGCTGCACTCTTTGTTTCTGTTCCATTCCAGGGAAAAAAAAAAAAAGAAGAAAAAAAAAGTTTTTCACACTCGAGCTGTCGTGACGATCATGGCAGTAAGTGAGAGAGCGAGCGAGCGAGAGAAAAGGAGCGGCTGGGCGAGGAGAAGCGCTCTTCTCTGCAGGCTTTACTGTATGTTGGTGCGTTATGCAGCAGACCGTGCAGTAGTGCGCCTTTGTTGGTGTTTCTTTCCTTTCGGGCTCTGTTGGCGTGAGTAACTCAAACGGAGAAGCCTCTGCTGTTCAGAGTGGGCGAGTGCGACTCTCTTTGCGGTGTGTGAGGTGAAAGAGTTGCTGTGGATGCTCATGGAGACCATGCTGGAGAGAGCAGGTGCAGCTGTGGCTGGTGAGTGGGACTGTAACGGTGCGTGTGTTCGTTCTGAATGAAATCTTTTGGTGAGGAGTAAAGTACAGAGAGAGCATCTTTGCTAAGTAATTTGAGCTCTTTAATTTTTAAAAAAATGTAATAATGGTGTTTGAGCATCTCAGTGCAGATGTATGCTGGATATGGAGGAGCAATGGGGTTTTTATGCAGATATGCTGACGATCATATATATAGTGGTCATGATACCAGTTTTGAGTTTGATACCAAGTACAGTATTTTAATACTTGATACCAAAATGATATTGTAGCATTGAGGTGGGTGATAAGGCAAAAATGAAGGCTGCACGATACTAGAAAAAAACTGACATTGCAGTATTTTTTTCCTGTGATATATATTGTGATATGAAAAAAATCCACTTGAATTTGGAGAAAAATAATAATTCCAATAAAATCAATATATATTGATTTAAATAAAATAAAAAATAATAAAAAAATGGCTTTTTACTCTGGAGACTTTCTCTGAGTGCGAGACATCTTTTATTGAACTTTAATGCTATACAGTTGGTTTCAATGCACCAAACACAAAAGCAGAGCGCTGTGACTGCTCGTCTCCATGTTTCCAAGAACGCCTAAATCGGAATAAATTATGCTGTAGTCATGGCAAATGAGAACCGTGTGAGTTTCCTTTTGTACCAAGCAGCAAAAAAGTTGTAGCATGATGTGTTTGATTTAATTCGCCTTAAATGCACGTCCTGCAATGTGACTGAAGTGCATGTACACACATCGTGATCACGATGCTGAAACAATATATTGTGATGTGATCGTATTGTGTGATTATCGCAATACAATAAAATATTGTCATATTGGCCACCTCTACTATGGTAGGAAATTAAAAACCCTTCATCATCATCTGAATACTTAGTCTATTGGACTTACTACAGCTTAATTTTCAAATTCAGTCTCTTTGCCCAATTCAGCATATCCTGAAGGGAAGGTTAAGTGAGGCGAGGATGTACAGTATCATCTTTCATATTTTGTTTAAAACAAATAGAAAATTGGTTATACTTCTTTTGAGTTGCTGTTTCTAGGAGCATAAGGTCACGTGTGTTACTGAATACATCATGTTTTAGTTGCACTAGTGGACGTGTCTCTGTCCATCAGGGTCAAACTAGCATGCACAGGTTGAATGTATGCACAATAAAACATCAACGCAGTGTTAGACTACTGAAATAAAGACATGAAACTATTGAGAGTTATTGAAAGGGTTATTATTGAGCATCAGAGGTGTATCAAAACACTTAGCCCATGAATAGATTCACAACACTTGGTTCACTGTTTGGTGTGCTTATGATAAATTAAAAAAAAAAAGATCAATTATTATATAACGTTGCTGTCGGAACAAAAACTCGTATCTCCAAAAAGATAACTTTACAGGAGAAGGGAAAAAAACTTTTAACAGACATTAATAGAGCAATGATTTATTCTCAATCATTTTGGACGATTTCCACTGGACAAAATGTAAGAGGAAGCTGAAAATTTCAAATATCTCGGAATGAAAAATGGCAAAAATGGAGATACAAGGTTTTGTTCTGACAGCAATGATAATCATCTATAATCATGTTGTTGCACATCTTACTAACGTCACTAGAGCTGAGAGGCAAGAGGAGTGCTGGAGTGGGTTGTTAAGGTGCTGATCATTTACAAACTTTAGTGTTCACACAATGCAGTTGCATTAGATGGCATCATTAATAGCTGGTCCATTTTCTACAGTTCATTATCACTTTCACAATGCATTGTTAGACACTACTGAGTGCGTTGAACTTGGGATTAGAGTTGGAGTGATTTTACTTTTCTGATAGCGATATTGAAATCTTGAGTGTCGGCTAAAACTGATACCGATATTTCTTCTTTAAAAACGAAGCTACAAAGCTTTAAAATTAGCTAGTTTTAATTGAAGCACTTCAATTAAGCTACTCAGACACTCCACTATAGTGCAGGAAGAAATACACAGCTGACAACATCACATCACACATCACAGTGTGAGCGTGCTGTCTCAGGATAGGTTTGTTACAGAATCGGGTTTAATTTATTCACATTTTCCCCTCCGATATCTGATCCAGCATTTTCTGCTCACAGATACCCATCAATACAGAAATGACATCTTTATATTTGATACCTCCTGTAACACTGGTCATGTATGATGATGCGTGTTGAGTGTTTGTAAATACAGGCAGCATCATAAACCTAAACTTACCTAATGAGATACTATTCTACATTGGTTAGAATGAGGTGATAAAGGACGGTAGAGGTGATGGTCCAGTTCAAGTCTGTCTCTGTTTCTTCCAGATTCTAGAATGAGTAATCCGTCAGAAACGAGTAAATGTGCAATGGAGAGTGGGGACGGAAACACAGGTGAGTTACCTGGCCATTAGACTAGATCACTGTTCACCTGGTTTTTCACCTCTTGCTGTTTTAGTCAGTGTAGGTAGCTAATTAGCTGCTGTTTTGGTGCACTCTTAAATATAAAGGGTCCTGTTGTTGGCTTTGACATACCGTTCTACGGGAATCATTCATTTGGTAAAGATTGTGGAGATTCTTTAAACATTAGAAAGGTTCTTCAAACTCCTGCATCTCATTTACAAGATTGGGTCTTCAAAGAACCATCAATTGAAAGGTCCTTCAGGGAACCAAAGGTTGGTTCTTTTACGGCATCTCTCCAAAGGACTCACCTTTATTGAGAGTGTTGCACAGATTTTTCTGTATCCTGTGTTGGTTGTGTTGTGTTTGCCTGTTTAAATTCACATCAGCAGTTAACACAGAGCAGCTTTTTGCTTTTATGCTCATGTAGTCGCTACAGTGAAATCTCCCGTCATTAACGTATTATCCTCTGTGGATTGTGTGATGGTGTGATGTGGTTATTTGAGGATGTATGAAGGCAGAATGGGGGAATGCCTCTGAATATTTATCACAAAAAGCCTTTCGTTCTGAAAGAGAGGACACGAGGTGTTCTGTGTCAGTTGAAAGGGGTTTTTTAAGGCTGTGATCTATTGAGCGGCTGCCTCTTTCTCTCCCTCCAGGTGCCCAAACAAACGGACTGGACTTTCAGAGGCAGACGGTGCAAACAACAAACGCAATCACCAACGCACACGCACAGGCCCTGCTCCAACAGGTACGCTTCAGCTCTCTTTCTCTCTCTCTCTAACTCTCTCTCATTCACTTTTGCTCTCTCTCTCCTTGTAGCACTCTCTCCCTCGCTTGCTTTCTCTCTGTCTGTACCTCTCACAGGGTTGCTTTCTTCCTTTCTTTCTCTCTCTCTTTTTTCCTTTAACACTCAGACATTGTTCTTCCATAAGTTCTGTCAGTTTAATGAAACATGTATTCTGTGAGGTAAAAACTGAGGACTACGGAGGGACTATAGGAGTAAGTAGGACTAAAGACCGAGAGGAATGTAGTGATGTCCCCGGGGGTCATTGTTCTCCACTGACATGATGCATCCTGTCGGAGCGGCTAAACCGCTGTCTGACCCGCTCTATTATTATCATACCTGTGAATGACTGCACATTAATAAGCTCTATGTGTGTGTTTGGTACAAGGCTGGAACAAGGTGTGTGTGTGTGTGTGTGTGTGTGTGTGAGTGTGTGAGAGTGATCAGTATGCTGGATTTGTTGAAAGTGTAAAGATTGGAGCTACACAGACGTGCCAGTGAAAAAAGCAATGCTGCTATCTCCTTTTTACAAGGGAAATTAATTGTGCCCATATGCTAATTAGCTGCTCTGCAGTTGCTCGGAAACAGATGGTGGAGAATATGCAAATCTATGCAGAATTTGCATGCACTGCATAACCGTTTCTTTAATTAACATACCCCACCTCCCTCTCCCTTCACGTCTCAGAGGACCGCAGTGTATTTTTATCACCAGGGCCACTAGAGCATTTGGGGTTCACTCTTTTATTTCTCTCTCTTTCTCTCCCTCTCTCAACCTTCATTCTCTCACTCTCTCTTTGTCTTGCTCTGATTTTTCCCCTCTTTATCTCACTCTCTCTCTCTCTCTCTCTCTCTCTCTCTCTCTCTCTCTCTCTCTCTCTCTCTCTCTGAACTTGTCCCTTCTCACTCTTCTCTTCTTCCCTCCTCTTTTCTCTCTAGCTCTCTCTCTCTCTCTCTCTCTCTCTCTCTATTTTTTCATCCCTTTCTCAACATCATTTTTGTTCTTTTTCTTTTTTTCTTGCTCTAATTTTACCCCTCTTTATCTCATTCTCTTTCTCTCTGAGCTTGTCCTCCCCTCTTTCTTCTCTCCTCCCCTCCTGTCTCTCTCACTCTTTTTCTCTCACTTTCTCTCCTGCTTGTTTCTCTTCCTCTCACTCTTTCTCTTGCTCTCTTTTCCCCTCTGATTTCTCTTCTTACTCTTTCTCTCTTCACCCCCACTGTCTGCACCCCCTTCCCTTCATTTTTCTATCTCCTGTACCTGTAAGATGTGGAGGGTGGGTGTATATAATATCTGGATACCTTTCTCTACTATATATATATATATATATATATATATATATATATATATATATATATATATATATATATATATATATATATATATATATAAAATAATTATTATTTATTTTAATTTTTTTCCATTGCTCTTTTGTTTTAACAGATGTTTGTCATGCAAAATGACCACAAGGGCGGTTCATTTATCAATTCATTTGTTTCATTTCTCTGTCATACTGAAAGTTGCTTGGTTGCTTGCTGAAACTCGGCTGGTTATGGACGTTAAAGCTTTTGCTCAATGCAGATTCCTGGGCGGGTCTCGAATCCTCTTTCTGGAGCGTTTTCTGCTCTAGTCAGGGTGGGACGTGAAAGCTGGGGGTCTGTGCTCCAGGCCCTGACCCTGCTCTCTGTTCTGTCTTCAGTGTAAGTCAGAGGATTCGGCTGAGCTTCCAGCCTCCAGTCAGCAGGGCGCACTGCCCCAGACTCAGCTCATGTTGGCCGGGGGTCAGATAGCTGGAGTAAGTGGCACGCTGCCTGTACAGAGGGTGTCCATGCACGCTCACTCGATCTCACCACCATGTCCCCTCATATGACACAGTCAGCTCCCCTTTTCATCAGAGCCATTCTTTACTGTTTGAAGTGATGGACTGCACAGCCAGCACCTCTAGGAGGCAGATCTTCTTTAAGCTGGACAGACAGTAGAACAGTTGGTCAGCACTCACGATTAGGGCCTGACCGATATGAAGTTTTTGTGAACAGTTCTGACTTTAAGGAGCTAAATACTGCTAATTGGTAGTGTCAGCTGATATAATTTAATTTGGTCTAAAAAAATTAAGTAGACCCCAATAGTTTAGGTTGAATAATGTAGGCCTGTCACAATTATTACATGATGGTCTGTTTGCAGTTATTGTATAATTATTGCAATTTTTTTAGATAAGCCCAGTTTAATGTCATGTAAATCATATTGCAACAAGCATAGTGTGAGGCGGGTGTGTTTTCATTAGTTTGCTTGTTACAGAGAGTGCAGGGTATCATCTTTTGTTACCTACAAAGTAAACAGCTAGCAAAGCAAGATAAGCTAATAGGCCAGTTTTAGCTGCTTTAAACTTGTACTTTATTAGTCGCATTAAATGTACAAAACAGACAGTTGCATCGTAAATCAAGTTATTTATGTAACAAGTAATCGTCAGCTAAACTTTCATAACCATGACAGGCCTAATAATGAGTAACTGACAAAGTGTCAGTTAACTGTGAGCTCTGTTTATCCCTCAGAATTAAGCAGACTGTGTCTTTAAGACTGATATATGTAAATGAGGGCTGTCCTGATTGGCTGCCCTGTATTGCACTCCACTGAAAAGCAGTCCAAGCTGAAACACTCCTTATAGCTTCAGTGTGAGTGGGCGGGGCTACACTGCTGTAAGCTGAATAGGCGGATATGTGTAAATGGGTTGGTTTTTCTGACCACAAAAACAATGGATTCAAAATGTTTTTTCTGCTTCAACTTAAATATTGTGATGCGTATTGTATACATCAAATGTCTTCAAGCGTCATAATAATATATTTCTGCCATGTTGCCCACCCCTAACTGCACCTCAGTATTGGCTAATATTATCAGCCTTCTGATAAATCAGCCTTGCACTGCTTGTAATGCATGTCCTGTACTGCAGTGTGTTATACGGTCAGGAGTCCTGACAGAACTGTATTGTTGATCTCCAGCATGCACTGTACAGTCTTTGTTGGTCGTTAGTTTGCTGAATGACTTTCTGCATGTGTTCACCAAAGAATCGCTCATGCATTCATTCTGTGTCGAACCTCAGAGTCTGTTACTGTCCTCCGTAAAGGCTCAGTGTGCTGACCGGTGTAGATGAAGCTGTTTTGGGGTGTTGGTGAAATACTGGTCACAGGTTTGAGGCTGTGTGAGGGAGTGCATGTTAGTGTGGAGTCGAGCATGTGGTACTCAAGACCAGCATCGTGTCGAGGAAGCAATGCATTTCTGTTTTCATCCATGTGTTTTTTTTTTTAAAGTACTAAGTACATCACCAGCTTTGAATATCATATTAATTATAAATGTGTTATGAGCTGTAGTCTAATGAGTTTGACTGATTTGATTGTAACTAATATCTCTCTCTCGCTCTCTCTCTCTGTCTCTCTCTGACTCTCTCCGTCTCTCTGTCTCTGTCTGTCTGTAGTTGACTCTGACCCCAGCGCAGCAGCAGCTGCTGTTGCAGCAGGCTCAGGCGCAGCTGTTGGCAGCTGTGCAGCAGCACTCGGCCAGCCAGCAGAGCAGCACCACGGGAGCCAGTATCTCCGCCTCCGCTGCCACACCGATCACACAGATCCCCCTCTCCCAGCCCATCCAGATCACATCCGTAAGAGCCCTGTCAACTGTTATTTTACTGAAACATCTAACTTAATGTTCTGTTTTCACGTCTCTCTTTTCTATAGATGTGTATTTACATGATAACGAATGGTGAAATATGGTAAATGATAAGGCATTACTCTGTATGGAGGTTGTATTTAAAGGAATAGTCTGGTGGGAAAAAACAACACACAGGAGAAGAAAATGCAAAGTTTTCCCCTTACTTCATCAGCCGTGGCACGTGTGGTGTCCGATGTTTGCTTCTTTAGTTTTGCGCTAAAGAAAAACTTGTTGTAGGCAACAAGTTATGGAAGCATTGTGTGAACTGCATGCCTAATTCATCACACATTAGCCTCAAAGTGTGTAGAGTTAGCAAGTAATTTCAAATGGCATTGCTTATTTTATACATATATAATATATGAGTATATATGAAATATTATTTATATATATGTGTGTGTGTGTGTGTGTTTGTGTAAATATATATATGTGTGTATTTATGTCTATTTATGAATTTCCTAGACAATTGATTATTTATTTATTTGGAAAAGTTATTACCTGCAATAACAACCAGAGTTACTAACAAACTCAAAATTATCCTGGTAGTTACAGTTAAAAACTTAAGTAAGGCAAGTAGAAACACTCAAACATCAGTGTCACTGTTCTTTATGTAGGTAAGTATTCAGCATTTTATTTAGGTTATATCACATCTTGAAGGAATGGAGTGCATGTGTGTGCATAACTGAGGCTTAGGCCTGTTTTATGCTCTCTTGTGAATGACCAGAGCAGTGCAGGTTTTGAACACTTCTCTTTCCACCACATTTTTCACTCTTAATTTTGCAGTTTTCAGTGCATCTCTAAGCTTTCTCATAGACATTTAATTCTGAAGAAAAAATACTTTTCTGTCAGATTCATTTAGCTCACGATTCAAGTTTTCTAACCTTCTCTGAACGTGTGTGCATTTGGATTAGTGCCCCAACATTAGTTCTGAAGTAATATTAGAGGGTTAGGTGAATGTTTTCTACCTTGCTATTGCTCAGTTGCATTCAAAGTATTGATCAATAAGTGAATTTCCCGCAATAAATTAACAAATTATATAAATAAAAAAAATGATGATGGTGTCCCTTTGTCCTTTGGAGACCTGTGTGTGTATATATATAGGCATCAACATGAGTCAGATTTGACCTATTTTTCAGACTGATTTTTGATGACATGGCTGTTGTACTCTGAAGGAGAAGATTGTTTAGATGACGCTGACCCAGTGTGATTATAATTAAATGTTATAATTGTGTAATGGGGTTATAAATGACCAGTGAACCTACACATGCCTTCTGAGTTTTTGTATGTAATGTTAATCATGGTAAAGAGTTTTTTTGTTTTGTTTTGTTTTTTTTTTATCTTTGTCTTGTAACTCCCTTTATGTACCTCTTTTCTGTGCATGTATTTAAAATAGATCATAGGCCGCTTTCTATAAAACTATTTTGTGTAATAGTTTGTGTGATACCTTCAGGTGAGAGAGGTCTTAGAAGCATTTGACATTTCAGACATCTGGTTCCCATATTCACTACTGTGAACAATTCTCAAGTTTCTCTAGAATGGCCCATTTCTATCAAACCACACCGAATGACCATGATTTAAATTTTCTACAGAAATTAATAAAAAAATCCAGGAGAATTCCCCTGTAAAGATTTATAGCTATGCAATGTACTTTTGTCCTTTTGTGTGCCCAGACATTTGGAGTAAGGAGAAATAATTGAGAAAAAAAATTACCAAGACGTTGCTTGAAATGTAGAGACGGCAGCTCACAGTGTAAAGTGCAGTATACAGAGAACTCTGCAGCTGGCAGTATGTGTAATGAGTGACGTGTTTCTCTCTGTTTGTCTGTATCTTGCAGCAGTTGCAGCAGCTGCAGCAGCAGCAGCAACAGAACCTCAACCTTCAGCAGTTTGTGCTGGTGCAGCCAGGCCACCCCATCGCCACTCAGCTGCAGCCGGCGCAGTTCATCATCTCGCAGACGCCGCAGGGCCAGCAGAGTGAGCACTCTGTCCTTTCAGCCTCCACACAGCACTGTATACAGCCAGCCTTCTTCAGCTTCTGCTGGCCTTTACTGATTTCCTTTTTAATGTGTGTTTAACAGGCCTCTTGCAAGCCCAGAATCTTCTAACTCAACTACCTCAAAGCCAAGCCAACCTCCTGCAGACTCAGCCAAGCATCACCCTCACCACACAGGTTGGAAAACTGACATTACATTTTACAAATTAAAGGCCTAAAATATTAAGATGACTTAAATTGGAATTTACATGGTACAGACAGGTGTCGGTTAAAAAAAAGAAGTGTTCTTCTGTGGCTTCGCTCTGAAAAAACTTTTTCAAGAGTACATAATCTTGGTCTTGACTTCATTTGTGCTGTTACCTTTTAGCCCGCAACACCGACACGCACGATAGCAGCTACCCCAATCCAGACCCTCCCCCACAGCCAGACAACGCCAAAGCGCTTGGACACCCCCAGCCTGGAGGAGCCCAGTGATCTGGAGGAGCTGGAACAGTTTGCCAAAACCTTCAAACAGAGGAGAATCAAACTGGGCTTTACTCAGGTAAACCGCTACATACACACACATCACATGCATACATATTGGCTTAACATGTCACAGCCTGGAGCATGAAGTGTCTGCTGGGATCTGCATAGTCCTTGACTTTTACCTAAAGTGTTGTAACAAATTGTGTATGTAAAAACAACCTGGAAGTATAGAAAACACACCCTAATGCAGTTCTGTTTTTACAAGATAGATCTAGGCTGATCAACATGCCAGACAGAGCCTATTAAACAGGCTCCTCCAGTAGTATATAATTTGGCTTTATAGTTTTGGTTTTAAGTTAATTTACCAACAGATTCACTGTAAATCATACAAGGTAAAGAACATATTACTTGAATATCTGCTACAACCTTCGAATGTCAATGTTTAAGGTAGAACGTCCATAAATAATATTAAACTCAGTGTGGAAAGTGTATTTACTCCATCACCAGCTTAGAGCTGACAACACTGAAAATCTTCTATTATATATATTCTGCTGATTGCCTGATTAATAATATAATCGATAGTGATAGTAACAGCCCTGTTATCGTCCACTTCACTACACTGTGTAGCGTTCTTATGGATCTCTGTAATGGAATTTCTCTTTGAAAGGGGGATGTCGGCCTTGCTATGGGAAAGCTTTATGGAAACGACTTCAGCCAAACCACCATTTCTCGCTTTGAGGCCTTGAACCTGAGCTTTAAAAACATGTGCAAGCTGAAGCCTTTGCTAGAGAAATGGCTCAACGATGCAGGTATGTCTCTACTCTGCCCCCCCTCTCTAGCTCCAGATTGACCTAGCATGATGTGAAGAATGTTGGATAGGATATGGAGCAGATTCCTGTCATAGCCATCTGTAGTTGAGGGTTTCCCGCGGGTCAGCTCACTGCTGAACTTGCATAACTGCTAGAACACTAGAAACACATTTCACTGCTTCACTGCTCATTTTGGTGAAAACTAGACTGTGTCTAGTTTCAGCAGTTGAGTTTGGTTTCATATTATTTTTAATTTATGGTGTATTTAATGTAGCGTTGATTTGGGGGGCAGGGGGGTCTCAAACTACACATCCGGCCTGCAATACAGTTTCATACAGCCTGTCACACATTTACAATTTATCCTGAAAAATATACGTATTTCAGTTTTCTGAGTCCACAATATAATATTTACACGCCCGAGAGGTACATTTTCTTTATATACCGGGTACTGTGGCTGGTTACCAAATATAAGATTTTAGGCTATTCAAATGAAAACTGACAGAGCATGAATTCTGCATACTGGGTGGGGATGGCTGTAATTAACCTCTAACTAACTTAGCTTTTATACTAATTTAGACTTAAATCTGCAGTCATGGATTCACACAGGACACAGTAGTAAATACAATGAGGCAGAATTCAGAAATCAATGTAATTATTAATTGAATCCCCTGGGAACACAGATTTATCCACTTCGTCAACATTTTACTCATAAAAAAATTCTCTTACGTTCAGCAGGAAAGCCCCATATAATTCTGCTGTTAAAATGAAATTTTCTGAAAACTAAAATATTTATTAAAGGCTTTGTATTTGTACCACTGCTAATAACAATAATAATGATAACAAAAAAATGTGTAGTTAGAAGTAAAACTTGCATAAAATTATTCTTCACTTTTTGTACCACTGCATTTTTTCTAACCAGCCCCTGTTAAAGAAGACTACCTGGTTACTGACCCCCATGTAATTTGAGTTTAAGACCCTTTTGCAACACCCGCTGTGTGTGATAAACTCACATAACTCAACTTTCTCTCTTTCCACTGAATAGTAACGTGTCTCGCCTCTCATGTCTAGAGAGGTGCAGGATTGAACTGTAGCCTCAGGTACTTATATCCATCCTTGTGTGTGTTTGCGCGCGCTGTGTGTGCAGAGAACCAGACGTCAGACCAGGCCCTGTCCAGTCCCAGCTCTTTGGGCTCCCCTGGGCTGGGCATGGAGGGCCTCAACCGGCGTCGCAAGAAAAGGACCAGCATCGAGACCAACATCAGAGTGGCCTTAGAAAAGAGCTTTCTGGAGGTGAGTGATATCTTCTATTAGAACCACACTGACTCAACACTACTAGCCTTTACTTCATAATTTGATATGATACTTTTGTAGATGAATTATGAAACTTTAGAGCAAGTCCTTAACATAAGCCTTCAACTCGCAGTGACTGTCTCATGTTGAAAGGGCATTTGTGGTGTCTTTGCCCTCTTCAAGCAGAACCAAAAACCTACCTCTGAGGAGATCACCATGATCGCCGACCAGCTGAACATGGAGAAGGAGGTGATCCGTGTGTGGTTCTGCAACCGCCGGCAGAAGGAGAAGAGGATCAACCCGCCCAGCAGCGGCAGTGCCGGCAGCACCCCCATCAAAGCAATCTTCTCCCCCTCCACACCCCTGGTGCGTTAAATAGATAGATGTAGTTATATATAATAAATAGACACATAATTACACATACGACACACATTTACACATACTGTCAGTGTGAAAATATGAAAAATATAACATGAAAAAGTGCTGAAACCATGTCACTAAACTGATGTTGGTATAGATGTCTCCATCCCATTCAGAAATTCTAAGTTTAATGTCTTCTGTTGCCTTTGTTTTCTCTAGGCGCCTTCCACGGCCAGTCTTGTGACCAGTACCACCCCGACTACACTGACTGTAAATCCTGTTTTGCCTCTCACCAGCACAAGTGTCTCCAGCATTGGCTTCACTGGTAAGCAGCATCATAGACCAGAAAAGTGGAGACTAGGATGCAGCCAATGTATCATTTAGCTGGTAATATTGATCTGTATTAAAGTTCTACACCTTTGTAGGCATTTATGCTGAGGTTTTAATAACAGGTAATTTGCGAGGGGCTTTTTTAAATTAGACCAAAACAAAACACTTTAAAGGGCCCATGTCCTAAATTTTCCTTGTATTTTATTTTTTCACCAAGGTCTCGTTTGTAATGTTTATAATTCCTATTTACACAACAATTTTCTAGATCCTTTAGATTTAAACTTGCTGGTTTTTGTTTCTCTGCATTTAAAGCAGACATGTGTAAATGACCTCTTTTCTGATTGGCTGCCCTGCATTGTGCCTCACAATGCAGTTGAGGCTGAAACACTCCTTATGACTTCAGCATGAATGGGTGGATGTAAACTGCTGTAGCCTGACTAGGTGTAAATGCATTGCTTTTTGTGATGCCTCAAAAACAAAACCAAACAGATTTAAAATGTTTCCATATATGAAACGGTACATTTTGAAGCTTTTAATTTTCCTTCCTTCTTCCATGTTAAGGGGCTTTTAAAATTGCTGTTGTTTGAGAGGTCAACATTGTGAGAATTCATTTTATCTACTTATTTTAAGGTTATTTATAAGCAGATTCTTTCTTTATATGTTATTTAAGACAGTAATTAAAACTGTTGGAATCTGTTTAATTTTTAACCATATAAAGGTTTGACTTCGTTGGTTGTTGGAATTAGTGGTTCCTTAAAATCAGTATTAGGAAACTGTTATAAAATGTCAGACCCTAGTGAACCCACTGCCCGGCCCTTTTTCCAGGCACGCCTGTGGGCTCGGCCTCCTCCAACACTGCGTCCGTCATCTCCTCTGTTCCCGTCGTTACGACTGCAGCCTCGTCTCCTTCACTCAGCCCCTCCCCCAGCACGATGCAGGCGTCCTCGGCTGAGTCTTCGACGTCACAGGAGCCGGCGACTACGGTGACCCAGGCACCATCCTCACTGGCCAACACACTGGGCACAGGGCAGGTGATGGTGGCGGCACCCAGCTTGTCAGCTGCACTGCAGGGGGCCGCCCAGCTTCCCACCAGCGCAAGTTTCGCCGCCATGGCTGCAGCTGCTGGTCTCAACCCGGGCCTCATGGCCTCCTCACAGTTCGCTCCTGGGTATGTAGCTGTGTGTGTATGTATGTATCACAAAAATGAATGTATTTTTGCAAAAAAATAACCCTCACTTATGTTACAGTGCTAATGTGGCTAACGTAATGAAAGCTTATACCCCTTAATACTCTGTGACTATAATGTTGTCCATAAAAAACAAAAGTACAAACAAAATTCAGACTTCAGGATGGCTGCTACTACTGTTTTAGCTATGCAGTGTCCATGTTTATAGATAACAGTGTACATATAGTATCAAAAACCATATAAGAAAGTCTGTTTGACATTACTAAACAACATCACGCAGTTTGAGGCAACTGAGATGATTTAAGCGTGCAGTGTGTACAGTGTTAATTGGTGGAGTATAAGCTTCTCTTCTTTCTAGGTTACTTCAGCCTCTTAGCTCCAGTTCAAAACTACGGAAACAAACTTCTCCTTTAACGAGTGTTGGCTAATCAACTACATTAGGTGAAAGGAAAACGTGAGATCGCTTTAACAAAACTTAAGTAACTGCAAATCAGTATTTAACGTCTTATTCTCCAGGGTATATTTTGGTTTGTCCATCTGAATTTACATGACCAAATCGTAAGGCAAATTATTCAGTAAGAAATAAATGTACATTTTTATTTATTTATTTATTTTTTGTAAATGCTCCCCTCAAATTAACAGAACGTGTTTTATGATCATACACATATTGCTATACGCTTACAATTTACTGCTGAAAGCCAAAAATCTTAGACGCTCTTTGTATTATTTTATAAAAATAATTTTTACGGAGCAGATCACTGAAGAGACACCATCTGTTTATAGTGTATAGCCCAGATTTGTGGAAGTTCAGCTTCTTCTATTATGAGGGTTTTAAATTACATCACCCATCTATTTGACTGGAGACAGTTTCAGCTCTCATATGACACCCA
Organism: Colossoma macropomum; assembly: GCF_904425465.1. Lineage (NCBI taxonomy): Eukaryota > Metazoa > Chordata > Actinopteri > Characiformes > Serrasalmidae > Colossoma > Colossoma macropomum. The sequence continues at coordinate 17,454,753 of NW_023494784.1, read as the reverse complement.
CCTTTTGAATGTAGCTTATGGAATATGAAAGTTATGAAGAATATGACAGTGCGTTTTGGATCCACCAGTGGTCTCAAGGAGTTGAAGAGGTTAAAATCAAGCAGTGGACCAAAATGCTTAATTTTTTAGTCAGTAGAATTACTGAAATTGCCTTTTGTCTTTTGTTTGTGCTGTTTAGTGGGGCTCTGCTGAGTCTGGCTCCTGGTGGTTTGGGCAGCGCGTTGAGTCCAGCACTGATGAGCAACAGCACCTTGGCCACTATCCAAGGTGTGTGGAGCGGCAAGTACACCTATCTTTTCCTTATCGCTCTGCATGGCTTCAGCAGCTTAAGATTCACCTGTATCGCTAAGAATTATGGTAATGGTAATGATGCAGTTTGAAATGGGCCAAATTGATTACTGCAATCTGAAATGTGTTCTGACATGGTGTTCAGGTGTCATTTATAGTAGTTTTTGTGATGAAATTCATTCTTCCATTTACTCTGCAGTAAATGAGTGAAATGTCTTTAAAAAAAAACGTGCTTGCCTTTTGCCATATTTGGAAGATTAAATCAGAGACCCCTGGCCTTTTGTATAGTATTTTCAAATCAAGAAAGGCTTGTTTATTGACCTATACACGCTCTGACCGCAAACTTCTTCTATAGCTGTTATGAGGTTGCACAAGCTTTACAAAATGTTGGCAAGAACCCCATTCAGTCTAACGAGAAGCAGAACACAACATAAATTTCTTGGATGGACTGCTTTTTAAATGAGGTACAGTGTAGCCAATCTAAGCAGAACTCACTTACATCTATTGGTCTTAAAGTCACAGTAACAAAAACAGGCTATTCAATTCATTTAATTCATAATATATTAAGAAATAAAGACGCTGGAAAATGTTCATGTTAAAAAGAATTATGATCGTTTTTGATACATAGAAATTAGAAACACAGTGTTATGTAGCAACTCTAGACTGATATTGTGGATTGATGTCAAATAGTTTAGTTGTTTCAGAAAAATCCATGGGCTCGTGAGTTCTTGACATAAAGCCTTTCTAACCTAGGAAAAGTCGCTGTGTAGGACGCTTTGTGGACAGACCATAGATGAATTAGCTGATTATTTGAATCAGGTGTGCTGAAGCAGTTTGAAATAAACCTATGTAGTTCATAGTTGCTCAGTGAAGTAACTTTAATTCTCTTCTTCCGTAGCTCTGGCATCTAGCGGGACTCTGCCCATCACCTCTTTGGATGGCAGTGGTAACTTGCTGTTTGCCAACGCCAGTGCCGGGAGCACGCCCAACCTGGTGACGGCGCCCCTCTTCCTGAACCCCCAGAACCTGTCTCTGCTCACCAGCAACCCGGTCAGCTTGGTGTCCGCCGGTGCGAGCGCAGGGGCCGCCGGAGCCCTCAACCTACACGTTGCCGCCGATACCCACCACAATGCTGTCACCACGGCAACCGTGCCCGCCTCCACAATCACCACCGCCTCTAAGGCCCAGTGAAGGCTTTGCCCATTCTCTTTCCTCCTTCTTCTTCCTCCTTTCCCCTCTCCTTTTCCTCATCAATCATTATTTAATCCCTTTGCTACCACCAAAAAGAAACTCAACAAGAGGTTTTTGTATTATTATTTTAGTGTTTCTCCTTTTTCATACTTCCTTCATCCATTTTGTTTCAAACGATGTACTTTTTGGACCTTGTTGCCTGCTTTGATTTTTCAGCAACAACCTTCACGAATGTTGGCATTACTAGAGAGCCTGGCGTAAAAGATAGCCGAAACGGAACTGTCTCTGGACTGCACGCTTGCTCGCTCGGTAATGCAAAGACGTGTTCGCTTTGAGTGAGCTCGCCTCACTCACTTCACTCCTTTTTTTTTTTTGCATTTTTATATCTTCCTTTTTGGTCCTAAACACTCCTAACCAAAAATGTGTACTGATATTGTTTACTTGTCGAATCATTGCTCCTTACTGATAGCGTTAATAGTCTTTGTTGTGATCGCCATCATCACCACTGAGGAAGGTGTCTTGACACCTCACGATTTGAAACGTTTCTTTTTTAAAGGCGCTGCTTTGCAGGCCTTTTGGACGTTCATATCAGATCTTTCTAGAGCTTTTCCTTTGGCTTCCTGTGGTTTCTTTTTTATCTAATTCAGCTTTAGACTTATCATTCTCACTTGTGGTTACAAGGCTTTAAAGGAGTAATAAGTGGCTGCGATTACGGTTTCATTGCTTTAAGGAATCGTTTGACTGGTCTCTGTCTGGAAACACTGATTTATCGAAGAAAAAAAATTCTCAATACTTAGTAGCAGAGGTTTTTTTTTTAAGCGTACTCTAGGGTGGGTCTGAAGCGTGGACCCTGAGTTGGGTGTATTTACAGAATACTAATAGCTTTAAAGGATTGCGCAAGCAGTCCATCAACAGAGGATGCTTTTTGAGCGGGTGATGGGTCGCCATGTAGATCACGCACTGAAAGCTCCTGGAAACTGTTGTGCTACTGTACGTCATCGGGGCGACCGTGCGATGTCTAGACTGTGACCTGTATTCATCCCAAATCCGTCAGCCTCTTAAGGTCTTCCCAACACAGGGTGTGCTTTCTGTGTGGTCTCCTGGGTTGGTCTAGGTCGTACAGGATGATGCCACCAAACGCGTGGTGGGTGACCTTAACGTTCAGAAGGCAACCCGGCCCAGGAGAGGAGAGGTTGTCCTCTGTCCAGGAGAATTTTTAAGGTGTTTGTTTTTCTACTTGTGCACAGTACCTGTACCAAAAAAAACTGGATTTGAGAACTGCAGTCTGCCTGTTATTTAAGGAAGAAATTCATCACGCTTTTGAGGAAGAGGTTCTTTTTATTTTCGAGGCCTTTGGCAGGCCTCTCTGACGAGATATACCAAAAATATTTGTTAAAAACCTTGTTGCTGTATATTACCGTTGTAGCGTAGCGTAAGTCTAAATATTTATGAGCGGAGAGGCTCTTGGTAGACCACAGGAAAATATGATAATGCAATATTTTGAAGATCATTTCCAAAGACAAAACTTTCCTTTTTTTTTCTTCTAGTTGAGATGGCTCTCCCTGCTCTGCTCTGTCTCGTCAGTGCAGCTAACCAAAAATAACCCGAGTGGATGGGGAGGGTGGAGTTTGTAAAAGGTTCGGAGGCGGTCAGGACACACATGCTGCAGCGACGACACCCCAAAGTAGCCTGTCCGCCTCCAGGTGGTTGGTGAAAAGTCTTTGTGAGTGAGAGGGAGGAAACTGGAGAGGTTGCCCTCCCTCTCCCTAATAAAGTTAATATATTTGAAAGATGTTGGTGTGAGTGGATGGAAGCAATGCTAGTGCATTTGTTTGCCTTACAGGCTCTTTCTTGGTTTCTTTTTTTTTATTATTCGCTCCCCTGTGTAGCTGTGTTTTAATTGGTTTGATCCTTGGTAGACTGAAGTATCCACTATGGAGGCAGGTTGGGACCATTGTTCGGAGCTTTAGCAGGGCGGTCTTGTTGTCCCCTCCCCCCCCCCTTACCAATGTAATTCAGCCATGACGTAAAGCTTGAACCAAAGTCGTTTTCTCGCTAGCTGCTGTGCCTGTGGGGTCCAGCGAAGCGCTGGCCACACTATCACTACTCTACACTACTGATAAACTTCCTCATCTCTTACTTCTCCCACCCACAGCTCATGGTGAACATAGTAAAAATGAACTGTGTGTTCAGCTTTAAAGTGAAATATATAGCGTAGTGCAGTGCTGACTTGTTTTAGCCCTTGATATCAAAGCATTGAGCGATCCAAAGACAAAGGAAGGGCCTTGTCTGTAAGTGCTGTTTATTCAGAGTCATCTTCTTACGTTCTAGGTTTGATGCAGTCATGCTGTAATCGACGGGCTTTGCTGAAGCTGCTCTCCAAATATCACACAGTTCACTGGATTCCACTCACATTTTTAATGATCTTGTAGCATCTGGAACCTGTGGAATGCAAGAAAACGCTCCACTATTTGCCCTCTGGGTACTCGCACACGTCGCTCTGAGCTTGGCACAGCACTGGCGCACTCCCATAAGGCTGTAACGGTACATAATTGTGGTGTACTGAAAGAGTAAACCACTCTCTTCTTAAGCATTCGTATAGAAAAGGTACAGTCAGGACTCTTATTTTGTATTTATTTTTTTTTTAAACAGGCTGTTTTTCAGGCTGCTGATACATCCTTGGTTCTGGTCTCCAAGCGCAGTAGCATACATGCTTTCCGTTTCAGAGCACAAGTGCTGTCAACCAGACCATGTTAATGAAATTGAGCTCTAAGCATGTACTGATTGTACCTGTAAAACCTCACTGGCAGGTTGAATCTGAATTTTGCCTGAACAGGCCAGTGCTAGCTCCTTTTTTATTTTGCCCCTATTGCCTAATCCATTACTGCCCTGAATGCTATCCTCAAACTGTTCCTATCGACCTGTCGGTTTCTCACATTTTAAAACTTCTGTTATATTTTTTGTTATTTGAATTACCTCATCAGCACTTAAATGGAAGGTTCACTTTAAACAAAATGGCACCAACAGACAACTCCAGAATGTAAAAGAGCTGTTAATTTTTCAACTGTCCTTTTTTTTTTCTCTCAAAATTCTCAGCAATGCATTCTAGATACACATATAATAAATAACGTCGAGTCAAACTACTACTGCTATTTCAAGTACTACTACTTATAGGGTATCTCCAGGTTAACCAGTTCTTATTTTATTATCCTACTTGCCAAAGTAAATAGGCCTTTGTCTTTGCGGCTGGGTTGATGTCTTGTTGCTGCTCACTCTGCTGGTTCTGTTCCCGAGGCCGCAACATGGCCCTCATGGGATGTGTAGTTTTATGTGTAGGTAATGTATCTCGGTTGTTTTAACGCAGTGGTTTGGTGACCGGTGGTGCCGGGACCATGGGAAGTTACTGAAATATTTATCTGAGGAACGACTTCAAAGAATTAGAGAAAGAACTGTTGTGTTTTTTTTTTCCCTTTCTTTTTTCTAAATTCTATATATATACGCATATGTAATATACTCATATTTTATATTTGAACTATTATCAGAATTGAATGTAGTGTTTTGTCATGCTTATTCACAAAAACAGAGAAAAAGGCTAAAAAAACAAACAAAAAAAAAAAAACTTCTTCTTTTTATGATAGCAATTCTGAAAAACTCTCAAGACCAAAAATAAAGACCACACCCCTTGGAGGTGGGATGGCTGTTGTTTAGGCCCCTCCCACACTGAGATACAGTCTGTTATTGGGAGGGGTTTGGTGCTCCCAGCTTTTACTTTTGCTTAGGAAACGGACTCGAAAGCACCTGATCTTAATTTTTTTTTTAACAATCATTTGAACTTATTTACTTCTGTTGCCTTTAATTTGTTTTATATTTTTTTGTATAGCATGAGGGAGCAACATCACTGGCTTTCTTAGTTTAATAAAATTAACTTATCCTTATCATTTATGCCTTACTATTGATTTTAGAAGATTGATGCATTGTAGCAAACTGTAGTGCGGGTGTGTCATGTGAGTGGAGTTTATTTTTGCGTGCGCGTTTGTATGAGTGAACGAGGATACATCCTAGCATGCTTCTATGTCTAACTCACTCGGTGCATATCGACCGTTGAAATAACGCTGTGAGTATTGGACTTCTGTTGTTTTTTATGTTTGGACATAGAAATGTTGCTACCTATTTAGGTGTGACTCGAGCAGGTTGGAGACCTGCTGAAAAAAGCTTTATTAATAACCTGACTCCAGCTGTTGTGAAGGCGAAGGGGTTATCTTAGTTCTTGGTGGTGGTGCATTTGCTTTCTGAGGTCATTCTGCAGAGTAGAATTGGTAACACTTTGTTTAAAACTTGCTGCATAACACTGACGTAAACATGCCACAAAGAGGTCATATGCTGCTATGACAAATATAAGAGTGTCATGTTACCATAATCGATAATTGTCATGACTAACATCATGATGGCTAACTAGACTTAGGAAACTACACTTTAAATAAAAACTAGCATGTGTGGAACCCAGTAATGTAATAATTTCCCAAAGATTTTTTACTATAATATTTTGTGCTTAACATGGTCGAAAAAGTAATAAAATGTTGTAAATGTAACAACGTGCTCTATAATGTAATACGATGTGTAAACTGCTAATGTAGTATTTTTTTCTGTAATGCTAATGTAATTTTTAATTATATTATTGGGAAACTACTCTATTTACAAGTTGATAATATTTATGTTTTGCAGAATGCACAAAAGCACTGTAAAAGCCTTTTGGCTACTGCTCTTTAAAGTGTTACATCATCCATTTTAGGGGAAAAAAATAAGACCAACAATCCCAATAATGTAATAAGATACTACTGTAACATTCATTATATTATCAGTTTAGACGCTGAGTATTATTGGCCAAGTCATTACATTACATTATTTTTGACCAAGTTCAAAATATTATTACGTATCATTTCTGGGTGATATTACAATATTGAGGAATTATTACAATATTGGATTCTACAACATGACATGAGCTGGCATGACGATGTCTGTGGCATTGTTATCTCAGTGTTATGTGTCAAGGTTCAAGTAAAACATTACCATAGAATTTCTTGATCAAACTGCTTGGAAGTAGGAGTTCTAACAAAAGACCAGCTGAAACATGTGGGGAGAAACGGATCTCTTCAGAGCATTATAGCAGATTGATGCAACGGCAACCACTTGTATGCTTTTTAACCTGTGTGATTTAGGGTGGTATTCCGGCGGATTGGATCGATAGCACTTCTGCAGCAGATCTATTGCAGTGTTAGTTGTGGAGAAGTGGTCTGAGTGGGTGATTAGATGATTCCTTTGGCTTTCGGAATGACTGTTTGTAGCCGTGTAGTTTCTGGCTTGTGTTTTGCTGCAGTAGGCCTCGAGTCTGTTGCTAGGGAAAAAAAGAAAAAAAGACTAAAAAAAGACTGGCAGAAGTTGTCGTGCACCAGATGGGAGGGCTAGCTGGTCTGGGTAAAGGAGCTGTTGTATACCTCATTTCTAACTCGAGACAGAGTGAAAACTTGCTTTAATCTACTTTGAAAAATGAACTAAAAAAAAACAACCCTGTCCTAAAAGAGAAGCCTGCAGACGTCCATTTAGTGCACGGGGTGAGGATCTAGCTACGGAGACATGCGACACACATGTACGCTCGTGAGCGTTAGGACTCTAGGTTTGTTTTAGTTGCGAACCTCATATTTATTTTACCCCTGAACATATTTGTCTTTGTAGGTAACCTTGTAGTGTATTTTTTATGATTTGACAATCGTCTCTTTTAACGTCTTTCTTTTGTATGAATGTAGCTACAGGGTTTCTTTTGTATGTGAGCGAATATACATGCTGTCTGTCTCAGTCTGCTAGGCCTTCATCCTTTCTGTGGTAACCAAAGACTTCCAAAGTGATTGTATGGACTAAACTGTCTCTCCTCACTCCCTGCCTTTAGCAATGGATTCGACGTCACTCTGTTACACCTTCAGCTGGGTATCGGTCAGGGCGTGAAGGACAGGGAGGGGCAGGCTTCTCCAAAGGACTTGTAAAATTAACCCCTCGTGGGCTGGGTAATGTTTGTTAGTACACACTGAAGGATGTCCTGTGCAAACTGCAGCCTGCTCAGGATGAACTGTCTGTTCTCTGGACTTCATCGTCTTTGTCTCTATGGCTGTATAATAAAAAAAAAAACAAAAAAAAACAAACGTTTCTATACGTGTCGCTACCAAAAACGCATCTTTCCGAGGTCACTTTCGCACTGTCCGACAATTTCAGTGTGCTGTGTTTGTTTGTTTATCCTTCACGGTTTGTCTCGACGCTTTCCGTCATATCGTTTTCCCTTGGTTTGACTGATCAGCTGTGCAACTATGCATCGTTGTCCTGTAGGCCACTGGGGCTGTGTCTGTGCGGCACAACTCTTTACCAAATGGGTCTTCGGCGCGTCGCGCGACAGCTTTATTCCAAGCGCAGGCCGTCGACAGATGTTACAAGCTCTATCCCAAAGCAAAAATCCAAATATGAAAACGTTTGACAAACGCAGATACCAAAGATTACTCTGTCTTTTGTTCTGTTTCTCTCTCGTCCTCTCCGAGTCCTTCAGCATGTGTATTAAGGAACAGAACCCAGCTCTGATGTTTTAGTCCTAACCTCAGTAATTCCAAAGCTTAGATGTATATTTTGGTATTTTTCTGAGATACTTAAAAGACGTAAAAAAAAAAAAACTGAAAAAAAAACAACAAAAAAAGCAAAAACAAAAGTTTGTCATTTTAAATTTCTCGTTCGTTGGATGTATTGCTCTTTTTCTGTCACAGCATGGAGTTAATTGCAGAAACTGTCTTACTCTTAGTAGGTTAAACAAATAGTATTTTTATATGTTTTGGGTGTGTCAATGTATGTGATATCAGTTTCACTGCCCATTGTTTTTAAAACAAAAGAGGAAAAAATAGGAAAAGGTTTTAAAAAAAAATCATGTACATACTGCTTCAGTCAAGCCGTTCTGTAAATGGTCATTTGCATTTCCTACAGCAAAAGCTCAAGGAATGTGTCCTGTTTTTTCTCCCCACCCTGTCACATACTGTAGATTGTACTCCTGTATTACAGTGATGCTGATTTGTTGGATAACTGGGTATCACTACGGACTCAGACTTCAATGACACTCGCTCTCTGTTACTTTATGAACACATGCCTATGACTGGACTCTAAAATGGCTACATCATGGTAGCTTAGAACTGAACGATTGTGTAGAAATATAAGTATGTGAATCAGGATACATGGTAGATTTGATGCATTTGTCTGCTGTATTTTTTTTTCCTTTTGTTTTTTTTTATATAAATATATATATAAAGAATCTTTTACTGTAACTGTACAGTTCTCTTTTGTTGTAAACATCATTAAACCATTTTCCAAGTGTTTTAATATTGTAAGAGGTTTTCAGTCTTGCCATGTTTTGGGTGCATTTTAAATTAACCTCTTTTGGCTGTTAGGCTGGAAATCACCCTGGCCTTAACTGTGCTGCTGGGTTAATGCAGGTGAAAATCCAATCAGGTGAATGATTAGCCTTCTCGCTTTTAGTCATGTTACAGTACAGCTGCCATCCAGAAATGAGCTTTTCACAGTTAGGAACAGGCCTGTTTGTGTCACGCAGCATATAATTTATGATTAAGGTACTGTCTGTTTATGAATTCTATGGAAAACAAAACTAAGTATTAAGTAAACAGTGAAAACATACATATGAAAATGTTTATTAGCACAGCAAATATACATTCGTGAACTAGCAATAGCACTAAAGATGTATAAGCGATTATGTAGCCTGCATTGATTAGATTGAGTGAGATTAATCAAAATCTTACAGGTGAAATGTTTATACACTAAGAATCAGCTGCAGAAATTCAGATGAATATGAATAATCCTGGTCTATTTGCATGAAAAATCTCTATCTGCATATACAGCATTAATCACAAACCAGATTCCTGAGCAGCACTTCTACTCTGAGCTACTTTACATAAAACAGCCCTGGATTCAAAAGGCCTTTTAATGAGCAACGACCATGTGTATATACACTCAGTGAGCACTTTATCAGGAAGACCTTGAATCTACACTCATTGTCCATTTTATCAGTTCCACTCACCATTTAGGTGCACTTTGTAGTTCTACAATTACAGACTGTAGTCCATCTGTTTCTCTGCATACTTTGTTAGCCCCCTTTCACCCTATTCTTTAATGGTCAGGACCCCCGCAGGACCACCACAGAACAGGTATTACTTAGGTAGTGGATCATTCTCAGCACTGCAGCGACACTAACGTGGTGGTGTGTTAGTGTGTGTTGCGCTGGAATGAGTGGATCAGACACAGTAGTGCTACTGGAGTTTTTAAACACTGTCCACTCACTGTCCACTCTATTAGACACTCCTACCTTGTTGGTCTACCTAGTCAGAGTCAGTGACTCATCTGCTGCTGCACAGTTTGTGTTGGTCATCCTCTAGTCCTTCATCAGTGGTCACAGGACGCTGCCCACAGGACGCTGTTGGCTGGATATTTTTGGTTGGTGGACTATTCTCAGTCCAGCAGTGACACTGAGGTGTTTAAAAACTCCAGCAGCGCTGCTGTGTCTGATCCACTCAGACCAGCACAACACACACTAACACACCCAGTATTAGTGCTGAGAATGATCCACCACCCAATTAATATCTGCTCTGTGGGGGTCCTGACCACTGCAGAACAGGTAGATAGGGGCTAACAATGTATGCAGAGAAACAGATGGACTACAGTCTGTAATTGTAGAACTACAAAATGTATGTATATGGTAAGTAGAGCTGATAAAATGGACAATGAGTGTAGACACAAGGAGGTGTTTCCAATAAAGTGCTCAGTGAGCACCTTGCAAAAGTATTATTTTCCCTCAAAAGTCATCCTATTCATCTGGATTACAAATGACTGATATTTTGTGCTGTCATAGAAGACTGACCTTCAAAATTCATTGATTTTGGTTTCGTGTAAGAAAATATTACATGACAAAAATTACTGACTGAAAAATTACATTTGCATAAGTATTCAATCCCTGTGCTGTGGAAGCACCAAGTTTAAGTTTTTTTTAGAAAATTTACTTACTAAGAGCATCTTGGTTTGCAACATAAATACTGACTGGAACAATCTGTCTAAGTGTGTTTTACAGCCCAGATAAATATGATAACTTTTAAGGGGCTTAAAAACATTTGCAAGGCACTGTATATATGTACAGTCAACTCCATAATTACTGGTACCTTTTGTAAAGTTAGTAAAGATGGGTAAAAAAAGATCACGAAAAAATGCTTTTGTGATTAATTAGCTCAACCTCACTGGAAATATGATTTGTACCCTTTAATTGAATTGGCACCCCTATAATGCTTATGAGAAATAACTGAAGAATTTCACTCTTTTTTTAAGTACACTTGAGTGTTCATTATCTCTTAAGTAGTTATCCATGACTTTCTGTTTCATTGGGGTCTAAATATGAGGTGACAAAATGGCCAAATTCCCTTCATCATTCATCAACATGGGGAAGATTAGAGAACAAATGATACAAAAGTTTGTAGTCATTTGTAAATCAAGCAATGACCAAATTCACTGTTAGTGAACCTGCCTGAACGCAGGTTTATTTTATCCAAAAGCACAGCATGGAGGATGATTAGAGAGGCAAAACATTTCTCCAAGTTGGAGATTTGCAGAAAGTGGAAGCATTCTGGGGTCACCAAGCCTGCACGCCACCTATATACCAACAATCTATCTGGAAGTCGTGCCAGAAGAATCTGACGTGAGAACAGAAGTGGATGAACACAAATTTTCAACATGACATTAAATCCATCCATTAAATAGAAATCTGGTTGCTTCTGCCAAAAAGCTACAACTGTGGGTTGTGGTTGGATCTCCTAGCAAGACAATCCATCAAAACATACATCTAAATCCACACAAAAAATTGTTCTTTCACCATCCCATCTATATCATCCCAAATATATATATATATATATATATATATATATATATATATATATATATATATATAAGCCCCTTGAGCTGACCGTATACAACTACACGTAACTTTGAGAACAAGCCTAGCATGTCTAAAATGAGTTAATGCAGCTAACTCACAATGCAAATGAAAAATAGTCTATTTTATATTTACATTAAAAAGAAAACAGGCAAAAATATCCTAACCTTTACAGAATTATGTATAAAAGTATGGTCAACAATTACTTCATGCCTTCATATACTCAACATGCAAGAATTCCCTTTTAGCTGATATTTTAAGAAAATGCATGAGAGCCCTTGTCTCTGAACTACAGCACCATCTGCTGGACCAAAACTCAGCTGAGCGGTTTTAAATTTTAATTCACACTCTTACATATTCTTACAATATCGAATATTCATACACTTTTTGAGAAAGCTAGAATTGCATATTCTGGATGACTGCTTGATGAAGCGATTATGTTAACAGGATACATGACATTACAGATAAACCTTCACCAACATTGCCTGGTATCCTATTTGACTTTTTCCAATGGTTGAAATGTGTGAAAAAGGTTGCGTTGGATTGACGCTGTGTGTATTGGCTTAGGCCCGTGATGGTAAAGGAGGAATGGGATCCATCTCGATGGCCTCGGCTGCATCCTTCCTGCTCTCAGCTCCAGACTACAGGGAGGAAGCAGTTAACAAATCTCTATTAATGATACATGTCCAAACAACGTTAAATTGAAACTAAGCCTATAGAATCCAAACACTGAGCTGACAGACTTCAGGGCTTTATTATTGACTTTTTATCAATACTGCAGCTACATTCTGGAATGTTGACTTTACAGTGTTGGACTATGAAATATATAGAATTGTGTGGACTCCCATGAACAGAGTGTACGTTCCAGTTGATTCGTAAGTGAGCCTCACAAGATCAGGGCTAGCATGCACAATCATAACTGAAGGGAGCCCAAACTATTGCATTCTTCCGATTCCCTGCTAAAATGATTTGCACAGACCAAACCATAATAGAATTACTGGAAGTAAACATTTATTCAAAAAATGTTGACTGTTCAACACAGTTTTACTGGAATATGTCAATTAGACCATGCTGGTGTTTTTTAAAAACTAATTTGGCTGCAACTCAGCCACACATCGCCTAACTGAGACCAAATTTAACACAAAAGTACAAAATACAACTCTGAAGAAGCATGCCGAGTTTGGTCTGAAGCAGCCTCCAGGGGAATTTTACAAGCCGCAATCAACGCGTAAGCGAAGTAGAATTAACCCTGCTCCTTAATCAGTTCAAAATAAAGAAATACAAATGGTGTCTACAGATACAAATCCTCAGGCTAAACGTCTTTACAAATAGATGTGTTTTACCAAATTGTACTTGAAATGTGACATTTTGATTTATAGATAATTCCACTGTGGTAGTGCAGTGACAGGAATATAATGTCCTGTTGTTTCCAAAGGTAGAATACTTGCCCACTGTATCAGGCTGAAAGAACTGGCAAAGAGTGCTGTATGCGGATGTATGTAAATAGGGGGCGCTATAACATTAGCCTATTACGAAGCTCCACAGATTGCAACCTGAGGCTGTATTTATTATTATTTTGAACCTAAAAGCTCAGGCATTATTATGCATTTAAAATATGCAGGAAAATCTTCTGTAAGTACACTCCGGAAGCCATAATATAATCAATGAACAAGCTCAATATGATAAGCCTTTAAATGAATGTTTGCATTAACTGTGACACACCAAGAAAACATTAATTTACCACTACTACAGCTCAAAATGGATAAAATCACTGTTATTTACCTCTTTGGTTTTGCTCTTACTTTTGCGAGGCTGTGGAGAGATACAGACATCAACATGGTGTTTACCAGCTGTAAATGAAGGTCCATTATTAAATCTTATGAATACTGAGAATAGTCAGGTATGTACCTTGCTTTTTGCTTTGATCTCTTGGTATTCGTCATTCGTTGGTGATCTCAGTGGCTGTGGAACAGAAACAAACTGGTGTCTCTTCTGAAAGATACTTGAAGGATCTTTGCATTGTAATGAATGACCACCAGAGGGCCCCTGTGGCTACATTATTTTACATTTATCAAACAGGCTTCTAGTTTTACCTTAAAGTTATGTGGAGGTTCTTTAGGCCTTTTTTACAGTAATCATAAAATTCAGTTTCCACCATTTTTGGTGGTTCCACAGTTGTCTTTTTCTCTGTAGTAACATTGATGGAATATATTTTGAGGGAAATGTGTATGATGTAGAAAATGGAAAGTGAGCAGGATTTTTGTCTTTGTTGGTGAGCAAGCAAGCCAACATTTATAAAAGTGTTTTTGATGTGTTTAAATGCTATTTTTTCATTGTGACCGTTCTGTATAGTTTTCTGATCTCATGAAGGCTGCAGTTGCTGTCCTCTTTATCTCGGCAAGGTTGTCTTTGTGAAGAGGAATGTATTGTTTTCACCGCAGGGAGCTCTTACCCTACCATTTTTTACCCCTTATTGCTCACGTGTTCTAGTTAACCCCCTGGGGTCAATGAACGTGCCGTGCATCAAATTAGATATTTCTAAGTGTTTCTATTAATATCTTTGTGATAATATAGCGCAGAAATACGGTTCAAACAGTTCCTGAATCTGGAGAGTCTGCCCTTTCCATTCCATCTCATCATGGGATCGTATGTGACAAGTTGAAATACGCGCCATCTGCCTCTCACTGTGGGTAACTGGTGGATTTGTGTGACCCATTTAAAGCACCAAAACATTTAAAGCACCAAAACAATTGGTCCATATGAGTAAAGCTATGTTTTCACAAGCGATATTAAGAATTTCTAAAACCAGATTTAATTTTTTCAGTTTTTGGGCTCAATTATTTCTTTACACAGTGCTCCTGGTCAAAAAAGCCTCATTATAGAGAGAGCTGAGATTGTTTTGAATATTTTGGTATATAATATGTGGGTATCATGTCATAGGCAAGTGCCTTTAAAGGCAAATTTAATAATATATGCAAAAATCAAGAAAATGCCCTCCAGAGGGTTAGTCTGATAACAGAGTTATGGGAGAAAATGTTTTATTTGGTTATATTAATTAAAAACATCAGAGTTGATCTATTAGGGGGATGGCAAAAAGAGGTTACACTTTAAAAAGGTTCTTCACATTCATGCATCTCAATTACAAAATGTACTTTAAAGAACCGTCCACTGAAAGGCATCACTCTAACGGCATCACTCTAACGGCATCACTCCAAAGAGTCCTTTTGGCACCTTTACTTTAAAAAAATTCACAGATTGAGACATTTTTATGAACTTTAATTTGGTATTCCACATGAGCAAGTTTTGTATACCTGAATGCATAGATACCAAGATGATGGAGATTAATGGATATTTAGGCCACAAATACGGTAGACTGGGCCTGAATATGAGCGTTTTTGCACATTTGATGGGTTTAGTCAATTACTTGACTGAGTTGGAGAATTAAAGGCAGAATCATCTCACAACAGTCAGACTGCATTAAGAGTTTAAAGCTGCTGGATCACACAGAATGCTTAGGGTAACAGATGCTGTGGCAAAACCTATGGGAAAAAACACAACTCTGTTTCTTTTAAAAGTCCTCTGCATGCAGGAGAGGACCAGAATTCCACTTTGACAGCATAAGAAACTGATCTGTATGTAGAAGTTTCACTGCCTTTTACTAACAACAAAGTAGAACAGAGGGCAAATCCACTGTTTGACATCAAATACAGAGCAGTGCATAACTTAATGAATAACTAAAATACAGCAATTATAATGATTAATTATTAAATGAAGTTTCCTGTGTAAAGCGATCCATTAAACCATACCAATCAATCAATTACAGGACAAAAACAGATTTTTATAAAATAAAAAAACAACAAATTATAATAATACACTGGTGAATAAGTCATTGAATGTGTTTATTTTGATTCTAAAAAGAATATCTATTACTCAAGAAAGGAATTGTTATGAAATCTCTTTTTTCCTGATGATTATTTTTGCAGTTATACTTTTTTTGAGTATTTATTTTCTGATAATAACAGATTTCTATTTTCTATCCTCCATGATATCAGTTATTAGCAGCATTCCAAAGCCTAGGCTGCAGCTGAAGTAGTGCGGGTCCTAGGTACGACTGTCCTATGAAGACTCCTCTTTAGCAGCCTATTGGTCACACAAACAGAACAGTGCTAAGGCTGGGTGGTGATGTCAAACTTGGGAGGGAACTGGTGAGACAAAATGGAGCCCTTTGCTTTTTCATTTCTTTCTCGGAAATAGAGATGTTCTTATGTAGTACGATAAACTACATATATACAAATACTTCTAAATAAAATATGATAGATTGATGATGTACAATATATGTGCAAATGCTTTAATTAATCAGTCGTTTTACACTTTATAAGGTAACAAAGACGAATTCAAGGACATGAAAAAACAAGCTCTGCTCCAAAGGCTTCGATTCCCAGCATTTTCGTGGTGCTGTTTTTTTTTTCCTTTGCATCGTTTGTGCACAGAGAACTGTGGGTAACCGAAGGCCTGGAAGAATACATCTGTTGCGTCCTCAAAATCACTCCGAATGTACGCTGCATTTCTAGGCTGTGTACACAAAGTCCTTCACTTTGAAAGGCCTGCTATGACGTAGCGGCCGAGAAGTGCAGCCTAGGCTTCGGAACGTAGCTACTGTTCACGTCAATAACAGCTGGTACAGGCCAGAACTGTCAGTTTATAATTGCTGTTTGGAGACTGCAGACCTAAAAATGGTAGGCTTTGGCAAAGGAGACCTGATGCTATGTGCACTTTCCTTGGCGTAAACCAAGCTGGCTTCTTGCTAAACCACATATTTCGCCAGGTTGCTTTTGCAGGCTTCGTAAGTGATGGCGAGGTTGAAACTGTGGTCACTGACAAAACTTAATATGAGAGAGAATATGCTTTCTCTGCTGATCAGACAGACTGTGAGTACACTGTGTAGAGTAACAGGGTAGATTCACAACATGCTAATCTCTAAAAAAGCCTTTATCTGTATTATCATCATATTTTCGTATTTTGTAAACCAAATTCATGTCAAACCACAGCTCTGCATGGTTAGACTTCACAGCTCACACAGGCCTAATAGAGCAAAGCTCCTTTGTGACGCTCAGTCAGGTAGCTGACTGAGCAAAGCTTTCTTAGTCTCACAGACTCTCAGCTTTTTCACTGCTAACTTTCCACAGCATACGAGGCCAAGATCAGTCGTTCTACTATATTTAAGATATGAACTTCAACAGACTTAAAAGCGCTGATGGCACAGTTTTGGGCCCAGCTTAAATAGGCTGCAACACAGCACGTAACTATCTGGCCTCACGAAACTTCAACAGGCTCTGATGGAGGACAGATTATAAAACAAGAAAAAGCATAACCATTAAAGAAAAGACTCAGATCAACGTGAGGAATGATTACATAATGCCTGGTAGGGTAATGAATATTAATCCAGCGTGACTGGTTTGTGCACGACTGCTCAGTTTATATGTTTGTTTTAATATCGAAGTGAAAATCAGTATGAATCCTCTACAGAGAATTTACAATTACTTTTTGTTTGCTGAATTTAATATATTGGGAAAAACACATAAATGTGGGCTGTGCAAAAGTTATGATACATTTTATTATATAATAAATATTTTATTTATTATATAATAAATATATAATAAATATATATAAAATATATTATTATATTTTATGCTTTATTTTATTTCCAATGTTAAACTTAGCAAACAAATATAAATTGTGCACTAAAGTTTGTGATGTTTAAGTTTGTCCAAGTTTGTCTTGTTTCACCTAGAAAATTATTAAAGTAATGCAATTAAACCATGTAATAAAACAAAATATGCTGTGAAGGGGCCCATCAAATACAAGTAGAAATTTGTTTGATTTTCAAAAAATATTGATTAGGTAATTATAATTTATTAATTAATTATGTCATTTATTGTGCTATTTATTTTCTAATTGTCTACAACAAATTCTGTGCAAATCTAATTTTAGAATACATAACCAGCAAAAAATCACAGACATTTCTGTTTGCATGATGTTTATGAAAGTGTAGCTGGAATCTTTTTCTCAAGTTCATTTAAAAAACAAATGTAACTTGAGTACTGTTTTAAGATTCACTGCTTCACCCAAAGTCTTTTACGTTTCAATATGTGAAAATGGCTTTGATTACTGTAAAATGTACTAACACGCATCAGATCTTTAAATTGGAGTAAAAAGCTGCATTTGTCTTTCGAATCATTGCAGGGTAATTACAACAACACATACCGTATCACAAAGTAGAGGTACTCTATGAGTCTGCAGCTCTGAATTTAAACTGATCGCTGCGTGTTTGGTGATGGAGTTTTAGATTACGTGTTAAAAATGCCGGTGTCGTGGCCTTGCTCTTCATTCACTTTGATATTGCTCCTTTTTTTGCCGTAGTACAGAGACAAGTTCTTTGTCTTTGTCACAACTGTAAAAGTGCACTTTATTAAACTCTCTGTATAATGAAAACTGGCTTGTGTTTGAAGCTAGACTATGACAAGATAGGCGTTAAAAGCTGATAAGATTTGCCCACACTCGCACTTGTATTCACATTAAAAGAACATAGAGCAGGGGTGCACAACTCCAGTCCTGGAGGGCCGGTGTTCAGCACAGTTTGGTGAGTTACCTGCTCCAACCCACCTGTTTACACTTATCTGTTAATTGCCAGGTTGAGAGGGTGTGTTTGAGATGGGAAACCTCCAAACTGTGCTGGTCACTGGCCCTCCAGGACCAGGAGTTGTGCACCCCTGACATAGACTGTAAACTAATTTAAAATACTGAATATATATCGCTGCTGACGGAGCAAAACCTTGTATCTCCATTTTTGCAGTTTTTTAAGTTTTTGACATAATTTGAAAATACCAGTTGTTCTTTACATTGTGTGTAAATTTCATGACAAACGGATTAAAAAAACGGCCCAAAATGACTTGGGAAAAACTCTGGTTCCGTTGACTTGCATGTTTTTTCTTTCTCCTGTAAAGTTATGTTGCAAATACGAGGTTTTGTTCTGACAACAGCGACAAATATATATGTATATATATATATATATGTATGTATACATGAACCAACATGTGGGACTTTTTGCCAATGACACGGGTATCTATTGACTTCATTTTCATTCCTGATCTTACGCTGCTTTGCACAGCTTAAGCATTTCATCATGTATAAAGAGCTCTACTCACCTCATACTGGCTTTCCTCCTGCTGCGCTCGATTCTAGAATTAAAATGATACAGAAGTAAGTAAATTAAAACTTCATGAATGATGTAAATGAAATTCTTAGCAAATATGGAACAGAGATCATACGTAGAGGTCATATATGATACCGTGGGAGGTAATACGTGTTCAACATATCAACAATTTTTTAAACATTTCCAATGTTTCACATGGAATTTAGACCAATAATATAAAAAACACAAAGAAATAACATTCTAATCCATAAAAAAAAGTTATGTGCAGTAAAGTGAATTAAGACAGGAAAAATGTATTGAATACTATTAGAAAAAGCACTAAACCAGCTGATGTTAATTCAAATCAGCTGAGTTAGTGCAAGTTTGATAGGTTAGTACTTCACTCTTAGAAAAACTTCTGAATACAAGAAACAAATCATTTAGCACCAAGCTGTCACGCAGGAAACATCTCACGATCAGCAGAGGCAAGGAGTTCTCCCTTCGCGACAAGATAGAAGAGTAGCACAGCAATGGCACTGCTAAGTGACAAATTCCTCAACACATAAATGTTCCTATAAGCACCATCGGGGCCATTATCCACAGGTGGAACGAACATCACTCAAACAACAACGGGCCACACACAGGAGCTCCTTACAAGATTTCAAACAGAGAAGCCAGAAAGACCTGGAGACCAACGGGTACAGTTGTCACAGAAAAAACAACAGGCTGTGCATTCCACCACCCTGGTCTCCATTCACAATCACCCTAGAAGACTCCAATACTGAAGAAAAGGCACAGTGAAACTTGTTTGAAGTTTGCCACAGAGCATTTGGAGGAGCCTGTAGAGCACTAAGAGAATGTAATATGGTCAGATGGGAGACATATGCATATGCAGCCCCATGCCATGATGCTTCCACCTCCATATCAAGTTTTGATTTCTCTTCTCATGGTACTGGTTAGAATCCAAATTACGGAAGGGTAGATGAATGGAGCTATGTACCGAAAAATTCTTGAGAAGAATGAGGATGACACCTTTCAGCAGCACAGTGATCCAAAACATACTGCAAAGGAGACTCTCAATTCATTCACACATAGGAAGAAAATTATGGTGTTTGAATGGTCCAGTCAGTTACCAGATTTACCCCAAAAGTAAATCGGAGAAAGGAACTGAAGACTGAAGATTCACCAGCGGGCTCTCTGTGTAAAAGAATGGGCCAAAATCCCACCTAAACACTGTGAGATATCAGATTCTTTGTACAGGAAGCTTCTTCAAACTGTCACTGCAAGCAAAGGCTTCTCCACGAAGTATTAAACAAATTCACTGTGTTCACTGTAGTTCACTGTATCATTCCACTTTACAGCACATAACTTTTTTATGGATTGGAACGTTATGATTTGCTTAGCTGTGTCATTTTATTGAGTTAATCCCAATGTCTGGTCTAAATTTCATGTGAATAGCTGCATTAGAAAAATCTTTATTACATTTTTTAATAGTTATTTCACCCACTGTACTATTTAAAATGCTAAATATTTGCTAATGTTTGTAGCAAGAGGTGCGAGTTTTGTCATGCTTCATGATGACAGAGTCTGTACGGAAAGCACAATCACTGAAGTGGAACTGATTCTACATGAAATAATATGTCGATCTTACACTGAAAAAAGTGATCTACTGAATTTATGTCATTCAAATATATACACGATTTCTACTTTAAGAAATGTTACAACAGGACAGCAAAAAATAAAGACAAAACTGTATGTAATGATGTAATATACCGTACTGTGCAATAGTCAAAGACCACCCTTCATTTATTTACTTTCCTGTCAAATAGTCATTAAGTACAAGTTCATTTTTTCAGGACGTATATCTGAGACAGAAGGTAGTCCACTTGCATATAGAAGGCAAAAGTCAGATGAAAACAAGTGAAAAGAAGGAGAGAGTGCAAACAGACGAAAAAGAAGAAAACTTGCAAATCAAACAAAGAAGGTGCCATCTTGGACTGTCCACCCCAGAGTCCAGAACTCAACATAATTGAATGTGTTTATGTGGATCAAGAGAAGCTGAAAATATAACCAAATTCTAAGACTGAACTTTGGAGGTGTGGGAAAATATCCCTGCAGATTTCTTTGAAAAACTGAAAGAAATTCTCCTGAAAAGAATGGAATGTTATAAAAGTGAAGAGTGGATACATTAAATAATGAAAAAATAGATTTCATATTTCGTTATTGAGGCTTCTGTGTAATTTGCTGTTAAATGTTATCTACATATTGACTGGAAGTGTAATAAACGAAACGTCGTCTCTGACTTGTGCACAGTACTGTATTTTATTAATGTGGAGATGATGTACATCAAGTAAATTCAATGCATCCCTGTACAAGCTAATACAATCCATAGTGATGATGTATTACGTTCACAAAAGATGCAAAAAGCATCGCATTCAGCTCACCCGTCTAACAGGCCCACCAGCCTGGCTACGTTGAGGCTCCAGTGTTTGATAGTCATCTGCAATTTGATCAGTTTTCAGACCCTGATGAGAACAGAGAAAGAAAGTCAAGAATAACACACACACACACACACACACACACACACACACACACACACACATACTGCATATTGTCAAAGCCTTATATTGTCAAAATGATAACTTTATACGAGAAGGAGAACGGTTTTGTAACTATATGTTAATATAACAAGACTTTATTCCATATAATTTTGGAACATTTCTTTTGGTCTGTCTGTTGTGAAACATTCACACAATGTAAAGGGCAGCTGGCAAAAAAAGAAAATAATGAGGTTTCAATGTGACAGCAATGGCATACAACTAAACATACGGCGGGGAATCTGAATGCACTGATAGCAAACTTTCATTTGAATCTTAAACAAAAATACACAGCCTTGCAGAGCACCTGCTGCACCAAGAAAACCACACGAACAGAAACTCACCTCATAGAGAGGCTCGGCTGGTGTGGAGTTATCAGACTGTAGCCTTGAAAACTAAAATGTACAAGAGAAAAATGTTCAGAACACATCGCAGGACAACGCGGCGATAATGCTTATCATCAGTGCAGATGTTCATATGACAGTCTCACTTTTATCCTGAAGTAGAGCGCCGTGAAAATGATGCAGTAAAGCAGCAGAACTGCATCCAGGACGTAGCAGGTGACGGGGTCACTCAAACTCATGGCCTCTACAGAGAGAAAGAACAGAGGACACTATTGAGACAAACTAATTACCTAGACTAACTAGGTAGACATACATAAGTTGAAAATTGTCTCTAGCTTCCTTTGGTAAGGGACAGTCTGTGCTCTATTACTGTGTCAAAAATGATATCCAAGGCATCCAAGTACTTACTCAGTTAAAAGTGGAAGTATGAGACAAAAAGAATACTTTAGCCAAAGTCAAAGTCAAAAAGTAGCTACATTTAAACATAAGTAAGATAAAGATTTTTTGCCTATCTTAATTCTTTTTAATTCCTTAGATTTTTTAAAATGTCTCTATAATTCAACAGCAGAGATGTAAACAAAGTCATTCAGAGTGTTCTAATGTCAAATGTTCATTGTAGAGAAACTTACTGACTCAAACTTCTTAACATGATTATGATATGAACAAGGACTCGCTATGTCTACGCAACACAAATATAGCTATTAATTTACTATGAATAACAACCAGAGAACCTACATGTGTCTTCGGAGTTTTATATGTAGTGTCGATGATGGTAAAACAGTGGTAAATCTGAAAAAAAAAAAAAAATTCTCTGAGTACTATTTTGCCTTTCAAGTTTTAAAAATATGTTTTAGGCCACATCTTATCTCAAAACTATCGTCAAACACTGTTTCATGCACGAGGCAGCGCACCCGTAACCACTTCATGTAATCAATTTTGGTGAGTTAGCTTTTAGAGGCATTAATCTCTTTTGATGTCTGGTTCCTTTCACCATCACTGTGAACAGGTAAGTTTCTCTAGAGGAGCACATTTGACATCAAACCATTATTAATGACGCTGTTTTACTGACCTTAATGATTTAATTACACAGAATTATAGAACAACTGGTGGAATTCCCCATAATATTTTGTAAAACTCAAACTCATTTAAATCCTAGGCTGAGCTTGGCATGCAGGCATGTGCTGCTGCATTGCACAGCATTATCCTTTACTCAGTGTCCTGAAGTAACACACTGCACTCCTGCTCCTCACCTTCCTCAGCAACGTAAGCCATGACTGTGCTCTGGTCACTAATGGTTGGTACTGGTACACAAAAATGAATTTGCACAGTTGTGGGCTTTATTTTACACTGATATGGATTTGACTGGACATTTTAAATAAAAACTGGGGAACCTGACTGATTGGCATCAGAAAAATACAAACAAAAAAATGTGTTGGCCTTTGAGATTCGTAATGAGTACTCTGAAGATCTGATTGAAGACATAAATGTTCTCTTGGAAATGAAATTAAGTAACATTATAAGTGTTTTAACATGCATTTCAAATACTTGATTAAAGTACAAACCTTACGTATTAATACTTAAGTACGGAAACACACAGTCATACATGCAGAAGTTTGAACACTCAAATTATATGTTTTGTTGATTTTCTAAGTTAAAATAAATACAATAATAAGTAATAATAAATAAGTCTTTTTCCTACATTTTCTATTTTTTTTTTTTTAGTTTAACACATTAGGAAAAAGCATAAATATTAAATGTGCCATAACATGTTAAATTCAGCAAATAAACAGTAATTGTGCACTAAAATGAGCAGGAGTTTGTTCTCTGTGTGTTTACATATTTTTTCGTAGTAAATCAACAAAACGTGTGACTGGGGTGCCAAAACGTTTGCATACAACTGTATGTAGTAACATACAATTACTAAAGTAATTTCCAGTCCTGAGGAGGATCACATAAATCAAATAGCGACTTTTTACTTTACAAGACCAAAGCAATAATAAACAATAAATAACTAAAAAAAATGACTGAAAAATTTTACTCAATCCACAACAACCAGCACAACTGCATGAAGTGAGTTAGTTTAGTCCTTTTCTGATTTCAAATCTTTAGCACCACTTCAGCAGTGGTTTTGAGAATGGCACAAAACTAGACGCCATTTATAACAAATTACAACCTTGTAATTTTAATATAAAGTCAATTCAGGAATTGGGTGGGACCGATATAACAAAATTATAACATCACAACACAAAGACATTTATGTATATATGCATATGTATATGTATCATGATGTTTAGTTTTTCTCAGGTTCGAGAACAATTTAAATGGACAAAATGCAAAACAAAAGTGCTGCATTTAAAAATCCAAAACAAACTATGAGTCCAATGACTTTTAAATGCATTCAACATTTGCAAAAGGAGAAAATCAAACTAGAAAAACTATAACTGGTTTTTGATCTAAATTGTGATCAATGATACATGCAGTTGTTTTATGTAGAAGTAGGGGAAAGCGGGGCACAACCAAACGCAGGATAAAATGTAAGTGAATATTTTATGCAGTTAGACAAGCTCAAGTGGAATATGCTTCTGATCAGCTTCTTGTATTCACACAGATACTTCTCAAGATTCATCCTTAACACTATTTTTATATCATGAAAGTAACTTTTTTTTGGATTACTGAGGTGTGTGTATTACAGAATTCACACCTTGGCTGTAAAACAGCACCATCTGAAGCATGCGAAAGACTCACAGAGAGAGCTTACCAGGCTAAAGTGCAGACTTCACACTGTAGGGTTAGTTTTAATATGCTGTTACAACTAAGCCTCCCAAAGTAAACAATGGGAGCAGTTAATATCTCCCATATAAATTCGAAACCTTTAACTTTTTGGAAGTTTTATGCAAAGAATAATCCATAATATACTACAGAAAAATATTGTCGCTGTAGGAACAAAATCTTATATCTTCGAAATTGTAACTTAACAGGAGATAGAAAAATACATTCTTAACTTTCAAAGTCATTTTGGGCATTTTTTTTGGTCCATTCATCATTAAAACGTAACACGAGGTAAAGAGCAGCTGGCGCGTTCAAATTTTGTTAAAAAATCTAAAACATCAAAAAATGAGATACGAGGTTTTGTTCTGACAGCAAGAACATATTTAAATTAAACTTCGTTCAAATATTTGCTCAGTAATAAATTTTCCAGAGTTTGACACGGCCTCTTTTGCTAATCATGTAGATAATCATTTAGTATTTAGGTTTGAAAATTTGTCTGGTTCAAATTAATTTAGTTGCATAAATTACCTTTTTAGCAACTGTTACAGCTAATAATCCCTCAGTGTGTTACAATTAACTCCACCTGTGATGTAAAGTGTAACATTTGCATTCCTACTACCTTCAGATGAATTCTTTATGTACATTCTTTATGCTTCTATTTTTAGCAGAAATTTGCAGGTTGCTTGTATTAAAAATGTTGTTCTTGATAAAATAATAAAAAATGTTATGTTGTGGCCTGTTTTCCCCTCCTGATGATACATACACTATTTATCAAGATAAGGATGTTGCTCACTCTTAGAGTAAATATGAACTAATATACTAACTAAATACTGCAAATACTTTATTAAACTTTATTCATCTAAACTTGCTTCAGTGTAAACAAGGGCAAACATACCCTTTACTCAGCACTCATGAAATAACTATCAATATTTTGTCAATTCAACTTTAAAAACATTCCAAGCCAAGTTAATATTGAAAGATGTGCCCTGCAGAATTACAGTCAGTGAGATTTTGGGAAGAAAAAAGCTGAGATGAGCAGAAAAAAGTGGCTGTTTACTCTTAGTCACAAAGTGACTGGACAGCAGAGACAAAATCTCTTCCTGTTGTTATGAAAATCATGCAATTACGCTGAGACTCCAAAAGCACAGCCAGTAGAGCACTTAGCACAAATTCTATCAGTTTTCATGTTAAAACTGCATTGAAAATGAGAAGCAAAGGCTCGGCATGTGATGAGAAATAAATAACAACGGTGAGAGAAAGTCACTTTACTGGTAAGCGTGCGTGTCTTCCTGTCAGAGGCTTGTCTGGGGCATGTATCTCTGTGGTCAGAGCTTGAGTGTACTTCAGAATCTAGTTCAGTGGGTTCTCTGTATGAGGTGCGCGGTGCAGCGCCTGAGGGGAGGGGAGGAGTTCCTGGGGGGTCCTAATATACCACTGCCGTTCAAAGTCACTGTTAATAGTGGCTGGAGGCTGGTGGTTACAAACTGGCCACATACTGATCAGTAATATGATAGAATCAGACACGATTATGTTTTTCTCACATGACATTAAAAACACAGATCACACGAAGTATCAAATCTGGGAAATTGTTGTCATGCTTAAGTTCCATCGTTCTGAATGTAAGCAGAAATCGTTTTGCAGGTTAGCAAAAAATGTTCTGTAAGTCTGTGCAGTAGTTCACATTTAGATTAAAGTGGAATTCCACCAATTCTTATTTTTTTTTCATAACTCAGAAATTGAGATGTAATCAAAAGCATTCAGAGTAGTTTGATGTGAAATGGTTCACTGTAGAGAAACATGCCAGCTCAATTTTCTTTACAATGGTGGTGATAGGAACCAGGGGTCACAATGTCCACAATGTAAATACAGCCATTTTATTTACTATCAGTGGACCTACAGGTGTCTTCTGCGTTTTTACACATGATGTTAATAAATACAAAATAGAGTTATTTTGGTACTATTTTGCTATGACTATTTCTGTGACACAAAAGCATTTAAATAACATATGTTTTACTGTTGTTTGTTGTGGTATTTATTTATTTTTTTACTTAGTTAGTTTTCATACACAGAGATGCACTTTAACAAACATTTTTGTGCCCATTTAGCCAACTTGGCTAATTTTCAACCCTAGCTCTTAAGCAGGTACAAGAAAACAAACGCATTTATCAAGGCTTATTAAATTACATACAAATTATATACACTGTGGTGATACATGCAGTAATACAGCATATAATTCAGACTCAATGCCAGCTTTTAGCCATGATTTTAAATTAGCTGAAGAAGAGCCAAATGTAGGCCATTCTCTTATCTGTACAGGCAGCTCATTCTAAGTTTGAGCTGCTCTGACTAAAATAAGACTGTCCAAAGGTCGACTTCCTTACAGGTATCACTACATCTCTTGTCACTGATCTAGTGAATCTATTTCCAGTTGTCTTACTGCAAGCAGTGATGAGGCGCCAACCATACAGGATCTTATATAGAGGAGAGCAGGGCATAACCTAACACATTTTTTTTTGCTGTTTTTTCTTAAGAAAAATCAGTCATTTTATGTTCTACAACAAAACCTACACATCTCTGCTACAAATTATTTAATTTCCAGCGTCTACTATTTCTTGAACAATTCACCTGAAAGAAGCGTGAGTGCACAGGTTACAGCTTATCCCACAGGTGGGATTAATTGTAACTGACAGAGTAGCTAGTTTTAAAAGTCTGGTAAAACGATGCACAACACAATTAATTCAACACAATTTGATGTGGCTTAAACCAGACGAGCTTTCCAACCTAAATATACATATAAATATAAACATAAAAATAAACATGATGAGGCTGTGTCAAACATAGCAAATTTATTTTGACTGCAAAGTAGAAGAAGAAGAAATATTAGCAAAATGAAATTAATCTATAGAGCACGTCTGATGAATATGTGCACATATTCATAAAAATAGTGGACTGCTCTAATTGTTTACTTTTGGAGGCTTAAGGCCTGCGCACAGTGGACATGCCATATCATGCAGCATCCAAAAATTCAAAACCATTATTTTTAATGGAGGTCAAACACCAGCACAGACACTCCGTGTGGATGCAGGCTGGCACTCGGCGACTCCGAGCACTGTTATTCCTCAGCATGTCACGGTGCACTACGCAGCAAAATGTACGCAGAAAAAGGCAGTCAGCCAAATGCTAATACTCAGCTTACCTCAGCTAACATTACTGTTCCAGCCTTTTTCAGCTCATATTTTTCACCTCGAAAACAGCGAGTCTGTGAAAAGGTAGTAATCTGATACCAAGCATGATAAGTGACACTGAAAGTTTTACTCCATTCAAATTATACGAGTAGAGTATAAAAATGAACTTGCCTGGTGTTTATCGGCTGACTCTCCCTGCCACTGCTCTGCCACCTGACGCTACCTAAAACAATGCAACGCTGCGCTGCATGTTTAACACTAAATCACTAAAACTAACCCCGCTGTGTGGAAGCTGTACTTTAGTCGGGCTAACTCTCTCTGACAGTTATTTACATGCTTCAAAACAGTGCTGTACACAGCCACCAACAAGAGTAATTATTTTTATGGTTCAAAAACAGTCCTCAGGCTGAATCTTGAGAAATATCTGTCACAGATATAGAAGTTCCAAGATGAAGTTGCTATGGGAACATGAGAAGGTGACCAAAAGCACGTTTTACTGGAGCCTCTCTGACTACACAAAAAAATCCATGCTGCATTTTACCCCGCGTGTGTGCCCCACTCCTCCCTACAAGACACGTAACTCTAAATTTAAATAAGTTGTCCCAGTTTAATGTTGTGATGTTTTATACAGTAGCAGTGTTGGAACTATTGAATGTTCTATCAAGCACTTTAACAGCCCAACAATAAACCGACTGTATAGGTCTAAGCGTTGCGCTGTAGAAGCTACAAAATTATCGGTTAGCAGCAAGAAGCCAGAGAATGAGAACTATGGCTAGTGATGCAGGACAACTTCTGAAGCAGAAATCAGAGAGATTTAAAATGAAAATTCATTGTAAATGAGAGGCAAGCGAGCGTCTGTTAGTTACCTTTGTGAATGATCCGAGCAGAGAAATTGCAAAAAGCTGCGAGGGAGGGTTTTATTAAATGGAAAGATGCAGACACTCTCAGTGCATTAGACCACAGACTTGTGGTTAGAAGATACTGCTGCGGGTGTAGTTGATGAGTTTAGTTTAAAAGTTAAATTTGACATTTTTATGTTCTCATAGACTATACAACACATGTATAATGAGAGAGATTACTTTTATTCAATCTGTTCCTTATTTACTCAATAAATGGTTGTAATGAAAATATTGTTTTTGGGGCATACTTGAATTATAAGTCTTATTTGCATTTGTTTTATTCAGTCATTATTTATGCACCTCCCCAGACAGCCACACCCTGTTTAGAGCACATTAAACAACATATTAAAAATATGGTTGAGATACAACCAATAAAAGGCTACATTTTTGAGTGAGTTGTGCAAAAGATGATACATAATACAGTTACGCACTACAGCTGCATTGCTTTATAAAAGTCGTTTGACATCAAATGCACTCCAAGACAGAAGTTAGGGTTTTTTTTCCAGTGGCAGCAAAAGGAGTTTCCAGTGTGAGGTAATCAACAGAGAGAACAGCATGAGACACATTATTAACAGTCAGCAAGGATGTAATCTAAGGTGGCCCCACTAGACGATCATTGATAAAGCTGTATGCTGCATTCATTTAACTAACATGCAAATTAAGCTGTATTTCATGTCTAAAGTTGAAGTGAAATGAAGAATAGTGAAGAATGAGACAAGAATATCATAAATACAGAATAATTCTAGAAAATAAATTAGAATATTGTGAAGAGTTGGACTTTTCACAATATAGACACAGTTTTGCATTTTATACATCGTACAAAAAGAGTATCTCCAAAACAGCAACTTAGAAGTTTTATTCCAAGTAATTTTGGGCCATTTCAATTGATCTATTCATTATGAACACACAATGTAAAGGGCTGCTGGTGGTTTCAACATATGTCAAACAATGAAAAATGACAAAAAGGAGATATAAGTTGAAGATTGAAGTACAATGTTGTTTCTAACATCTTTTTTTAAATGTAGGTCTTTTGATTACATTATTATCAGCTGTGTTTAGCAGCTGCTAATTAGTTCCAACTGACATATCTTTGCTTCTGGGCCTAAGGTTATGGTCTCTTGGTGAGGGCCAAAGCCACCCCTATAGCAGGAAACTGACTGCACTGTTTACACTGTGTTTTGTTGCTTTGACCACAATGCGTTCAATGTTTAAAATCATTTGATCCACAATAGGAACAGGTTGGCAGAATTGCTGCTTTAGGTGATGGAGTACGATACTCACTGTAAGGATTTACATAAAAACATGAATATGAAGATGAATACACACATACACATATTTTGCAGCTATGGCATATTACAATTCTGCTATACGTGCATGCAGTATATGTAACTTAACCTCTTAAATCTCAGGTGAATTGCATCCTAGAGATCATGCAGTAACTATATGGACAACATTGCAAACTCACTCAATTAATCCTAAATTATGTAATAAAGACTGGGACTTGCTGGCGGTTCCTGGCCTTTTAAAGGGTTAAACAGATTGTGCAACCCTGGTAACCTTGTTTGGCGATTTCTAAATGAGTGGAGCTACAAATCAAACCTTTCTAGACTGTTTATGGGTAACTTTCTCTTTTACCTCTTTTACAGTGGAAGGAAATAACAAAGGCTTTTGTTCAACTACAACATAAAAGCTAAAAGCAACATCAGATCACATGTGCTGTGATATCAGAGTGACAGTTGAGACTCAGGGTAACTGTGTTGCAATCTCTTCATTTTATGGGTTAGGCACTTTTTTCAAACAGCTTCTTGCTGGCTGTGCGGAAGAGACTTGATACATCTTGCTTACTTCACAGATTTAGAAGCAGTTCTTTATAACAAAAACCATGTCCGATGTTAAGTCCTGCAAAGTTCTCCATATGTAATAGAACTAAAAGTGTACAGCAAAAACCAAAAAACTGAAAAACGTAGTCGTTATGATTTTACATACAGAGCAGGGCGGGAGCGTATGATAAGTACAAAGAGGAATACATTTTCTCTGACCTGTGGAGGAGAGCAGTAAGGCCAGGCACAGCAGGGTCACTGTCCTGAAGACTGCCATCACATTCCCCTGGGATTCCAGAAAGATATCAGGTGGTCTTTATTCCGTAGCTTGGCCTGGCTGAGGGGCTGTGTAGAAGTCTGCCTTGCGCATATGTCGGCTTGTAGAGTCCCTTTGCTAACAGGAAATGGCCCCAGCACTCGGATCTGCCTAGTGGTGGTTCTCTAAGGTCTCAAAGCTCCCACCTCAGCACCTTCGGTCCTCTCATCTCAACACCTTTGTTGCCAGCACTTCCTGTGTGTTTGTAGACCAGTTATACATGCACACAGTGTCGGTCTGTACTCAATGACAGATGGAACGTAACTTCATGAAGGTCAAAATCTGGAAAAGAGGTATGTAACACGGTATATCATTTATTCACTTATTTATTTTGGATGAAATTACTATTTCTTTGAATTTTTATTTATTTAGGAAAAAGTAGTTTTTGCAAAAATACTGTATATTTCAACTGTCTAGTTATTGCAGCTCAAACCTGTCAAAGCTTTATTGTAAAATAAAATGAATATTTTCATTTTCAATTCAGAACAAGTCTAGATCAGAGTTACAGGTAAAGAAGGAAAAGCATTACATAGAGTCATGGGCAAAAGTTTGAACATCCCTGGTTAAAAGTTAACAGATCACCCTTTAAAGGGAACAAACTTGAAAATGGCATTTTTCTGCTACTTTTAATGGAGAGTTTCTGTTTTTTCAACATACTGTGAAAAAACAAAACAAACATATAAGACAATTATATATTAAGAAAAACAATAAAATATGCCATAACTTTTACACAAGCCACATTTTATGTTTTTGTTTTTTTTGTGGTAAATTAAGCAAATAAACAGTAATTATGCATTATAATCGCAGAGATTCTCTGCAGGGGATGTTTTGACTTATTTTCACTAAGAAAAATCCAAAAAAACATCTCAGGGGTGCCCAAACTTTTGCACATGACTGTAAACGTTAAGCTGCCACTTTATTAGGCATTACTCTCTAGGTGTACCTAATAGCTGACTTTGGCCCCACTGTAGCATTCAGAAATGACTTGACTGACAGTCATGTACCCAGTAGAGACTTTATTCCTTATTACCTTTATTGGATTCTATCATGAGTGAGTTGACTTTGACCAAAGAAAAGGTGTTAGGTGGATGTTTTTAATCTACATTTATAAGTGCATTTGTGCCAAGCTTTATTTATTTGATAGGAACAGAGTCCCTAAAGCAGTAGATTTTCTGCTCCTTTAAAACTTCCCTACCTAACTCAGATGTAGCGCGTCATGTCTTCGCTTTACATTCACTAAACGACCAAAAGTATGTGGACACCCGAATATTATACCTATATGTATTTGTTAAATTACTAACTCCAAAACTATAATCATTAATACAGGGACAGATTTAGTGATTGTGGGCCCCAAGCAAAAGCTAGGAATGGAGCCCCTGGATGCAGATTTTTAAATTAGTGGTCTCCTGAATGGTGTAACCTTCTATGCTGCAAGAAAGGCTGTCTTAAATCTAGTCCATATATCTAATTTATATCAATATATCTATTTCTCATTTTAAGACTGTTGTAAGATATTATTAGTTTATTTAACTTATGCCAAGACATTTTTACTCAACTTCATTAAGTGAAATTATCTCAGTATGTATGCAGATAATTTTGCTTGTCTTAAGAAATATGGGTCAGTTACCCCTGTGTCCCTCTGAATGTGCCTGTTTCTTCCCCTGTGTTGTTGCCATGTGCTATTGTTTTTGTTTTGATTTCTTTGCTCCACCCCTTTTCCCACTTTCCTTATTAGGATTCCTTCCTGTCTGTAGTTCCTGACTCCTCCTGCCAGGTGTTCCTTATTGTTTCTATCTACATCTAAGCCTTTAGTTTCAGCCCTTGACTGTCTGGTCGACGTTGTTATATGTAACAGTCACGTGTCTGCCCCGGATTTGGTTTGCTCTGTGGTTCTTGGTTTAAAGGCTTGCAGTATATTTAGTATCATTCTCAGTGATGGTTCTAACTTGTTTTTGTTTCATTAAAGTTTGTCGTGTTTGCACCGGCCTCATTACTCTCCACACATATGTTTCCAAAACTATTTGTCAATAAGATGAGAATTTGGTCCAGAGAAATATGGCAAAGTAATGAGATCACGATTTTCACAATAAGTAATAAGTAACATAATCTCACTTATTACATTTTGAGAGTAGGAACTTGTAATGGATTACTTTTTTGAGTGATTACTGGAAAACTGGAGTGAGTAATCTATACATTATCATCTATACATTAACATTAACTCTAGCAGTATGTATGGCCTTTTGAGATTGTTCAGCCCTCCATTCTGATTGTAAAAATGTAGTTACCTTTTGCTTTCCTCTCTATTTTTGTGTTTTTTTTTCTGCACTTAGAAGACTTTGCTTGATTTGCTGTCAGCACTCAGATCACACAGATAAAACCTTTTCTCCATTATGTAGACTATCGCCTAACTGTCTTGCTCATACCAGTCTGTCTTTCCGCAGTTGCCATTACATAACAGCATGGAATAGTGCATTATAACCATGACTGGGGGGCTGCATTGAAGTTAATGAAAATAATCATTACAATCACACATAACAACTTTTTTTTTTTTTAAATATTTTTTTTTCAAAATAGGTTACTTAACATCAACATGTGCAGTATATCTAATTTTTATTTTCATTAAGCTCTTGGCTCATGGGGATCCTAGGCATCTGCCTACGTTTAGCGTAATGCAAATAATGAAGAGTTTGTCCCCCTTTGCTGCAGTAACAGCCTCCACTCTTCTGGGAGGACTCTCCACTGAACTGTGGAACATGGCTGCAGGGACTGGCTTCCATTCAGCTGCAACAGCATTAGTGAGGTCAGGCACTAACACCAGGGGGGTCACTAGTGATTTATGTTGTTGTGTTTTACAGCAACGGACAAGAGGCATAAAACTGATCAAAAAACATGACTATTTGGCAAAGCTGGCATGCAGAAGATCTGTCTTTTCATAGTTAGTATTAGGATCTAATACAACTTAAACTCTATCCTTCCACGTACAGCAGGCACAGACCAAGAAAACGTACTGAAGACAAACAATGCAATCTCCTCTAAGGTGCAGGTCCTAAATGTCTTATTCAAATACACAGACTGTAGATGAGTACCTGATCAGATCTGCTCCTTCAGTCCTGTCAGTGTCCCTCAGTTTCTTTCTCTCCCTCTCCTTATTATTTTTTTTTACTAAACTCAGATTTACAATAACTCAAGGCGTAAAACTTAACTGGCAAAAATCTTCTTACCTGACTGTGTTCAGTGGAGCCTCTCTTACAGAAATGTCCATCTACATGTTGAGGGACTGAGGGATATAAAACTGTGTCATGATCAACACTGTATGACCTTTTTACTGACTTCAACTCACTGTAAACAGTCTGTGGCTACTGATGTGATTGTTCCAAATACTGAAGAGAAATACGAAAACAATGACATAAAGAGCTGTCAGTGATGTTATTTCTATCTCTTTCACTCGTTTACTTTCAATATCTGTGAAGTTTCTTAGACTAAAATAGCTCTTCGGCTAGTTAGCTAATCCTAACGTTACCTCACAAAACCTGAAGTTAAGCTAGCTAACAAGCAAACGGTAAAATCTCAATAGTCAGGTAAACTGACCACAGATTGACACAAATTCGTTTTGAAGGCGGGTATCTTCACTCTGTAACTACTTACTGTTTCATTCTGTAGCTGTATTATATATTTTAATAAGGCCTAATTTTCATTTCGGTGAGCTTTCAGCCAAAATCCTGTCACAACTTCAGCGGTTGCTGACCCTGTAGCGCGAGTAACACCGGAGACCCTCCCACAGGTCTTATATGATTGGCTTACACAACTTGCAATGTCTGATTTGATTGGCTGACATGTTGCGAGGTCTGATATGATTGGCTGAGCAGGCCGTTACACCTCACCCCACTGCTGAGCATCGTCTTCTCCACTTTTGTTAGAAAATCCGAGGCAGGCCCTCCCAGTTCGGTTTAAGAACATGTCATGAATCTGAAACAGACTTTTTCTTAGGACCTTTCTCAAGAACAAATTTAGGAAAAAACTTAGGAAGATGTTGGAGAAGAAGGCCCAGTGTTCTCTATGCATACATTACTGCTGAATCTTTCACACTTTGTCTATGTACTTTTCCCTTCCTCATTTGGGTAAAAAAAAAAAAAACTGTGAACACAAAAATAGAAGAGTCTGGTTTCACGAGTCATTAGCCGTTTACCCGTCCTCCTGTGGTGAAAAGATCCCAGATGAAACAGAATGGCACTCATTTTGTTTGTGCATGTATTTTTTGGCATATCACCTCTGATAGCACTTTTTTGTGTCCAGGTCCTCTAAGAATAATGCAACATTTAACTGGACAGTGAAAGTAAATGGTGTGATGGTATCAGTTCAGTTTGAGTCCCTGTTCTTGTCTTTGGACTTAGCAGGTATGAACAAATATGCAAACTGTCTGTGCAAGAGCAGCAGCCTCTTTAGTAGTCTCCACACTATTAGCCTATCATCAGGTCCTAAATGTCTTATTCAAATACACAGACTGTAGATGAGTACCTGATCAGATCTGCTCCTTCAGTCCTGTCAGTGTCCCTCAGTTTCTTTCTCTCCCTCTCCTTATTATTTTTTTTTACTAAACTCAGATTTACAATAACTCAAGGCGTAAAACTTAACTGGCAAAAATCTTCTTACCTGACTGTGTTCAGTGGAGCCTCTCTTACAGAAATGTCCATCTACATGTTGAGGGACTGAGGGATATAAAACTGTGTCATGATCAACACTGTATGACCTTTTCACTGACTTCAACTCACTGTAAACAGTCTGTGGCTACTGATGTGATTGTTCCAAATACTGAAGAGAAATACGAAAACAATGACATAAAGAGCTGTCAGTGATGTTATTTCAATCTCTTTCACTCGTTTACTTTCAATATCTGTGAAGTTTCTTAGACTAAAATAGCTCTTCGGCTAGTTAGCTAATCCTAACGTTACCTCACAAAACCTGAAGTTAAGCTAGCTAACAAGCAAACGGTAAAATCTCAATAGTCAGGTAAACTGACCACAGATTGACACAAATTCGTTTTGAAGGCGGGTATCTTCACTCTGTAACTACTTACTGTTTCATTCTGTAGCTGTATTATATATTTTAATAAGGCCTAATTTTCATTTCGGTGAGCTTTCAGCCAAAATCCTGTCACAACTTCAGCACAACTTTGCTGACCCTGTAGCGCGAGTAACACCGGAGACCCTCCCACAGGTCTTATATGATTGGCTTACACAACTTGCAATGTCTGATTTGATTGGCTGACATGTTGCGAGGTCTGATATGATTGGCTGAGCAGGCCGTTACACCTCACCCCACTGCTGAGCATCGTCTTCTCCACTTTTGTTAGAAAATCCGAGGCAGGCCCTCCCAGTTCGCGCCCAGCTATCAGAGCACACTGTGACTTTAAAGACAAGATGGCACAGCTCAGTAATGAAAAACGAACGAGAAAAATGATTGACGATTCTAATTAATAATGTACATCTATTTGGGGACAATGTTTGGCCTTTCACATTGTGATCTTATCGATGTGTCGTGTACATGTAAGCACCTGTCAGCAATGAGAGTGGCCGAAATAGCCAAACCCATTAATTAACAGGGGAGTCTGCAAACTCTCGGCCATGTAGTGCAGTATTTTTGCAAATGTTTCTTTATGAATCAAAGATGTGATACTATTTTTTATTTTCCCACATCCAGTTAAAAAAAAGACTAATTGCATATACTTAATACAAAGATTTATTTGAGTACCTCTGACCTAGGGAGGCGAACTTTTACATTTCTAAATTTTACACATTTTGATAGACTTTTTTGGCTTAAAGTCATGAATGTGTAAAAATTTGTAATGGTTTCAATATTGTAACATAACCTGAGTGTTAAAAGTTGCGAAATTTCGAAAGCAAAATCATTGTCCTCAAAAGTCAGCATGGAATTATCAACATACAGGAACATACTGTTGGAATATAACTAGAAAAGCATTATATAATAAATGATATCACAAAACAGACCCCTAAAGACCCTCATGGTTGGGTGTGCAGTGTGGTGAGTCTTTAGAAATATCAGAAACATTTACTTTTTAGTATTTAGTATTTTTTGTTTAAGGTCAAATGTATAAAATAGGTGTTCAAGTCAAGTTTGATTTGAAATTGAAACGTCACCTGGATTTATCAGTTATCCTACTCACTCATCATAAAACCCCTCATAGAAAGCATACTTTTCTTAAACTGTTATGATCTTTGCATACCCAAGGCAGCACTTTTTAAAGTGCTTTTATTATGGTGACAAAGTGTCACTGTTTTTTCATTCCTTATGCAAAAAAATGGTTTGACATGTTTCTTAAATAGATTTGGGTCTGTTTGTTAGGAAACCTGAAGAAAGAACAGGTTGGGTGTTTTTCAATCCAGACTTTAATAATATAGAACATAGAACAGAATTACCTTTGGACCTTATATTAGCAAAGTTGTCCCACAGCTTAAATCAGTTATTGCACTGGTTTTAACCCAGGCCAGTGCAGTGCTGCTCTATGTAGAAGCAATCTAAAGTGCAAATGAGTTAAAAGCAGGACTGGGTGATATGGTAAATATATCACAATACCTCGTGAAGAACTTCAAAAATGCCTCATATTGAAATTTTAACAGTGTACTATATCAAACTTTTTATTGAAAAAAAGAGAAAAATTTGTTTCTCCAAGTCAGAGGCCCTTTAATACTTATGGTACATTTGGCACTGCATATTATATGAAGCTTTGACAAATGGATGAGAAGTCTGCTCAATCAACCTGCAGAAGTCCAAACACACTGAACATTTACTCAGGCCAGCTTTCCATAGAGGTCTCCACTCTGCTGCATCCAGACTGTGTGTCCTTTACAAATAAGTGTGATTAATCCATATTCTACATATAACCAGGCATGCTACAGATTAGCTTCTAATTTTACTCATCATTGGGCCCCATTCACTAACCATTCTTAACAAGAAATTTCTTCTTAAACCCATTTATGCAGTTTTTTAAGAAGACATTCACCAGTGTTTTCTTATTTGGGATTACACTGATCAGGCATGACATTATGACCACCTCCTTGTTTCTACTCTCATTGTCCATTTTATCAGCTCCACTTATCGTATAGGTGCATTTTTGTAGTTTTACAGTTACATAATGTAGTCCATCTGTTTCTCTGCATACTTTGTTAGCCCCTTTTACCCTGTTCTTCAGTGGTCAGAACTCCCATGGACCCTCACAGAATAGGTATAATTTGGGTGGTGGATCATTCTCAGCACTGCAGTAACACTGACGTGGTGGTGTGTTAGTGTGTGTTGTGCTGGTACGAGTGGATCAGACACAGTAGTGCTGCTGGAGTTTTTAAACACTGTGTCCACTCACTGTCCACTCTGTTAGACACTCCTACCTTGTCAGTCCACCATGTAGATGTAAAGTCAGAGACGACAGCTCATCTGCTGCTGCACAGTTTGTGTTGGTCATCCTCTAGTCCTTCATAGTGGTCACAGGACGCTGCCCACAGGATGCTGCCCACAGGACGCTGCCCACAGGACACTGTTGGCTGGATATTTTTGGTTGGTGGACTATTCTCAGTCCAGCAGTGACACTGAGGTGTTTAAAAACTTCAGCAGCACTGCTGTGTCTGATCCACTCAGGCCAGCACAACACACACTAACACACCACCACCACGTCAGTGTTTCTGCAGTGCTGAGAATGATCCACCACCCAAATTATACCTGCTCTGTGAGGGTCCATGGGGGTCCTGACCACTGAAGAACAGAGTAAAAGGGGGCTAACAATGTATGCAGAGCAACAGATGGACTACAGTCTGTAATTGTAGAACTACAAAGTGCACCTATATAGTAAGTGGAGCTGATAAAATGGACAATGAGAGTAGAAACAAGGAGCTGGTCATAATGTTATGCCTGATCGGTGTAGTTCTTAGATAAGAACAGAATCCACACTCAGTCAAGAGCACAAAGGTGTGAACAGTTCTGTGGTTTAAGAACATGTCATGAATCTGAAACAGACTTTTTCTTAGGACCTTTCTCAAGAACAAATTTAGGAAAAAACTTAGGAAGATGTTGGAGAAGAAGGCCCAGTGTTCTCTATGCATACATTACTGTTGAATCTTTCACACTTTGTCTATGTACTTTTCCCTTCCTCATTTGGGTAAAAAAAAAAAAAACTGTGAACACAAAAATAGAAGAGTCTGGTTTCACGAGTCATTAGCCGTTTACCCGTCCTCCTGTGGTGAAAAGATCCCAGATGAAACAGAATGGCACTCATTTTGTTTGTGCATGTATTTTTTGGCATATCACCTCTGATAGCACTTTTTTGCATCCAGGTCTTTTAAGAATAATGCAACATTTAACTGGACAGTGAAAGTAAATGGTGTGATGGTATCAGTTCAGTTTGAGTCCCTGTTCTTGTCTTTGGACTTAGCAGGTATGAACAAATATGCAAACTGTCTGTGCAAGAGCAGCAACCTCTTTAGTAGTCTCCACACTATTAGCCTATCATCAGGGTCCATTAAAGAGGAATTCAGTTTTTCAAGATTGCTACATAATTCAATCATCGAGAATAATGTGAAGTGGTTATAGGAATGAATAAATAGTTGAAAATGAATAGTCGAGTGTTCAAATTAGTGGAGCTAGCCATAGAAAAAAAACGTTTTAGGCCAAAACTCGCTCTCAAGCGTATTTGCAATCATTTCATATAATACATTTCTGTGAGGGAGGTTTTAGGCTTTAAGCCCTTCAGATGTCTGGTTCCTGTCACCACCACTGTGAACAACTCTGGCTCAGCAAGTTTCTCTGGAATGGAGAATTTCATATCAAACTACTCTGAATGAATTTGTTCACATCTTAACCATATTATTCAAAAATTTTGGGGAAAAAAAATTACTTCAGAATCACAGCACAGAGCGTCTTTAAGTATTTTAGCCATTCAAGGTTTTTAAACTTCAGCAGCCACTAACAGGAATATGATATGAGCATTAGCAGCTTTGGCATAAAACATCAGCGATGTGGAATACTTTGTCAAACAGCTGAACTGAAACTGACTATATTGCTCCTAACAAGCCTAACAAGATTATAAGCCTGCTCTGCAACGTGTTTTCTTTAACAGAATGCGGATAACACTTAAAGCAGATTAAAAAAGACAGCCCACAGTCTACTGGTTACATTGCGCAATCACTCCTGACAACACTTTTTCAAACGTGAACACAGTTCCTAAAAGAGAAATAAGAAACTTATTTGGTATTTTCAGTGGATTCTCACAGAAAGCAATGCATCACTGAGTGACAGAATGAACAGAGTATGAATGAAGAGAGTAAAACTGCTAATCAAAATCAGATAAAACAGGCTTAGGAGGAATGCACTGCAATAACTTCCTGGATGAAAGTATTTGTATGAATTCAATGCAAGTTAAGTGAATCTCAGTAAGTTATTAACTGGAATACCTTTTTAACTTATGAGTAGGTTATTATATGTACATACACACAGAGTTATTGCACTTTTAGCCTATTTGACTATTTAGCCTCATAAAGTGCCACCACTAAACTTTTTTTTCATTAAACTGTGCAGAGAAAACTGGTCAGCAGCTGATGTGAGGCTTTCCAAGTATAACACTCCACCCTGTGGTAAGAATATGTGATTACACATTTCTATGTTCTTCTAATTATTTATTTCTGTATCATTTATTTCATATGACTTTTTCTATTATCTATGATATAAAAGACTTTTAAATCACAGATTGCATTTATATTTCATTTTTTAATATGAAGTGAATAGCAGCTATCAAACAAGTTTGATCATAAAACAATGCACAGGCAAGGAATAAATGTGCCAAATGTCTCATGCTCTCAGACTATTTCATTACCTGAAAACTTTTTAATTCCTTGTAAATAAAACCAGAATGCAGTGATCTGCAAATCTCATAGACCCATATTTTATTCACAATAGAACATAGAACACATATCAGATGTTGAAAGTGAGACATTTTACCATTTCATGAAAAACATTAACTCATTTAGAACTTGATGGTGACAACGCATCTCAAACAAGGGCAACAAAAGGCTGGAAAAGTAAGTGGTAATAATAATAAAACAGCTAAAGGAATAATTTGCAATTAACTCACATGGCTGAGTATAAAAAAGAGCATTTTAGAGAGGCAGAGTCTCTCAGAAGCAAAGATGGGCAGAAGTTCATCAACCTGTGAAAAACTGCATCTAAAAATTATGAAACAATTTCAGAAAAATGTTCCTCAATGCAAAATTGCAAAGACTTTGAATATTCCACCATCTACAGTACATAATATCATCAAAAGATTCAGAGAATCTGGAGAAATCCCTGTACACAAGGGACAAGGCCCACGGTCAATATTGGATGCTTATGATCTTCGGGCCCTCAGGTGGCACTGCACTGAAAACAGGCATGATTCTGTGCTGGAAATCACTGTTTGGGCTCAGGAACACTTCCAGAAATCACTGTCTGTAAACGCAGTTCACTGTGCAATCCACAAATGCAAGTTAAAACTGTATCATGCAAAGAAGAAATTATATATAAACAGTATCCAGAAACGCTGATTTAAGATGGACTGAGGGGAAGTGGAAAAGTATCCTGTGGTCCAATGAATCAAAGTTTGAAATTCTTTTTGGAAATCATGGACACTGCATCCTCCATGCTAAAGACCTCCCAGCTTGTTATTAGCACACAGTTCAAAAACCAGCATCCGCGATGGTATGGTGGAGCATTAGTGCACATGGCATGGGTAACTGCACATCTGTGAAGGCATCGTTAATGCTGAACAAAATATACAGGTTTTGGCAATGTATACTGCCATCCAGACAGCGTCTTTTTCAAAGAAGGCCTTGCATATTTCAGCAAGACAATGCTAAACTACACTAGCATCCACCAACAGCATGGCCTCGCAGAAGAAGAGCCCGGGTGCTGAACAGACCTGCCTGCAGTCCAGACCTTTCACCAATAGGAAACATATGGCGCATCATGAAACAGAAAATCCAGCAAAGCACACCCAGGACTGTCGAACAGCTAGAATCCTACATCAGACAAGAATGGGACAATATTCATCTCCCAAAACTCCAGCAATTGGTCTCCTCACCTCCCAGACATTTACAGGCTGTTGTTAAAACAAGAGGGGATGCTACACAATGGTAGACATGGCACTATTTACATTTACTTACATTTTACACAGCATCCCAGCTTTTTTTGGAATTGGGGTTGTAGATGCAAACAAAGTCATTCTGAGTGCTTTGGTGTGAAATGCTCCTTTCAAAAGAAACTTAACTGTGTCAGAAATTTTATATAAGGCGTAATTATATTTTTTC
This sequence comes from Colossoma macropomum, assembly GCF_904425465.1. Classification (NCBI taxonomy): domain Eukaryota; kingdom Metazoa; phylum Chordata; class Actinopteri; order Characiformes; family Serrasalmidae; genus Colossoma; species Colossoma macropomum. Next base: position 17,412,801 of record NW_023494784.1, on the reverse strand, counting down.
TCCCAACTATTTTACCATCATCTACATCACATATAAAAACACAGAAGACGTGTAGGATGATAGGATTTTGGATGATAAATAAAATGGCCATTGTAAAGAAACCTTTGTCAGTAAGAATCTCTACAAAGCACTATTTCACATCAAAGCACTCAGAATGACTGTTGAAATCTCAATGACTGAACTGGGTAGAAATTTTGAACATTTCCCTTTAATCATACCAACACCTGAAATGAGGCTGGAATCAGGACTGAATGGGGTAAAGGGTTAGGTGGCATAGTGCTGTGAGGGTCCTCATTAAATTTTGGAGCCTTCCTGTCAACTATGCTTGTCATCTGATTGAGGCTTTTGTGCCTCCATGTTTTGTTCTCACTCACGTGATTCCTGCTGCTGTCAGCCCTCTGTGAAAACATGCTGAATGTGGCTTAGGCCTGACTTATTCAAGCAGACTGTCAAAAACTACTGTATTATTATTACTGTATTATTACTATGGAATGATAGTCACTTATTTTGTGCGCTAGATTCACATAGTCTTAGTTATAGTTTAAAAATCAAGCAATGTATCTCAGCAATTAGAAAACAAGTTATTTCTAGTAAAGTCTTTATACTTCAGCAGCCAAATAACACTTCACTGTAGGGCACTGTTCATAAGGCAACATGACAGCTTGTCATGACAACCGGCATAACCCTACATTAATGTTTATAAACGCTTATTCCAATAGGCGTCATCTATCATAAGGGATACTTTAGCTAGCTTTGATCAAAACTGCCAAAAGTTTTCTTAGTGAATTCATAGCGAATGACGCCTGTTGGAATAAGCGTTTATAAACATTCATGCAGGGTTTATGTCAGCTGCCACAAGTTTATGTTGGTGCCATGTAGCTTTATGAACACTGCCCTACAGCAAAGTGTTACTAGCAGCCACTCACAGAAGTGTGATATGAGCGTTTGGCAGCCTGTTTACAAAAGTCTCACCACACAATTACTTTAAGGTTTGTCTTCAGTCTGCTGTTAATTTAACTGCTTTGACAAGTAAGGACTTTACCATGAATCCAAGCCACAATATAAGACGTAAATGGACAAATTAGAAATCATATATGTATATTTTCATTACTGTAAAAGATCTAGCTGTACCGTTTTAGCTCAGAACGTGTATGATATCGTGTAGTAGTGATGGTGAATTGATTCCAAAAGAGTCGATTCTTTGACTCCAACCAGTCTGATTGTAGGGGTCGACTCTTGGCCAAGTGATTCGAAATGCTTGGAGTCGACTCTTATGGATATTTGTTAAACATTAATTAGCCCGAATCAGCTGTAATCATTGGTCAAAGCTACCTGATACTACTTGATATAATCTACGAAATTCCATCATATCCCTACAGTCTGTAGCTACCCAAAAACTGGGTAAACTATGTTTAGGATGGTTTAATCTCTGCTGTACCACTTTATCACCGCCACTGGACCTGTCTCGGTTTTTGTCGTGCATCATCGTTGTGTAGCAGTGGTGCGCAACTGCGCATGCTCAGGGTGGTCCTCCAGTCGCTCACATGACTCAATATTTCTTCCTGGTGCGTTGGTGGGGGTCCATCTCCGGCCATGAAAGCAAAACAAACCAGGGCAGTTAGAGCAGCGCGTTTATCTGAGTTGGATTTGGCCCACTGATAATAACACAGAGGAAGCCGCCGAGGCCGGTCTCAGCGTTGTAGCAACCGTCGCGGGCTTGTTGTGTACAGCTGTGTAGCTGCCTCCCTTCATCCAGGCCCGGAGTGTTGAGATTTAGGCTCTGCTGGGTCGTTAACCACTCTTTCTCCTCGAAACATGATCCCTCACCGCCCAAAACAACCTCTGCCAGCTGCGCTAACCTTCCTGCTGGTGTTGGGTAAGTCACAGTAACGCTTGCTAGATAACAAGACATTCACTTGCCTCTGAATTTCTGCTCTCCGTGTGATTATTTGGGAAATGTTGCTGTTATGTAACAGTGTTGGAAAGGTAACGCAGCTGGCTACAGAACAGTGTAAGCCTCTCTGCTTAATAGTCATGTTATTTTGAAATAGGTTTGCCTGGTGTACTGTTGCAAGATCTGGGTCTCTCATGTGATAATAAACCCTGCCAAGAAGACCTTTCATTCATTCTGCATTATGCTACAGAGTTTTTCCTGCCTTTCCCTTTTTATTCATTGTCCATTATAACATTGCTTTGTTAAAAACATTTTTTGGTAACATTTTGATAGTTGCTCACTTTCTCTTCAATTAATATTCTAATAATGTCTATTAAATGCAAGAGAGCTTTAAGATAAGACAGAGGCTAAACCTAATCCTATTCCTAATCCTAAACCCAACCCTATCCCCACACTATTGATAACTGCGTTTCACCATATTGATAAAGGGACATTCAGGTCTAAAACTAGCATTTAATATGTTATGTATTATTTTGCAGCACAACACTGAATCCCCCAGCCTCGCCATTTGATAGAATTCACATTTTTGTATCTTTTAACAAAATTCTCCAACTACGTTACCCAGCAGGCATTGCCAAAATACATAAGGCAAGCATTGGGAACCCTCCTGACCCAATTGAGAAAAAGATGCACGCTGATTTAGAGGCTAATAAATACAGCTTATTAGCAGTAACACTGAGAAAATTAAAAGAAAAATTAAGCTAGCCTTCAAACAGAGCTTGTAGTTTTTCAGATGTTCCTCCCACCTTCAAGATACATCATCAGAGAGGGATTTTCTTAGTCTTTAAACTGGAAAATCTCACTCTCTGGACTGTTGTGGCACCACTGTAGGCAATGAGTAGGCATGTTTACAACAGATGTAGCAAGGGTTACATTTTTCATTTAGGCTGGTGTGCCCCTTTAACAATTTTGAGCATGCGTGTATAATCTATGAAGTATTTATAGAAAGTGACCAACTTATTATTTGCCTGATTATCACTCTGCATTCCTCAAAGCAAGACCTGCCTTTGGAAATATCTAACTTTACATCATTGCTAGAAGCCCATTGTGTATCACATGAGTGAGAGAAAATGGTGACGTCAACGCTATGATGTTGTCATTACAGCTGTAACACTACGTCCGAGTTTATCCAGTGATGCGCTGGCCACTACTTCTCCTCCGGCTCCCCCCTCACCTCCTAGCAAACCCGAGAGAGGGGACTACAATGTTACCAACAACGGCACCGCCTGCCTGATGGCACGCATGGGACTGCAGCTCAACATTACTTACCTCTCTCGCTCTCAGGGCAAGGTATGTTCGTGCTCTTTTAACCTCTCTCGACTACACAGAACTGTCACGAGCCCAGATATACCTTAGAGGGTCTTTACTGAGATGTTATCAGCTATCCAAGGTACCAATTCTTGAGATGATGGTGGAGTAAATATGTGTAATTGTCTGATTACTAGGTGTACACAGTTTCAGTGTGTTTTTCCTACCGTAGCAACCACTAAAGTACACTACCTGGCCAAAAGTGTCCAGACACTGCTCCTAATTAGTGAATTCAGCTTCTTTAAAGCACACCCATCGGTGGCAACAGAGCACACAGCTTGTAAAATCTCCATAGAGAAGCATTGCCAATAGAATGGGTTGGAAGTCTAAGGTCACCATGCCCAATACCAAATGTCAGCTAGGGGTGTATAAACATATGCAGCATTGGGCTGTGGAGCAGTGGGACTGTGTCCCCTGAGAGACAGAGCACCATCCAATACCTTTAGGATAATTTGGAGAGGCGTTTGTGATCCAGAATTAATTATCCAATATCAGTAGCTGAAGTCACTAGTGGCTGAATGCAGTCAAATCCTTAGCGCGGTGTCCCACCATCTAGTAAGAGTTGAGGCTGTTACTGCAGTAAATGGGACAATATTATTCTTTGTTTTTCAGAAGAAATATTGGGTAGGCAGGTGTCTAACATTTTTGGTACATATAGAGGACACTTGTCTGTCTATTTATATAACCAACAGCTGCCTTGTGCTGTCTGTTGTGGCCACCTGACCATGTACCAAGAACTTGTAGTGCAAGGGAAAAACCACTACCTAACAGATAATAGGACTTCATAACAAAAGAGTGCGACTCATATGGATTGAAGTTTGTTTTTTCGTTATGTCAAGGCATTGTCTGGGTGATGGAATTTTTTGGCCTGGCAGGCTGAAATGTAGTCAAATTGGTGAAACAAGCCATGCAATAATAACTCAGTGCTTACCTTTTTCGGTTTGTTTACTGTATTCAGCAGTGAATTTCTTGTAATCTTTTTTCAATCTGTTTTTGTTTGTGTAGGCAGTTCAGGAAATCGTAAACCTGCGTCCGAACCTGACCAAGCAGTCTGGATCTTGCGAGGCTGAGAGTGCAACTCTAAAACTCACAGAAGACAACACTAATCTCACTTTCATCTTCTCTTTGGTCAGTTGATTCCCCTTTATCACTATCACTTTCTGCTGTCTTTATTGTATGATTGGCAAAGCACTTACTTTTCTCTTTCATACTTGTCCAGACATGATGTCATCCTTATAGTTTCTCTTTAGGCTATTTTAAAATAAATTAGTTGTTTTTTTTCCACACAAAACCAGTACCTTCTCTGTTTCTTAAAATATTGACTTAGTATGCCAAAATAATGATTTAGTATCTCTTAATGAAGACATATTATGCCACAGTAATCACTTATTTTCTCAATATATTTACTTAGTATATCAAAATTATGACTTAGTTCCTTGTAATAATAATTTACTGTCTAGAAATAATGATTTCATTTTCTGATAAAATTGATTTACTATGTTAGAATAAGGGTTTATTTTCTTCAAGTTTGATTCACTATGCCAAGATTATGACTTAGTACATCGAAAATAATTACTTACTGCGGTCAAAAATAATGACAGTATCCCCTAATAATGATTCATTATCCTGAAATAATTACTTTACTTTAATAATTAAATTCAAGTCATTATTTTGAGATGTTGAGTAAAAACTTCAAGAAAATAAGTCATTATTTTTAAATACTATTATATACTATTTTAGGGAAAATATCCCCTCTAGCTGGTAGGATAGGGCTTCTATACATGCCAGAAGCATATGAAAATATTAAAGAGGAAAACCCATTTTGAGTCTCTGAGCTTTGTGTCTTGTTGTCTACTAAAGCTATAATAATAATAATAACATTCATACTTATATCATGTTATCTACATGATTACAGCATTGGGTCGGTGTAAAGAATACGCTAGGAGGCTAGTTGTGGATGATATGTTTATCTTCCTGCTCATATTTCATGGTGGTGCTGTTTGCCTTTCAGAATTCTACAACTAACAAGTATCACCTCAGTGGACTGGAGCTGTCAGCCAAGTTGTCAGACATGGCTCGTAAGTTATTACTGTGATTAATTGGATGGCTGTTATTAAATCATGGCCAGTTCAATGTATTGAACTGAATTATCTTTGTCTTCTCTTAGAGCCCCTGTCTGTCAGTAACACTAGTCTGGACTACCTGCAAGGAAATCTGGGGTACTCTTACATGTGCCAACGAGAGCTGACTTTGAACGTTGGGCAGAATTTCTCCCTCAACACCTTTCAGCTGCAGGTGCAGCCATTTGGTGTCAGTGGTGATCAATTTGGAGCAGGTAGTCTCATTTTTTATGATGTGCCTCCTTTTCATTTTCAGTTTACTCACAACTGCTGTTTCTCTTTTTGTAAAAACTCAAAGGAGCATGTATCATTTATAGATCTCAATGTTTTTGACTTGATCTTGTTTTAATATCTTCCTCAGCTGAGGACTGTGAGCTGGATGAAGATGAAATGTTGATCCCCATCATAGTGGGTGCTGCCCTGGCTGGCCTGGTGCTCATCGTCCTCTTTGCCTACCTTATCGGCAGGAAGAGGAGTCATGCTGGCTACCAGACCATCTGAACCTTCTCACATGATCTTCCAAGCCAGAATGAGCAGCCACCACTACTTCATGGACTCAATCACATTTACACTTAAACCTGCTTATTTTCACCTGCCTTGCCCTCTGCTACTCGTACGCTGCCATAACCTTTATTGCCTGAGGTGGCTCAGTGTCTTCTGGACTTTCAGTTGTATAATAATTAGAAAATAGTGTTAGGATATATAATCTTTTGCCACTGAGACTTTTTGAAGTGGCTGACATTTAGCATCACTACAAGGTCTAGTTCTCCTAGATGAAGCACAGCCTTGGACTAAAACTCGCTGTGAAGACTCTCCATTTAAAGCATTGTTTAGTCAAAGGCTAGTTTTCATCTAAGCTTGGGTAACTGGGCCACAGTGAAGACTTCAGCTGGTCACACAACTAATTGAACTTACAGTTGTACGTAGGAGGATTATTTAGGGAAAATAGCTGCTATAGCTAGTTTTTTTTCAGCACATTTAAAAGGGAGGATGCTTTCCTTGCTCCTGGTCTGTTCTATACTGAAAATCAGGATGGTGAAGTTACAGCATTGCTGGACTGAGGTAGCCATGTAAACAGGTACAGGTTTGGTAGATAATCCAAGCTGATACCTTAGGGTCTGGTGTAATTTTTGTTACCAAGTGAAATTCAATAGGCAGCATTGGTCACTGCATATGTTATGCCCACTGAGAAGAAGTTTGCTGCAGCAGAGGAGGGTTTATGCGTGGTTGTTAAGACGTTTTTTCCCACTAGACTGAAGCCCTCCAGTGCCCCTCAGTTAAAGGTGCTTCATGCAAGATTAAACAAGCTTTACTTTCTGAAATACAATTGTTGTTTATAAAACCAACTTCCAAGGAGCACACAGAGCATGAAGATTAAAAAAAAAAAACAAGGTGACTTGTGAAACATATAGATGAATTTGGCATGAGAGTCAGCTTGACTAGAATTTTTTGAGAAATCAGTTTATGACTTGCAAACAATTTATAAATATCTTCTAACGATCACTAAACAAGACATACATTTTTGCTGCTTAGTGTGAACGTTAACCATCTTGACTGCTTCCCCTCATCCAGCATGTTAAGGATTTGTGCACAGAGAGGAAAGAAGAGAGGGAGAGATTTGGTTACAGTACTGTAAGAAGAACATTGGATATTGCACTGTGGTAAACAAGGGTTTGTTATACACTAATATTACGCAGGCTTGATGTGATTTTTGATGCATTGAGTGGGATTAAGTATCATTTAACTCTAGTTACAGAGAGTGGATATTAACTGTTACAACAGACGCACTGAATACATGAAAGGAGTGTTATAATCTGCTTTTGCTGGTGTGTTACTGTGTTATTTCTGCCAGCTGTGTCCCTGTGCCTTGGCTGTAGTGCAAGGTGCTATGGGATAGGGTAATATGAATGAGAATTATGTGTTGCAATCCATCGCTGTTAGTTATTATTGTTTTAATAGAGAATGTTTTCATTTCTAAATGTAATGACAAATAAAAGGGAATAATAGAGCTTGATTGGTCTAATGGTATTCATAATGTATCTAATAGTTATGAGTACAGTACTGTGCAAAAGTCAGAGACTACCCTTCGTTTATTTCATTTCCAGTCAAAACAGCTATCAAGTACAAGTTATTCATTTTTCAGTGTCAGAGAAAAATACGGAACAAATTTAACAGGAAATTACACAAAAGCCTCAACAACTAAATATATCAGTATTTCAGTAATTAGTTTGTCCTCTCTTTAACTTTATTACAGGTTTCATTGTTTCATTTTTTAAGATGACCTGCTTTCAGTTTGTTAAAGAAATCTGCAGGGGTGTTTCTCCACACTTCCAAAGTTCAGTCTTAAAAGTTGGTTGCATTTTCTGCTTCTCACGATCAAAGTATTCCCAAACACATTCAGTGATGTTGAGGTCTGGACTCTGGGGTGAACAGTAAATTGTTCTGAGAACACCAGCAGCTTCTTAGTTTGATTTGCAGATTTTTTTTTTTTTTCTTTTTGTTTTTTTTGTCTATTCCATTTTTTCAGTAACGGCTTCTTGACAGCTACACATCCTTTCAGACTCATACTGTTGAGTTGTCTTCTTAAAGTGGAAGGATGGACAGAAACACCTGTGGATTTTTCAGTTCTCAAGCAAGAGTGGAGCTTGATTTTCTTCAGAATGAAAACTTTAAGTGTTCATCTGATGGTGGCAGTGTTTATTCCACTTACATGTTTTTGACTTTCCCCTTCATCTGCTCATCTGTTGCTGCACAGTTTTTGTTGGTCATCCTCTAGTCCTTCATCAGTGATCACAAGATGCTGTTGGCTGGGATTTTTTGGTTGGTGGACTATTTTTAGTCCAGCAGCGACACTGAGGTTTTTAAAAACTCCAGCAGCACTGCTGTGTCTGATCCACTTGCACCAGCACAACACACACTAACACACCACCACCAATTCAGTGTCACTGCAGTGCTGAGAATTATCCACCACCCAAATTATACCTGCTTTGTGGTGGTGGTCCTGTTGGGGTCCTGACCATTGAAGAACAGAGTAAAAGGGGGCTAAAAAAGTAACATTATGCAGAGACACAGATGGATTATAGGTTAGTGGAGCTGATAAAATGGACAATGAGTGTAGATACAAGGTAGGTGTACATAATGAAGTGGCTGGGAAAAAGTGCTGTGAAAAAGTATTTGCCCCTTCCTAATTTCTTCTATTTTTGCTAATGTGTCACATTTAAATGCTTCAGATCATCCAGCTAATGTTAATACAAGATAAAGACAACACGAATAAACACAATAAGCAGGTTTTAAATTATCATTACATTTATTGACGCTAAAGAATTATTCAAAACCTATATCATACATGTAAAAAAGTAATTGCTGCTAAACCTAATAACTGGTTGTGCCACCCTTGGCAGTAACAACTGAAATTGTTTCAAAATGTTTTCAAAAAAATTGCGATGAGTCTTTTACATTGCTGTGGAGGAATTTTGGCCCATTCTTCTTTGCAGAATTGTTTTAATTCGGCTACATTGGAGGGTTTTGAGAATGAACTGCCTGTTTAAGGTCTTGCCACAGCAAATGAACCTGATTCAAGTCAGGACTTTGACTCGGACACTCCAAAACTTAATTTTGTTTCTTTTGAGCCATTAAAAAGTAGACTTGCTTGTGTGCTTTGGATCATTGTCCTGCTGTGTGTCTATGTATATATATATATATATATATATATATATATTTACTTAATGATACACAATATATTTGTACCTATATATTGTTCCTCATTAGACAAGTTCAAAATGATAGACACAAATTCGTAACAACAGTGTTAGTCACCTGTGATATTCATTACTCATGTTAAGGGAGTAAATTCTCAATAGCGTTGTAATGTCTGTGTGTGGAAATGGTTGGTTTGTTATCCCTGTTAACATCCAGACTCCTGAGCTTGTATGCGATCTCGACATGTTTCCCTGAGTTTAGTGATGGTTGCCATGGAGAGGCTCCCAGGCTCCGTAAAAATGTTCTGAGAAGAGATAAGGATAATCAGAGCACTACAGTTATCACTCTACACGTAGCCTACTCATCAAATAAGCTACACAACAAAGCTTTGTCAGGATATCTACAGATGTTACCTGTATGAATGCATGGCAGTCTTCCACGAACTCCCCGCGGGTGATCTGTTTGAAACGCTCACAGATGTCAGGGAGGTTCTTTGCCTGCTGGATGAGGTTCTGATGGTGACGAATCAGCGTGAGGGCCACACGGAACAGTATCTTCGAGCCCTCGTAGAAAAGACAATCCCATATTCGCAGCACTGTCTGACAGAAAGTAACACCACAGGGTCTACAGGTCTTTTTATTCATTTCACATTATATCAAATATAAACAACAAACAGAAAACAAGGGTATTTTAGCTCAGTTTGAAAGTGTAAAAATGTTACTCACGTACACTTCAATCCTTAAGTCAGTGGTTCTCAAACTAGTCATAGGTCCACCAGACCACATTTTTGTGGACAGTTTGGGCTGCCCTGAGGACTAGTTTGAGAACCACAGCCAAAAAGGAACATTCCATTGATTTTTCAAAATTCAATAATTCAATCATTAAAAAAGTAAACAAAGCCATTCAGAGTAGTTTGATGTGAAATGGGTCATTGTATAAGAACTTACAGTCCCAGATTTCTTTACAGTGGTGGTGGTAAGAACCAGGGTTCATTATATCTACAATACAAATATAGCCACTTACTATCCAGAACAACCAGTGAACCCCCACGTGTTTTCTGAGGTTTAATAGGTACATTTGGTCATAAATGGATTAAAAAAGCACACACTTTAGGCCAAAAGCGTCTCAAAATTATAGTAAAACTGTGTATCAGGCACCAAACAGTGTATTCGTGACTATTTAATGTACTAACTTTCTGTGAGGGAGCTTTTAGAGGCATAAAACAGACAGCAAGTTCTCATCACCAGCACTGTGAACTATTGCGATTTTGTTAGTTAAGCATTTCACATTGAACCACTCTGAAAGACTTTGTTTACATCTTAACCTTTTAATTAACACAGAAATTTTGAATTCCCCTGTAAGTAATATTATTTCACCACTAAATGCCTTATGAGGTTTCTGTAGTCTGAATTGACAGGTGTTTTGTTTGTTCACCTGTCTTTTACTCACTTCCATGGGAAGGATGTCAATGTAAAGGCAAAGAAACCACCGGGAGACCACCAGCGTCCACATTACATTGTGCCGAGTCATGGCCTGCCACACAGCAGGCACCTTAACCTTCACCAGCTCTCCCAGCACCTCCTGATCTGTCTTCAGTCCCAGCATAGCAGGGGTGTAGTAATCTGGGCCACAAAGAGCACAGAGTTCACCCCTCTGTCATTTCTTATTTCCTCACCTTTCTTTGGTTCTGCACTGTGAGGTTAAGGATGTTTGTTCCTCACCAGTTGGCACTGCGCAAGCAGCGTGACTGAATCATCACACGTGCTTCAAACCGTGCCAAGTTGTTATGTGATGTGGTTTCTGATATTGATACATATTGGTAGCTATAAGCTTCCATTACTTATTAGCTATATTAGGTTTGTAGCTTCAGTGCAAACTTTGGACACCAAACATGTCTTGGTTGATCAACTACGTTTTGGATAAGCAATAAGAAATTTCTTCGGATTTTCCATCAAACACTGTACACTCTCCAAAATGCCACAGAAGACTTTTTCCCTAAAGAACAATGTTTGAAAAAAGATGTGTAAAAGTTCAATTTCAGTTTAATTTCCTTTCACAAAACCTTTTTGAAATTTTTGTAGAGATTCTTTACATTGAAAAAGCTTCTTCACATTCACACAACTCATTTACAGAAATGGTAAGTTTTGAGGGAACCAAAAGTTTTTAGGGAACCAAACCTGACATAACGAACCCTTTTGGCACCTTTTTAAGGAGTGTATATAAAAAGATAAGTTGATTTGATATTTGCCATAATGTTAGCTTTCCTATATGAAAAAAAGCATAAGCACAAGTATTTTTTGAGTATGTGAGATGCATTTCAAATGCATTGTTTAATTCCCAAACGTATTCCTAAACACTAAAATACATTACCAAAAAATATTTTTTGGCCATTTTTAAATGTACTTCACAAATACACTTTACATGTGTTTCTTTTCCATTTGAGTTCTGTTCACATAAAGCAAAGCTGTTAGACATGGGCTCAGACTTAAGTAGATTTAGTCCAGGAATGAAAAAGGACCTTCACTGGGGAACTTATTTACTTCCCTTTAACAGTAATGTTTAGTCCTCAGTTAGTCTCAGTTTCACTTCATTAAGGCAGGTCCAGGTTTAAATCACACTGTCAGTTAAGGCTGGTTTACCAACATGTAAAGATATTTTGCATCATCTCTCTAATTACTTACAGCCCTCGAGGAGCCGTACATGACTGCCAGACGCAGGCTGACTGAGATGAGCTCACTTTACTATCATTCATAATAATGTTAAAACTTCACACTTTCTACTGAACTGAGACTCTTAGAAAGCTGTAGTCACTAATGACCGTAGAAGGTCTAAACTATGAGCAGTGTCCACTAACCTGCACAGTCCTTCTGCTAATAAGGCTGTAATGTCTCATATCTGAGCTCATATTTGGCCTATATTACACAATAGTGAATCTAAACCATATTTTTACTCTTTAATAACTTGCAATATATATTCAAATAATATACAGTCGTATGCAAAAGTGTGAGCGCCCCAAACAAATTATATGTATTCTTGATTTTCTAAGTGAAAGTAAGTACACATCCTCTAAGGCCCTGATGTTACTTGGACTTCAATAATCAAGTTATAATTACTCACTTGCAATTAGTTGTTATCACTCAATCCAGGCCAGTTGTTTGTATTGTTGGATTGATTCAAGTGGACTTATTTTTGTGAGAAAAAGAAAATCACAAAGATATGTAAGAGAGTAAGGGGTGGAGTCACCCAGAATTCCTAGCAAGATTTCCGTTTAGCAGCTCTTATTTTTCCTTCAAATGTTGTTTTCAAACAAACAACATGTAACATGTTACATATAGGTTGATATGAGTTTGGATGCACTTCACATGCTTTAGGTCTCCTAACCATGAATGTGTTCAGTGTCTCTGTCAGTTTGCTGGTAACAAAATGACTTAAATTGCTTCCGAGATAGTAGTTTTTGTCAAAGCCAGTGTAACAGTATGTAACTCTGAAAACTCCTATTAGAGGAATTTTCTTTTACATTTCAGCTTGTGATCTTTACAATTATGTCAACGTAACATAGAAGTTACTGGAACTGAAAAGCCCAAGTTTCTGCGACAGAATAGTTTGTGTCATGTTTGCTTATATGTTGTTAAAAGCCTGAATGTATTTAGTTTAACAAAACTCAACGATTTACTTGAATAGTTTAAGTAGACTAAACTTGTCAGGGTTTACAGTGTATAGAGCACACAGTTCTGCACATTTTAATGCACAATTACAGTTTATTTGCTGAATTTAACATATTGAAGAAAAAATTTAAACAGAAAATGTGTCCTGTGCAAAAGTTATGGCACGTTTTGTATTTTAGGGTTTTTTTTTTCAAAATGTTAAACTCAGCAGATAAATAGAAACTGTGCACTAAAATTGCAAAACAAAGCCATAATTAAGTTTGTTCCCCGTAGAGGATGTGTTAACTTCCTTTCACTTAGAAAAACAACAAAACATTTAACTTGTGGATGTTGAAACATTTGCATATAACTATATAAACACTAGACCTGTTTTACATATAGTATTGAATTACAGGACTATGCACATAATGGATGAAAATAAGAGACTGACCAGGTAAGATTCTGCCCAGCAAAGCATCCATTAACCAGAATGACTTCTCTTCATCTTTGGTTATGATAAGGAGGTATCCTGCAATAAAGTTCATTCCCTTAAAAAAGAAAAAAAAAGGCATAAAGTTAAACTTGGGATGTTAGGAGTGAACTGGTCAGAAGATGTGTGGTGAAACAGGTTTAGCCAAAGTACTGACTGAGCAAATAACGTCTAACAGCCTCAGGCAGGTAGAACTTAAATAAATACATAGACCAGAAGCTGTCTAGTCACATGGGCATACAGATCAAAAATAATGTAAATGCGTGGATAACTGTGGCTGTAAAGTTAAAAAAAAGGAGCATACAGTATCTGTCCTGGAGTAATACGCCTGATGCCAAACTAGTGCAGTACCTGACAGTAACCAACATCCTTGTTGTGGTGTCCGTACGCCAGAAGCACATTAAACAGAGCCGTCTGTAAACACAGCTGGGAGGAGTCGTGGAAGTGGATGTTATCTGGGAAGGTTCTGTGCAGGTCTGAGACAGGAGAGAAAAACTCTGCTGAACAGACTCATTTATTTTCCCTTGTGGGGAAATTAAATGTGCAGATAAGATGCCTGTGTAGTCAACACTAACTTTACGCAGCACAAAAAAGTCAGAACACACAAAATATGGCAATTTCGTACCAATATTTGTGTACAATTTGTATTCATCTTCATATTCATCTGAGTTTAACATATTGGAAAAATAAAACATGGCATAACTTCTGCACAGGGCACATTTGTTCTATTTTTTAAGTTAAATTCAGTAAATAAACAATAATTAATAATTGTGCATTAAAATTGTGCAGAAGTGTGTTCTCTGTGGAGGATGTGTCAACTTATTTTCACAAATCAATAAATCAAAACAAATGAACAAATCATGTCATTTGACCAGGGGTGCCCAAACTTTTGCATGTGACTGTATATTGAGACACTGTTGTTTTCATACTTATCTAGCTGAAAAGCACTGTGTCAGTTGCAGTTTGTCACAACGATGCTGACATTTTTTTTCATTCAATTCAAGTCAATCTCTTTCAACTGATATTGTTCCAAAGCAGCTTTAGAAATATCCAAACCCTCAAATGAACAAGCCATGAGTGACAGTTGCTGCAAAAACTTCCAGAGAGCATAAAGACGAAACACTGAGAGGAACCAAGACTCAAAAGATGAACCCCACTGTCTCTGGGCTGCTCTGAATAGTGGAGTTGTGATAAAAGTACTACAAGTTTGCAAGTAACAGAAGCACTTGAATGAAGTTTTTCCTGTTTCTTTATGAAATGTTTAACAAAATGATACTTGTTTCAAATAAAAACTTGTCAAACTGATGGTAGACTCTGTGTGTGGAGAAACCCCTGGAGAAGAATTCCAACCAGACTGCACTAAGGCTACTGTAAAGCACAGAGGTGGAAAGTCAACATCTGGGGCTGTTTTTCTTACAGTAGTGTTAGTATGAGTGGAAAGCAGGCTTACAACTAGAGCTGTGTAGTGGTCAAAATATTTTGACTTTGGAGCTGATCCCTGAAATATGCTTTAATTTTGATACCTGCTTTTAACGAACTTCAAAGCCCCACAAATGATCCAGAATTTTTTAACCCTCAGTTGCGCTAAAGTAATTAGTTTGGCACCACTGAATTTCGATACCCAGTCCTACCTACAGCATCAAGAAAGTGGTTACAGGTTACACTGATCTTTCAGACAGGAGAGACTGACCAGTGCGTATAGTCTGCTCCAGGTGGTGGTCATGCCGAGCCTTCAGAAGAGAGTGGTAATAGCCGTGGTTCATCTGCAGATGCTGCTGGGCTCCACTGGCTGCCATCCAGATCAGAGCCCGGTATTCATTAGGGACTCCTTTTCTCACATACCGCTTCACTGCCAACCACAAACACACAGGAGCTCACTATAAGAGATTAGCATGTGTGTGTGTGTATATGACAACAAAACAGAATTCTGTGTGCGTGTGTATGTGGGGGGTGTTGAGCCCACCTTTCAGATTCTTCTCTACCTTGGTGTTCTCTTTTAACAGTCTGGACCACTTCACTGATCTTCTGGAGAGCATGGTTAAGTACTCAGTCATCATCTCCTCACAGGATTCATGGTTCAAGTCATCAGGCTGTTTGAATCCATACTGGTCTACTCTACATTGTGAGGGAAAGTATAATCTCTTAATCTTGTAGGGCGGCAACATTTTTGGCATCTAATTGTTTCAGTTAAAACTGCATCACTTGTTTATAATAAAAAGACAAGAAAGACAAGCATGTGCTTTAACTATGACATAAACTTTGATTTTTCTATACTCTATATAGAACCATGAACACTCAAAGAAAGCATTATTAAAGGGTTCTTTGCATCATGAAAGAGTTCTTCAGATTGATGGAATATGTGCATGAATGTGCTATAGATGTTGAAAAGGGTTCTTCCATTGTTATAAGCTTGACATCATAACAATAGAAGAACCCTTTTGGGTGCTGTATTGAACCATTTACAAAAAAGGTTTGAGATAGAACCATCTACAGCACAGTCTCCATCAATCTGAAGAACACTTTCATGATGCAAAGAATCCTTTCATCATGCAGTGTGTTCTTTGAGTGTTCATGGTTCTATATAGAACCTTTTTTTTTACTAAAGAACCCTTGAGGAACCCTTTTTTAAGAGTCTGCATAGAACCATTTTATGTTTAAATAGTTTTTTAGCATGGTTCTTCAGATTGGTGGAAAACATGTAGATCCTTTTTGAAAATGGTTCTATATATAAGAGCAAAAAAGGATTCTGCTACTGTTACAATGTCAAGCTTGTAATAATAGAAGAACCCTTTTTGGTGCTATATAGAACCATTTTCAAAAAGGTTCTATATAGAACCATATACAACACATTCTCTATCAATCTGAAGAATCATTTCATCATAGAAAGAACCATTTAAGCATGAAATGATTTGATATGGTACTCATGGTTCCAGTGTCTTTGCTAAATAACCCTTGAAGAACCATCTGTTTTAAGAGTGTAATCATCAAAACAGCACAAGGCCTAAAAATAATAATAAAAGCTATTAAAGGGGTAAAGAATGTAATTTAAAGCGACAACAAGTAGGCAATGACCTGTTGGTCATGAACACATCATCTGACGCACAGGTGATAGTGCTCAGCGTCTTGCTCTGCTGGTGGTGATAAAGCCTATAAACAGAGTTAAAATGAGGAAAGACTTGGAAGTATTAAAACATATATGTATATATAACTTACCTCTGACAGTCATTTCCATTTGAAATTTCATCTTCAGGAGATTCATGATCACCCAACAGACTCATCTCCGTTCACATTAGCCTCCTTCCCTTCCACTCTGTAGCTTCATTATGATGAAACTCTACCTGCAGGCTGCTGAGCCGTCGGTAACTTATTACACAAGCCGCTCCCTTTATGCAGATTTACAGTGCTTCTACAAACCTGTATAAATGACAGTTTTCCTGTGTCATCTTAAAGGGGAATTCCACAGATTTTTCATACTTTCTGAATAATTCAGTGGTTGATATACAAACAGAGTCATTCAGACTGATTTGGTGTGAAATGGTTCATTTGCAGAAAAGCTTACAGACTCAGATTTCTTTACAGTGGTGGTGATGGGAACGAGGGGTCACAATATCTGCAATGCAGATACAGCCTTTTTATTAACTATTCAAAACCACCAGTGAACCTACACGTGTTCTGAGTCTTTATGTAACATTGATGGTGGTAAAATAGTCACAAAAAAGTTTTCTTTGGGGACTATTTTGCCTTAGAACACCATTCATGTATTCACCTGCCTTGAATGGATTAAAATAAATTGAATAAAATATATTTTAGATCAAAATGTTGTCACTAAAGTACAAAAAGTACATCAAGCAGTGTATTCACAACCATTTCACGCTGTGAGAGGGTTTTTGGAGGCATTAAACTCTTCAGATGTCTGGTTCCTATCACTGCCACTGTGAACAATTCTGACTGTAAGTTTCTCACACCAAACCATTTTGTTTGTCATAACACACACTTTGTTGACATGTTAACCATTTAGTTATGGTTAGAGACTAAGACTCTTTCTTCCTTTCTTCTTTTTTATATTTCTGAAGCCTGGAAGTACACTAGAATAATTATGTGGTATTAAAAATAGACCATCATGTTTCACACAGATATACAGATGTACCCTGGTTCTGGTAGACAGTTGGTTCTGGTAGATATAGTTCTGGTAGATGTAGTTCTGGTAGACAGTGGTAGATAGTTCTGGTAGATAGTTAGTTCTGGTAGATAGTTCTGGTAGATAGTTAGTTCTGGTAGTTAGTTCTGGTAGATAGTTAGTTCTGATAGATAGTTCTGGTAGATAGTTAGTTCTGGTAGATAGTTCTGGTAGATAGTTAGTTCTGGTAAGATAGTTCTGGTAGATAGTTAGTTCTGGTAGATAGTTCTGGTAGATAGTTCTGGTAGATAGTTAGTTCTGGTAGATAGTTCTGGTAGATAGTTAGTTCTGGTAAGATAGTTCTGGTAGATAGTTAGTTCTGGTAGATAGTTCTGGTAGACAGTTAGATCTGGTAGATAGTTCTGGTAGATAGTTCTGGTAGATAATTAGTTCTGGTAGATAGTCAGTTCTGGTAAATAGTGCTTTGCTGCATCCACACACACACACACTAAATAGTAAGTCAAACACGTTACACGACCGTGTAGCTCATTCATTATTACAGTGTGTACAGTACAGCAGCGTGTGGACACAGCTCGAGTCTAAAGAGCGGTACTGAAAAACTCCAGACAGCAGGTGGCGCTACAGGCTCAGTGAAGACACGACGGCAAATTTAAACGACGGAGAGTTTGAGCAGAATTAGAAGGGTTTCGATGCTAAAATGTCTAAACTTTAAGAACCTAAACAGAAAGATTAAGCCTCGAGATTAAATTGCAGTATTACTGACGATTCACTGACAATTACATAAAAAAGTTCGGACACTGAAATCACGTTTTCTTATTATGTCCATTTCTAACATTTTAATTTCTTTTAGGCTACACATTCTGAGACTGCCTGGGCACAAACCTGTCTAATGATCAAACATGGCTAAAATGTGAGATTATATCAATTCATTTATCGTATTAATCCAGTCCTTTGACATGACACTGTGAATTTAAACAAATCAAAACTGACTGTCAATAAAGGTTCAGGTAAAATGCCTACTGTTCGCTGTTCATCCAGAGTTAATCTATACAAAATCTCATCGTTTTAGTCCAGGCCTATCCTAAGTTGACCAGCGAGGATGTTTGAGTTGGCCTGCCACGTCTCCCCATCACCTTCCAATTATGTATTTGTACTATGTATAATTTATTAAATTATTCTTTTTAATTCAGAATTGTATTATTTTGATTGTATTATATTGTGTATTTTAAGTATTTAAATAAAGGTAAATATTATATATAATATTCTGAAATGCTTTTTTAACCATTTTGTGTATTGTTTGTCTTTTTGTCTTTTGGAGTGGACCACACCAAACATTACACGTTGGCCTTCCAAGACAAAAAATGTGAGCACCCCTGCTTTAGACAATGTTTTGCAGCAGTTTCCCGATACACTGTTTAGCACATTTTGGACACGAACAGGTTAACATGCACAGAGAGAGAGAGAGAGAGAGAGAGAGAGAGAGAGAGAGAGAGAGAGAGAGAGAGAGAGAGAGAGAGAGAGAGAGAAAACTGTTCAGAAATCAGCCAATCAGCGAGGGATCCAGTGACGTATGCGGAAACAGGAGCTACGTGGTTTGTTGAAGATCAGTCAAATACACTTGTTTATCTCTTATTTTAAATTTAAAAAGATGATATTTGCGATGTAGAAACGAAGCTCTAACTCGGAATATTCTGGACTCCTAGAACTGTCCAGTCTGTAATCGAGTGCTGACTGCAGTCTCGTTTTTTTCCGGAGTCAGATCAGTCAGATCAGCTCTCTGCAGTGATGGTCGGAGTGGAGCTGTCGTCTGGTGAGTTGATATGAAGAATGAACCTTTTTCTATTGCGTGGTTTGTAGCAGCTGTGCAGAGAAAATATCTCCTGATTACTAACTTGCCTGCCAAACATAAACATTTGGCAGACAGAATGTAACTTACACAGATCAGCCGTAACACTGTCCCTTTTGTCAGCTCCACACATTCATGTTTTTCATATAGATGCACTTTGTAGTTCTACAATTTCAGACTGTAGTCCATCTGTTTTTCTGCCTAACGTTACTTTGTTAGCCCCTTTTACCTGTTCTTCAGTGGTCAGGACCCCCACAGGACCACCACAGAGCAGATACTATTTGGGTGGTGGATTATTCTCAGCACTGCGTGACACTGACGTGGTGGTGTGTTAGTGTGTGTTGTGCTGGTACGAGTGGATCAGTCACAGCAGTGCTGCTGGAGTTTTTAAACACCTCAGTGTCACTGCTGAACTGAGAACAGTCCACCAACCAGAAATATGCAGCGTCCTGTGGGCGGCGTCCTGTGACCACTGATGAAGGATGACCAACTGTGCAACAACAGATGAGCTACTGTCTCTGACTTCACATCTACAAGGCAGGACCAACAAGGTAGGAGGGTCTAATAGAGTGGACAGTGAGTGGACACAGTGTTTAAAAACTCCAGCAGCACTGCTGTGTCTGATCCACTCGTACCAGCACAACACACACTAACACACCACCACCACGTCAGTGTTACTGCAGTGCTGAGAATGATCCACCACCCAAATAGTACCTGCTCTGTGGTGGTCCTGAGGGGTCCTGACCATTGTAAAACAGGATGAAAGAGCCAACAAAGTACACGGAGAAACAGATGGACTGCATTATGTAATTGTAGAACAACAATGTGAACCTATACAGTAACTGAAACTGATAAAATGGTCAATGTGTAGAAACAAGGAAGTGGGTTCAATGTTGCGGCTGATCGGTGTATATAATCATAATTCAGTTATTACTGCAGTATTATTAACACTGGTTTTATTCTGTTTAGTAATTGCATTGCACGGTTATTTGGTATAACGTCTATGAACCCTTTATGCAACTAGTCACTGACCCTGAACTAAACAAACATAGAGCAATTTATCACTGTCACTTTAGCGTCTTCCTAAAAGTCCTAAAATGGTAAACATTCATTAGTTTCATCGAAGTCTCTTAAGAATGACCTGCAGTTTTGGAAGCTGCAGTGCTTTTGGAAAAGCCACCTCAGTGATTAACAAAGCAAACCCACTCAGAAACAGCTAAAAAAATATTTCCTTCCAGATGTGGATACAGTGGTTGAGAACATTGGAAAACTGCCATCAGAAGTATTTGCAGAAACAGTAAGAACTGATTGTGTCCTGTTTGGTCTTTTGATTATAAAAGAGTGATCTTTGTCATTTGATTTATTATCTCACAAAGCCTGTTTGGCATTGTGGGCAGGCTTTTATGTAGGCTACAGAACTGATTATGATCTTTTAACTTTTCCAGTGTCATGAGATTCTGCTTCATCTTCAAGGAAAGAGTAGTGCAGTAGATTTGGTAGAAAACTGCCAGGTAAGTTTTTGCGCCACAGTTAAATTTTTACAGATTTTCACTGAAATTGTATCTTCCACATAGTGACTGTTCTCTCTTTTCCACAACAGAGATTTCAGAGAGCTGGAATAAACCTTGATTGGAAGTCAGTTCAGGATATTATAAGGCTGTTATCCTTTAATTTTAGGTAAAGCCTGTCTATCTGTCTGTCTGTCTCCCTCATATGCAAAAGTTTGAACACTGCCGGTCAAATGACATGTTTTGTTGATGTTAAGTGAAAGTAAGTTGTCACATGCTTTACAGAGAACACACTTCTGCACATTTTAGTGCACAAATTCTGCTTATTTACATATTGGAAAAAAATAAAACATTAAATATAAAATGTGCTATTATTTTTGCACAGGTCACATTTTATGTTTATTATTTTTTCCAATATGTTAAATGTGCAGAAATGTGTTCTCTGTAGAGGATGTGTTAACCTATTTTCACATAGAACATCAACAAAACATGTCATGCACCCAAACTTTTGCATACGATTGTATATTATTTGAATACATATTGCAAGTTATTAGTGAATAATGTTAAAAAGAATAAAATGACTCTTTATAGTGTGAGATCTGTAGAAAATCAAGCTACATGACTGGCTATACAGTATATGCACACGAAGACCGTAAGAATAGAGAAAGCCTCTCATATAATATCAGACGTAGAGAAAGTGATCTTGCCGAGCACATGGCTCATGGCCCTCCCAGAGAGCAGGACATGCTGTCTCGTTACTTTAATATTTGTGTCAAAGGTGAGACTGATTTTGATAATAGAGTTGTTTGTGTACATGTTATCACTCTGGCAAATGCTGTCGTTGCTGCTTGTGACATGGATTATCATAGTTTTGTCAGCAGTGTGTGTTGTTGGCAAGTTTATGCGTTGACTTCTTTTTTTACTTGTGATTTCTTATAGATCAGCTGCGAAGAGCAAGCTCACTGCTGATCTCCTGATCAGTAAATTAGGTGAGGCAAGCTGTAAATGGTCCAAACCAGCACTACAAGTGGTGCATCAGCTGTGGACTGAAAATGGCTCTCTTGTACAAACACACCAAGAGGCCCAAGCCATGGCCACCATCGGACAGGTAATTCACATGATTAAAATTACGCTACGTAAAATGGATAGTTCCAGTTCTGACATCTGATTGGTTGAGCCATATCAAAAGTTGAATTATGTGCCAGGTTAGAAGAACAAAAAGACATTGTGCTGATAGAATCATTGAATAATGTTAGATTATTTTATATAGATTTTTTTGCTTGGCAAACCACATCCTACAATTAAAGAGACATTCTAGCTTAAAACAAGCATTTCATATGTCATTTGTGGTGTTAAGCAGTATTTTGAAGTGCAGCATTATATCCTTTAGCCTCACTGGTTTGATAGAATTCACAATTTTATATCGTTTTCATGTTTTCACTCATCAGTGTTCCCTTACTATTTTATTATTGTGACACACAATATGCTGTTCTGAGCATGTCATGGATATAGTCAGTACTTAAAGAACACTGATCAAGTGCATGTTTCATTAAAAACACTGATTGAAAGCTTCCTGTTCAAATGGTTTTAGTGCAGAATAGTATACTGCATAGTAAATATTAAATAAAGTTTTTAATGGTAGTTTTTAGGCACTACATGTGGACTGTGTCTGTGTGTCAAATCGTATTGTGACATGCATCATGTATTTAAGTATCGTGATATAATATTTTGGCCATATTACCCACTCCTACCCTGTGATATCAAACAGTCCAGACTGTTGGTGACTCCTAGTCACTGAGCTGTAGGCTAATAAATACATCCAGGCTAGTTAGTGCAGCATTAGTATACCTCTTTCTTCAGTTGTTAAAGAAAATTATAAACAAAAACAAAAAATGTTTGTTTCACCCTAGAGAAAACATTTCAAAACAGCCCACCCATAAAAAATCATACCAAAGCAGTTGTGTTTTTTCAAAAGTTCCTCCACAAACAAAGGTGTTTTCCTGGTCTTTCAAGCAGAAAAGCTCTCTCTAGAGTTTGCTGCAGTTATGCTCAAGATGTTAATATGCATGTTCATAGCAGATGTAGTGATAGTTACATGGCCCTTTAACAATCTATATTGTTTGGTGGAAGAATAAATTATTGTAATTATTATTAATAACAAACTAGTCATTGAATTTCAAATTTGTCACAGTTTTAGGCTATTTGCAATGTGATAATCGAGGGCGTCTTATGGCTTTATTTTGATGCTCAGAAGTTCTGTATACATTTATAAGATCATCAAGTGTAACAACACCTCTCTAATCTTAGCTGGTGGATATACAGTGGAAGCTGGGCATGGCTGTGAGCTCTGACACATGTCGCTCCCTCAACTCCCCATACATCTCCATCTTGATGAAAATTGCAAACACATCCGGAGAAATTTCTTATAAGTCCTTTGAGATGACGGTTCTTCAGTTCCAGGTTTGCTACAGTCATCTCTGTTATTCAGAAAAGTAATCAGACGAAGACTGCCTGCCAAAAAATGTATTTACCTTTCTTGTTTGCTTCTTTTTCACTTCAGAACTTCTTCAGACAATTCAAGGAAATGGCGTCTGTTTTGGAGACTGTGTAAGCACTCAACTCCAGGTGGCCACTATTTTTATGGTTGCGTGTAGAAAACTTCAGTATTGACCAATTGTTTACATTCAGTGTGTTTTGTTATTTATTTGTGCTATTTGACAGCCCTGCTGTGGGATATTTGGCTATGGTATGTTTGCGCTTATAATAATACACTTCGCTTTGCATGCTTTCCCAGAGCAGTATCTGAAGAGCAGCGAATAAAGATCTTTCAATGAAACTACTGTTTGCTTAAATGATTTTCAGAAATACCGGAGGTTACACTGTCAACCCAAACATAATGAATGGTGCTTGCATTTATAATATAATTAAGCAATTGTAACTGGTCTAAAACAGTATCATGTGATTCCCACTAAACAGGTTCCCTTAAATTTCTCCAAAGAGAGCGCTGCTCACATGAGAGCTTTTGACATATTTCTAGAGATGGTTTAAACAGGCATAGATGTGTAAATGCAGTACATCTTTTTGGTTGTTGGACTTTTTTGAAAGAGCATTCATTTCCATCTCACACATCCTTGATTAATACATTCAGTACAGATATTGCAACATAACAAAAACACAAATAGTGCAACATTGTGTTTATAGTGAATCACATAGTCTGACTGTTATTGCTTTGACAAAAGCCAACTATACAACCTGACAATTCATGCATTTTCTGTGGAGCGCACTGTAAGACTCTGTATTACTACTAATATACTAGATGTACTAATTACTGTTAATTGCCATTCCTGCAGTTACTACTATATAATCAGTATAAAACATTGTGCATCCATATAGTACAGTACCATGGAATTTTCTTATTTTATCTTTGCATTAATCCTAACCTTGAAAAATCAACTGGCGGACTGAGAGATCCACTGATCTCATATTCTCTGCTGATACCAGTTTTGAGACCTGAATTCTGAAAATCGGACGATGCTAGGTAGCAATCTGATACCAGTGTTCTTTTCTTTCCTTCAAAGTATACCTTGTTGTATGGAATTGCCTGGGATCATTATTTGATGTGTAAGGTGGTACTCTAGTATTCGTGTCCAGTCTTGGCCTTTTACTGTTGTCTCAAATTTGTTGTGTACTTGCAGTGTCTTGTCATTGGTCTTACCAAATTTAGTCTCTGGTCTCGACCAAGACCAGCTGCCTTTAGAAGTATTTGTTTGTATTTCCTTTCTTTTAACTGTCACCAATGGCAACTGACTTGCAACCAAGTTGCTGTTGTGAGTCACCCTGTAAAGTGTGAAATGATCTTTGAAAAATCAGGGGCGTTTATTCAGTTTTTCGGACCACGTCAGATATCTTTATGTATTAACATCACGCACACAGACTCAAAAAGAACAGATCCCAAATGCGAAAGCAACATTATACTGATGACGATATGATGTCAATAGTAGATCATTACATCTTCAGAAGACACGTCCTTCACCAAGTTTTGACTGAGTTCTCTTTAACAGGCCTTTCAACGTGATCGCAAGCATCAGATTCATCTGCTTGGGGAAATGGGCTGAAGCACAACTGACGTTACAAAATATTCATCTGCACATTGTGTGAAATCACCACCAGAGAGGTCTCCAAATCCCTGAATCTTACATATTGTAGCTTTAAACAGTATAACCAAATTAAAGTGTAAATTCTGCTTTCCCAAGGGAATCTGTAGGGGTACGGCTCACTTATTAATGACTTCATAAAGTCATGTGACAAACAATTAAAAAAATTTGGACAGAAGTAGTTAAAGACTTTTTGGGGGGTCTTCATCTTGACTCAGTCTCGCTCTCATCTGGACTTGGTCTCGGCCCCCTTTAGACTCAACAATCTCGACTGGTCATGGTCTTAGACTTGACTTGGACTCAAAATGTGGCTTAAAAAAAGTAAGCTGGGTAATGCACTGTTACAATTTTATAAGGACTGTGACTAAAAAACTGTATAGAATGTAGATTGTTCACGTCTGAGCAATATCCAATCCAATTAATAAGGTCAGTATAGGTGCTGTTACTTATCCAGTATACTGGATTGGTGCATTCCCAGCAACCATGTTGATGATTGGACATCATGCACTTTCGATGGTAATATACAGTATGTCTGTTTAAGCCCTTAATAGCTGAAGTGCCTTCCCTTTACTGTTTGATTAAGTCTACAGATGGAGTGAGGAAACAGTGTAAAATAAGTGTGTGTGTGTGTATATATATATATATATATATATGTAACATTTGTTATATTCTGATTGTGGCAACCCAAAAGCATGCACCTGGAACAGGAGCTCTTGCAGATGTGGTAGGCCCCAAGGCCACAGGGTGGCTCTGATGAGGTTACATGTACTGCATATTTTATCTATTTCTGGGACTGAGAGAGCTTGCATCCATGGCATCTTGTTACATGCAGAGCACTAGCAGCATTCAGGGCTAACTCTATTGGCCTTGATAAATGCTGCCTATGTTTTGAGTATAAAGAACACCTGGCTTATAAAAATGAACCTCCAGAGCTGAAATATCATGTGTCAGTTTATTCAAATAAATGTAACATGAGTCCAATAATGTTGAACTTGAATGAGGAGGAAAAAAAATACCATTCAACTGATTTTTACTTGTAGAGCTCCACACACACACAGTAAGGTACAATAAAGGAAACTTCTGTCAGTAAGCATATAAAATAACAGCTGTTGGATTACAAAACCATTCAAATATTAACACTCTTGCCTGCCCTTTTTATTTGACTGTGTGCGCTGTTCATGACAACATGCTTCACACTACCTCAGCATACACCACTACAAAGAGCTGGGTGGAAATTAATAGATACCAGTTATCTCCTGTCAACAAAGCTGTCAAATCATGTAATATTATTATTAATGTTTTTCCCCTAGAATTAAAGTAAATTTTTACTATGCCATATAATGTTTTATTGGATGCTAACAATGAATAAGTCAAATATAAGCAATTGTTTACATATTTGTGTCTGAGTCAGTTTTAATGAATAACACTACTACTCTATATAAAGCATGTATTCTTTTCCTCTATTCTCTGCCGTGCAGAACACCTGCTCTACGTGCATGTTTACAGATACTTCTGTTCTCCAGGGTCAAACCCACAGGCCTGTGTGTCAGGGTGTGTGTGTATGTGGTCATGTATTTAGTTCTTTGTTGGAACCAAATACCCTGAGGATGATTGGGAAACATAAAAAATTTCAGTGAAATGGGGGCATTTGGCAAAAAATCTCTTTTATCTGAAAAGGGTGGAAAAAGAACAGAGAAACTGTACTTAAATGTATCGGTACTCTGTCACAGTCTTACTCAGAGTGGAAGTGTGCAGCCAAAAATATGCGTTAGGTCCACAGGCCCCATTTGAACAGCCTTACCTTGATGCTAGACCAGCTGACACAGTCTGTGTCATTCATGCTAACAAGTCTGCACAAATTAGCATAGCTGCGGGCAGTTTAATTTAATATTCATAGGAATTTGACTAGATGTTTTAGTAAAACAAAATGCAGTGGTCAGTGGTTTAAAATGCTTCATTGTAGAAAAACTTACTGACTGATTTCTTTATGGTGGTAGTGATTGAAACCAGAGGTCATAATGCCTAAAATATAACTGTTTTTTGCAATACAAAATGACCAGTGAACCTACACATGTCTTCTGTTTTAAATGTAATGTTGATGATGGCAAAATAGATGTAAATCTGTAAATATGTTTTCTTCTGGTATTATTTTGCCTTATTTTGCCCTTCATGTATTTAAAAAATAAGATTTAGGCCAACATTTAATCTCAAACTCTCATAAAACAATGTCTCATGCATCAAACGATGCATTCTTAACCATTTGCGTAATAACTAAGTGAGGAAGTAGCTTCAAGAGGCATTAAACACTTAAGATGTCTGGTTCCTATCACCACCACTGTGAACAATTCTGACTCTGTAAGTTTCTGTGCAGTGCCGCATTTCGAGTCAAACCACTCTGCATGACTTTGTTTGCATGTTAATGATTACATTTTTCAAACATTTTGAAAAAAGGAGAATAACCCTTTACGTATATTAACAAGTACGATCACTTTAAGAGTTTTCCACCTCTGACAGAATACAGAACCGGTTTTATTCCAAAATGCTGTATACCTGTTGCTAACGATTTTGAATATAACACGTTTTTAAAAAGAATAACTGCTGATGTATAATGCAAAAACATTTGTTCTTCTGTAATAAAGGTGATAATAGTCATACACTCTCAAAAAAGATGGTTCTTCGATGGTTCTTAGTAAAGACAATGGTTCTATATCGAACCATGAAAACTCAATGTTTTTTTAAGGCTTCTATTGTTAAGATGTCAAGCTTGTAACAACAGAATATTGATGCTGTATAGATCCATTCTGAAAAAGGTTCTATATATATAACCATATGCAACACATCAATCTGAAGAACCATTTCACCATGCAGCGAATCATTTAAGCATGCAAATAGTTCTTTGAGTGTTCATGGATCTATAAAGAACCACTGGGCCTCACTCACCAAGCCTTCTTAAGAAGAAATTTCTTCTTAAAACCCACCCACACAGTTTTCATGAAGAATCTGACATTCACCAATGTTTTTTTTTATTTGGGATTTGTTCTTAGGGAAGAACAGAATCTACACACTCGAGCACAAAGGTCTGAACAGTTGTATGGTTTAAGAACACGTCATCAATCTGATGTGGACTTTTTCTTATTAGAACAGATTTAAGAAAAAACTTAGGAAGATATTGGTGAATGAGGCCCACTTTCTTTAATAAAGCATCCTTGAAGAACCCTCTTTTTAAGAGTGTTATATAGCATTGATATTTCTTGTATGTGTAATTTCTCTCCAAACAATGTATATCATTAAAAACAGAAAACCCCTGAAAGTGCTTTATAATGCGTTTTGGAACGCTACGTCAAAACCCCACTAGGATAGAAATACAAACCTGATTTTGTGTTTGTGTGTGCGAGATAGCGAGAGAGGGGCGGGGCATTATTAGTCACGTGTGGTGGGAGGGACCATCCCTCGATCCACATGCCATCAGGTTAACGCCTCCGCCGCGGCCACGCCCACAGGAGCTGAGGAGCTGAGCGGTGGGGGAGGAGAGGACGACGCTGGGCTGTTGTCAAAAATGGCCAAGAATGAGCTGCTCAGGACGAAAGAGCGAGAAAGAAAGTAGCGTTTTTAAAGGATTTTAGCTCTAGTTCACCATAACAGCTCCTGTATGTGTGAGGAGAGGAGAGGAAAGGAGGAGAAGAGAAGACTGGAGACTCCCTCCTTCCTTCGTGCTGCTCTTTCTCTCTGTGTGTGTGTGTGTGTGTGTTTACACCCTGAGACGCCACGTTTCGGTGCCTTACTGACTTGAACGGCTGAGCTGGAGCTGCAGCCCGTCTGAATGGATGCTTATTTACTGAAACTGATCTCTTCTTCACTTTGTCTGAAGAAAGACGGACACGGCTGTGTCTTTAAAAGAGAGCCTTATTTCTTCTTCCAGCTACGTGAAGGACGAGTCCTGCAGCCGCCGTGTTAGTGTTAGACTAACTTTTCCACTCTTCTACCAAAGACTGTGAGTGAAGCGAGGCAGAGCTCAGTCTGCCAGCCAGGAAAAGGAAAAGCAGCCCGTCGCTTTGTGCCCCGCTCCACTTCCACACTTCCCTTCTTCCCCATGCGCCGCTGAAACTCGGCCCAGTGACGAAGAGCAGAGCTGCCAGAACGGGTTGGTCTACTTCTCCTTCTTTGTCCTCCTCAGCCTGAGAAGAAGAAGAGATGGAGGGACAGAGTAATGACACCAAAGGCAGCAGTCCGAAGCCCGAGAGGAGCTTCTCTCTGTGCTACATGGGTTGGTGCACCCTGGACAGGAGGACCACTCTGCCCATGCTGCCGTGGCTGGTGGCTGAGATCCGCAGGAGAGGCGAGAGAAACGAGCCCGGACCCGCTCAGGCCCGCCAGGTCCAGCTGTCCCTCTGCCCTCCCCTCATCCGCTGCGTGCCCGCCAACAGCAGCAACGCGTCCGTCTTCATCTTCGAGCACAAGGCGCAGTTCATATCGAGGTTCATCCACAACAGCCACGACCTCAGCTACTTCGCCTACCTCATCCGCAGCCAGCCGGAGGACCCCGAGTCCGAGATGGCCTGCCATGTGTTCAAGGCTGGAGAGCCCAACCAGGTACGTGCGTGCGCGCGCGTGGACCTCATTAATGAATGTGAACTGCACATCCACTTTGCATAAACACCGTGACCTTCACCCTCTGTCACTTGCATGCATGCATATGTGTTTACTTAAATTCAATTTGCATTGTATATTAAATTGACCATAAATGCCCAAAATATGAATCACAATGTATTTTAAATGCATTACTCATATAGAAAATAAATACCTCTGCATGGACACAATTACTGTCCACTCAAAAAAGTTTTCTTCTTTGGTAACATTTTGCTGCACAATATCCTGCACATACCTCTCCTCTATAAATAGCTTTTAAAACTATGTTTCAGGATAAAAGTTTATCAAAAAACTATGGTACAACTATGTCCTGCATCAGGCAGCATATTTCTGACCGTTTTATGTAATTGAGCTCAGTGAGGCAGCTTCTGGGGTCATTCAGTGCTTCAGACATCTGGTTCCTATGACCACCACTGTGAACAACTCTGATTTACTGTCTTGGGTCAGTTTCTCTGGGGCGGAGCATTGCACAGCAAACCACTATGGATGTCACTGTTTACGTGCTAATAATTTAATTATGCAGACATTTTTGAAAAATATGTGGAATTCCTGTTTAAAGACCGGTGCTTTTTTGGAGATATTTCACAAAGCAGGATTTCTCAATTAGCTGGTTGTCTTAAGCTCAAAGTGAAGATTGTCCAAGAGCAACATCTCTTACCTCTTCTGCAATTTGATGGGCTTGAGTTTAGCCTTAAGTTATCCAGCTAACTACCCCTTGGAGTACCTCTGTCCTGCAAACTTTAATACATTGACTAGTTTTTCTGCCCTAATCCACACATCCCAACTCAGGAAGGGCTTGTTAATAGCTGATTTGGTGTGTCAGAACAGGGAAAACACAAAATATGATCTCCACTGCATGACTAACCCCTGTTTGTCAGTGTAAATGCAAATATGGGCCAGTGCCATGAAGTAAGAGGTATTCATTGGTTCACGTGCGATTCACAGGTCATCATCATCATCCCTGCTGCACACACACAGAAAGCACCTAATTGGCTAAAGGCTGAAGGCTTTATTATATTTGGACTAATTTAAGTGATGCCCAAGGCAGTTTGAACTTCTTATTTGTAACGTGTCTCTCATGCTGAGCTGGCAGACTAATTGATTATAGGTCTGCTACAGTGTGGCCTGTTATATCATACCATCTGTGGTGTTCTATGGATTTTTGTACTGTAATGTAGTGTAACTCTTTACAGAAGTGTGAGTGTGCAGGATGTGCATGTGGGAGGCATGAGCAGATCTGCATAATATTTACAAGTGAAAGGCCATCCTGTTAGTTTTTTTGACCTTTTGAGTTATGCACGTTTCCTCTTCTGCACATATTCTTTCGATCTGGCTCCTTGTTTGAATTAAGGTTTTGGCTGTTTTGAAGACTTGAGTGAATTGCATTGTGCGTGTACAGTTGCATATAAAATACACATGAGGACAAACTTGGCTTCTGTAACACCGTACACACTGTGGCTTTATGCAAATATATAAATACCTGCTTTCATTGGACAACACTCTCTTAAGTTCCTCCCACAAGCTTTGCTTCCTGGATTTGACAAAAGTTTTCCTTAAATATATATTATAAATGATTTAACTGAAAAGATATAACAGTGCTTGTTTTACACAAGCTAACTACTATGACCTTCTCATTCAGAGCTGAACACTAAACCTTCATAAACAGGGAACTGCTGGTACTTGTGCACATGACAAAATGATTTTTGAGCCACAAGATCTTCTTTCTAGCTTAAGTTTTAAGCTTAGTCAGTCTATAAGGAGAAACCAGTGATTCTGGTGAGCAAGAATTCGCTGAGCACATGGCTGCCGTGCTTGAATGAAGTGGTTTGGTGTGTGAACGTGAGCGAGGGTGATGTTCTGTTCCTGAAGTGAAGCGTGGCGTTAGTGCACGCAGCACTCCTAAAGGCAATATGAGCACCTCATGGCCACGTCGTTATGCAAGAAAAACTGGCTGGATAGCAACACGTGCCAGATGGACCATGAGGAATTTCTCCTCACTCACATCTCTCCCTGTTCTCAAACTACTACTGAACATGACATTGAATCTACTGTTCAGGGTTCAGTAGTGCTGACATTTGTAGGCTGTTGTAGTTTTACCCTCATCTCAAAAACACAGGAAAGTGCTACAGTTTAGGCTGTCTCGTCTCTTACTACAGAACAGTTATTAGTTGGAAAGCACCTTTTTTTTTGTTCTGCTCTGTTTGAGTTCAGTTGAGCAGCCTGAACTGATTAAAGTAAAAAGATAAGCATCTCATCAGTTAAAAGGCTGTATTTTATTCCTGCACTGAGTAATGTCTATTGCCTCACCGAAAGGAGAAAGCAGTGCTTGACTTTGGAAATATTTGCAATGCCTTGGGTCCTACAGCTGCGTTTGTCCTTCCTTTTTTTAATCAATTTAAGATGATTGAAAATGAGTCAGAGCCAGTTGACCACTTTAGCAAACTCAATCATGTTTAGACATATTGTTACACAGAATATGCAGAAGCTGACAGCACATTACTTAAAATGGGATGGAAAAAAACGAGGACAGCACAATACAAACAGTATACTAGTATTGTGGCTATATTGCTGTATGCTGCAATTGCGGTATGCCTTGCATTATATGAAACGTGTGGGGAAATCAGTAATGTGACGTCAGTTTGTGTTATTTGGACCTAATTTACTTTTTTTGAATTTCATGAATACTTTGATTCATCAAAACACCCACGGAAACAGTCATCTGTAGGTGTGGTTGATAAAAATGTTCTCAAAACATAGTTAAAAAAAGACATGGCGGTTGTTTAGAAGACTCATTTGCGAATACATCCTTTTGCCATATCATTATTGCAAAAAGGCAATATTGTGATAACAATTAGCAAATGATAAATTTGGCAGTCCTGACACATTAATTATACCGAGGCCCGGGACACACCAAGCCGACTGCCGGCCGTCAGACGTGCTCAGTGTGGTGTTTATGGCTTCGTTGACTCCAGTCCATCTTCGTCAACTCAAGATGTTATTTCAGCATGCTCAACATTATCTTTCTTGAATGAAAGCAAGAAAGAGAGCAACTTAAGAAAACGTCACTCTCAAGAGGACACATACAGAGAATAGCCTAAAGTAAATAGCAAAGCTTTAGCACTAGTAATGGCCATTTTCAACTTTGTTTTTACTGTTCAAATGTACAAATATTTAAACGAATCATATGTGGTTATCATATTCCCAACAATAAAACATTAATATTGTTATAAAATACACACACAGAAAAGCTTCCGTGCAGGTGCATTACGTATGTGCATGTCGGTTGTCAGCTGTAGTGTTAGCGGTGTGTTCGAATGCCAACTTTCACATTAGACAAGAAGTGATGGTGAGCTGACGGAAGGCGATCATCAGTTGGACATAACTGACACTAGTTTTTAAATGCCGGCTTGGCGTGTCCCGTAGGTCTTAATTACAAATTATCAAGGGTGAAACCATCTCAATACGTATTGAAGAATCAAATTTTAAACATGGTATTGAAAATCGAAACTCTATGGCCAACTCTCAGTCTCTTCCAGGGGTCTCTTATTTATCATCTGTTGATTGAAAACACTGTCAATGATCAAAACTAAGCATCTGAGTGCAGCCTATCAGAGTAAAGTTAACAGGGAGGGGGAGGGGCTTTTGTTCTGTAGGTACCCATACTCAAATGACTAGACCTTTTATAAATCATAAAAAATTCTAGGAGTTGTGATTTTTTGGTGTTTATTTTGTAGGAGGATGGTGCATCCAGTGTTGAAAGAGTTCCATTGGAGAACGTCTATTTGTTAGAGGGAAACTAATGTGTTGAGTATGATTCAGGCTGTATAAAATCATTTTTGACATAGAAACTATTAAATATTTAATTTAATTTTGACTTCAGAATTAAAAATAACATTGAACCTGAAAATACGTGCATTGTTATGCTCCTAGTGTGCAGGTGTATAAGCTCTGTGCATGGTGTAACATATGAACATGAGGCACAAACTCAGGTGCTCCCTATTTTTGCTGCATCAGAACAGTGTGCCATATTGAGATACCACTGCATCACGTCAAATCTGTTTATTTTGTTTATCATTACAACCCATAAATAATTTTGCAAGAGATGTGCATTTTGACTGATGTTACTTTTCAAGTATCTGTAAATGGTTAATGAACTGATATTTGGGGTACGGATGACAGGGCAGAAAAAAACAAGTGCTAAAACGGACGTAGCTGTAGGAAACCAGTAGGTTTTTGTGTTGATGGAGTAACAGATGCTAATTCTTCAGATGAGCTGATGAGCTGCCAGTAGCCACGTTTACATGCAGCCTGATAATCCGTTAATAATCCGACTAATAGCTCAGTCGGAATAGAATATGTCCATGTAAACACCTCAATCGGAATAGTCTAATCCGATTGAGGCCATTCGGAATACAATTTCTATCCGATTAAACGAGGTGGGTAAACTTCTAAATAATCCGTTAAATAGAAGAATAATAGCCATGTAAACGCCTGAATCCGATTACATTCCAATCGGAACGTGTAAGTATGTTCTGCGCATGTGCGTCGCGTCACGGCGAAAGTTTACACCGCTCAACATGGCGGAGCAGAAACTGGTCTGGACCTCACGTGATGTTCGCTGTCATGGTAACGTTTACTCTAAGCGCTACTCCACGCATGCGCGTCATTTTGCATCGGATTACTTGTAGTGAGCATGTAAACGAAGATTTTCCATCAGATTGTTGAATAGAGTGCATATAAACACCTCAGTCTAAATCTGTAATCGGATTGTATTCAATCGGATTGGCAAAAATCGTTGCATGTAAACATAGCCAGTGACAACTGGTACTAACCACATTTCACAGTCCTGTTAAAACACAAAATCAGAATTAAATTCATTCAATTAATTGTTTGTCTGCATATGTTCTCCTTCTTTCTGTGAGAAAATAGAAATATCTGTATAGCGATTTCAGTGTTCAGGTACTGGCATCTTGAATCATAAACCTAGCATAGGATACATAGGCCTGTATGTTCACACCTTTGCACAGGTCCTTTGGGCAGATCATTGTAATATATTTGGATCTGTACAGGCTGTGCAATTAGCGTAGCATTTAGCTGGTCCATGGTTAAAATGATCTCAGAACTGGTGGGACGAACTGTACATAGTGTTTAGCTTTATCCAACCTTTTTGAATAAAGGCAATTGTCTTGGTGTCTGTAAAAATAGTCTGTGAAGTTTGTGCCAGCCTGAGTCATGTCTGGACACTGACCCTTAGCATGGATTTCAGCTTCACCACAGTGTGGTTGGAACCTGCTCCAGGCCTAGAAACATGAGACATGGACTACAATCGGGAATCTACAACAGAGCATGAAAATAACACTGTCAGAACCCTGCCCCAGTTACCAAACAACAGCTGTTAATGCTCACACAGACTGTGCAGATGTTTTTTTAGTTAGTTGCGTACACTGATATGGGAATGATTTGCTTAATTGACATCTTTTAGGTTTAAATGGGACTGCTGTTGTCATGGACCATTCTTCTGCTCTGTGTGACTCTAAGTCATTACTCATCAGCTCTATTTTTTAAAGCCCACACTCTATGTGTCAGCCCCCTGCTGTGGTTGCTGCTTAGTAATTGCAGATTTGCCAGAGACCACTTTGACAGGAAACATGTCAAAATGTGCAAATGTCCACAAATCCACAAAAATCCCAGAGAAAATTAGAGATGCGGCCTACCTCATGGAAGCCAGAGAGCAATATATTTCTTGTGAACAGTGTTGATCCTGTGTTACATTAAATCTGACTGATTCAACTGATCACTTTCCTTGAAACTGTTTCTGGCAAGCAGTGGAGCTTGATTATCTGCCCATGCTCTTAAGTGTCTCTCCAAGGACAGTCCTGTGGCACGTTTAGGCATTAGGCTCAGTGCAAATGATTCAGATTAAATCATGGTGGTCAATTACATCACAACTAATTGATTTAAGTGGAGTAAAGGATTTAGAGGTGTTCTTACAAAGTTGTCAGGGTAATGCAAGACAAGTATATTTCATTGCTCCAAGTTTTAAACAGGATGTTGGTGCAGGAACCTTGACCTTCTGGATGTGTGCAAGGCACATTGTTTGTTACTTTACAGCAGCTCACATTTGCGTTCAGGCTAAAATGGAATCATGCACCTTTGTGTTAAACGGCCCATAGAAGGCTCCTCACTTCAATCTAAACTCATCCCTTTTTTGCAAGTTTTACATCATATATAATCATTGTTAAGGTTTCGAAATGTGTTGTTTGCTCCCCAGTCCATGCAGTCCTTATATGGAAACTAAGCTGCAAAAACAGCTTGTTTTGAATCAGTTGTTTTTGTGATCTCACACATATAAAGCATTTGAAGATTATATATATATATATATATATATATATATATATATATATATATATATATATATATATATTAAATATATTCACACTGTTATGAGGTGCATTTCAACCTAGACTGCTTTTTGAGTGAGGCACAATGCAGGGCAGCCAATCAAAGCAGAGGTCAGTTAAATGTTAAATATGTCAGTCTTAAAGGTACAGTTACAGAACAGCCTGTTTGAGTAGAAGGGATAAAGAGGGGTTGAAAAATTGTCATGTAAAAATGAATTATTGCTGTTCTTGGTTCATACACCCACACAAAGCTCAAAAGCGGATCTCAGGTGGAAATAAAATAGAAGAGAACTGTAAGATATGAGCCCTTTAGCACACATTTCCCGTTAAATCTGTTTGTCGCTGATAATTCAAAAGGGTTGGATATGGTCGTTTTTTTCAGTGGGCTGTGATGTCAGAGATTTGCTGGAAATCTTCATGTATTTCTTGGAAATGTGCCAACTGTCAGTTAAAAAACCAGGCGCCGCACCCTTTCTCTTGCTTCCACAAGTCAGCTATTTTACGAGAGATGTAACATGTCAAGTGATGTTTGCTTTTCGTCCTGACTTCAAGGAGGCTTTTATATGAGGAGCAGCGTACTCTTGTCCACAGTCGTCCTTGGAAACTTAAATAATGTACTCATATAGATCTGTCTGTGTGTGATCTGTCTGTGAATATGTCTAGTTTCCTTTTTAGTATCAACAAAATACATAAAATAGTTGATGAAAAAGCTGTAGTAGTATTATGATGCTATATGAATGACATGCTTTGATGCATGTAGTATCTAATTCTGACAAACCTCCAGTGAAAAGTCTTTTGGGAGTCTGGTAAAAGTTGTCGTAATGTGCTTAATGGGCGTGGGCAAATGGCTCTAAAGGTTGTCATGGTTCCCCAGGTCGTGCTACTGAACGTGATAATGTACTGTTTACCCACTGCAACTGAGATCCTTTAACCTATACAGCTGAATGCCTTTTTTAAAAGGATAAGTACGTTTGTCAACCAAGTCTACTGAATCTTATCTTCAGCAGTGATATGAGTGTGTGCACAGCGTGGAGTTATGTTTGGTTTACTCTCTATCGCTGCCTTGAGCAAGTAATCCATTTGACCTTGGTGTTGACTGGAGCCTTGTGTTTTTAAACCTTAAGTGCGCCAGTCGCCATTACAGTATGCTGTTTTTTGCTAGTGACATGTTTGCTGTATTCATTAGGGTTTTTGAATCAATGCTTCTCATTAAAACCTATTTAATGAACATTTGTCCAGATGGGCACTTAGCACCACTGCATAAAATTGTTTCTTTGTTCAAAGACAGCACAGTCTTTACATTAGAGGTGTAACGATACACAGATTTCATAATAGCGATGATGGCTTTTGCACCATGATACAAAACATTTAAATACAGAAGTAAAAAGATTGATTTTGCATTTATTTTAATGGGTTAAAGACCTGCACTTAAAACAGTCCGAACTGAATCACTCCTTATAACATCAGCATGGATGGGTGGAACCAACCTGCTGAAGGCTGATTATATGTAGATGTTTTGGTTTTTGTGACATCACAAAAGCAGTGAATTCAAAACTGTTTTTGTATCTTAGTTTCCATTTATGGACCATTCAGACCGGGGAGTAAGCTGTACATTTTGAAACTTTAACAGTGATAACATACTACATCACACTTTTCTTTTACTTCAGAAAAGCAAGGAAAATTCAGTTTTCCATGAAGTTGGCCCTGGTATACATTATGTATGGTACAATCAAAAATGTTTTTTTTCTCTTTTTGTAAAAGCTTCTTTTAGGAATATCACTGAGCATTTTTAATCAAACAGGGGAAACCATTTTAGTATGTATGATATCATGAGTATTTTTAAAACATAACATCCAACTGCATTTGATCCACAGAAGCTCATGAAAAAGATATACACTATCACGATATACATTACAGTACTTAGTTTTTCTGAGATATGATTTAATTGGAACAACTGTGTACATTGATTTTTATTCAGAGTCTCGTACTGCCCTGCACTAAATCCAATTAAAAATAATAACTGAAATAATTATGTGCGCTTTGTAATGAAACATGCAGCTGGTCGGTGTTGCAGTGATATGATGTGATGTAATTTATCACAATATCACAATGTTGCCCACCCCTACTGGACATACATTTTGAGGTGTTGTGTAAATTAAGGGAACCACTCTGTCCACTCTAAGAGCTATTCTGGTGTCCGTTTGGTGCTGCTAGCCCTCCATTTATATCACCTCTGAGCCTCCCTGGTGCTTGGCCCAGTTCTGTCACCCAAGCACTGTTTGTGTTCTCTCGGCAAGAGCTGTCTTGCTAATGTAAATCAGTTTAATTTTGTTTGCAAAGCCGTCCATGTACTTCACTTCGAGTGAAGTGACAGGAACTTTCCGAGCCTTTGAAAGACAGTTGAACTCAGTAGCTATTCACAGGCCCTCCGTAGAGTAATTCTGTTTGATGTGTTTGCTCTTTATGGGAAAATCTGACTTTGGCACCCAGCAATGTCTTGGCTGCCTGCTCTCAGATTTATGTGAATATTGCAGGCCGGCTCCACTATTAAGCAACCTAGAGACAAAGGGCATCATACCAGACTTCTAAACTGTTATTTTTTCAAAACTGTTCTCGAGTTCAGTTTTAGGTTTTACTGTGTATTTAAGGTGACACATTACAGTAATCACTGTCAACGTGCAAGTAGTGAAGATGGTGTCTTTGGCTACTTGTAGGGCGTTATGTTGTATAAATATTGTTTTACTTATGTGATGTAAGGTCCATTTTGCAAAATTTTAAATATAGTAATTTAACCTGAGTGCTGTATTTAGTTTGTGAATTGAGGCTGCATTGTGTTAGCTTTAACCCAGTCCTAGGCTTAACCTTATTGCAGTCCTTCTGTCAGGCTTATTAAGGCTTATTCAGATTAGTATCATAGCAGTATCTGTTACTATTATTGGTATTGTGATAATTTCATTAAATATCCTGATATTGGCACTGTCCGCCCACTGCAGTGTTTTTTCTTGACCCTTTGTAGCTTCATTAAGGAGACAAGTCTGAGCCGGAAATCACTCTGCATCTCAATTTGTTCATTCTGGGCTATTAATAGGAACCATGGCCAAGTTTGGCTTTTATCAGCTCTGAAGAGTCAAGGCTGTTTTTCCCTCCAACCTACAGGTTCCTGAAGTCATCAGCAGCATCAGGCAGGCCTCTAAAGTTGCACTTAAGGAGGACAGCAGGCCCAAGCAGGAGGGAGAAGAGTCTTTTTACAACTCCCAGAAGTTTGAGGTGCTTTACTGTGGCAAAGTGACAGTCAACCACAAAAAAGCCCCCTCCACCCTTATTGACGACTGCATTGACAAGTTTCGGCAGCACGAGGTGGAGCGCAAGCGGCTGCATCTTCTGAATGGCCAGCGCAGCTCGACAGAGACCTCCGTGGAGTTCATCGTTGGGGATGACCCACTGAGCGCCTCGCTCGCTGAGGCTGCAGGGGCAGAGCCAGGAGCTGGAGATCAGGCCAGAGTGAGTAATGGGAAACTGGGCGGCAGCCTCAGCGTGGGTAGTCTGCGTGGAGCTTTCCCTGAGTGTATCCTGGAGGATTCAGGATTCGAGGAGCAGCAGGAGATCCGCACGCGCTGCAACAGCCTGGCTGGCGGCATGCAGAGCAGAACGATGCAGGCCGGGGCCAAGGGGCCTACACGCAGAAGACACGCCAGCGCACCCAACAACGTACAGCCGTCAGACGCAGACAAGAACCGCACCATGCTGTTCCAGGTATGAGCGTACATAGGTATGCATATACACATAACATAGGCCCAAACAAGTGATTGTGTGTGTGAAAAGGTGGGGCTTTTACTACATTTGATTACACATCATGCCTGTTTTAAAGGAATAGTTCAACTAATCTCCACAGATTTCCCTTTGTGCCAAGTGTAGTCGAAACACCAAATTAATCTCTTAGTTATCTCTCGATGAGAAATAAAAAAATCGCTTGTATTTTCATATGTTATGTGATGTTGAGGCTGAAGGATTAATCATTTTTATATTTATATAGAACAATTTTCAAATAGTAAGGGCTGCAATTATAATCATAGCCTATATTTTCAGCAGAGCTGTCTTTAGGTTTAAGTGTGGAAATCTAACCCCAAAAAAGTGTGATTTGCACAGTGTTAGTGGACGCTTTTCACAGTTCAGTTTTCATTGTAGTGGAGCATAGTAGGGTTCATCATAGTAGGGAAAACAATAAAACAGTGTCAGCGTTTACAAATTAGAACATAGAGGACTCTGTTCTCATTATTTACCTCATATTTCCACTAAGAACTTTGAAAAAATGTTTGGTTAAACAATTTTCATTTTTATAGAGGAGCAAGCTTGACAAGGTCTACGTTAACATATGACACTAATGACACTTTCAGCTTTGGCACTGGGATGCATGAACGTATGGATTTAAAAAAAGGGTGAGTAGCTGCCTGTTGAAGGGAGAGAGAATATGTGATATTATCCATGAATAAAATAAAAACTGGTGCTTATCTAATGTTAGGTAGATGAGCCAATTAACTGTGTGGACTGCAGGGTTATGTGTGGCAATTACGTTGATCAGTATTTGGCACTTTTGTATAGTAATCATTAACGTTAGTGATATTACTGCTCAAACGCTTAAGTAATTAAACATC
Source organism: Colossoma macropomum (assembly GCF_904425465.1). NCBI lineage: Eukaryota > Metazoa > Chordata > Actinopteri > Characiformes > Serrasalmidae > Colossoma > Colossoma macropomum. Next base: position 17,372,240 of record NW_023494784.1, on the reverse strand, counting down.
ATCATGTCGGTTAGTGTAGATATAAAACACTCCAATCTGGCTATTTAGAACAAGACGCTGTGCAAAACAACATTAGACATGGGTAATTAGGCAATGTTAGACAGAGGAAACTGTAAAAATGACCCAAAAACAATGAGGTATTACTAATTATGTTAACTTTACTCCTAACCAGCACAACATTGACTATGTTCTGTTAAACATTAGCAGGTAAGTTTAGCTGACCTTATTGGGTAACTTATAAGATCCTTACCTTTGTAGTCATGCAGGTAATTCTCAAAGAAAAGTTTGTAGCCCTTGTTAATCTGTCTGAAAATGAAAACTGCTCCACCAAACAAATGTCTTTCCTGAAAAAAATGGTAAATACTGTAGTGAGGATATAAAATAAATGAGTCCTCTACGTTCTCATTCATAAACACTGTCACTGCTGTAATGTTTTCCCTACTATGGCGACCTTCACTGCATCGTAACCAGAAGAATAATAAGGGTCTATTGTGGTGGTATAAGCTTCCATTACTTGTTGGCTACTTTAGCCTCAGAGTGCCAGTACAAAACTAAAGAAGCACATTTCAGACACTAAATGTAGCTCAGTTGATTGACTAAATTTTGACTCAAAGGAAAACTCTGTAAATGTAAATTTTCACTGAATTTTCAATTAAACATGTTGTTAAATTGACTATTCTTTAAATTAAATGCTACATTGCCAAGTGGACAAAACGTATTTCAACCTTTTCTAGCTATGTATTCTGAAGTAGCCTCTATTAAATCACTCTAATGTGATAAAGCTGTTGGCTTTAAAATCTAACCCTTATTTAATAGCTTCACACAGCCTTGGTGATTATCAGATTTCTCAGTAGCTATTATGCATGCTAGCTAAACGGTCAGTGAACCATTCTTCACATGGTCACCCAAGGCTGTTTTCCATGAAGAGCAGCCACTAGAAATTCTCACAATATAGTTTCTTTTAAATGAGCTCTGAGAAGTCACTTGTGTGGCCTCTGACCTTGTGAATGTTTGAGTATTTTTGCTGCCGAGATTGCTTTCACAAAAGCCAGGATCTCTATTATGAGGCATCAAAAGACATTGTGTTCATGTTTTGTTTTTTTGCGTCTTCCCCCATTGTTGAATGAAAGGTCACTTTTGAAGCTAGCTGTCTTTTTGTGGCTTCAGGTGGGACGTTTTGAGGTGAACCTCATCAGCCCTGACAGTAAGACGGTAGTTCTGGAGAAGAATTTCAAAGATATCTCATCCTGCTCTCAGGTTTGTGGTCTGGGATTTGTCCCAAGAGTTTGTTTATTGCAGGCCGATCTTATCCACCAACTCAGGTTTAATGTCAAGGAGCTTTCCTGGCATATTCCCTTCAAACTGGTGAATTTCCAGGTTTGAGGGGGTTGTTTATAATGGCTTCAGCCTGTCAGGCATAATTTACTGTGTTTATATTTGATATTATTGTATGGCTTGTTAACAGCCTAGAGGAAACAAGGCCTTTTTGTTTATGTTTTATGCTATAAGGCTTTTTAAAGCATTTATACATACAACTCACCCTGGCTGAATTACATCACATTTCTTTAGCGGTATTATGAGCAGTTGTATGTCTTGATTTACAGCAGTCATTTTCTTTGTATGTTATTGCTTTATAATTCTTTCCACAATTTATGTCGCCACATGCAACAATTGCAGGGAGTGAAACAGACAGACCACTTTGGCTTCATCTGTCGGGATGCGGTGGAGTCTGGACCCAGCCAGTACGTGTGTTACGTGTTCCAGTGTGCCAGCGAATCTCTGGTAAGCAGCTCAGTGCCGCCTTCTATTCTCCCTTCGCCACATGCACATATGCCACTAATCCATTATTTATTATTGGGTAGAAAGGGAACAATGACTGTGCCCTGCCTGTGGTGTGAACATTATCTTTGACACAGTTCTGGCTGCAGACTGAAATCTAAATGGATGCTACTGAAAAGGGTTTAGATTGATGTTTTTGTTTTAAGCAATGATGTGTTCTTTATCCAAATTAACTACATTGACATTACCAAGTTGAAGGAGCACAAATTCGAATCTGGCCTTTTCTGTTCAGATCTGCTGTAGTCTTGTATTGAATGTTTCCAAGTCATGGCCATGCAAGAGATGGACTTGGAATTCATATCTTCCTCTCCTGCACATGCACATATTACTATGACCATCCAGTGTCACAATGTGGCAGCAGTGGCTAACTTGAAGTTAGCTGCAGAAGCGATGCATTTGGCCTTATTACACCTTCTCCCATAGTCATGAACAGCTGGGAGCAGTTCGCAGCTAATGGTTTTCGATAAAGTCTTGTGCTACTAGTTCTTTTGTTTGTTGTCCTTCATGACACCTGTGGGTTATTAATGTTGTGTTATTACTTTGGATGTGGGCATGCAGGTCATTTCAGGGCAGGAGTGTAGCTAGGCAATAAAAAAGCCAGAATTGAAGGTTACGGCCTGTAATGTGAACATCTTTTCTTTTAACCATAACATATCATAGTCTCTGCTAAAGTAACAGCTTGGGAAAAATCTCTTTACATAATTTTCCTCTTACTCTTACTGTGGTTAATTAGACAAGACATGTTTTGTAGTCTGAAGTTTGCGTCTTTATTTTTTTTTTTTTGCTCTGGAGCTACCAGGACAAAAGTATGAACAAGATTCAAGTAACAAAATTTTAAAAAGTTATTAATATGTTGTTTAGAATAACAGTTTTGATTCTTGACTTCTCTGTGTGCTTTATTTATTGCATTGATTTGAATTGATTAAGCAGCACACTTGCTTTGATTTAATGAAGGATTGATAAACGTAAGTATTGGATGGTAATTGGAAATACTGAGCTTCCTTGAGGGGAGGTTTTTTAAAAGGTTAAGTTGGTTAAGCTAAAACGCTATCTGACATAAAATCTCAATGTACTGTTTATTTGCTCATTTGTGTTTATTCCAATGTGTTTTTTTTTTCGTTTTTTTATTCGACAAATAAATACTTACTGTTAAGATACATACCATTTTCTTAGTTGACTAAGACTTTTGCACAGTGCTGTGTTTGATACACTTAGTACATTTTCATATAGATAACTGTATGTTTACAGTGTCAGAAACCTTTTTAGCAAGTCTCTTTAAAATTATCTAACAACTCAACACAGTTTGAGACAAGTGTGTGATGATGGAGTGGAATTCGCATGCTGCTGTCACAAGCTGACACAATTTTTTAAGGTCAGAAGCTTGGTTGGTAGTGATTGATAGCACGGATGGTTTTGTAGTGTAGGCAGGTAGGATTTGAGTGTTTTTTTAGTAGCCAAAACTTGTTCTATATGTTGTGCCCTCTTTTTGCCTTAGTGCCTAGGGTGTTCGCCTTAATGACAAAATGCAAGAAATTCTGCAGAAGACAGACATCAAGTGTGTGACACTCTGAAATCTTAAAACTTAAAAATCTGTTAGGATTTTAAAAATCATATAATGTATGTCTGGCTTAACTGTTCCTTCAAGAAAAGAAGAAAGTAAGTGCGCTGTGGCATGTCCTCCTCTCAGGTAGATGAGGTGATGCTGACCCTGAAGCAGGCCTTCAGCACAGCTGCAGCACTACAGAACTCTAAGACCCAGGTCAAACTGTGCGAGGCCTGCCCCATGCACGACCTGCATAAGCTCTGTGAGAGGATTGAAGGTACGTCCACTGCCTCCACCAGCGCCCCCTCTATACACTCTCTGTGGCTGGGTTTCCTCAATGAAAGCAGTGTTTTCCTGTTGTTTTTTCCTTTTACGTGGCTGCAGGTTTGTACCCTCCCAGGGCAAAGCTGGCTATTCAAAAACACCTCTCCATGCTGAGCGATAATGAACAAGCAGACATTTTTGAGCGTGTGCAGGTAAGCATGGAAGGGGGGCAATCTAACGGCAATGGAACAAAATTAATATTTTGTGCTGTATTATATTTCCTTTTCTGTCATACAGAGGTTAAAGCCGAGCTCTGATCAGGAAGAGAATGAGCTGGTTATTCTTCACCTCAGGCAACTGTGTGAGACCAAGCAGAAGACCCATGTTCATATCGGAGAAGCTCCTCAGGTACCACACACACATTTTCATACAGTACAATAATAAAAAGGCCAGTCCCACCAATCCCTCAAATTCCACCACACATCTCACCCACTCATAGTGACTCACAGCAACTGGGACAGCTCAAGCTGTGACCTGCTTCTAATTGGACAGATTTCAAATGTCATCAGATTGGATTAAGACATGGCTCCCTATGATGTTATGGTTCTGAAACTGAGACTGAGAAAAAGCATAGCAGATCCTTGATGCGGCTCACGCAGCTCAGAGAAAACTAACGAATGCCTCCCTTTTTTGTCTCTTGTCTGACTTAAAGAAGAGCAGAACTAACAAAAACAGTCCAAGCTTTTCCAAACATAGCACTCTTATCAGGCTCCAGGCCACCCACTGGGAAAAAGATGTACATTTCAAAGTACCTCCAGTAGTCCCAGACTTCCGGACACAAATTAAGACTAGTTCTGTAGTTTCACTTTTACACAGACATTGTTTCTCTGTTGAATCTGTGTCAAGAAAACTGCCTGTCAGTGTAGAGTAGTGAAACTGTAATATATCTGAGCAGATTTTTTTTATCTGAATGAGAATGGATTAACTAGACTTTATTGGTTGTACTTGTGTAAAATTACATTTCCAGAAAACTCTTTATTTATTCTTTATTTACTGTCTTTCTGTAGCAAAATGCTCCCAATAACACGGGCTCAGACAACTCAGCTGGACGCAATAAGCTGGATGTCCTGAAGAACAAAGCACGCAGCTCCCTCACCAGCTCTCTGGAGAACATCTTTTCAAGGGTGTGTGTGTTTTTGTTTTTTGTCTGTGCCCATTCTGTACATCTCTCATTGGTACAGGAATACGGATTGACCTATTTATTCTCGTGTGGTAGCTTAATAATACCTTTGTGTACACAGTGTTTTTGTTAGATGTCTCTACCATCTGTTTTGTTTTTTCCACAAAGGAGTGTATGCGTGTAAGTGTGTATGGTGTGTGCTTACGTGTGTGTACGAGGGCTAGGTGATGCATCATCTACATCAAGACCCAATCTTTTTATCTTGGGGGACCAGAGTGTAATGTTTGTGATGGCCCTATGGCCAGAAACATAAAACAATATCCAAATAAGAGGTTAGGTAGGTTTGAAATCAAGTTCTTAAAAACATTACACTATAATTTGTTACTAAAATGCTTCAAAATTTTAAAAGGAAAATCATTTTTAAAAAGTTATAGTAAAAAAATGTTTTTTTCTCTCATTGGATGAAGATGGTTAGGATAACTTTCTCATAGGACAAATCAAAACATCCTCACGGGCCATGCTCTATATCAGTATATCTGTATACCTTCAGTTTTAGCAATATTTTAAATGAGAAACTATGTAAGATTTCAAGACTCATGAAGTTCATTAACTTTATTAATGTAAACTTATAAACTTTATTAATGCTAACTTATACCCTCACAAAAAGTCAGAGACCACCGATCATTTATTTAATTTCCAGTCAAAATTAACATGAACTTACTAATTTTTCAGGAGATATTTCTAAGGAAGCTCTATATAAGCTAATCTGCTTACATAAGGGGGAAGTCAAAGGAAGTAAAAAAGCAGGAGTTTCCAAAACTGGATATCAAAAATCATTAAAAGATTTAGAGAATTTTGTCTCTGTCCAAAGAAATACCAGTGTTCTAGTGCTAAGACTGAATTTGGAAGCATGGCAAAATGTCACTGCTTTGAAAAATGGAAAGCAAGTTTCCCAAAAAAGAATGGAAGCTGTAATGAAAACAAGGGTGGACACATCCACAAACGAAATAAATCATATTATATTTAGTTTCTAAGGCTTCTCTGTTAAATATATATTTTCTTCTTTTTTTCTGATGCTGACAAATAAAAAAAAAACTTGTACTTAGTGGCTGTTTTGCCTGGAAAAGAAAAAAAATGGACTTTGCACAGTACTCTGTATTGTCTGATACTGACATAAAGAAAATATCATGATATTGAATTTTATCACTAGTTCCAAGCCCTCGTGTGTATGTGTGAGTTTGTCAGCATGTGCTTTTTCATGCAACAACAGATGCTGATAGATGAAAGTTTTGGAAAATGTTTTTGAGATCTCATTGGTGTGTGTATGTATGTATTTGTAAATATATTGAGTGTTTACTTGCCTGTAGCTGTATCATTATTGTTTCCTTCTTAGTTTATATAATTATGAAAATGAGAATCTTGACAGATTGTTACTTTTTCGTAAAGCCGTCTGCAAAAAGAATGAAGTTTGGTCTCTCTCCTCCAGGGGGCTAGCCGAATGCGCATGCGTCTGGGAAGCATGGGCAGCTTTGATCGGGTGAGTATCCTCTCTTGACTCTACTCCCCCTCATGCAGTGAATGTGAATTCCTGGAGCTCGTAGTTTACTCTCAGTTTAGCTGAAGAACACTCTCTGCTGCACAGTTTGTATTTCTCTGTGGCGTGTGTTAACAGTATTTGTTTGCCAGTATCTCTTAGCATCCACATAGACAGGCATAAGTGGCTAGATGTTTGCTGAGTCCTGTCTGTGCTCAGGCCTGTCTCTCTCTCTGGGACCTAAATATTTTCTGTGTCTCGTCAGTGTGTGAAATGTGAGGTAAGTGTGTGATCGGTCCTTCAGGGTGTTTCTTCCACATGAACTCTCACATGGCCCAAGTAGGGCTGTCAATGTGAGGCCCTGTAGCTCATGCTGGAAAACATGGTATCTCTATCCCACATTACAGACACTCAGGCCTTTTGCTTAAGTCTCCTCCCATGCAATGAGGCCTACTAACCACGCCTGAGAGCAGGGTGGGGTGCGTGGGTTATGTACATGCCTTACTGGAACGTTTGTGTTGAAGAATTTTTGGTTGATTTACTGGTTGTTGAGATATGACTGTTAAATATTGAGAGATCCACACACATTTCTTCATGCACTGGTGGGATAAGTCGTAACTGAAAGAGAGTTCTTCATCAGCTTTCTGTAATTAGAATATTATTAGAATATGTAGTGTTTTAACCTCTTGGTGGGGGTTTACATTGTATGCATTTTTTGAGGACACAGGCACCTTTTTCTGTTGTCTTCAAAGGAAAAGACGTGTTTTTCAAAGTGTTTTTGCACACTGGGTGCCTCTAGCACCATGCGTGGCTGTCTTGTGCAGAGTGCTGCAAAAAAAAAAACTCGATTGAAAGTAGTCAAGTAACCTTTTTAGATGTGAAGTAGAGATTCTGATTCTACTGGCACTCTAGTAACCAGAGTGAAACCAACCTTGTGTTAGCTAAAATGGCTGTGTCTGTTGAGCGTTGTGGACACATTGTGACGAGTGCATACTTTCTAGGACTTTTGGAGTACTAGATGCTGGTGTTTTGCATCATTAACACTTTGTGTCCTTGTTTCTGTGCTGACTAATCAGATCAAAGGACTGTGCGCATTCAGTGATAGTTGTCATTCAGTGAACTAAAAACCCTGAAGTTTAGCTCATTTTTACTAGCAGGATCACAAGTGGCAAGTGAAAGAGCTTTCTGATTGTATATAGACAGCCAGTTTACACAGCTGTTTGACAGTTATGATTCTGTTGATGCTTAGCAACAGTGACATGCGCAGCCATAAACGGCTGTGCAGTGCACTAGGGATGAGCACGAGTGCTTGAGTACTCGGTTAACCGTTCAAGGTGCCAGTATTCCAGTACTGAAGTCATTACAAGGGTGTTCCTTATGTTTCGTTATGAGAAGACAGAGAAAATATACAGGCTATCATTTCAGTCAATTTTATGTTTTAACAGAGCTGTAATATGTCGTGAGCTTCCTTGTGTTTGCAAGTAGGTGTATTATACTACAGTTCGCTACTGCAAGAACACAAGTGCCTTAACACGAGTGCATTTTTAAGGACGTGATTGAGAAGGCTTTTATTAGAAAGGCTCTGGTATGGCTTTGTCACAAGGCAAATGAATAAAAATGTATTTCTTTGACAAACTAACATCTCTAGGAAGATGACGAGTCCTTATTACCATCCAGTGTTGTACCAGTTAGCTGTAGTTTTAGCTAATTAGATCACCTGAAGAGGAAGCCTCTGTTACTTACCCAACATGAAAACTTACTGATTTCTCTTGGCTGTGTTTTCAAATATGTTTCTTTTCATGGTGTTTATTAATTTATTTAACACTACCAGTGCTTTCACCTAAAAGGAAGCCTACAGACCTGCATTTATGTATGTATGTTTGTATTTATTTATTTATTTATTTATTTATTAATAATTAATTACTTAAATAATTAATTAAATCCCCTCATGCAATTATCTGTTCATTAATCTTTGTGGATGCTCGAATATCAAAATTGCTCAGAATGCACATCCCTACAGTGTGTCAGGTTTTTTCACTTTCCACAAAAAATGCAGAGTGAACCCTCACTCAATCTGCAATCCTATATTCTCCTATCTGCATAACATACATATTGGTTTCATAGTAGTAACCTAAAAATTTACTAAATAATAATAACAATAACAAGCCTTAAGAAGAATAACTGAATAGTAAGCCTACGGTTAAGGGCCTAAAATGTTCATGCTCTTAAAATCTGGACTGTGTCCTGAATGTGCCATAATAAACTGTTAATTTGGCAAAGTCTTCTGCAAATGCCCTTTGTATGATGTCTCCCCTTCAGGGCACGGCTAAGAAAGCTGCCAGTGTAGCTTGTTTTCTCCTGTTATATAGTGCAGATAATCAGTGTTTTTCCCAAATTTAGCCTTGGCAGGGGGAGGCTGGTTGGAGGGGGGCCGGGGGGAGGTTGCCGTACATAAATAGACTGAGAATATACTGAGGGACAGCGTTGTACAGCCGTTGCTGGTTTCCTGGCCTTGCTGAAAGCCGTGTAATGGGAGAGCATAGGTTCAGGACCCACAGCACGGGGACAGGAAACAGAGTGAGGAAGAGAGCCAGAGTGGGCCCTTCCTATAGCCGGTGCAGTAAACACGCTCAGATTCTCCATTGTGTTCAGGTGCAACTCCACTGACTCATGCGTGTGTGATATCGGCGGTCACAGGACACGGTCCATTAGCATACAATAGATCACAGAGCATGTGTTTAGTCACGCTGCCTCCAGCCCTGCCATTTCGGACTGTGCTAGCGCCCTGGGCTGCACACTGAGAGGGTTCAGAGAGGGCTGTGGGTGAGTGGAGACTGTTCACTACTGTGTAGCTGGCGTTCAGTCAAGTGTTTTTGTGTGTTTATAGCTTGAAGGTGGTCATCAGTACGTGCTTAAGTAGACTGGGCAGTTAGAGTATGTATATGTATAAGAGAATGCTCTGAACTAAGGGTGGACAATACGATGATATTAATCGTTATTGTGATAAATCACAGTATCTTTTCTGAATGTATCATGGATAACATCAGTGCTTAAAGAACACTGACCAACTGTATGTTTCATTACAAAAAGAGCATATTTAGTCCTGTTTAATTGCATCTATTACGGTGCATTGTAATATATTGAATAAAGTCATTGTATTTATAGTTGATGATGTTGATGGTTGATATTGTTGATGGTGTTCTTTGGCAGTGCTGTTTTTTAACAGAATATTGTGAAATGTTCAAATCCAAAATTATTCATATGAATAAAAAAAATTCATATGAATCCCTAAATTCAGAGGTGTGGTCAAGATGGTCACAGAAAAGAGTAAACATTAATAATTTGTCTCGTGCATATTGCAGCCTTCTGTAGTATCAGAACTGCAAAGGCTGTTGTGAAAACAATTAAAAACATGATGTGCAACCTGAGTACAAATTGCTAACTATTTACTATGGTAAAGTCTAGTGCCATTGGGAATACATAGCTCAGTCAGGCTTCTGTTATTTATAATAGCTTCAGGGTTTAGTTGCTTTATCTGACTGCACATGACCATGTTTCCCCTTTTAATAAACAGCCCGCTGACCAGTCTATCCTGTTTCTGACCATCCAGCAGGACGACTCTCCTGGTGACTCTCCTCCAGGGACCCCTCCTGCTTATGTGGAGGAGGACCCCGATGCCCCTCAGTTCCGTCGTCGGGCGCACACTTTCAGCCACCCGCCCATCAAGAAGAGGATTTCTTTCACAGACGTGCCGACCCAGGCCAAGGCCCCCCTGCGCAGGCAGCAGTCTGTTGCTCCAGAGCTGCTTCAGAGCAGGTAACGCATCACTTCCTGTCTCCCCCTCACATGATCAGCTCATGACTGCATCTGTTTATCTCAGGCTTGGTGGAAATGGATTTAATGTGGATTTAATCTTAATCGCTGACCTCCAAATTATTAGTGTACATATGATGTGTTGACCTGCACAGTGATTGCTGAACTCAAGTGAACACAGAGATGTAGCCGATATGGTAAAGACTGAAGGTCTTAGAAAGGATACAGATATCTTTGGATCTTTGGGTTTACACAACTGCTGAGTAATAAAGTTTATTTCCTCTTGTTTGAGAAGATTAGACTCTGCAAAAGAGAAGTTTTCTTCATGATGATCAGTAAAAGGTTACTGACTTTAGCATGTGTGCTAACATGTTTACTGAAGAATGAGGCATGTCGCTGTGTATTGCTAAATTTTATACTAATGCAAACAAATGACCAAATCACTGTGGCACAAATTCTACAACTGTGTGGATGCACTTTTGATTCTGACTGAAATCCAACACTTATTTAGACCATTTAAAACAATCAAAATGGGAGAGAACGTATTTAAAGGGAAATTCCCCCTTTTTTTAATTTCTGTGTTTCAAACATTAAGATGTAAATGAACTCATTCAGAGTGTTTTGATGTGAAATGGTGCAATCAAGAGAAACTTACAGCTCAGATTTCCTTACAGTGGTGGTGATAAGGACTAGGGGTCACAAAGTTTATAATGTAAAGGTAGCCTTCTTGTTTAGCATCCAAACAGACAGTGCCTTCAGAGTTTTATGTGTGATGTTGGTAATGGTACAATACTATCAAATAAGAAAAAAAAGTTTTCCTTGGGGCTGTTTTGCCTTATAACACCGGAAGCCAAAAACATTATCATACAACTGTCATAAAAAAGTGTTCTAGGTATCAAGTAATGTATTCGGTACCATTTCATGTGATGATTTCATGTGAGGTAGCTTTAGGAGGCATTAAACACTTTGGACATCTGTTTTCTTTTTACCACCACTGTGAACAATTCTGACTCAAATAGGTTTCTATAGAATGGAAAAATTTAATATCAACCTACTCCAAATGACAATTTAATTATGTATTTTAATACTTTGCAGGAATTTTGAAAAATTGGTAGAATTCCCTAATTTTTTTAAGACGTTTGTAACTTCTACATACATTTGAGCTGATAGAAAAGCTGCTCATTAGCAAACGATTAAAGTACTAAATTATGTTACCAAAGCAGGCACTGCAGGATTTTGTACCACTTTACAGTAAGAGTACCCTTGCAAAGTGTTACGAATGTTTATTAATAGTTATTAATAAGGTCATAAACACCTTAAAAATCATTACATGGTTATAACACATAGCAGTGGCCCAGTGCTTGCCAAATGAGGCCACATTCATCCATATTAATAAGCCTCAGATCTAGCTAGGTTTTTTATCTTACTTTATCTTCTCCATCAGTGGCAACCAGTCAGCTTCACCATATTCATATTCATATTCATATTCATCAGATGTAACAGCTCACTGTTGTACTTTTTAATTATTATTATTGTTATTTATTTATTTATATATTTGAACAACTTTTTAAGGTGTTTATGACCTAATTAATAACCTTATTTAAACCATACCTGTCATAAGGGTACTCTTATTGTAATGTATCAGTATTTTTGCCTTTGAAGAATATTAATCTGCCTCAAAATAGACAGCCCTCTTTCGTCCCTGACCATTCTGCCACAGCAGAGTTCTTTTTCTTGCCTGTAGTAATGTATGTTTGTTGTGGGCCTTCTTTTAGCCCGATCAGCGTCACGAGAAAGCGCAGTGTGTCTGAGGGCGAGTCCTCCTTCAGCCTCCCCTCCTCCTTCACCACTCCCACTTTCCTGAAAAGTTTTTACCAGGGCTCCCTCAGCTCGTTGGCCTCCCTGCCGGACAGCCCCAAGAGGTGAGAGGGGGTGCACGTTGCCCCCCCACTATCCCGGGACGGTGCAGTAACACTGGCACCCCGGGTTTTAGCACTGGGTTGGCAGCAGTCTTCTCTTTGTCTGTCTGATCCTTAACTCAAAGGCTTCTGTCAGTATGCCTATCTACTCTCTGAGAGGAACTGCTTTCCTCTTTTTCTGCACTGCTGAACTATTTGTCGGCAGAGGAACCAGTCAAACCGATACTTGCATGATGCTTCGCAATCTTTTGTACAGCTAAGTGCACAAAATATATAACATAACTACAGCACTAACAGTACCAGACTACAAACAGCATGTTACTACAAACTGGTTCTGCTTTCTGCTAATCTAGGCTTCACTGTGTTTACAGTCTTTAGCTTTCTTTAGCAATTTATTAAAAAAACTGCAATAATTGAACTTACTTCCACTTATCAAATGACACATTGATATTAGTTTAATACAGGCACTGATTTTTACACTAATGAGTTCATTCAAATTCTGATTAATTTACACTAATTGTAGGTTTGCTATCATATAAGACTGTTCTCTGAACAGATGCAATTTACTGGTTTAAGGGAAAGTTGTTTTTCCCCAAATGTGCTTTATGACTTGGATTCAGAACACTGGAACAGATGTCTTGTTGACAAATGAAAAGTTCATTCCGGTTATAAAGCTAGTACTGAGAGCATTTAGAAGTTCAAGTGAGCTCTAACAGTTAGTGAATTCAGCACACGTTAGTGATTGGTAAAAAGAAAAGGCTTATGTAAATGCTAGTTACATTGATTTTTATTGGCCAACTCTTCCATTTGTACTTTTTAAAGGAGCTCCTGCCATTCATATTTGCTCCAAGTTCCCTTTTCCCATGTCTAAACAGCCTTCAGCAGGCGTGGGCAATATGATGATATGTTATTATTATAGTGATAAATTATGAAATTATGTGCTTTTCTGGGTATATTGTGGGTGTCATCAGTACGCCTAGAACACTGTGTGTCTCATAAACCGATTTAGACCAGTTATACAGAGACTGTAAACAACAACCACTGTATACTAACTATGTAGTGGCAAGTAACTAATTGGATGTCAATGCGTTATCTTATCTTATTTTATTAGTTAACTTTGGCAAATTGTTTGATGTCTGTTTTTATTTTACAGTATTACTGAGGGAGTATTATTGTGTTACTAGTGCAGTTTGCAAGCCTGTGATGCAGGTTGTATATTGTGGAAATCAAGTATCATGTTGTGCTTTTGTCATATCACCCACCCTAGAGCATGTTCTCTTCTCGCACCCAAATCCCTGGAGATCACCTCATTCCTTAATTTAATGTACAACCTTAACTCAATACAGCATTTCTCACTTGACTTGACAAAGTTTGACCTTTGAGTTTGAGTTTGGCGTTAGCTTTCTCAGAATTTTCGAGACCTTTCAGATTTTCAGTTGGTCTGATGTTGGTGTATGTCTCTGCCAAAGTCTTTGTGTGTCAGAGCAGTGCTGATTAGGTTAACAGAGGTAAGTGGCATACACCTGGAAATTAATGTGAAACTGAAGCTGGCTGGCTTGACCTTGGAGAGAGCTCTAAATGGATGTGCTAGACGGACCACTTGGCACTGTGTCTTATGATAAAGTCTGACATAAACTCTTTCTATTCTAATTGGCTGTTCTAAGGGTTAGGTCAATTTTGACAAAATATATTCTGCTGTTTGCTTGTTATATGTGAGTAAGGAAGTTGGAAGATCCCGTTTCGGTTCCAGAATTTTCTAATCAAAAAATGGTTAATTGAACCTTTGATGTAACTGATTGACCACCTAATCTCATACCTACCAGTGAATACAAATTCCAGGAGCGGTATGTGGATTCAAGGCCCCGATTTGAAGAACACTTCTTTTCTAAATACGTCCCTGCTTCTGTATTTTTTCTTAACAGAATTGACATAGTTGTTTAACCTGTTATTCACGCATGAAGGTACTTACTTTCTCAGAGTTAGTTTTTATTTCTTTTCTGACTAGTAATTGCATTGTAGGCTTTTGCTTTTATGTTGTATGTCTTTATAAACTGTGTATTTTGTTTCTAATAGCTATTTGTGAAGAGCTCTTAACTGCAAAAATATGGGCTTCTCATTGAACTCATTGTGGCTTTTCATTGTAGTGCAGTTCTACCCAATAGTAGAACATTTGCTTTCTTGTTTGCCTGAAAATGATGATGGGAAAAACATATTGGAATGCTTACTTTATAGTTTTGACTAGCTAGATGACACACAATGTATCATTTGCCTCACCATAGAATAGACTCTGTTTGCCTATTCATTTCAAAACGCTATTTTGAAAAAATGTGGAAGTAAAAAAACTTTTCCTGTCATCATATCAGTAAAATTTTCAAGGCAAAGATGTATCCGCTGACCCTATGTTTGTATGTGTGACAGTAATGGAGAGGGCAGGAAGAGGACTCTGTCTGGCTGCAGCAGTGACTCGCTGACCGCTGTGACTCCGCGCAGAGTGTCCTGGCGTCAGAAGATTTTTCTGAGGGTGGCCTCGCCGATGAACAAGGCCACGGCGTCCATGCACAAGGCTGGTGTGTAAACAAACACAAATGAGCATGTGTACAGGCACAACACGGCCCCTTTTCTCCCAAACATGCTGTTTATAGTCAACATTGCAGGGTAAAAAATGGTCCTTTATGTTTTTGTTGAAATGCTGCTTGTGTACACCGTGTGTCCAAAAATATCCAGACACACCTTTTAATTAGTGAATTAAGCTACTTCAAGGTGCAGTCTTTGCTGACACAGGCACATAATCTCCATTTAAAAAGCACTACCAATAGATTGGGACGCTCTGGAGCAGCTGCATGAGATTAACGCCTGTTTCACGCATGCTGCCTCTGCATGACGAGCAATGTGGCAGCATGACTTTTACAACTCCCACATATTAGCCATTCACACATTCAGCACGCCAGTTCTATAGACTATTTTTCATAATGTACAAATAGTGGACTCAGTTACTTTACTCAATAAAGTAGAATTTGTAAAAAGAGCATGATACATTTGTTTACCCTTAATAGCTTTGTGACTTGGGCAGTCGTTTCAAGCCTGGTGGACCTACTGGAAAATGTATATGCAGCGTGAAATGTTTAGCTAGAGTTTTATTTGACAACAGTCACAAATTGAAACGTTTGTGTTTCATTAAGTTATTTATTTAGATTTATTTCCATTGATTTTAATAGCTTATTTCAGTGAGAAATGCTGAGAAAATAGGATACTCACCAGTTCTCTAAATACTGCACTGCTTCTGTGCCACATCTGGGACCCTCTGCACAGGCAACCTATATGAAAGCTCTGACCTGTTAACATAAGCACCAGAATGAAAATTAAGACGTTACGCGTCACTCATGCCAAATAGAGATAGTATGTGTGAAGCAAAACAATGCCTTAGACCTTAGGTTATCAGCATATTTATTTTCAGGAAGAGTGATGTTTCAATAAAACTTATATTTAAGTGCTTTACTAAATGTCACTATAATATCAATATAATTAATTTCAACATTACAGAACTGATGCAGTTGAATCATAGTCTTCTGTTAAATAGTATTTTCACGCCCCTATTGAATGGGAATTCTGTGGGGTTTTTTTTGTTTGTTTTTTTTTTTTAGACATGGATGGCCGGGAGCTGCTGCCCCTCTCTCCTCGTGCCTCAGCCCATGGCCACGATGCTCTGGCCAGCCTGCTTCCCTCAGAGCAGGGCACTGGAGGGGAGACCGGCCACCGCACTCCATCAGATTACAGAGCGTTATGGAGGACAGCGATACACCAGCAGATCCTTCTCATCCGCATGGAGAAGGAGAACCAGCGCCTGGAGGGTTAGTGTCATACATATACATACAAAGATACTTATTTCCTTCTTTCTCCAATCTGTGAGACTCTTTCATCCACACATGACACCAATTATTTTTTATAAAAGAAAACAGAATACGTGCTGACTTAGGCATGTCGTGGGTCTTACAAAAACAACAGAAGTTCTAACATCTGATTGGTGCCTGAACACCTTTAGAGGGCAGCAGTGAGTAATGTTTATTTATTTGAGCTAGAGCTGTGTCAAGGTGTGGGGACATGATATAATACCCATGTCAAGCTCCAGTCTTTTTCAGGCCAAAACAATGCAGACTTCAGCACACTGCCTCATTAAACACACCTGATTCAGCTCATCAGCTAATTAGCAAGGCCGTCGTGAACTGAATTCAGTGTTAGATGAGGGTAAACGCTAATCTCCACAGCACTTTGGCCCTGAGGGTCCCCAGTTTGACATGCCTGGTGTGATAGATGCCGTATCTATTATGTGAATACCTATATCTAAAAATATGTGTAATATATGTGTGTAATATATATGTAGCTGCCTACATAATGCACACAACTTTCGGCCAATGACAATTTCGACCAACGAATTGTCAGTTTACAAATTATTCTAGTTTACAAATAATTTTACTGGCAATGAAAATGAGAAATAATGATTACAATGAATGTCAGTAACAATGAATGTTACAGGCTTATTACATACTAAGGCTTATTATTCAGTAATTACAGAGACCTCAGTTCAAAATGGGTGAGCTATTCTTAGGTTATAGAAGTTTGTAATAAAACTTGCGTGCCTGTGACCCTGGCCAGTGTGTGTGTATATAAACATGAAACATATTGAAATATGTTGGACCGTTTTGTTCTGAAAATGTATGAAAAACAAACATATACACACACACGCACACACACTCACACGCACATTTTTCAACTTGTTTGTGCTGATAATGCTGTGCATTATGTTCTATGACATGCCTTGTATACACACCCCTGTGCCACTATTCCCCCTCACATGCACACCCTCAGGCACACAAACACAAGATTAGCACATGATTCTGTCATTACATGTTTATCTGGGGTTTGACATATGTGCTGTTATCATTCTAGTCTATGTTCCTCCACAAGCTGCAGCAGGGGCGCGGAACGGGCGGCCCGCATTAGCTCTGGTTACTTTTGCTTAGATGTTGTTTCACCTGTATTTAGTGGGTCAACAGCTCTCTCATCGCCTCTGTTTGAGATTCTAGGACAGAGATATATTTAGATTGGAATCCCTGGATTAAGTTCAAGTATATCTAATAAATACATTTTGATTTCAGTGACCTCTTAACTACAGTGGACAGTTTGTGTATGTTAGTGTTTTCAGTATGTTAGTGTTAAAGTTCTGCTGACAGTTGTGGATTTAGCTATAACAAAACACTTTTAACTTGTGAAATATTGCCCTCTGTTGGGCATCACAGTAATGTTTGGCTTCAAATGACAGCTGTATTCTCTATAACTCCCTTCCTATCTCTCCTTTATGTGATGCTTTATGTATCTGAGTCCACTGTGTGGAGAATCTGCAGTACCTGAAAAGACTTGTTTTGTACAGAAGGTAAGAAAAGGCCAGAAAGGCTAGACTCTGGCTAAACAGTCTGTGATGCTTGTAGTTCATAGCATGCTGATGACCTCACTGAAAAATAGAGAGAAAGAGACTGCATTGCATCTTCATATGCAGATAAACTAACCAAGTTTTAAATATGACCAAATCAAATAAGCCACTTGCTTTGTCTATTGTTCATCTTTTAGCATCCCTAATGGCTAGAATGTCTCGTTGGCCAGTTTGTCTTGTGGTTTAGTCTTTCTTCTTGGCTGTGTGGATTGAATTTCTTTTGATTAGAAGCTTAATGCATTTGTAATTGCAGCGTATAGTGTATAAGCTGGCAGAGCTGCTGTTCCCTGTTTAGTTACTTAGTTACTCTCTTGTGCACTTCTTGGATGTGAGAGTGTTGTTTTGTCTCATTGATAGAAGTGAAAATGTTCATGTCTCAAAGCAGCCATGCAACAGTATCTGAAGTTTCTATTGCATCTCTAACTGCACTGTGCGTGTTACAGCATCATAATGACTGACTCTTCTCTGTCAGTCCCTTTACTCTTTTACTCTGTTCTCTAACAGCTGGTTTGAGAGGCTTTTTCTGCACATTAGCCACGGCTGAACAACATGTTGTTTGTTAACCGTTATCACAGCTTTGGCTTTTGCAACAGTATTATTGTATATATTATCACAAAAAGATGCCATTTGCAAAGGAGTCCCTTAATACATTTTAATGTTGTGAGCCTGATGAACAGTGTCAGATGTTGCAAATGCATTTCTGAGGAAATTCAAGTGATCCAACAAATGTAAAAAATAAAAATAGACTTAATAGGACAGTTACAAACCATATGTAGCCTTTTACAGATTCGAACATACTTTAATGGAAATAAATAAACTATAAAGCCTTAGACAAGACCTCTTTAAAAATAATAATAATACAACACCATATGCTAACACATCAGGATGGTTTCTGAATTCTTCCTGGCCCTAAGCAACATCCTATTTTGAGGCCCACAATCCACCCCAAAATTGTATTTTGTTGAGTGCAATAATAGACAAAGAACTAATAGTTAATAGCAATCTAAAAAGAAGTCTCACTGTGCTTTTTCTACAAACAATACTGAATAAATTTTACAAAAGCCAAGCCCTTGAGAACCTTAAGTGACGGCTTACACCATTTACAGCAAGAAAACTGCCCTGCAAAAAGTAATATAAATGGGGGTTTATCAGGCTCTGATTTTTACTGTATTAGAGATAAGTAGGACTATTTAAAATACGCATTGTTATTCTAGAATTCATTAACTACTCATTCCTGATCTACTGAGAACTTTTAATTAGTATGTTTTTTAAGGTTTAATTGAATAATAAAGACAGCTGTAATTGCAGTATGCAGCAGTAAAATCATGATAACGCTAGTCTTGTTCAGCATCATTCAGAGATTAAAAGCTGAGACCAGTAGCTAATATTATGTGTCTTCTGCATGCAGCCAGTCGGGATGAGCTGCACATTCGTAAGATGAAGCTGGACTATCAGGAAGTGGGTGAGTGTCCTAAAGAGGTGCAGGCTCTGTGGGAGAGGAAGCTGAATGTGCCCTGCCGGACCAAGGTGCAGTGGGATAAAGAGGAGATCCAGACTGCTCTCTGCCAAGGTACCACCACACTCCTCTCACATGCTAACCCAGCTCTACTTTATATCTATATATCTATATGTCTCTGAGGTACACTGAGCCAAAGCTAGCCCCAGCATTTTAAGGCCTTTTATTTTGACTTGGGCTGGTAATGAGTGGTCAATGCAACTTAAGAATTTTAGAATATAGAAACTTATTAGTTTTCGGGTCATATGAGCGTATAGTTTCAGCCCCTCAGCTTACACACAACCAGTTCCTGTGTAGGGTATGTTAATAATGTTTTGGGCCATTTACTTTGTGTACATGCTAATGCCTGGCCCGACCAGTCTATCAGTGCTACATTCCGCGGTCCATACAAGAAACTGTTTTTACTATCTCAGAGTATAAATATAAAATTAATACAGAATACACTTGAGGTGTGCACTCATGCATATTTAAGGCATTTTACAGCTGCTTTGAACATGGCTCCACCAATTAAGTTTCAGAGCCAGAACTGTTTTGATATTTTGATGGGCCACATCCTACATTTTAGGCTTGCCTAAAATATGGTTGATAGGTGACTAAAGAGGATCTATTATCAGTCTAAAGAATTTGCCTAATTAATATCTATTAACCCTCTCTTTCTTTTTAAATTCTCTTTTAATGCATGTAAACATTTGTTTTTAATCTATTTAAAATTGTTCAGCTGTGCTGTATAACGTTGGTGTCTGAATATAAATTTTGTGTATGTGGATGTGTGTGCGCAGGTGTGCCTAAGAGTCGTCGTGGTGAAGTGTGGCTGCTCCTCTCCCAGCAGTATCGCCTGCGTCACCGCCTACCTCAGCGACAGCAGCCTCCCGACACGCCTTACCAGGACCTTCTGAAGCAGCTGACTGCCCAGCAGCACGCCATCCTGGTAGACCTGGGTCAGTACCCCTAACACACCCCTAACCCCTGCTGCAGGACACCGAAATTTACAGTTTTCTCCATACTCCAAATATAGTCGTGATCAGTCAAGACATGCTTGATAAAATTTTCTTCAGATGGGTGTATCCGGTGAAACTTTTATGCAAGCGTGGATCAGAATAACAGCAGACTAAAGTTGCATGAAAGCTTCTCTGTGTAAAGTCTGTACCCCACCAGTTAGTCATTATGCAAATCTTCTTCACACGCTTGCCTCAGACTGTGTCATTAAGTAATCTCAAATAAACTTTTTTATATCTGATACTAAATAACAAAACTGTTATGTTTAAATTAAACAAAAATGTGTTCCTTAGTAAAGAGTAGCTGCTTGAAGCCTTTACTCACACATGCACTAGACTATACAAAGTGTATAAGCACAGGAAGATTTTCCTATTTGTGTAACTAGACACTGGATATAATATTTGTTAGTTTTATTGGTAATTAGTAAACAGAACTGTATGTTAACTTTTTTAGCGTGTAACACTGTTGCTAGAATAGTATTGTAAAAGTATTGTAGCACAAATTAAAATAAGCAATGAAATTAAAACTACGTAAAAATTTCAAAATTATAAATTTATAAATATGTAATAATAATTCTTCTAATTAGTAAAACAATTTGTTATTTCAACTGCAGAAAAACAGAAGCAGCATGTAAAATATTGTAATGTTCATTTTGTGAAATCTTTTTTTATTCTCTGGAATAATTCAGACTCCCTACAACAAACACTACTAGCACTCAAGAAGTTTTGTGCTTTGCTAAATTTGATGAAACCCGCACATGAACACCAGCAGGATTTTGAGTATGGTAGCCATCATAGATTTCAAAACAAGAAGCAAAATAATTTATTACCTGAAGGGTAAGACTCAGTGTTATTTGAGTTTTGACATAATCAGTTAATTCTAAAAAGGGGTGCAGGCTAAAGATAGCAAAGGCAATACGCACAGGAGGAGGTGCCTCAGCCTCTGAATCAAAAGATGTTTTTCGGGTGGCTAATTTTTTCAGCAGGCAAACTGTAAAATCCTAAATCTTAGCCTCCTCTGACAGCACAGCCCCGAACGACTTTTGTGCATTTATACGTTGCTACATTGCTAAATGTAACTTTTTATAGACATCTGAATTTGTTCTATAGTGTTGGAATTACCAGATGTTTTATACTTCACTTTCCATGTACTGAGAATAGTTCACCAATACATAATTGACTACCATTATCATGAGCTCTAGGACTTTGCATGTGTGCAACTGTTCTGTCTTGTATTTGGACAGGATTCATTTCTTCTACTACGTGCTACAATGTTGTTGCATTGGACAGCCTTGATAAAGGATGGCATTATATTTTTGCTTATTTACTTATGATTCATCTTTGTTTGACCGTTATCTCTTCTCTCCTGTAGGCCGCACGTTCCCCACGCACCAGTACTTCAGCGCTCAGCTGGGCGCGGGTCAGCTGTCCCTCTATAACTTACTGAAAGCCTACTCCCTGCTGGACACGGAGGTGGGCTACTGCCAAGGCATCAGCTTTGTAGCTGGTGTACTGCTGCTGCACATGAGCGAGGAGCAGGCCTTTGACACGCTCAAATTCCTAATGTATGACCTGGGTCTACGCCGCCAGTACTGCCCTGATATGATTTCCCTGCAGGTGAGGAGGACTCTGTGTGAGAAAGAGAGAGTTTGCGTTTTTCGTTCCTGTATGCCATGTTTTTTCCACTTATTATGGATCTAATGTGTTTGCCAAGTACGCCATGGTCATGAAGAATGTTGCCAGACAGGTTTTTTTTTTTGAAGAGTACAGGGGAACAATAGGTGACTCTGAATGGGGCTTAATGTTAGATGAGAAGTTAGATAGTTACCTCTTTTGCACTGCAGATATTCACCCAGCAGCAACAATGTGATTACAGTTATAAAACGGTATATTTTAATATTCCAGACCACTTTATTGACTTATAATGAGCTAAAGAATATTCGGTAACACTTTACTGAAGGCAGCATTCGTAAGGCTGCATGACACCTACAAAGCCTTTGACACCTAATATAAACCTGTTTAAACTTATTCCAACGAACCTCAGTTGTTATAAAGGCTGTTTTAGTCCATTTTTATCTCACCTCGGGCAGCGTTATGACAACTGGCACTGAATAAGGTTTTATAAATATCTGTGTAGGTTTATGCTAGTTGTCATAAAAAAACATTATGTAGGTGTCGTGTAGCCTTGTGAATAAAGTGCACCTTTTTATGGTTTTTAGGTTACATTATCAGATTGTTACAACATTTTTTTTCTTTTTCCTGTAAAGTTACCATTTCAGAGGATTTCCTACGACCGCAGCAACAAGTATTCTTCATTAGTAAAGCATTAACGGCATGCCAACCTCCCCCCCTCAGTGGTACGCCTCTCAGCTGTGTCCTCTCAGCTTTCAAAAGCAAACAACATGCACTTACTCATTTTTACCCCACCTCTTCCCCAAACCTCCTACACTGATTCCTCTGTTAGCCTTCCGTCTTCAGCTGTTCCTCTCTGGTTATTCATCAGCTGCGCTAATGTTTAATCCTCCAGGCTGGCGACAGAGCCAGCAGCATAAGCGGCCTTCGCCTGCTCCTCCTGGACAGAGCTCACCATGCTTAGTGTGGGTGCACCCACACTCTCCCTCTCTCTCTCTTTGTAGATCCAGATGTACCAGTTGTCACGGCTGCTGCATGATTACCACCGTGGCCTGTACTCACACCTGGAGGAGCACGAGATCAGCCCAAGCCTGTACGCCGCGCCCTGGTTCCTCACGCTCTACGCCTCGCAGTTCCCTCTGGGCTTTGTCTCCCGCATCTTCGGTATGTGAGCCTGCTTGCAGCTTGAGCGATGTATACAGTGCACATTAAATCTTTTAGTGTTCACAATCAGGTGTAAAGAATACTGAATTAAAGTGCAGTCAGTAGGGGTGACACCTGAAACCAGACTCTAAATGGGACCAGGTCATAAATCAGTAGAAAACTGGATTGCTGTGGTCCAATGTAAATGGTTCGTTCTACTGTCAGTGCTGGACGAATGTACGGAAATCAGTGCTGGAGAATTTAAGGAAATGTCGCAACTGTCTGAGGGGTGGGGCTGTGCTTACTCGCTCACGCATACAGTACTGTGGAGCCATAAGAGACCACACTTCATTTATTGAATTTATTGAAAGTTCAAACCAATATTCTGTACAAGTTATTCATTTTTCAGGAGACATATCTCTGAGGAGAATTAGGGAATTAGATATAAGATGACCCAACTGTACAACGAATTTGAAAGTCAAAACGAAGTAAAAATAAGAAGCCAACACAGCACTATGAGTCTGAAAGGATGTGTGGCTGTAAAGAAAGGAAGTAGACAAAAATATAAGAAAACCCAGAAGCTGCTGGTGTTATCCGAACAATGGACTGACCATTCCAGAGTCCAGATCTCAATATTATAGAATAAGTTTTTGTTTACTTGGATTGTGAGAAGCAGAAAACACAACCAACTTCTAAGAGTGAACTTCAGAGATGTCCTTGCATAATTCTTTGAAAAGCTGAAGTCTTCATAAATAAATGGAAGCTGTAATGAAGGCAAAGAGTGGATACACTAAATAATGAAAAATTTGAAATTATATTTAGTTGTTGAGACGTCTGTGTATTTCTCTGTTAAGTATGTTTTCTGCTTTTTTTTTCTTGACACTTTATGTCCTTTTGACTGGAAATTAAATAAAAGAAGGGTGGTGTCTAACTTTTGCACAGTATTGTGTACATACACACTCACAGAACAAGGTAAGGAACCACATTCACTTATGGCATAGAGAGTGAAACAAATAATAATGAATCTAAGCAGCGTATCTGTGAAGTACTGAATTGATAAGCGGTATTGATAAGAATAATCGTGTTGATAAAAACGTCCTGTATGTCCTGTAGCCAGGTATGCTATGTTTATGGCTACTCATTACTGTCTGAATGTTTCTCATGAATATATATGGGCTGTGTTTGGTAGACCTCCTGTTTGTCCAGGGCACGGAGGTGATCTTCAAGGTGGCCCTTTGTCTTCTGAGCAGCCACGAAGGAGAGATACTGGAGTGTGACAGCTTTGAGAGCATCGTTGACTACCTTAAAACCACCATCCCCACCCTCACACAGAACCAGATGGAAGAGACAATCACTAAGGTAGAAAGCCTTTGAGAACTGGGGCCAGTATCGCAAAGCATGTTTGACTGAGTTAGTGTTCCTGACTAATGTTTCAGCTTTACGAAGCCTAACAACCTTGCAGCTGCGGTTAATTCATTTTGCAATGGTGGTTAACAGCTTTCTCTGTGCACCCTGGATTAGCTATGATTAATCTCCATGTGCATGCACATAGAAGCATGAATGTTTCGGTGAACAATCAGTTGCATTAAGAGTCGAGGGAGGGAAGTTTTGAGTGGGGGACCAAGTACTGATAT
Source organism: Colossoma macropomum (assembly GCF_904425465.1). NCBI lineage: Eukaryota > Metazoa > Chordata > Actinopteri > Characiformes > Serrasalmidae > Colossoma > Colossoma macropomum. Next base: position 17,347,743 of record NW_023494784.1, on the reverse strand, counting down.
GACATAAATATGAAAAAAAGGAATTCTAACAACAGAAAGTAATGTTGTTGTGCTGCCCATGTGTTAACAGGGTTGCTTTTTGGCCATTGCTTTAGCTTATATTCTTCCTGTTTAGTAATTTGATTTTCTTGTCCTCCACTGAAAAGTGTCATTTTTAATGTGATTGATCTTAATGTCTTCATTTTATGTGTACTATAAAAGAAATTAATAGATGATGACATGCAGCAATTTGTGAAAAATTTAATCGGAGGGATCCACCTCTGAACTAAGTTTAAAGTTAGCTGGCTAAGCAATAAATCCTGTGAAACAGCAAAGCACTATTGGAGTTAGAGTAGTTTTATCAAGGGAGGTTCTGTAAGGTAAATTGTAAGGGATTTTTCTGGCCAATTTGTATAAGATAAAGTATCCTGCAGAATTTCCCCAAATTACCACAGATAGCCCAAATTAGGCACAGAAGCTCACACAAGCAGCACTCTTAAAAAGTAAAAAACAATAACATACCGCATGATTTGTCTGTCCTAAATTAAATTCCTGGATCACACTGGTACTCAGTTAAGTTATAGTACCTTTTTCAGGTTATTAATTATTCAGCTCAAATATGGCTTAAATCAGAAAACCACACCCTGCCAACAGCATTTTGTCACAGGAATAAGATTACAATACCATGTGACTGTTTGCTGAACAAATATGACCATAGAGTGGCTTTAAGGTAATCCAGAGGTATTTCCTATTATGTGTCACTCATATAATGGAAGCCACGTCTAAACTGATAACAGGAACTATTAGTTCTCTCTCACTTTACTGCACACTCTTCTTCTGACCATGAGGTTTGTTTTGTCTTGAACTTCCCAAATTCCATGGGATTCTACAAAGTGGTCTCCTCAGAGTGATTGTCTTTCATCGCTCATAGTATGCAGATATACTTTATTGATCCCTGAGGGAAATCTGTGTAATGGCCAGAGTGCTCTGTTGTTTGTCAGGCTTTAGAGATGGACATCTCCAAGCAGCTGCATGCCTATGAGGTGGAGTACCATGTTCTACAGGACGAGATGATGGATGGCCCTCCAGTTTCAGAGGACTCAGACAGATTGGACAAGCTAGAGAAGACCAATGCCCAGCTAAAGAAGCAAAATATGGAGCTGCTGGAGAAACTGCAGGTGTGTATTTTTTTTTTAACCCAGATTTTTTGATTATTTTTATTAAATATATTGAAAAAATCATCTATAACTAATTCATCTATGTGATAACTTTTTAAAAAATAAGTACGTGAAATTATTACAGAGCATTTTATCGTAGAAATGTTGTATAGGAATCATAGAGCCATTGTGTGTGTATCCTGTTTGCCAGTAGGTGGCAGCATTACACAACTCCTCGCTGAGTTCTTCAAAACAAAGAAACACAATTCAAACGTCACTGCCAAGGCATGTTCTGCCAAAGATTCTTCTCTTGAGCCAGACTTTTGGGAACCCTTGCAGATATACTCACTCGCAGATATGGTGGTCTATTTTTGTTCCATTCTTTTGGCCAGGTTTTAAGAAGCAGCTTGAGATCTCCTAAATTTATGTGTAGCTACTTGAGACTTGGGTTTTGTTTTTCACTGTTAGTTGTGAAGAACTAAAGACAAGAAATGGTGCTATGGATCAGAATTTATAACAGAATGGCAAAGTGTCACTGAACAGTATAGAGCTTCGATTTACCCACTAAAAGAGAAACCGTGACAGATGATCTTAATAAAAGAATCAGTCTTCAGCCAGACACCATCCATCTTAATGTCTCATTCTCTCCACCCTGTGGTTGCTAACGAACATGAGTCTCAAGTGTCTCCAACTGACTACAGACAGACCTGCAGATAGTCCAATAATAGTAATTAACGTAGGGACATACAGTTATCTTGAGACTGAAGTGCTTTTTCACAGAATGTGATTGAAATAGGCAACAAAAGCAGGTGAAGCTTTATTTTATTTTGAAATCTGGTTAACTAGCTGATAACATAGGGCCTCATTCACCAACAGTTCCTAAGAAGAAAATCCTTCTTAAAAGCCACTTGTTAAAAATAGCAATATGAAGTCAATCAGTGTTGCATTTACTCAACAAACAGTGTAGGGGTAATGAAAAATTAATACATTGCAAGTTACCACTTACATCTCTCAGACTGTAATGGGATTACTTTACCTGTTACGTTCTTAACCTATTAGATTACTGTAAAAAGTAATCTAATTTCTCATTACTTTACTCCTGTGTTACTCTCTGAAACCAAAACAAATTTCTGTCCTTTGGAAAAAAATAGTCAATCACAGTAAATATCATTTCAAAGGCCTGTCACTATCCCTGCCATTTTACCAGACATAGTGAGTTGTGTTTGATTAAAATTATGATTTTCATCAATTAGGTATTCATCAATTTTTAGACAGATAACTAAAGTTCACAGTGTCCTGCTGCGCTGCTCACATTCACAAAGGCACATAATCACCAGGACAGACACCAATAATCTATATAGAGGAAATTTATGATTTCAGTGCATCACACGTAATTAATATTGCCTTGTTAGAAACATGTAAGTAACGTAATTCGTATAAAGACAGTAACTGCAGTGATTACAAAAACTTAACAGTAATGTGTTAGTTACTACTTTGTTACAGGACACAGCAATCAGGTCACTGTAATGCATTATTTTGTACAAGATCACCCCCAACACTAACAATAAGAGTAAATGGAGCAAGATAATAGGCTAATCTATTTATCTAGCACATTTTAAATGAAGCTTTAATTTTGGAAGTTAAAAGTGATTTGGTTTTCGTTAGCGCTCTGTGAAAAACATTGTCCATTTTCGTTCCCTGATAAGTATTTCTAATACTTGATGTTTGTGGCAGGCTGCGCGGGTGAAGATCCAGAGTTTGGAGAGCAGTGTGGAGAGCTTTCTGGCCCGCGAGAGTCAGATGAAGCACCTGATCCGCTCGCTGGAGCAAGAGAAGGCTTCCTACCAGAAGACCGTCGAGCGCATGCGCAGCAGCCTCCCTCAAGATGCCGCCACGGATGTTGAGATGACCCAACTGAAGTCCAGCAGTAACAGCAAAACCAAAGCAGCCAGCAATAAACCGTGATTTGGCCTGTGCGATAATGAGGAACTTGCAGACTTGGATGTCAAATCCATTGATGGAGGAAAACTGAAGGTTTGAGATGATTACCAGGTGGAGCTATGCAGTCTTCCCAACATACATCTCTCAATCGTTCACCATCATAGCATTTAGGGGCTGATGCATCCATATAGACTGTGGAACTTTAGACACCTACTGCTATGACCACAGCTTTGGTCAGAGGGTGTTTCTGGAGAGGGAGTGTAACCAGAATGTGTAGCCTTCTGCAATTGATTCAGTCCTTGTCAAACAAGTATATGGAGTATATATACTTCCAGTGCCATGAAAAATGCCCCTAAGGAAACGAGAGTGAGAAATAAGAAGGCCTGCTTATGTCAGATTTGCTCCAGTCCACTATGCTTTATTCACTGCAGGTTTAATGTAGGATGGTGGCCTCTGCGTAAACGTGCAGCTTTGCTGTGATGTCAGCTTGTGTTGAAAATACTTGAAAACAATACGAATGTATTTTCTTTCCAAAGAACAGCGTGACTCATGGCGGTGTGCATATTGTGGAACGCTGCCTTGATGTCGGTGTACGTTTTGGGAGCGGCAGGCAGAAACATTTTTTTTTTTTCTTTGCGCTCACTAAAGAGCTTGTAAAAAGCTGATGGAACACAACAAAAGGGACAGTGACTCAATCAACCGAGAGAAACCAAAATATTTAGCCTATCAGATTGACAACTGTGCTCAAAGAGCTTAACCCAAAGTTCAAGCAGGAAATGAAACTGCCTCTGAGTTTCCGCTCTGACTTACCAGTGTCATCCAAATTTAACCTGCTCTCCAAACTCCTACGCCTCTCTGGCAGTTCACCTGTTACTGAATGTACAAATCAGTCGTGTCAAAGGGACAAAAAGTGAGTCTGCTGGTGTGCTAGTTGCATAGTGCGATTCACCGTCTGAGAGTATTTCATAAAGAAGTCCTACAGTTATGGCTATAGAAACACAGAAACAAAACCACCTATTCTGACAACTCAAAAACCGTCCAAAAGCTTGTTTCTGTGTCCACGAATGAATTTTGTCTTGTGTTATGTGTAAATCCAAACTCCAAAATTGTACTTGACATTTGCACAAATATTATGTTTAGCATCATGTGTGCGTGCAGAGTGCATGACTTCTCGTAACTCTCCTCAGTGTCTTAGTTGCTGAAAAGCCTCATGCTTCTGAAGTAATCTGTCAGTGAAGCCTTATAAATGATTTATGTCGATGTCACGCATTGTTAATGAATGCTCGATAGCTGTTGTAGCTATGCAAAATGTCGTGCCCTTAATTTGCAAAAAATCTTGTTTTTTTTCCCTGTTGATAAAGTACTTCAGTATGCAGCTTGTCTCAGAGAAGGACCCTCCAGCTGCCACCGTGTCAGTGGAGTGCAGCTATTTAACATGGATCGAGTGAATCTGTGTAAAGCTCCCCCCATTCCCTCTGCCCTAAAGGGTGTGATGAGCAGACTTTTTTTCTATTAAATTTTCATAAAATATTAAGAGGAATGAACATTACTTAACGGTTCTAGGTGTGGAGTGTGATAAGTTCATTTGTATGCTGGTACTTCAGCTTGGTAAATGTGTTTTCCAAAGTGACTCGCTGAAGCAATATGCAGGTTTACTAAGGTCAAACGTGCAGGATACTCTTTATTCTAATGTTTTCATAAGGCTGGTTCAGCTGGATGACCAGCAGAGAACCATTCATGTGCAACTGTTGAGCAAGAGGTGAAAATGTTGCATAGTGCTGTTCATGTACAAATGAAAATGAATCATGGTGTATATCTCTCTAAGTGATGATGCACTGAATAGTATGTGAATGTCTGATAAAACACTCACTGATTGATTTGTAAGATTTCCGTTTCATACATTGCAAAACAAAGACAAGTGAAATTGTCTTCAATCTGGTCAATATGTCTGATATTTCTCATTTTGGGATTATTTAACTTATTTCTAGACATTTTTACTTGTTTTTAGTCATTTTATTGATAGACATTCTCATTCTATTGGTATTCTTTTGGTTTTGCTGAGTTCCAGCATTATTTCTTGTATTAAACAAAATTGACTGCATTATATCCCGAAACATGCAATAAAATAAGAATATTTCTGTAGGTAAAATTACTTAAAGCATGTAAGACATCTAGAAATAAGTTAAGTAATCTTATAATCTCTAACAGCCATCTCATAATGAAAATATTAGGTATGTTGACTATGTGCCTTCCGCCCAAGGACCACTGGAATAGGTTCCAGCACCTCCTGCAACCTCGAACCTATCTGGATTAAGTGGTTTAACATGATGATGATGATGATTACGATGATGATGATGACTAGATTTAAGGTGCCAAGATATTGTTTATTGTGATGTAACTTATAACTGATACCTTTTTTAGATATCAGTTATAAGACTTGATCTAAACTCACCTCCACTTGACAGTTTCACAGGACCGAATATACTTCATATGTCATCTTTTACTATCAGTTGTATGAACAGTTGGCTGAAGCTGTCCAGGCTGTGTTGGCAGCTGAGATGCTTTTCTCATGCAACTGTCCAATATGCTTTTACCTTCAGTCATTTTTGGAGGTAGAGTTGCTTCCATTGTTGCTGCCATAGAACTGAAATGTTGCAGGTGGGTTACTTATGTATTTCTGTGATTCTAAAGAAACTACACAGGAAGAGCTACATATCCTTTGAGAATGTTGTAAAACTTTTTTCTTTGTCTGTTTTCGTTTGAAATAGAAGTGTCAGCAGTGACGTTTTTGTGCTTTAAACGCTCAGAGGTATTACAGTTGTTACCTTTGTTCAGTGGTCTGACGTAAAAGACTAGAAACAGTTAGCTCCACTTCATCCTTTGAAGCTTGGAACAGAAGTTGCCTCTTATACTGATATTAGATTATATATCAGCTCTATCTTAATTGCTAAGGAACAGGCAACACTGCTCTCAGTTCAGCTTACGGGAGCAAACTGGCGCACAATCAAGGAGGTGCTCTGGTGAGGGGAGAATTTAAAACGCATTACAGAAGGTAATTGCAATGACACTTTTAACTTGATGGCTTTCAGAGCCACTTGTTACCATATTGATAGCAAATAATTCCACCCGGAAAGATTAACGCAATTTTGATGCAATTTTGAGTCTTTGTTTTGGAATCCCTCTGGTACCCTTGGCTGCTGTTCTAAACAGCTGGTAAGACATTCTGTGTCTCCACATTTCTCATAGAAAGATTCATTTCAATCCAGAAATGTCTCCTCGCATTTACTGTAGGTTATCCAAGTGATGCGTGTTTGCCCAAATGTCACAGTTGTCCTTTAATCAAGGGCTTAGTTGTTGTTATTGTGATTCATTGCAAATTTCAACATGAACCTACAGCAAACATGGGCATTCTGTCCTGTGTCAGTCTGTCCATACCAGTACCACTGTGTGAGGGTGCGCAAAACTGTGTTAAAGGGGAAAAATCCTCAGATTGTCAAAGAATTCTGCATATTACAATCTTTGAGATGTAAACAGTGTTATTCAGAGTGGATTAAATGGATGTTTAATTGTGCAGTATAGAGAAACTTACCGACTCTACTTTGCAGTGGAGATGATAGAAACCAGAGGTCGCGATATCTCTACAACTCAGATATAGTGCTTTTATTTAGTATTCAAAACGACTACTGAACCTGCTTGTTTCTTCTAGTTTCCAATATTGTTGGTGTCCAAAGAAAAATAAGTATCTCCAAAATGGTAACTTTATACAAGAGGACAAAAATGTTCTTTACTTTTAATATAAGTTAATATGCAGCAATTTTGGAGCATTTCTATTGGTCCAATCATCATAAAATTTTCATACAGTGTAAAGAACACTTCTGTACCCAAAGAAAAAAAAATCAAAGAATGCAGATACTTTTTTGGGCAGTGACAATATGTAGATAATGGTAAAATAGTGTTTTCTTTGGGGAATATTTTGCCTTAGGTCCTCCTTGTGCTTCTCTACCTTTTAAAACTATATTTTAAAAACTATATTTTAGGCCAAACATTTCTTACAAAATTATCATAAAACAATGTTTCAGACATTATGCAGCGTATTCGTAACCATTTCATGTATTAGCTTTGGGTGAAGAAGCTTTTAGAGGCATTAAACCTTTAGACGTCTGGTTCCCATCACCACCACTGTGACCAATTCTGACTTAAGTTTCTCTGGGAGAGAGCAGCTCTTGAATACATCTTAACCATGCAGAACCATGAGAAAAAAAATTGTGGAAAAAATCTGTGGAATTCCTGTTTTAACCAGTCCATACATTTCTGCTCTTTCTGTAAATGTGTGAAGTGTTACTTCATATAGGCAATGAAGTATGTATGCTAATTAAACTAGCATAACGTTCATGTTGAATAGAGTTCATCACAGCCATGAGCCGCAGTGGTGCACTGACGTGTTAAGTCATGCTTTCTGTTGCTTTGTAAAGACGGTGCCAGAATACAATCTCTGTTTTTGTTTTTCATAAAACTTGATACATAATCACAGTGTGAAGGTCCATATTATGGTCTTTTTTCCTCTCAGTCTAGTTGGTGTATGTGTTACAGCATCACTGTTTGCACTGTTTCGTGTTTATTCTTTGATTACCATTACAGTACAATCAGCACACTCTATCCACTTGTCTGTTAGAGGGTCATGGACTTCGTGCATCGCATAAACAGTCAAGATGTCCATCTTCTGTTAAGAATGTCCTTCACTCTGTTTTCATACTTCAACCCCTTAGTTATTTGCCAAAGTTTGGAAAATGTCTTTGAAAATCAAAATAATATTAAAAAAATGGAAAACTGGTTGCCTGGGAGTGTAATGGTGGTGTTCAGAAAAGGCTGTTAGTTTTGTTGCTTTACAGGTTCATGCATAGAGGACTGGCACAGCCCCTGTCTATGTTAAATACTCTGTGCTTGCTAAATGTGAAGTATATGCACTTCTGGTTGAGCCTTAATTTGACCAATGAAGTAGTCACAGGACTTTATCATTACATTAATATAATGCAACAGTAACACTACAAACTAAGCTGTAGCATTTAATGGATAAGTGCAAGTAATTAGTGCATATGATGAAAAAGTCTGTAAAACTCATTTCCCACAAGACAGCTAAAATTTTTGCCCAATACTAGCTAACAATCTGTAGGTAGCATGTAAAGCTAGTAGCTGCTTGCCAGTGAAGCTCCAGTAAACAAGTTTGTATTTGTGAAGAAAATCTATGTAATATATTTATGGCAGTATGCTAAAGAGGGCCTTTTGACTTTTGTCTTGGGGGGAATTTTTGTTCCCTTCTCAAAGCTGCATGTATTGCTCTCTCTACAGCCCCCATGCACATATTTTTAAAAACTTTTCTCGTCCAATTTTATATAAATGCAGAGATCACTATTATCAGATGACAAAGATGAATTAGATCCGTTTATAGCCATTCAGTCAATATGTTGACATTAGATTTGGCTGCATCATTTGATCATTTTTGAACATGAGAGAAAATAATGAGGGATGAGGCTTCTTTCCTCCAAGTTACCCTACCCTGATTTTTGAGCAGTAGTAGCATTACTGAGTATTGCTAAAATATGGTGTGTGTGTGCTGCTGCGAGTCAACCTGTAAATCTTGTAATAATAATTTAAAAATTCGGAGGTGTCGATTTTTTTTTCAGACCACATCATATGCTTTTACGTATTAACATCACATGCTATGGTATCATATGGTATGTCTAATGGACCCCAGGAAGAATAGCGGAATGATGACAATAGTAGATAATTCACTTACATCCTCAGAAGACACGTCTTTTGAAAACTTTTTCCAACACGCTCTCAATCATCAGAAGGACTCCGAAGCACAACCCACATTACAAAATGATCTTCTGCACATTGCATGCAGTTACATATTTCCACCAGAGAGGTCTCCAAATCCTTAAATCTTACATAGTGTAGCTCTAGCCTACAATGATTGATCTTTTCAATATCATCAATGGCTAGGATTGATCCTGCGATGTTCATGCAGGAGCTGTAGTCTTTGTGATAACTTCATTGGGTGGAAATATTTAGGCCTTTGGCTTTTCGTCATTGACATTTCTTTATCACAGTGACACAGCAATAAGAGCAGTTTATTCTGCCAGGGTTGTTGTGAAACACTGTAGCCTGTATCAAATCACCATCATTACCAGTGTCAGCTTAGGTGAACGCTGTGCACTGTGCAAGGTTTGAGTATGATTATATGGTTAAAAAGGATCATGTCTGTCTTTGTGTTGTTGTGATTTACATTATTGCAGGTGGTGTCACAATGAGATCATGAGTTTGGGGTATGAACAATTGTGTAGCGCATATGGGCTGACCAGGGAGTGTTTTGTGGTTCTCAGATGAATATGCTCTGATACACGAAAAAAAGCGTAAGTGCTTTCATAAGTATAGATTTATGAGCACGCTGAGCTGTCACAGGTTGGAGTTTGGTTGAGAAGGTGGAGGGCTGTTGTCTCAGAGGCGGATGGAAAATAACGGCTGATTTTACTGCAGGGAGTTGAGGCGTGTGAATCATTAGGCCTGCCCTGAGATCTGGAGACAATGTGCTGCTCACCCTTCTGTTTAGATAAGCCTCTTTTTTATTGGCGAAAGCCCGCAAAGAGCCGCTCGGCAGGCAGCATCCCGGCGCATATCGTACTCTAAACAAAAGGTTACATTCCCTGCATATTCCCGAGCGAGGGCGCTTCCTGCGGAAGGGAATGCCTGGATGGATGCTGGAAGGATTGCCGTACACAACGCTTCCTCTGCACAGCCTTATCACTGCTGTTTGTTTTGTACCACGTCTTCACTCCCCACCATGGAAATATACAATGGAGTGGCTTATGTCAAAGGCCAGGAGAGTGCTTGGGAACACTGTAGACTGTGCAGTCTTGTGAAGGATATGATTTCCCTGTATGGATGTTTTTAAAGGGCCCATATCATGAAAAAACAATTTTTTCTCAAATGTTTCTCTTTTTTTTTTTCCTTAAAGTAAAAGTTGATGTAGTGTGTAAACATTGTTACCATTCACTGTCCTGTCCATGCAGTCAACTAAGTTGCAAAAAACAGCCTGTTTTGAATTCATTGTTTTTGTGATGTCACAAAAACCAGCACATTCCGCCTATTCATCCTACAGTAGTTTGGCCCCACCCTTTAACGCTGAAGTTATAAAAAGGGTTTCAGCCCAGACTGCTTTGTCAATGAGGTGTAATAGAAGGGCAGCCAATTAGAACGAAGAATTTACAGATTCAGTCTTACACTGGTTTTACACAGTGAAACTTTCATGCAACTAGTTGCAGGTTGAGTTGCCTGCAGCATAATTTCTGTGCAACTTGACAGTAACATGGAGCAATTCAAAAACAGGAAAAGTTGCACTCGACATATTCGATTACTCTTCTAGATGTATTTTTTGATACGCCATATCATACTTATTTATGACATGCAATTACGTTTGCAGCAATTTTATCATTTAAGTATATATTTTCCAGCTGTTATTTCTTTCTATACCTATATATATCTTTCATCTGTCTCTTTTAACTCTCATATATATTTTATATATATTACAAATAAAAATCATTTGTTTTACTTTCTTGTACATTGATGGTCATTTTAAAGTACGTCAGTTGACGTGATCATGCAATGTAATTTTGCTGTTTTGATTGATACTTTCATGAAATTGTTTTACAAAGTTAAGACACATGCCACTGTTGCGACTGAGTTTCGTGTGAGTTGCAGGAGGCTTTACATCAGTGGTCTCCATCCCTTGTTCTGAAGAGATACCTTCCTTCTAACCTGTCTCCAATAATCTGCTCTGTCCCTTACTTAACTCTTATACATCTGCTCCAGCCAATCATGAACTTGGGAAGATGTTGATTAGCTGGAGCAGGTGTGGCAATGGTTAGAACCATGGTATGGTTAGAAGCAAGAATCTAATTAACTAAAGTTGCATGAAAATAAAACCAGTCTTAAAGGCACAGTAGCAAAACAGCCTGTTCTGTTCTAGGGGATAAAAAGAGATTGGAAATGGTCAAGTAAAAATGACCGTTTTTGGTACATAAACCCTTCAAGAAGTTCAAGAAGAATGTATGATGTATGATATATATTTGATAGATTTTCCATTTTTCATTTTGTTTTTGTGGCTGTCATAAGAAAAATAATAACCAAAGTGGCAACTTTATAGGTAAAGGCAAAAGCCTTTTTTAATTTCATGTATATTAATGTAACAGGACTGCATTCCAAGCACATTTAGACCATTTCTATTGGCCATTCATTATAAAATGTCCACATGATTTAAAGAGCTGCTGGCATTTTCAAATGGTGTCCAATATAAATAAATAAATATATTATTGTGATAATGATAGAGATTAATTGAGAAATGCTCTAAGCTACTTCCACATTACACATAAGGAACAACAAGAAGTGCTCAAACCTTTCTGCATCTTTTTGTGTTCTCTTGCTTATCTTATTCTCCTGTATTGCTTTAGCCTTCTGGTTCCCACTCAGCCTTTACCTGGACACAGCTTGCTCCCAGCAGTTATAAACCTGTGTTTGAGGGCAGGGCTGGTTCAGGGTCACCGTCATGAAGCTAGACTTAGAATCTGGCAGGCGGTGCTGGTGAGGTTAGATGGCTGTGGAGGGAGGGAAGTTTCCCTCCTGCCTTATAAGGTGATTCTCACTGCATGGCTTGTGGCAGAGAAGACTGGTATCTACTGCAGAGAGCGAGAACAGTTGGAAAAAGGAAACCAAAGGCTCGCCCTCAGCAATGCAGTACCTTGCGTATAAGCTGAAGTATGTTGTTGTAATGAGTCCTATAAGGCCTATATAATTCTCAGTCTGGCTTCTTAAGCTTATATAAGCATGCAGGACCAGTTTGAATGGATATGTTCACATTTCTACAGTTGGAGAAAGCATGAACTTCTGTGTTTATCCCAAAGGTTGTCGATCAGTCATTTAAAGTTTACTTTTTTCTTTTGGATTTGCCTTAGAGCTAAGAGGCGAATGTGGCTAAAAAGCAATGGAAGCTTGTCAACAACAGGTTAGCAGTGAAAACTTAATTCCTAAATCATCACACTTGCCGCAAACCACATTAAGTAATGTGAAATAGTCTTCTTTATGAAGACTATTTCACATTAGACACTCTTTTTCTGACACTCTAGTCTTATAAAATGTTGCACAGCTGAAACAGCAGTAGCAGCCTTTTTGAAGCATGAATTTTTATCTGTTTATCTGTTCAGATTGGCTGCCATTTATTGTGGCTCAAATACAGCAGTCTGGGCTGAAACATTGCTTATAACTTCAACATGAATGGGTGGAGCTAAAATGCCGTAGACTGGATGCATATGTAAATGTTTGTAAATTAAACATTGTGGACTCAAGTGGCACTCCATTTTCATAGATAGCAGTATGTTACACAGTGTCCTTTTCCTGAAATGGGTGGGGCTAAAATGCTGTAGGCTGGCTATATATGTAAATGTAATGTGGACTCAATGGCACTCTTTTCATGGAATTAACTCTTTACTTTTCCCCATTTTTATAGATAGTAATAGGTTATGTTCAAAACCACATAAGCAAGTCTACTTGAGATTATTTAAGACGTCTGTTTGCTTTGAGGAAGTGTGGATGATTGAAGCAGGCAGTTTGTGTGGTGCTAATAGTTGATACTAAGCTTTTATTACTCTTTAGCTACAATAGCCTTATAGCTGAAGAGCAAAACTAAAGAAGCAAACTTTGGACACTGAACCTGTGTTCGCTCTTGGTAATGAGACAATTCTGTAAATTTGATAGTTAGATTTGACAAACAATCATGTAAAAGACCAACAGTGCAGAGTGGTGCTCTGTGATAGTTAGCCGCTCGTATATTCAGCAGTCATGCTCCATTAGGGCAGTGTGTGCTCAGAGTTTAGAGGGCGGGTGACAGAGGCAGCTGCAGGGCACTGGAGACCCAGGTGTGAGGCGTGGGCCCAGGAGATCTGGACAAGGCCGGCTGCGTCCCAGAGGGGCTTTCGTCACCCCTTCCTCCCTCAGTTCACTGCCATAGCTTATGCACTCTGTTATGGCCTGTCACTGCCAGTGCCCAGTTAACGTAAGTGAAATCTTTTCTGTAGGCTGAGTTGCTTCAAAGGACCCGTATCGAACAAAACCAAAACTTCTCTTGTTTTTTTAAAATAAAAGATTGCTAAAGTTTCAAATCCATTACCAGTACCCTTCACTCTCCGGTCCATTCAGTTCATACATGGAAAGTAAGCTAGAAAAACAGCCTGTTTCGAAGTCATTGTTTTTGTGATGTCAGTACAAAAACACACAGTACTAAAAACACCCTAAGGGATTCTAAGGGATAAAGAGAGGTTATGAAATGATCATTAAAAAAATGAATTGTAATTATTTTTGGTATATAAAAACAAAACACCATCGAGCAAAAAATAAAATATAAGAAATTGTTTGAAAGTGCCTTTAAAGGGCCTGTATCCTACATTTTCTCCTCCTGCATCCCACTTATGATGTATTGCACCCTTTAAAAGCAGTCCAGGATGAAATTTCAGCATAAATGGGCGGAGCTAAAATGCAGTAGGTTAACTATATTTGTGCTGGTTTTCATGACATCACTAAAACAATGTGTTGAAAATGGGGCTGTTTTTGCAGCTCATTTTCCACATATGGACTGTATGGACTGGGAAGTGAATGGCGAGTTTTGAAACGTTAACATGCTACATGAAAATTTTAAAAAAGGGAGAAGATTTAGTATTCCATGGTATAGGCTGTTTAAATTGAATAGGTTTGGGCACTGTTGTGAAGCATGGTAAAATACAGGCACTATTTTCCTTCTTCTTCTTCAGAACACCAAATGTCAAACAGACATCAAGCATTCATGGTGTCTAAGCCAATCACCAGTAATGGTCCATTGTGTCACATTTGACACGAGGGAAATTGGATGGAGGAGGCAAGAACACAAAACATGAGATCTTTGCTTGATACGAATCATGCCCGACAGTGGATTTTGAATGCAATCAGTGTTTGTCCCGGTGTACCTGTCAAGGCTCCTCTCCTGCCTGGAGGCCATTTGCGAGCCACACTTTCTCTCACATCCCCCCCCAACTGCCTGGCCAGCTCGACACTAATCCCACAGGACCGGCTGCAGCGTCGCTGGAAAAATCACTGGCTTTACCTGATCCAGCGCTGAATTAATCTGCTTTCCTTTGGGAGGGGAACAAAGTGCTGCTTCGTCTGGGGGTGGGGGGTGTCCACACCCTCCTCAGTTGCCCCCTCTGGCTCCACATCCCCCCCAAAGACTCCTCCAACAGGCACAGCTGCCCGTGGCACATTGCACCTCTCCTACAGTCCAAGATTTCCAGAAATGGAGCTTTTTGCAGCTGTTTTTTTTTCCCCACACCCCTTTGTTCTGTGCAATGTGAATTTCAAGTGCTCACAATGACCAAAAGGACAGACCATTTCAGATGTGCACATCACATTTTATGAAAATAATACAGCAGTTGTTTTAAAATAATTTCAGAATATGTATAATAGCTTTAAGGAAATAATGCAGCCAAAAGATTTACCCTGATTCAGTAAAATCATTGCACTAAATATGCTAAATAACATAAAAAAATTGCACATAGGTAACGTGTTTTTCTACTTGGAATAGAATCTCATAACATTAACATACATGAAAGTCAAGAACATATTTGCCTGATAAAGTTACAATTTTTGAGACGCAATGTTTTGTTACAGCAACGATATTTGATTGTTCTGTTTAAATAGAGATACACAATGTGTCCAAAAGTTTGTAGACACCTGCTCACCTGCAAGGTTGCATTCAGACACAAGAGCATTTGTACAGAACCCTGCTGGTGACATCCCTTCTTCATAAAAATAATACGTGACCACAACTTATTAAGGTTAGCAGGGTAAGTAGGGTTGAAAGGAGAGGGCTGCAGCATCCACAGATTTCAGGATTATTTACCAGCAACTGCTAAAAACAATAACAGAAGAATAACAAAAGAACAGCACAGTGCAATCAATTTGACGCTGAATTTTAGAGTGAAGTGAATCACTTGCCTCACCAACTGCTGGGTGTTTTGGGGATGCGTTGCTAAAACACATGCAGTAGTCGTAGGCTCTGTCTGTGCCTCGACGCAGCCGTATTCATATAAAACTTATTTTTTTGCCAACATACTTATCTCCATCTCTCATTCAATTTTCTTCAATCATTGTAATAATCTGCTGCTAGATGTGCTTGTGTAGGTTGACAGTAGGCGTGACACAAGTGGTTTCCACACCTATATCAACCATCTGATTGGGTGACACTCACCATATTTGCATAGAGTTCTTCAAGGATGAGAGAACAGACAACAGGGTGTGCATCAGTGGTTGTTGTGTTAATCATACGTACATATCTCTTTTGCTATCTCTCAACACAATATGTTTTGTGTCATGTTATCCAAATAATTCAAATGAAAAAAATAGTGTTTAGCATGATGTCATGGTGTACATCACCTTTATGGTGCTAAGAATTTTAGCATCCACAACTTAAAACACCCTCCTGCATCTGTGGATCCTAATGCAATCCCATGACTTACTATGTCATGCCCACAGCTTAACTATAACAACTTAACTATCTTGTTCCCGTGCCTTACCACATGCCCGCAGCTTATCTATAATAAATTAATTATCTCATTCGCACATCTTACTGAGTAATGCCCAAGGTTTAATTATAACAACTTAATTACCTTGTTCACACTCCCTACTAAGTCACACCCACGGCTTAATTATAACAACTTAACTAGCTTTTTCCCATGCCTTACTAAGTCATGCCCATGGCTTAACTATAGCAGCTATCTTGTTCCCACGCCTTATGAAATCAGGTCCACAGCTTAACTATAACCACTATCTCGTTACCACGCCTTACTAAGTCATGCCAATGACTTAACTATAACAGCTATCTCATTCTAATGCCCACATCTTAACTACAACAACTTAATTTTCTCATTCCCACACCTTACTAAGTCATGAAAACAACTTACCTATAACAACTGAATTTGTTTCCACTTTCTACATCATTCTTCATCATGAAATTTTCACATAAAGCTAAAGACAGCTGGTATTATCAAATGTTGTCAAAAAATAAAAAATGGAGACAAAAATAGAGTTTTGTTCCAACCAGGAATGGACTGGCCATTGGAAGGACCAGGACAGTTTCTGATGGGCTGCTGTGTGGGTGGGCAGCTGAGAAAGTGATAAAGACAGAAATGCATGGTTGTTTCTAATGTAGTCCTATATAAAATGAATGGAGACCGCCTGGGACAAACAGTATGTGCTTGGTGAATACTGGCGTGCACATGTCTAGACATGCTAGTGGCAGACTGCATTCTCAGTGTGTGGCCATCGGCCAATCCCACAAATGCCGCCACCCCCAGAACATCACATGATAACAACCGGGAAAGCTAAACTATGAAAGCTAGCTTAGAAGAGAACTTGAAGGGCCAAAGTACAGAAAGTGTAAATTAGCCATTTCATTCAGTGTATTCGTTTTCACATGTATTTACAATAAAGCTACAAAGGACTAGCTTAATGTTAATGTATATCAGACACTGGCTAATTAGCTAACTAGCAGTGACTCCAGTTCTCAGCCAAGCTGCAGTGACTTTGACCAGTTCATGCTCACATATTTGAAAGAGATAAACTGTGTTTACTGTTGTTCGAAAATATGTGTTCACTCACTGTAACTGAAGGGGGTGTCATGGTTTTTGGAGGTCGTGGTGGGTGGGGAGGTCACTGTGATTGTAGTGGGCTAGTGTGGACAAAAGTTCAGGACTGAATTTAGTTCCCAGTCCAGCCCTGGCTCCAAGAGTGTCCATGTTAACTTAGAAGACACAAGGAAATACCTACAAGTCCAGCGCAGGCACTTTGACACATAGATGCTTTCAAAAATGTGTCTTAGCTTGATATATACTGAGAGACTTGGCCAGTACATGCATAATAAAAACCTTACACAATTGATGGAGGGTGCTGCATGCATGCAGAGTAATATATTAGGATGTGTAAGAGGAGCATCTAAGAGAAGATACAAGCCTTTGAATAAAAAAATGACCATTATCTGCAGTATATTATATATATTATATATCCATCAGCTGATGACTAAACTGTCATGCAGGACTGATAACAACAAAACTTACTTCTTTCATGACTTCAGCCAATCAAAACCCATTTTTTCAGCTGAGGTAAGATCTCTTCATGAATGTGTCTTGCTCCCGAGAGTCAATCGAAGCCAACGTTCTGGCTACTCCCCTCGTAATTGAATTATGTGTTAGTCAAAGTGGACTTATTATTTACATGAAAGAAAAGCAGAAGAGGCCTGATCTTTTTGGAGAATGTCTCTTCTGACCTCGGTGGAGGGAGGAGCTCCGCTCTGGAGACTTTGGTGGGCCATCATTGAGGAGTTATGGGTGTGAGGATCGCACTGACTTCATCGGCACATTCGGCACGTCCTCCTGGTCAGCGGATGCTGCACTCTGGCCGCTGAGTTGGAGTGGGCAGAGAGGGAATTGGATGACACCACAGCGCTCTGACGTAAGAGATGAACTCAGTGCAACTCAATGAAAACAGTGTGAAGAGCGTGAGCAGAGCAAACATGCAGCGAGGAGGTTTGGGGGGGTGGGGTTCTTGTAGGCCTTTGGCCGGTGAAACGACTGCTGACAAATATTTGTTGTTCTGCTCCATTCCTGGCAGTGTGGCCTGTGTGGCACTGCTGATAAACTGTTGCTCATCTTCCATGCATGTTGCCAGTGAACTTTGCTTTGGGAGGAGCAGGTCTGGCTCTGCTTTCCTCCTTTACTGCTTTTACCAGGCAATTTCTGTGCATGTTAAGGCTTTTATCTGGATAGTGTGTTTTTTTATTCTGGTGTTACTTTATTATAATTGTTATTCTTAACTATTTATTCTAAAGTTAAAGCCAGCAGAGCAGCTTTAATGTGCCTTGTCATAGATTCTACAAGCCCCTGGAACTGAACTAGAGGGGTGGAACATTATTCTTCCTTGATGGTAGGGTTGCTTTCGGACATGTCATTCCAAAGTCTTTCATAGGTGCTCTGTAGGGTTAACATGATTTACACCTTTTTCATACTCATCAACCATTCAGTGTCTCTTTGTGCCCAGTGGATGGTGGCATTGCCACCCTGGATAAGACCACTACCATCAGTTCAGTGGTTTGTACACCACTGAGCTCTCAAACGTGCAATTATCTTAGTAGTAGGGGGTTTATGCACTCCAGCCCTTCTATAATATCCCTTTCATCACTTTCATTTGTCACCTGTCTGTACATATAAAATATTGTGTGTGTCAGTAATTCAATTACAAAGCACTTAAAAACACGTTGTCATGTATTTTATTTGCATTTAGTTTATTTATCTAGACAAAAAAAAAAGTATTTTTTTCATTCTTATTTGCAAAATAAATTGACAAGGATGGGGGATAGGGGTCTCTCATATAGATTCTTGCTTAGGGTGCCCGGCTTCCTTCTTGTTGGACACCTCTTCTAATCATTGAGTGCTGGTGTTTCAGCTACACCCATTACTAACAGGTGTATAAAATCAAGCACATAGCCATGCAGTCTCCATAGACAAACACTTGTAATAAAATGGGAATTCTGAAGAGCTCAGTGACTTCAAGCATGGCATTGTCAGAGAACACCAAGTCAGTTTGTGAAATTTCTGCCCTGCTAGATCTGCCCTGGACAACTGTAAGTGCTATTTATATAAAATGGATCTGAGCTTGGTGAACGGCAGGAGAACGACATCTACCAGAAGGCATAGTGTAGAAGAGAAGAAATGATGGACTTTGGCTGTTGTTCAGGGTTTGGGCTCATCCTTTTAGTTTCACTGAAAGGTAATATTAATGTTACAGCATAATGAGAAATTTTAGACAATGATATGCTTCTAACTTTGTGGCAACAGTTTGGGGAAGGCCCTTTCCTGTTCCAGCATGACTGTGCCCCTGCACACAAAGAAACGTTCATAAAGACGAGTTTAGTGTGAAGGAGCTCCAGTGGCCTGCACAGTGCTCTGACCTAACTGAGCACCTTTGGGATGAATTAGAAAATCAATTGAGAGCCAGGACTTCTCATCCAACATCAGTGCCTGACCTCTCAAACACTCTTTTGACTGAATGGACACAAATTCCCACAGACACACTTAAAAATCTTGTGGAAAGTCTTCTCAGAAGTGTGGAGACTGTTGTAGCTGTTATAGCAGTTATAACCATATATTAACGCCCATTGTTTTGGAAGAATGTCCAACAAGCTCATATAGGTGTGAAGATCAGGTACTTGCATACTTTTGGCCATATAGTGTATGTGCTTTTTGAGTGAGTACCACATGTAAAATTCAAATGTATGTATTTTTAATACTAACAAATGGCAACGAAGAACTTGACAAATTGTGGAGTGCAACTGTTCATTTGTGTTCAGTTTCGCTCCGAGCAGCTGCTTGTAACCAGGGTGTGTACAAGAAGCACACATGCACACACATGCACTGCCGAGTTGACAGTGCTGAAGTGTGAAGAGGGAGGGGAGCCAGCTGCTCTGGCCGTGGGCACACCCTCAATTAATTTCACAACCCCCCCACCACCATCTCCGACCACTGACACCACACCCTCTTAACTAATAACAAACAGCCTCCGCCCTCGCTTGCACACTCAAACGCAAACCACAACACCTCGCCATCACCATCAAGCTCACTGTGCAGCCTTGTACTTTTTCTAAGGCGCATTATACAGCCTCTCTCCATGGCCTTTGCAGTTGTCCGGGGTCATCGCCTGTGCTCCGTGGATGAGATGAATGGAGATGCTGAATGAGAGAGAGACCTGTGTCTGGCTTTAGCAGGCAATGCTCCATCTCCCTCAGGTTTCAGGCATCTGGCTGGGGGCCCATTCTATCTCTATCTCTCTCTCTCTCTCTCTCTCTCTCTCTCTCTATCTCTCTTCTTTCTCTCTCTCCTCTGTCTATTACTGATTTTTCTATCAGAAGAGAGGACTAGTGCCACCCAGAGCTATTCATAAATGGGGTAAGGAAGAAATGCAGGTGGGCTGTGAGAGGTGTTGCTCAGTGAGGTGATTTGCAAAATATATGTTTGTGAAAAGGTGAATGGCAAGGCTTTCAAAAAGATTAGTTAAAAAAATCTTATTAAAAATATGATGTGCATTTGCAAGAGTCAATGTATTCACTCACTCACTCATCATCTAAGCCACTAATCCTCCTGGGCTGTGGGGGGTGCTGGAGCGTAGACCAGCCAAATTGGACGAAAGGCAAGAAACATCCTGGACAGTCCATCACAGGGCATCAATGTACTCAATGTTTTGGAATTTATGTTAAAAACGGAAAATCAGTTTCACCACCCAGAAAATGTCAGGTGGCGCAACCACACATTCATAAAAATATTACATTTGAAAGTCATCACTACTGAAAACATGTATAAACTAGTCTTTGTACTTGGACACCCATAAAAATCTTTGTTCTTGGTATTGTAGGATGAGCAGGAGAAAAGCAGGATGCGTGCGCGAGTTGGTTTTATTGTGAGCCATGGAAGATAAAAGAAGAATAATGCAGAGAAAAGAGAATCTAAAACAACCAAGAATGAAACAAATCTAAAAAACGAAGAAAACTGGGACATAATAAAACAAAAAAGGAACGAGATAAGTTGCTAATAAACACAAAGAAATATCAGGGCAACAAAGTCACAACTGAACAAACAATGCCAAGCAACCACAAGACAAAAAAACAGGGGTACAAATACGTTCAGGACAAACAAAACATTTGGGACTAATGAAAGGACAGAGCTACAGACTACACACAGGAGAGACAACAAGGAGGCAGGACAGGGGAGGAGACAAGAACAAAAACAACAACAAAAGCACACGGACAGATACACAGGGGAAGGTAAACAAAGGCAGACAGGGAGAAACAGAACATTACAACTCTTACATCCTTGAACACAGGTTGAATACTTTTAAAGCTGCCTGATTTTGCAACATATGATGATTTTAAACCATAATGATTTAAAACCATGCCAAACTATTTTATTTAGAATTTTATATGACTAAATTACCCGTTTAACAGCATACTTAATCTGCATACGTGATTTGATGGTCGCACCACCTGACATTTTAGAATTTTTGGAGGTGTAAGTGCCTAAAATACATGTCATTTAATTTAAGATTATTTATGTATTTATTAAACTATTTAATTAATAAATACCAATCCTGTAATCAGTGTCAATGATTTATGTCACTGAGCTATGTCACTGAATCATAAATATTCATAATTCTGCTTTTCTAAAAATGTTATGTCATCACTGTCATCAAAACCTTAAATCTCCATTTTTTTTACACTATTTTGAAAATGTCTGCTGCCTGACTAGATCGATTAAAAAAAGATTCAAATTTAGTTGTAATAAAATCTCACATTGCATTACAGTAATGGACAAATTACTTTGCAAATTTACTTTAGAGTACAACGTAAGGACCTTTCCTTTCGCTTGTAAAGTTACCATTTTAGAAATATAATTTTTGTTAATATGCATTAATATATTTGAAAATATACATAATTGAAATGAAATGAATGTTGCAACAGGTTTTTCAATGCACATTCAGTGTTACTGTCTTGCAGTCGTCTGTTTTTTAAGGCGTGAACTCACTGAAACTTGGACAACTTTGTTCTAATACAGGCTTGTAGGCTTGTTTTCCTCATTTGTCCTCAATAAAGGTAAAAGTTGAGCTGTTGAGATGTCTACTTTCCTCCTCTGGATCTCTCCAGCCCCTCTCCCCTGCAGTCTCCAGTCCCTCTGCTTGCCTGATCATTCTCCAGCAGGAGTTTGGGCTGGGCTTTTATTCTGCCTGTGTGGGCAGCGCTGCCTCTGCTTGCTGGAGAGAAAAGCTGGAGCTGCTATCTCCCACTCCACCCAGAGAACCTCCTCCAGCCTTTGCGTGTGTCTATGTGTGTGTGGAGCGCGGGTGGAGGAGGACTGATTTCCCATTGTGCTTCATTAACCTTTCCTGGAGCTCATCAGGCCGGATTCATCATGGCGGAGTCGAGGCGAGCGTGTGGACTGCGTCATCGTGGTGAGGGGGGAGGAGATGGGGCCCTCTTGATATCGGCTGTGACTAATTGCAGACATGCAAATTGCGGATTGATAGCGTGCCCCGCAATTAGGCGGTCTTGTGTGCTCCAAAGGAGGCGCCAGCGGTGCCTCAGGTGTGCTTCCTTCTGTCCGCCGGTTGGCCGTCTCGTTTTATCAGCCGAGCCTGATGTAATTTCTGGAATAGCTGGAAAATTGACAGTGGCCCAGGTATTTGTTTGACTGATAGGATCTCTGAATGCAGGCTTGAATTATTGAAGAGTAGTTATAACCTTAGATGAAAAATAGTATCGATCCAGCACCTCGCTCTCCACCAGCGCAAATCACTCAGCTATTTGACTCACCTCCGGTAGCAGAAAAACACAAGAAGATTGCAGCGGGCAAAGACACACTGCCGGGCAGTTAGAGCGTGAGGCCAGGCTTCAAACCGAGCACATCCACTCTGAGGGGTATCTAAGTGGCCAGATGCACTTCATGCATGCGTGAAAATGAAAAGGGAAATGGGACCTAATATAGAGATTATGTGAGGTATGTGTGTACATGGCTGTCTGTGAGCGTGTGTGAGTGAGTGTGCGTGTGTGTGTGTGTGTGTGTGTGTGTGTATGTGGGGAAGAGGCAGTGTGTGTTGGCTTTTTTAATGAGCACATATCCCTGCCCACTGCAACAAGAGTGACTGTGAGGCTGTCAGCCCTAGTGGGCTGAGGATGTGGAAATTGAATGGAGCCTTTCAGTTCTGCTGCTCGTCTCCCCGGGGGTGAGAGACTGGTTACCATGGTTATGTTGGATTCCTGCAGCTAATGGGTGGGAGTAGTGTAGCTCTGGCAACCTGGCTGTGTGTCTAAGGCCGAATATACGCTCTGAGTGCTGGGGGGGTGTGGCGGCAGGCACTCCAGGACATGGCAGGTCAGATATGAACACATGCATATACATTCTCTGAATCCACAAAGAAATTTGTAGACTGTGAGTAGCAAACCAACCTACATGTACATATGATTCACACTAAAGATACATGGATCGTTAAACCAAATTCTACCCTTTGCTTTGATTTGGTAGTGTCAATTTTAGCTAATTTTGAGCACATGACTAGCAAGCACAGCTCTAAACAGCTGCACATGCATAAAATCATATCATTTTTATTTAAACACAAAAAAGTTTATGTGTGTTTCGGTAGTGACAATTCTTAATGTTACACTATTATTTTCAGATTTTGTGACATATTTACATCAAAACAATGGGATCTAAACTGCTCACCATGTGGCCATGAGGGACGGGGATGCAGTCTCACTTCCTGCTCTAAAATGCAGGGGTGTGGCTAAAATAAGGCGCCACCTGTGGAATAAAACTCTTTGTGTTTCATGAAAACAGGGGAGAGCTTTTTTTGAATAAAGTTTTTGGTAAGTAATGATAAATCTAAACCTTTCAACATCACCTTTTAGGAAATAAGTAAGATCTTAAAAAAACAACATTGACAAAATGCAAAAAAAAAAGAAAAAGTACTATTTCCACAAGTTGAATTTAGGGGTTAGGGTTTGGAACAGACACCTCCTAACAGAAAGTACCCTGTAAATGATGATTTTGTATATATTTAGCTTATTACTATCTCAATTAATGCCTTGGGTTCAAAAAGATCATAACAGAATGCTTGTAGGTCTAAATGAAAAAAAAATGGAACATTTTTTATTTACTGTGAGTCTGCAGCTTGAACTTGCTCCATTTAGGAATATCACTAGATCATTATGTTAAAGAATAATATTAACGCTAATCAGTGCCAGCTCTAGCCTTTTCGGGACCAAGGAGGATACTCCCCCATCTTGCACTAATGTACTGTAAAATCTGTAAAATTAGAAGCTAAGTGATAGCAATCAGTGCCACAAGCTGAACATTTATAATTATGAACATTTATAACTTGTTAATTTGTGCATTGCAGATAATTGGATGCTTGTTTTGGGTTCTTGTTTGAGTTACAGTTTAAACAAAAGAAAAACTTCTCAGGGTTCTCATCTAAAGCTTAGTTTGATGAATATCTAAACCTGGATTAATCACAACGTGAGTATCTAAACCTGGAAAAATCTCAGCCAGAGTATCTAAACCTGATTAATCACAGCCTGAGTATCTAAACCTGGATTAATAGAAAAAACATGTCTGTGTTTTTCAGTTTTGTGAAGCTGAAACTCAGAAAGCCTGTCTAATTTGCACCTGCGTAGTTAGACGGAGCCTAGACTAGCTACTTCTTGTTGTCCAACTGCAAGCGAAAACAAATGGCTTAATGTTAATACCATAAAAAACCCCCACAAAACTTACCTTTATCTTTAAGCTTCCTTTCCACATCATCTCTTTTTCTTTTCCACTTTTTTGCTCCAGATGTGTACATTCTTATTTAAGACATGATTAATCAATTCCTTTTTTACTCTCACTTGAACACTTAACACATGACAACGTAATAGTACATTAACAACGCAGAAGCTGTTTGGGGCCCCCTGGTAGCTGCAGGGCCTTAACGATCTGCTTATTAGGTATAGCTGGCATTAACATGAATATATGCTAGTCAGCACACTAGCTATTACAGCTAACAATGACATTTAAAACTTACCAAAGTTTTAATTAGATTAACTACTATGTTAAGTAGCTTACATGTTATATAAAATAGTAAACAGTCTTTTTATGTTGGTTTGCCTCTTTTCCTTAAACATCGTATTTACTGCATGTAGTGCTTCAGTTCTGTCTTTCAGACTGTGTTGTTCTATATTGAAAGGCTTGTTATTTGAAGCTGTGTCAACCTGACAGGTTTTTAGTAGGGGTTTACTTTGTAAAATGCAACGCCTGCAGCCAAAAACAAAAGCTAAACTTAAATTCTCTATTAGACTCAAGACTTGACTCCCACTCGCACCCCCAGAGAGAGACTCAACACTCGACTCAAACCTCCATGAATCGACTTGTGAACATCTCTGACCCATTCCATTTCAATACAGAAAAAGTATAGATTATTAATTATGTAGATTTGGTCCATTTAAATACACAAATATATGTGGATCAAATAGATTCTTATAATAATCTGTCCTTTTTTGAATACAACTATTCAGAGTAATTAATTTCTGTATTTTGAATGCTTGTATTACATCAACCTTGACAAGAAATAAAAGTATGATGAAGTGCATTATGTTTGATGGCTCCTGATCGCTCTTTATTTTATTTTACTTTTATTTAAAAAAACCCTTCTTATTCATTTATCTGGAAGGCCAGAAGCCCCTAGCAACCAGCACCTCCAATGAAGAGCCAAAAGCACAAAACTTAGAGGAGAATAGAAACAATGGGATGAAATAATAGCACAGTGATGTAACAATTCCCCACGTTTACAACAAAATTGCATTAATCATATCTAACGTGGATCTCCAGCAGCAGCTTCCTTCCTGCTGGTTGTGGACTTTATCCCAGGCTATGGAAGAACCTGAGGAAAAAGAGCACTCAATGTCTTTATTTTTCCCACTGAGGACCAGAGATAGGAAGACAGCCTCTGCTCATACATAGCATCCCAGCATGTACTATCCAGACACTCTAGACTGAAATAATACGATTTTTTTTTTTCTCCAAAAAAGTGGGTCATCTTTAAAAGTATATCTGCCGGTTTGTCATTTCGTTTGCCTGGATTCTCTGTGGTGAGCTCTCCAAAGCTGTGGCTCAGTCCCCTCCTTTCTAGCCATGCAGATGTCTTGGCTCGCATTACAGTTGGAAGACTGAGTCATGGCTGATGCCCCCCCTCCCCTTGCCTCATCCCCCCAGTGGACTTGAAGAAACTTGGCTTCAGAAATATTCTAAAATCCATCCCAGTCTCTGCATGAAGCCACTGCAGCCCAGAAAAATATGGAGGACTTCTGTTTTTCTACCCTGACAGACCTGCTAGCTTATATTCAGTTAACAGTGGGCTTAAATGAAAGGCGGGTTTCAGACTTAGCATGACCTGCTACCACCTCAAAATTCTTCACATTAATATGAGGTGAGGGATCTGGGGGGGAAAGGGGGTAGCTGGACACTTAAGAATACGTAAGGAAAGTCAGAGCAGTGATGTTTTTTATTAACATAGAGTGCATGGTTAATGTTGATGCTGGACATACTTCATAGTGCAATTAGCCAGGAAAAACACTGGGCCCTCAAAGTGACTTGTCACTGTGGAATCTGGGAGGGCATTGAGGGAACCACTGGCCAATGAAAACGTTTGGGGTAGGATATTATTGTCCAGCCCCTTTTGCTCCCAACCTAGGCCATAGCCAGAACAGTTATGTAATTCAATAAACACCTCAGACTTTATTAAAGCAGTAAAACAACTGGGAGACGCTCTTGGAGACAGACAGCTGTTCTATTTTTCTCCAGATTTAGTCTAAGGAAATGACAATAGCCTGACTAAAATGTACAGCACTGTTTTCTGCTTCAGTTTAGCGCTTTCTTATCTTGGATTTTGCCCCCTCTTTGCTGCAGTAACAGCCTCTACTCTTCTGGGAAGTTTTCATGCTAGATGTTAGAACATTGCTGTGAGGATTTGAGTGCATTCAACCAAAAAACATTAGTTGATTAGTTTAGTTCTGGATCACAAACACTACTCGAGCTTTTCCCAAGGAATTGAATGAAAATCCATTACTCCAGAGAGCGCAGTTCCACTGCTCCACCACCCAGTGCTGGGGGGCTTTCTACCCATCCATCTGATGCTTGGCATTGGGTATGGTGACCTTAGGTGCATTTGAGCATCCCAGTCTAATAGTAGTGCTTTACTATGGAGATTTTGAAAACACTTTATTTAAAGGCTACCTTTATGAACAGCTTATGCCAGTAATCGCAAGATGGAATGAGCTAAAGTGACGGATATTTGTTTCATTTATAACACTGTTATGGAGCATCATTCACAGGTAATGGAGCATTATATAAGGCAGACGTCCCTATGAAGGTAGCCTTCAAATAAAATATTACCAGTAAGCTGTGTAAACACAACTGAACTCCACGATTAGCAATGGGTACACCTTAAAGTAGCTAAGTCCACTAAGAGGTGTCCAGATACTTTTGGGCATATACTGTACCTCTGGGATTTAAAGTGTTCTACAGTAAGTTACATTGAATCATATGATGACAACTAATCAAGAAAACTATGCTTATTATTTTAGCTATAGAGTTAAACCCACTTCTTATGTGTCGCCTAATATGTGCTGCCACTGTGTGTTTCTAATGATGTTATGCAACATGTGCAAACATCCCAAGAACCCTGCGTAGATACTCAGGCATAGTGCTGCATATTTCCCCTAGCCTGCTACTGGCCAACGGAAACATTATTATTACACTGCTTTACTTTTTCCACGAGCCTCATAAAAGTCTATGTAGATTAAAACCAGGTCACTGTGTATGTGAGTCGCGTATGTGTGCTGTTAGCTTGGTTCTGCTTCGTTCTCCAGGGTTCCACTGGCTGCCTGGACTGCCTTGAGTCCCAGCCACTATATGTGCTCATTGTCCAAGTATTTTACTAACCACAATGAAACAGCTTTAATTTCAGTGGCTGCTCCACTGCAGGCTTAGAAGGATAGAACTTCAGCCAGCGAGGCAGACTGTTCACACAACAACAGCTTTTCAGTCATATCAAGGGGTTCAAGTTAAGTCACTTTCACTGACTACATTCCCTAGGGTACAGTCATGTGACAATCGGTGCCACAATGTCTAAATTGCCATTGTATTCTTGGGATAAATGCTTGGTGATGATACTCAGTCGATTATAACCAACATTATGCTTAGGTTTGGGTTAAGGACTAGGTGTAGGTTTTGGGTTGAAGTTAAAGTTAGGTTTAAGGTTAGGGTTAGATTTAATACAATCAATCACACTCAACATCAAGCATTAGTGAGGTCAGGTGCTGATGTTAGATGATTAGTTCTGGATCCAGGGGTGCATTAAGTAGATATTTAGTTAAAAGTTGCTCAAAGACAGGCTGAGCATCTACAAAGCATCTACAGTGGACGAACAAAATAAAGTGTTACCACAAAAACAAATAATATTTTTAACAGGAATAATAATGTTATGCCTATTCAGTGTAGAGATTCGATTTTGTTGCAAGCTTTACTTTTATAATGGCTTTTTTTCATTGTGTCACTAAAATTCTCATTTCTTTAATGATAAATCTAATGATAATTAAGAACAAAAAGAAAGGACTATTAATAACTGTCATCACAAAAACCATCATAGTACAACAAAGAACAACTTCAGGACAGATTAGTACTTCTTTTCTTTTTGGCGTTACTGACAACAAACAACAATTTATGTGGGAATTAATTTAAGTTTTAAACTGTAATTAACAGCTCTGTAATGACTGAGATCTGACTGTTCTTTTGCAACTCTTTTTGACATCCATCTCATGACTCCCCCAGAATGATCTCGCACAATGTCAAAAAATGGAAGGGACATGCCCCCCCGCCCCCCACCCACCTGAATTTGCACCAGCGTCTGGATCACAAACCACTCCAGTTTACCCTAAATGCATTTGATGATGCTCCATCCCTCTAGAGAACACGGTTCCACTGCTCCTCAACCCAGTCATGGGGGGCTTTATGTCCTCCTCGTCAATGCTTGGAATTGGGCATGGTGACCCCCAGAGCATCCCATTTATTGGCAAGGCCATTTATGTCAAAACAATGTCATTTACTTTTTGAAACATCTTGTCATATTGCATTTGTTGGTACAAGCTCTTTATAAATACATCTATTTATAATACACCTATGACAGCAACGGATACACCTCAAAGTAGCTGAATTCACTAATTAGAAGGAGTGTCTGGATACTTTTGGAAATATAGTGTATTATGTTCATAATTAAAAAAATGAGATGCCAAGTTGTCTGTTGTAATTATCCATTGTAATTTCAATATTAGTCCTATAATAATGATTCATTTCTCTCATTTATCGGCCAGTAACATATCATGTGCCCCTCTGCAGTGGCCTGATGTCTATGTTCTCATGTCATGTCTAGATGTTTAGATGTAGAAGTTTTGGCTTGTGTTAATCCTTCGCCAAGGCACCAAATTTCAAGACAAATGAATGTAGCCCCTGCTCCCCTCAGGGACAAAGAAACAGCTTGTTTTGCTGAGTTAGTAGGTGGGTTTGACATGCTTGTGCGAGAGGGAATAGTTTATCGGCTCGCAGACGTGCACGAGCGCTCGAGCCACTCCAGGGTCTTGTTATCCTCCCCCTCTGCCTGCGCTCACTTTTTTGGGGGGCTTTAATGAACACTTGGGCAGTCGCCGGGGCTCCAATCACACGCGCGGCTCTGCCACTTTCTAAGAGAGGAGCATGATGGGGGTGCTGAAACGCTCGGCCACTGAATAATTGATGCCTCGACAATTGCGGAGTCAATTTATCCAGTGGCATACTTTGGGTTTAATTGTGTGCATGATCAGTAGCAGCAGGGCCTGCCCGCTGAATCACAGCCTCCATACTGGGGTTTAACTTTTGAGTTGATGGCTGCTCTCTCTGTCTCTCTCTCCCTCTCTCTCTCTCTCTCTCTCTCGCTCTCTCTCTCTCTCTCTCAGGCATGACATCCAGACCTCCTTTTTAGAAACGCTGCTGCAGTTTTTTCTCCCTCAACATCTCTTTCTGTGTGTGTCACAGTTTAAATGTTATTATAACCCCCATTTTGCAGAGACAAAGTCTTGGTTACTCTAGTTACCATTTTTATTGCTCTGATATCCAGAACAGCTATCAATATGTAATGTAACTTTAGGTCTGCTATAAGGTATAGTTAAATATATAAATAGGTCATATATACTGAGCAGCCACTTCATTAGGTACATCTCCTCGTTTCCACACCCACTGACGTGGTGGTGGCATGTTAGTGAGCATTGTGCTAATACGAGTCTAATGTGGCAGATACTGCAGTGCTGAGTATTTAAACACAGTGTCTGCCCATTGTCCACTCTATTAGTCCATGAGTCTACTAGTCCTACCTTGTTGGTCCACCTTGTAGATGTACAGACAGAGACAGTAGCTCATCTGTTGCTGCACCGTTTGTGTTACACAGAATTCTGCACAGTATCCTCTAGTCCTTCCTCAGTGGTCAGAGGAAGCTGCCCACAGGATGCTGTTGGACGGATATTTTTGGTTGGTGGACTAGTCCAGCAGTGACACTGAGGTGATTAAAAACTCCAGCAGCACTGTTGTGTCTGATTCACTGATCCACAGATGGACTATAGTCTGTAATAGTATAACTACAACTATCAAGTGCACTTATATGATAAGTGGAGCTGATAAAATGGACAGTAAGTGCAGATACAGGGAGGTGTACTAATGAAGTTGTGGGGTTTTATATATATATATATATATATATATATATATATATATATATATATATATATATATATGTGATCCCATCCATTGTAAATCAACGTAAATCAAAACATTGGTTGATTCCATAAACAATTTCTAATTATTCTGATGGTTGATCTGTCATGTGAGGCCTTCAGTTCAGTTCCTAAGGTTCTAACCAATGGGGGAGCTCACTTGGCCGTACCACAGCCACCAAGACACCAAGATACCACAGGAAAAAGACCCTGATTGGATCATTTTAATCAAATTGTTTTCAACCAAATAACGGCAGTACTGCAATATTGCATAGTTTAAATGCAACAAGCATGATGATTTTTTTTTAATCAAAACAAACTAAAATGACAGACGAGAAGGCCTTCAGTGCTGCCCACTATAGGTTTTAATATTCAGTAACTACTATGGATTATTCACTAACTACCATGAAACTAATATGTAAGTTATGTAGTTATGAGAGTGAGGAAATGAAGTCTGGGCCCACACTGCAAAAGTGAAAATATATCAATGAATTCATCTGGCTTCAGATAAGCTGATAAAAAAAATTTAACAAAAACAATTGCCCAAATGCTGAATGCCCCTTCATGGCCACAGCATTTTGCTGTATTATGATGGGTTATAATGAATCATTTTCAGATCTGATTACACCCTTGGCGGAATAATAATGGCATCCGCTATGTCCCCTAATGCAATGATTTGTGAGCTGTAAACATCTGTCCGATGGCCCAGGGGTATTGTGCATGTAAGAAATACACAGTGAGGGGTGGACAGGAATGGGCCTGAAGCCAGAACAATCGCTATGAGCTCATGGGTGTTGCTCTTATGTGGTGTGCCAATAAACATGAGGCAACAGAAAGACAGATCCCTGCCCATTCATTTATCCACCGCAGTGGACCGTACTGTAAACCTTTTCAGTGTTATCCAAATCTAAGGGAGATCTTTCTCAAGTGACAGTACTGTAAATGTGTGTTTTAACTGGTGAATATATGTTTTAGAAATATTAATGCAACCTAAATTAGCCTTTTAATAAGGGAAGGTCAAAAGTCTGATTCAAAATGAAGACTTGGACATTAAAAATACAATGTGTGCATGATAGAACAAACTCTTCTGTTTAGTAAAAGTACTTATCTCTTATATATTGCTATGCAGTGTTTATGTATAGGTATTATCAGCAAAAATAATGATTTCTTCTTTATATTGGTCATCTATGAATACCCTGACTTCAGATCAGACAGTACATATAGATGGATCTCTTGCTACTGCTCATTTGCAGAAGGAAATATGATTTCCAGGGAATCCATATATTCTTCACAGCATTGTAATCAATATCTAGCCAGGCTGCACTGAACACAAACAGACCATTTTTTTCTAATGCTGTACTCATAATTCATACGAGTATCCATTAATATGCAAATTGGCACACATATAGCAGATAAACCTTTCCAGATACTGTACCAAAACCTCACTTACAGTCCAGAAATGTCTTTTCTGAACCATGGCTTTTCCCCCTCCATTAGTGTCCATGGGGGTCCTGCAGAGCAGGGGGAGGAGGACCTCTTTGAAAATAGCACACACTCCACTAGCTTTGGTGTTGTCATTATGGGGGATGCGTGTACTGTCCATTGGTATGTGCAGCTGAGCATGGACTGCAGCAGGAAGCTACGCAATGAATTGATTGTTCTGGGAAATCATATTTTGAGACCAAGATGTGATTTAAAGGAATACTCATCAAATAAATAAATAAATAAATACATAAATTCCATTTTCTAAAATAAAAAGCATGCTTCTACAGGAACATCCAGTGCAAAATATACAACCCATAGGCTTCCACAGGGCACAAAACACATCCAGTTTGTGTTCAATATATTCTTGTGCAACCACAACCTAAATAAATTAATAAAATAAAATATAATAAAAAAATAGCCTCAGTTATTTGTGTTCCTCTGCCTGAAAGGAAGGAGGGTGGAAAGCAATGATGCAAACATATCACTATTCACAACAGTTAAATCTGTGTGGAGCAATAAAATAGTCCCAGGTGTGTGTTACAAGATTACATGCATTTTTACTACATAGCGCAAAAAGTTTGTGGATCTCTGGCCGCCACACATACTTGAGCTTGTAGAACATCGCATTCCAAAACTGTGGCCATTAATATAGAGTTTGTGGAGCTCCTTCACACCAAACTCTTCAATCATCCATGTGTTTATGGACCTTGCTTTGTGCACAGGGGCATGGTCATGCTCAGGCTCGGAGCATCTGAGTGGCGTTATAAGCACATACCCAGGAGCCCGAGCCACTAGGAGGCATTTTGACTTTTTGTGCCAGTACCATTGGGAACTTTACTAGCAGCACAGTGAAGAAAGAACTAATTAGTTATTGTGTTACAGCTAATCACAATTATGCTTTTCCTAAACGTCTACTTCATTTTCGCCTCCAGTCACTGCTTAGCAACTGTTTCACCATTACCTCAGGCAAGCTTTCAGGGTGTATAGCAGTGAGCTAGCATTCCTGTGAATGTGAAGCTCCAGATATTCAAAAGATGTGTCTGGGGATCTGTAAAAGCTAGACCTGATACTTCGGCAGAGTAGAGGATACCCACTTCTAAAGCCAAATATAAAATTTAAGGCTTCTGAGTCAAAGAAAAAGTTGCTGCATCACTGTTAGGAATGATTTGTGAACTGTCATCAAAGGTAAGATATAAATGAAAAAAAAACTCCCATACCCACCATGGCAGCAGGCTAGGCTGCTTGATGGTTTGGGTGTTGAAGTTTAGATTTTCTCATTGGAAAAAGAATGTGATTTTAGTGGTGATGTTGCTGATGTTGCTTCCAGAGGCAGATTGGACCTGTGTGGGGAATAATGCAATAGAAGCACTCAGAGGCCCCCTCTGTGAGCTTACGTAGTCTACCAATTCGTGACTATGCTTTTGTTGCTCTTAAATCAGGGATGTGGGAAGTTGGGGTGCTGAGGGGGCTGTTTGTATTTTTATATTTTATTTATATTTAAAAATCTGCAGTAGCTGCATTGTTTGCTATTTTCATTACAGTGAGCCAAAAACTGTTGGCTGCTTTGGGGGTGTTGCTAAAACAAATGCAGGTTGAGGTACACAGAGAGAAAGCCTATGTAGAGATACAGGCCAGCTCTGAGTCTAATATTGGTTTTTAAACTTAAAAATAATCATCTATCGTAATAATGAAGTTTTTATTAACCGTCATATCTCCCTCTTGTGCGTTTCAGTGCTACTGTGGGTGTGACATTATTGGTTACCGTGCCACATATCAACAATCTGATTGGTCACCACTCAGCTGATTTGCATAAAGTTTGTCCAGAGTCAGCAGAGAGGATGTGAGTCAGTGGTCTGATGTACCAGTATGTGTATATTGTCATCTCTCGCCTCATTATAGCACTGCATTACATGTTCTGTTTGATGTAAATTACCTAACCCAACCAAAAACACTTTCGGCTTCCGTTTTACAGTAACATCACTCACAGTTGACTAGGGCAGATCTAGCATGGCAGATATTTCATGAACTGACCTGTGGGAAAGGTAGCATCCTATGACAAAGCCCCATTTAAAGTCACTAAACACTTCAGTCAGACCTTTCATACTGCCAAAGTTTGTCTAAAGAGACTACATGTCTATGTAGTTCATTTCATACAACT
This sequence comes from Colossoma macropomum, assembly GCF_904425465.1. NCBI lineage: Eukaryota > Metazoa > Chordata > Actinopteri > Characiformes > Serrasalmidae > Colossoma > Colossoma macropomum. The sequence continues at coordinate 17,313,521 of NW_023494784.1, read as the reverse complement.
GTTAGCAACGGGTGTATATCACACAAAATTGATTTGAGTAAACGTTCATTAATTGTTCATTTTAACGTTTCTGCTTTAATTGACTGAACCTAATATGGTCTTCAAGTTCTGAAAGTAAATAAAAACAATACAAGCTAATACACCTAAGCTATGCGCAATTTGGTTAATTTTTACTGTAGAACCCAGTGCTGACTCACGCTTACCACCAGGCTAGGCATCAACCAAAGAACAGAAAATACATACACACACACAAAGGAAGGTAGGCAGGAGGAATGACAACACACAGAGGGTAAGTACAATAACGGGGCACCACATGCCGTATGTGCGAATACATGGAGCCAGGAGCCAATGGGATAGATGTTGAGTTTTACTCAACAAGGTTATATTGACCAAACAAACATTTATCAAGAGGACCTGACAACTCACTGTATTTCACTGAAGCAACACAGCTGACTTCACTTAGTGACATGTATTTCTGGAGTAACATCAATGAGAGAAACGATTAAAACCAACAGTGCAGTTGTTTTTTAATGCATGCCCCACGCCCAGCACTGAAACTCTGATAGCCTCAATTGACTGTTTACAAAATTCCGTCATGTCCTGCCCCCCCTAGTTATTGATGCAACTGTCAAACTTTCAGCTCAGGTTACCTGGTAGCATCTGTACCACAACTGAACATTTAGAAACACACAGAGGAGTGAATTTAAAACACTTTTTACTCAAAAATAAACTTATACAATATATTCAGTGTAGACATACATGTTTGAGAACTGAAACAAAATGAATTGGATATTTTAAGCTAATGCAGCTAGTCAGAGCAATGAGAGATGTCAGGAGCTAGTCAGTGTTGAGGAGGACTCATCAGCTGTTATGGAGTTTTTCCTTCATTTTATGGAGGAAGTAGCATTTAGAGATTTTGACTGGCTGAGAGGTGTGTCAGAGTGTCTTTTAAATTCACTGTGCTAGCCTCTTCTGAACTACCTTCAAACATGCAGAGCGAATGGCTCTGTAATCAGGCACTCTTGGGGTTTGCCTAGATTGAGGCAACAAAAAGGTTTTGAGACTTCAGAACATAAAATCAAAACACACAAATTAGCTCAGAAAGCAGAGAAACGCACTGTGGCATCCGCCATGGGTCGTGCTGTAGTGGGGAAGGTAGCGGGTGTACTGGGGTAGTGCTGGGCATTTCTGGCCTTTGTAAAGACTTGCTGTTGAAGTGCCTGTTCAGTAACACTTTTCAGGAGATATTTCTGAAGAGATTAGATATAAAACAATCCATGTGCATAAGGAAGGGGAAAGTCAAAGGAAAAGAAACAAGATTTTCCAAAACTAGAGGTTAAAGACATGGTAGACCAGCAAAACTGTCCCCATCAGATAAACGGTAATTAAAGCTTTTATCTTTGAGGGAGAGGAAAAAATCAAGCTCCACTTTTTCTTCAGAACTGAAAAAAATCCACAGGTGTTTCTGTCCATCCTTCCACTGTGAGAAGAAAACTGCGGAAGGATGTGTAGCTGTGAAGAAGTCATTACTGAGAAGAGAAAATAGACAAAAAAAAAGAAGAAAGTTCGCTGCTAGTGTTTTCAGAACAATGGACTGTCCACTCCATACCCAGATCCCCAATATCATTAAACGTGTTTGGATTGTGAGAAAAAGAAATAGCAACCAATCTCTAAGACTCAACTTTGGAAGCTGGCAAAAAAAATATTCCAGCAGATTTCTTTGAAAAACTGAAAGCAAGTCTCCCGAAAAGAATGGAGTGCATAATAAAGGCAAAGTGTGGACATACCCAATACTGAAACATTGTAAAGAATATTAAACTATTGAGTCTTCTGTGTAATTTTCTGTTCAATATATGTCTGTTGCCTTTTTTCATCACTGATAGATGAATAACTTGTACTTTTTGACTGAAAAACAAATAAAGGAAGACTGAGTGTTCTCTTCTGCACAGGACTATATTTCTTCAGCAATAAAGAATTTGAAAGCAAATCGCCAGACATGAGCGAATCATGAGCAGACGCATACAATATAATAAGGAACGTGTCTATCTGTCTGCAAGATCAGCCTTTCAGAATGAAATGTGTTTATGCAGACACTTTGGCAGACCGAGGCCAAAGCTTGAGCCAGAGCAAGAGACAAACATCAGTGTATATTACAGTGGAGAATGTCCTACTTCAAAAAGTTCTAGTTTCTAGAGTTCCTTATGTAAAGTCTAATAAGAAAACATACCTAGTTACAGCTAAATGGCTTTTGATGTGTATGAGCAATTAAACAAATGGTGAGAGTTAACCAAAGTTGGGAATTGTAGTAACCGATTGATTTGGTTTGCTTTAACCTAGCAACAAACAGGAAAACTAGCTGTAATTAATAAGTACATGCATGCAGTTTTAATTTCAGCATGATGACTGCCAAGGAGCCTTTATGATCCATTTTCCACATCGTCTTATCCATTCTGAATGCATTCCATGAGAGAGGGTGCTGTGAGGAGAAAACCGCCTTGCCAAAATATGATTCATTGAAAGCTAGCCAACATCGCATTCAGCTGCTATCTATCCTGCTTAACAATGCGAGGCCTGCCGTGGAAGTGAGTCTGAATGTGAAGTGTTGCTATTTCTCCTCAGGCGGTGGACTGTGGCAGATGCCATGCACCTTCGCCCACTCTCCTCCCACACTAGAGCAGCAGTACACTCAGGGCAGATTCAATGCACAAGCTGCACGCTGACAGATAAAGCAAATCACATTGACACACAGGGGGAGCAAAGACTAGCTTCTCCTAGCAACTTAGCCATGAACGTTAGCGCGCTAGGTTAAATAAACCTGCTCTGTTCGCCGGGCATGGCAACCAGTCACGATTTTATACCCATATTAATCACGGATTCTAGGCTTTTTTTTTCTCCCTGCTTTTGCCCGTGTACATGTTTTCATAGTTGTTTTACGTTGGTGTAGATGTTTGCTAAGCTGAGAGCCATTTATAGAAAGATGCTATGGAGGGTTATTGAAACATGAAGTTCAGCAATGAGCTTTGTGTGGCCTCCTGTAGCTATACACTGCATCCCACTGCTTACAACTGTTCCACACTGTTCTGCTTGAACTGTTTATTTCAGTGCAAGGAAAGGGACTTATTAACTTACATAGGATGAGAGAATGGGTGTGTGCTTGCTTTGCTTCACCAACGCCCAGAGTAAGACAAATGCCATTAACATTCCACAGCAGTATCTGTTACAGTCTGTCTACCTCAAGACAGTCCAGGAGCTTTTGTCTGAATCACTGACCAAGTATTCCATCACAGCACTCTATTATCTAGATTAGCAACCATGTACTGAACAAGGGCGTGCCCTGCACTCTCAAACCCCTAGCCTCACGTTCCAGCTGATATAATATTGCCTGGATTCGTATACCCAACGCTGTAAAATCAGCCCTCCTTCTTGAGGGATGTCTGCCATTTCCTAGAAAAACAGCCACAAAGGATGTGGGAAGTTGAAATTTAAAGAGAAATTACAAAATTTCAAAAATCAAAAGAGTAAACTTTTTCTGGGTGAACTGATTAGCCTTACATCACCATCATCTCAAAACTATCATAAACAATGTCTCATACTTTAGGCAACACATGTCATTTATAAACTTTCTAAGAGGTGGCTTTTAGAGCACTGGTCACCAACCCTCCACCTGGAGCCTGGAGATCTGCAGCGCTTAGTTCCAACCTACATCTAACATGCTTGCCACCCTGACCATACACTAATCCAACCAATCAAGGACTTCAGAAGAAGTTTATTAACTGGAGAAGGTGTGGCACATCGAGGTTGGAACTAGACTCAACAGGAAGGTAGAGTCACATTTGTCACATTTGGAAATTGGTAACTATAAGCAAAGGCTTTGAATCTCTTTCATTGAGTCAATCTCATGAATCCAGTATACCTCTAAAACTCAAAATCGATACTTTTTAATAAATTTAAAGCAGGCAGAGTATAAACAGCCAATTTGGTTAGCATTGTGATGGACGGAGAGGGAGGGCCCGGTGTGGAGACTACTGCAACGCTTATAAGTGCAACAACAGTTCATTAGTTGTTTTATAAAAAACCTTATTTCATAGAGTGTTAGTAGCAAATGCTGGCTAGTTAGTTAGCTTTTTGTCTGTAACTTACATACTCCTGTGAGATCCACTTGTTTTAATGCTAGATATGTTATCTGTTTAGCTAACCTTTATCCCAACTCTCCATTGCCCAGAAGGTCCCCCTTAAATATATATATTCAAAAATGTAATATGTAATATTGATACCTTGCTAATTGCTGCTGTCTGAGCTCTTGATATTCATTCCTGGTATTACTGTAACAATGTCCATGATTACTTCATGCTCACAAGCTGTCTATGAAACTAATTTGCAAAACAGCATATGCACTTTCTCAGTAGATTAAAATGTTTTTCAATCCACTTCATCTGTGACATTTATTTAAGCAACGTGGACAAAAATGTGAATGATTTCAGCCAATGGAACAGCATCTATGATGCCAGGGGGACCAGTTTGGCACACCGGAGCCCACCCAGAGAGAGTGAGGTCAGTTATGCTCATTTGAAATGGCCACAGATGATTGTGGCATTGCCGGGATTGAACTTGTGATCACCCAGGACTACAGGAGATTGTTTGAGGGACAGACTCTGATTGGTCACATAGAGATATAGATGGCACAGTCTTCAGAGTACTATCTGATTAGAAGTGGTGGGAGCTATTGCACCTAATTAGATTCCAGCCTATGCAGTTTTAAGGTTGAAATCTGCTGTCACCAGATGTCCTTGCAGGACTCTGGTACCAAGACTACTCCAATCTTAATACCCTCTCTGTCTCTCTCTCTTTTGCTCTTTCTCTGTCTCTCTCTTTCACTCACTCTGTCTGGCAAATGAGCTTGAGTGGTTGGCAGGGCAGGGGCTCAGTGTAGGCAGGCAGCCAGAGCAACCTGAGTCTCTAAACATCAGAGGTGGACAGGTAAACTCTTCTCTAATGGTGTAGCCAGCACTGTACTGCAGCAGAACATTAGACAGAGAGACACTCTGCATTATTAACCAGAGAGAGATGAGGAGAGAGAGAGAGAGAGAGAGAGAGAGAGAGAGAGAGAGAGAGAGAAAAAGAGATACAGTGAGTAAGCCGGCCTCGTTTCTGGCTGAAATGCGACACTGCATCCAGCAGACATGCACAGCAGAGCCAAACACACCCGCAGACTTTTCCTTCTCCTTTGTTTTCTAATTCAGTCCGTAACAAAAAAAAAAGAGGGAGAGCAACAATCATGGCCATTCCGTGCTGCCAAAACCACGGGGGGATCAATGCGAAACATCTGGGGCTTGGAGTGGACAGGGCAGCTTTTGTTTGCACAAAGTGAATTTCGTGAAACGTAGCCCCAGCAGATCTCCCAGCTATGGTGTGGGTTACCAGGGACAGAAGGGAAAGGTGTTTGCTTTGCTGAGGGGCAAAGGCTGGCCTGGAGCTGCTGAAGTAGAGCAGACTGATAGAGGATGGCTTTGGTAATCAGTGACAGAGCAAATCATCTCCAAACCTGGAATGTTCCCTCCATAGAGACACAAGATTGTTATTGTGTCGGTTCTCAGGATTCAAAGTTTTAAGAACCTGAGAACAATTAGAGTAGCAGTAATGTAAATGTAAGCAGGGGGTGGGGCTTAGCAAAGGGTCATTATGGCATAGAAAGGGTGACAAATATAAATGTAAATATCACAGGGAAATGCAGATTAAGCAAAATCTACTTTAGGACATATATGTTAGAATGATGTGTTGATCATTAATGACCCTATCCCACATAGTCATCACTGAGCATTTATTAAATTAAAAAACCATAACAATAACAATAAACCAACAACAATAAAGTATTGTAACTTGTCTGTCTGCTGTGAAAAAAAGGGACCGATCATGAACTTTTATGGCCAATTTCAATTTCTTTAGCCAAATTGGACAATGGCTGATATTTTTTACAGATTTTTGTAAGCTTTTTAAAAACCTAAATGAACACAAGAATCGCTCTAGCACAATTTCGGTACTTTCTGCTTGCCAGAGTCAAATATAAATAACATTATTTGCATTTTAATGTGCCACAACTGACATTTTTAAATCCTTAAACGAAACTCAGCTGCCTATTGAAATAACATGGATCTAGTAAAGTAGTACATTGAATGTAAGACGCAACTGGCTACTTATCACAATGGGTTAAGCCCAAATATGCAACAATGTTTTGGTACATTATAGTAACAGCATTCAAATACAGCGAACGCAAGCGCACGTACCTGGTCCACATTATTTACATCATACGATTGAACAGACATTGGCTAGAATACAACTTGACTGATTGACGTTTGCATGTTTGCTGCAAAAATCTTTCAATCGTGCATTACTACTTATAACATTAACATGTCTGATATTGGATTAATCTGTCAGCTATAACTAATGTGTCAAGCCATAACTGATTCTTGGAAAAAAGGAAAAAAATCACAGTCAACTTTATACAATTAGAGCCCAGTGGAAGCACTTTGCCTTTAAAACAGTGTAATGAGGAGTAATGCAGGGTAAATATTGTCCCAGGTTGCTCTCCATCTCTTGTCGCTCCACCTGCTAGCCTGCAGCTTTGCAGCTCCATGATCTCCCGTCGATCTGTTTTGGCCTTCGGCACATTATGGTCCCAAGATGCATCAGTGCCACTCTGTTAGAGGCCCCCTCTGCGCGGGTGCAGCTGACAGTATTTACGGCAGAGGACATCAAGTACTCCGCTTCAAGGACAATGGAAAGGTTTGAGGGTCTTTTAGCTTGCATTAAGCCACCCTAATGCATGTACCAGTACCCTACTAGCCATACTAGCATTAGCATGCAAATGGATGCGCTAATTTCTCCCAAAAAAAATATTGCTTAACTTACCAGATAGCATTTTTAGCGAAGAGGACTTTAATTGGAAAGTTTTGGATTTGCCTACTGGACCTACCTTCTGCCTGGATCCATTAGTCAGTTCAAACTTTTTAACACTGGACGTTCGCATGCAGGTTAGGTCTCTTAGCGTTTGCTCTCGAGAGGAGTTTCTAATGGGGATGAATCATGGCAACAGAGGTGACTGCGTTTTTCAGCGGTTGAAGCCAGACATAACGAATCATGTTAGACAGAAGTATGTGACTCATTCACCCTGCTGAACTAGCCCACTCCTGCCATGCTAGCTTAGACATATGCTAGTCCACCAACAGCAGTCCGACAGCAGTCTCTCGACCTCAGTGGAGTTGTTGCCGTCATGAGTCTGCAGCCGTGCGTTTACTGCACAGTGCTAGTCTTCGGTGAACTGCTGAGCACATTAGGCTCAGGAAGAGTGGGCTGCATATGGAGGACCAAAGCACTGGGGTAATGAGCCCTTTGACTGGCTCTGCACCACTGTTGTGAGGAGACTAATTGGGAGAGAGCTGCTAATTTGAGCACTCTGCTGGATAAATGTAGTGCAACCGACTATGAAGGGTAAATCGATGTACTACCTCGCCACAACCCTCTCGAGTTCTAACAAGAGTTCTATCGACTGCAAGAGCTCTAGCTGAAATATTTGCAAAACATGCGCTCTTAAAGAAATGGTTCCTAAAAAGTTCTTAATGGGGTTGCAGGGTCCTGGGTACAGATGGATTAATGGAAAAAAAAAGCTTTTGGCCCTTTGAAATGTTCTTTATGGAAACACTGTCACTGTGAGATGTTATGCACAGCCACAACCAGAAGGTTCCATGTTCAAATCCCTTGCATAGCACAGAATGTGAACGATGAGAGTGCCCCAGTCAAGTGCTTTGGTACTATTTGAAAATGGTTTATGTAGGGCTTTTTTTTATATCTCATGTATTGTTTCTAAATTTCTAATGTAATTATTCTATATGGCTGGCGGTTTAAGGTTCAAATGAAAAAGACTATTGCTGCTGGCAGTACTAAATTAAAAGAAGGTGTGAATTTGTGAATGTTTAACAATGTTTTGTTATATGTTATGATGTTTCATACAACACTTAGTCCCACTGACACAGTCAGATCAAAGCATGCTACTTATTTGTGGTAACAGCTTGTTATGTTCCCAATATGAAAATGTATTATTATCAGCTGTGACCGTGGAACAAATAAACATACTGGAATTAGCCAGAAGTGAACCAAATACAATTTAGCAAACAAGATGGGAGGTGGACTGTTTTACAGTCTGGCTAGAACAAAACAATATTCAGGTTAATCTGGCAAATACTGAAATTAGTGCAAATGTTAAAGCTTGTTTGATACAATGTTTGGGGGGCTTCTTTGCTTTATATTGTTTTCATGATAAACAAAGTATGGTGTTTGATGATCTATAGTATAAGCCTTTGGCTCATGCCTGTGACCAAATGGTAGCCTTGCAGGCCCTGCACAAACATTCTGGGAGGCTCAAATGTGAACATGCATTAATTTAATTTGATTTACTGTATATTACAAACACTCTTGTGATTGTGACACAGTGTAATCATGTTTCAGAGAAATGCAAATGTAGTGTCAAGAGCTTTTCCAAAAGCAGCCAAAAACATTATTGTTACTGTCTTCGCAGGGATTTGAACCCCAGTCACCAGTGTGCAACACCACAACAGTACTATACTACTTAATCTACATCAACTAATGTTTAGCTATAAACACCTCTTATTGCCGATTGTTCTTCAAAATAACCATGTTATGGAATGTGACGCCTTTTATAAGACATTATAAGCATATTTTTGGCAGCAGGTGGTTACTGAGGATAGCCTCAGGTGGTCAGTACTGTACCAGAGGGTGCACCCAAGAGCGATAAATCTTGTAGAACCTGATTCGTGCACAAGGCTGAGACTCACTTTGCTGAAACTGATCTTGAAGAATGGCGGAGGCAATATAAAATGCAATTATTATATACACCAAAAAAGAGGGCACTTGCATCATCAGAGGGCGAAAGGGCAGGGCTCAAGCCCCCAGGGTCTATCTGTGCACGTAGCTGTTATGTTTGCGATAACACACTCCCTCATATAACACACTCAAACACTATTGCTTAAGTGTATGAAACAGCAAGCTTTACTTGTCATGGTTCAGCTCAGGTTTTAGTCTCCCTAAGCTTATCAAGATTAAGACTAGATAGATATGGACTCATGATGTTTTTGCAACATCCTGCAGGAGTTACTGCAGTGCTGCACATGTGATGGCAGCTTAATGACAAAACAAACATCCGTGACAAAATACGAAATGGCTCACACTGGGGGGAGGAAGCAACACTCCTCATGTCAAATATTTTGTGCATGTAAATAGGAATTTAAATGGACTAGATTTTTCATACATCCCAAAACTGCCTTGGTTCACTTCAGTTGTTCAGAGTAAGTAAAAATTTAGCTGGGCTATTTATGTGTGTTAGGCAGCCAGGACAATGGTTTAAAGGTATTTATCTTAGCAGTATGTGTGTTTTGCTAGTACAAACACTGTACAACATTAAAATAAAAGCAAATTAACAGAAATCAGTAAAATGTTAGAATTTTTTGTTTTAAAAAAGTTATTCATATCTTATTTATTATATAATGTACAGTTAGAAGAAAACAAGTTTGGTTCCTAATTTCTCGCAGCACTCCAGTCACTGCATGGATTTGTTAAATTCCATCAGCAGCATCTAATTTAATTTCATAAAGGACTGATTAGTAAAACTATATATTGGGTAGTAACTGTAAATATTGAACTCTATAAATGGACAATACATTTTTTTTAACAAATAAATGCTTACTGCCCAGATAAACAGCTTTACATCTCATTTTCTTCAGTTTTGCACAGTACTGTATGTTACTAAGCTTTGATAAGGAGACACAACATAATTCCCTCAGGGTTTATAGAACGGTTAGTTAGAGCCATCCTTTACAGAACAGGGTTCTATGTGGTACCAAAAAAGAACTGTCCCTAAGGAACAAGCTGAACAACCCTAATTTTGGTTATATTTGAGGCCTTTTTTGAAGAATTAATGAAGGTAAAGAACTCAGAGGGTAGAGTGGGGATTGTTAATGAACAAAAAAAAACCCTCAGAGAACAATATATTTGCGAGATTAGATACCTGACAACTAAAGAAGTTGAAAAAAATCACCTTGCTGCGCATCCTGAGAGGAATTCCTTCTCCAGTATTAAAGCCTATTACTGGGTGGTATTGTGCCCCACTGGGATAAGGGTGTGTTTTGTGGGACAGCTGGATGGCACTGCACTGAGAGGAAACTGAACTCATCCTCCCCCTACTGGGAGCCCATGGGTGGCGGAGCATAGAAGCATAGAGTCAGAGGAAAGGGTCTTAATAAGACTTATCCCTCCCTAGAGAAGAGAAAGTCTCTCTCTCTCTCTCGCTCTCTCTCTCTCTCTCTTTCTCAGAGGATGGTACAGTAATCTAAACCCATACTCAAGGAAAAGTATTGTTACTTATGTGAAATAATGACTAAGGAAAAATTAAGGGAACTTTTCCAAAACAAATTAGCTCAACACTATGTAACTACTGAGAAACTGAAATGCAGTGGAATGGCTCATCAAAAAATGTAACTTTTTTTTAACTGACCCCACAATCGTACCCTAGATGTAGTTGATCAGCAGCAATATGTTTTGCTTCTTTATTTATAACTTCAGTGAAGAGGCTAACATTGCTAACAAACACTAGAACTCAATAGTCACCCAAATAGCCCAAATCGTTTCTGTAAAAACAAATCACCAAAATGTTTATCAACCCACACAAACCTCATCCAGGTCCTCATTAAGGTCACGCAGACTTGTAGATGTGATTTAGAGCACAGTATGACTCACTGTGAACTTTAAAAATGAACGAAGCTGCAGGCAGACACTTTTGACAAACCGCCTCAGGAGTAGGAGTGCTGATCTAGAATTGGTGTTTGTGACAAACATCATCATAAATACAGAGGATCGCATCCAAGATTTGATCATCTTTGTGAATACTGTCTCTGTCATTGTCTGTAATTGCTATTTATAAAAAAAACAGCTATTCATTTTTATAGTTCACAGTAAGTAATACTGTGCTCTAAATGACTTCGTCAAGTCTGTGTGACCTTAATGAAGACCTGGATGTGGTTTGAGTGGGCTGAGAAATGTTCTGGGGATGTATTTACAGAAAGTATTTGGGTTATTTGGGTGACTATTGAGCGCTAGAGTTTGTTAGTAATGTTAGGTTCAGGTTCTAAACTAAATTAGCAAAATTTAGACTCCAAACATGTCTTGGCTTATCAATTATATCTATGTTAAATGGAAAAAAAATGAGTAAATTTGATTTCTCACCAATGTATTCCTTTAATGCGTCCACCAGCTATCTGCACTCCGCGTCTAGAATAAAATGATAAATCTTAAAGGTCAGTGGTGTGATCTATTCCAGAGCAATGACTAACATGTAACTGAGCAAAAAGGAGATTGCTTTGCTCATTAAATTATACTTGGGTAGATATAAAAGTCATTAGAAAATACTCAGGAAAGTACCCATCCATCAAAATTGTACTTGAGTATACGTAACTGAGAAAATGTAACTAGTTACTACCCACCTCTATGGTAGCTGAGAAGACCCAACAAACTGCAAATAAAAAACAACATCATCAAAATGACGACACAATCGATGCATTTCACAAACGTGCTGCAAACACAGAATACACATACAACTTCAGAAATACTGCAAAACCAGTCACAACACAAAGGAAATGTGTCCAGAGGACACTCAGAGGGGGTGGAGCCATTCAAGCTTTTAAATTCTATGCAGCATAAACATTCACTGTCAAAAGTTAGTTAACTTTTATTTCAGCAAATAACTAACATCACTGTATCATGACAGGAATTAGCTGTACTGTAATGTTCAAATAGCAATACCAGCTATTACTGATAACTACTGGAATACAGCTCTCACATATCAGATAGCTAAGCCAACCTGGTTAACCATGAACTTACTGGAATGTGAGTCTACCTGATCTTATTAACTTCTGCCAGCAACTTTCCATCAAAGATGTTCCATTCCCTTTTAGAGTCTTCAAAAAACACTTCCATTGTGTTCTGACTCACTTTCGTTGTGTTGTGGCTCACTTCTGTTGTGTTGTGACTGACTTTGCAGGACGTGGGGGGTGGGGGGGGGGTGGGGGTATGGGTGGGATGGGTTTAGTTGGATTGGAAGATTTAGGATGGCTTATTTGGTTAATTGTTGGGAATAACCAAACAAAATCTATGCATGTATCTTGTTTCAGCTTTGTAAGCCTTTTCCTTCCTCCTTAGGCAATAAACAGAATGGTCAGAAAGAAAGTCTTTTTTGAATTTGCATTGCGTTTATGAGTTTACAACACGTTTTAATTGTACTGTGCATAGGGTCTTGTTGGCCACCATGCAAGTCGGCTCCAAACATCAATTTAAAATAACTGCGGTGAGGAGGAACAAAGCCTCTGTCAGTTATTAAGGGGTAACTGTTTTTGATCACTGGGCAAGCAGAGTGTGTGAAGGGATCTCTCTCTCCCTCTCTCTCTCTCTCTCTCACTCTCTCTCTCCCTCTCTGCCATCTGTCTCTCAGGCTGTGCTCCGCCTGGGGTGTCCCCCTGGGACATGTGCTGTGGATAAGTTATTCAATTAGAGGTGCATTATTGGGCCGGCTACCTCGGCACGCTGAGCTGATGATGTTGTGATTGCCCTGCTCTGCATTCCGCTACGTCCCCCCGACCGCAGCACAGCCTGACTGTGTCTCTGTGTGTATGTGGGTGGGTGTGTGAGAAAGAGAGGAGGGAGGAGGGTAAGGGTGTAGGGGAATGAGCGAGAGATGGAGTGAAGGGGGAGTGGAAATGGGGGTCTATCAGAAATGCTCGACTGGTTTCAAATGAAGCTCCTAAGCACCTCAGGCCTGCCCACATTAGCCCTCTCTGAGTAACGCCAGAGGCAGCAGCAGCAGCCCGCCACCTTATCAGCACCACGCCTGCAATGCTCCACCATTTTTGTACCTGTCCTTTGCTTGTTTCTCCTTTACCGATGTGCCTCCATTATTTTAATGATGAAGTCATATGCATAACTTTCTTTCTGATGATAGCCACTGTTAATTACATTTCAGAGAAAGTATCTCTGAAGCATTGGTACACTATCATGGTGTTGTGATACCTGTGTTGTGATACATGTTCAGGCTAAAGTCAAGCTGAAATCAAAATTGACTTATTAGACGTTTTTGTCTTGTTGTCCGTGGTCATATTAATTACAACTAATCATGTTGTTTAATTAAGAAGACAAAAAGGTCATAGTTAATCTAGCATGAACAAAATGTAATGACTTCTGCTCACCACTAAAGCATCTTCTGAGTTTTGAGTACATCACTGTGCACCAGTGGGAGGGGAATGATAATATAAACTGACTCTACTATGATGATGTGTCATGATTTCCTATTTATAGTAATTTTAATGTATCAAAAACTGATAAGCATGAGAATGAGCAAGGAATGCCAAAAAGACAAAGAGGAATTTTCTCCGGAATTTATGTTGAATATCACACTGATGAGAATATGTATGCTCATAAAAAAGGTACTGGGGCAGTACTCCTGTTGTTACTTGGGTGGTACGCCCAAGGGTACATCTTCAGTACCCTTAGTTAGGTGACAGAAATGTACCATATTCCACTGAAATTATATGTTTTTTAAGTTGTGTTGATTCTACACACCCTGTGTTGACCCCATATCAACTGATACCAATATGTACCTTCTCCTCGGAAAAAAAAAACATTTTCTTATTTTCTTAAACTTATTACTATAAGATATTAAAAAACATTAAAACCATTATTGTACTTTTGAGGGTACATTTATATTGTTTGTACCTTAACCCCTTACCAAGCCATGGGCCCACCAGCAGGCCCAAAGTTTTATTACACACCTCTAAAAGAAAAGCTCCATTAGTTTGCACTGAAGTCCCTGTTCTTTATGAATAATAAGCCTCAGTATGTAATAAGCCTAGAAAGTTGAGGGGTTAATTAACAAAAAATGTACTTGCACAGTACCTTTTTCTGGCAACATGGGTCTACAAGGATATGTAGCTGTCAAGAAGCCATAATTGAGAAGAGGAAATAGACAAAAAAGAAGAAAATGAATATCAAACAAAGAAACTGCTGGTGTTCTCAGAATAATGGACTGTCCAGACCTCAACACCATTGAATGTCTTCTGGATTACTTGGATCGTGAAAAGAAGAAAATGCAACGAATTTCTAAGACTGAACTTTGGAGGTGTGAAAAAATATCCATGCAGATTTCTTTGAAAAACTAAAGCAAGTATCCCAAAAAGAATGGAAGCTGTAATAAAGGGTGGAAACTAAATACTGAAAAAAAAATATATATTTAGTTGTTGAGGCTTCTTTGGATTTTCTGTTAAATGTTTTTTTTTCCTGACACTGAGAAATATAACTTGAACTTAATGGCCGTTTTAGCTGGAAGTTAAATAAATGAAGGGTGGTCCCTGACTTCTCTGACTTTTGCACAGTACTCTGGATAGATACAAAAGAACAGACAATATGGCACCAGGTAAGCTTTCTGATGTTGTCAACAAAATCTATGAATGCTGGTTCTTTTTCACTTTAGATACATGTTATGTGTAATTGCATTCTCATACTGTCATATGTATCAGGGTGCAATTGTGTATGAGTGCTATGGCCATTTATGTCACAGTGCACCCCCTGACTGATGTTCCTCTCACCTCAGATGGCTGACAGTGTCACTGTGTGTATGTGTATGTGTGTTTGTGCGTGTGTAGGAGTTGCAGAGGACCGTGTGCTCCTCCTGCCAGGCAGGACTGGCTCAGACACCCATAGCCAGCCCCCAGATGCCCAGAGCGGCAAGGGCTGGGTGCCTCATCTGCTGTGCAGAGAATACAAATAGGTCAGTGTTGTAGAGTAGGGGCGGCCCTGGTCAGAAAGCCCTGCCAGATGAATTCCTCCATCAGACTTGATGGTGAGGGCCATCTGCTGCAAATGTGGGGGAAGTCAAGCACGAATCTGGGCTGTGCCTCTTCCAAACCCACCACACACATACAGAGATGCACCTGAAAATGTCACGGCCACATCTCGCACTCGCCACTCAAACTAGCCAATGTCCCCTTCACCTTTCACATTTATTGAAGCACTATATGTCACAGAAGTATGCAGACCCTCCTTCTAATTATTGAATTCATATACTTTAAGGTGTCCCTATTGCTGACGGAGTGGGATGCTTCACCATGCCCCATGCCAAACGTCAGCTAGAGGGGTATTAAGCCCCCAGCACTGGGCTGGGGAGCAGTGGACCTGCATTCTCAAAAGTGATGGAACTCCAATACCTTTGGGATGAGTTGGAGTGCTACTTGTGATCCAGAACTAATCATCCAGCATCAGTACCTGACCTTACTAATGCTCTTGTGGCTGAACGCAATCAAATCCTCATAGCAATGGAGGGACAAAATGTCATTGTAATTAATGGGGACAAGCTCTCTATTAATAGCCTTGATTTTTAAAGAAATGTTGGTTGAGATGTCTGTAAACTTTTGGTCATATAGTGCATATAAATGTGCATAATAAATACTGACCATTCATATAACTACAGTGGAGTTATTGTTGAAAAACATTCACTAGACCCAATGAACTATGCTAGGACAATTTACACTCTTTAAACAGTGTAAGACAGTTTTGGGGTTGCTTGACTTGCCCCTATATCAGAATCCAAGCTTTAAATTATGTCATTCTTTCTTCCTAAATAGACCCTTCACTATGCTCTGCCACGCTTTGTCACTGTTGCTGCATCTAACAAGCCTCTGAAGTCAACATGTCAATAAGTGAGACAACATAGTTTTTTAAGGCTATGATAGCCAACGAAATTCTCAGAAATTTTTAGGAGCAATTTATCCAAGAAGGAGTAGAAAAAAAGGTCTCCTGCACTGTTAGAAATAAAGGTTCTGTGCAGGTACATTTTTTGTTCATCAAGGTACAAACAGTGTACATGTTCCCTCAAAAGTACAACAGTGGTTTTAAGGTCCAATTGTGTACCTAAAATAAGTTTACATAAATTACATAATTGTACCTTTCCATAACCTAATGTTTCAAAACAGAACAATAAAATAAAAAGCCTGCAGAGGAGACGGTGTGTATGGAGTCAATACACCTTAGAAAATATATTTTCAATGGATTATGGTACAGTTATGTTCCCTGACTAAAGATACTGAGATGTACCCTTGAGGGTACCACTCCAGTGACAAGAGGGGTACTGACGCATTGACATTTTCATACCTTTTTTTGAGAGTATGTGTACATTTAAAGCCACAGGAATCGATGACATTGCAAAAAATATTTCAAAATTCTGAAGAAGATTAGTTAAAGTACTGATCAAATTATGCCAACAAATCTAGAAAACAGCTCAATGGCTGGCAGATTGGAAGAGATCAGTTTATATCCCAATACCAAAGAAAGGAGACAAAAAAGAGGGTGCAAACTAACACACAATTTCCTTACTATCACACTCCAGTAAAATTATGCTTAACATCCTTCAACACAGACTACAGCCTTACATTAAAAAAGAACTGCAAGATGTACAAGCAGGATTTAGGAAAGGCAGAGGAACAAGAGATATTATTGCAGATGTTCACTGGATCATTGAAAAAGCCAAGGGGATCAAGAAGAAGGTCAACATGTGTTTCACTGACTACAGCAAAGCCTTCGACTGTGTTGACCACATAAAATTATGGAATGTCCAGAAAGTCAGGAAACTGGAAATCCCAGAACATCTCATCATTCTAAAGAGGAATCTCTGCACCGATCAACAAGCCACAATCAGGACAGAAAATGGACAAACAGACTAGTTCCACATTGGCAAAGGAGTTAGAAAAGGCTACATACTATGGCCACATCTGTTCAACCTGTATGTAGAACATATAATGAGAGAAGCAGGATTGGAGGAACATGATTGAGGATTCAGGATTGGTGGAAGGAACATCAGTAACCTTTGATATGCAGATGACATTCATAACAGAAAATCAGGAAGACCTAAAAGCCCTTATAAGGAAGGTTAAAGAACAGAGTGAAAAGATGGGACTTCAGCTCAATGTGAAGAAGACTAAGGTTATGACAACTACTAACTTTTCTATTGATGGAGAAGATGTGGAAATGGTGGACAGCTTTTGACTATTCTTTATCTATTATTAATAACAGAGGATCCAGCACTTAAGAAATATGACACAGATTAGCTTAAAAGAGATCTTCAAATGCAATGATTTGTGTTTATAGACAAAGATCAGAACCACCAGGCTATGGTCTTCTCTGTGGTTCTTGACGGATGTGAAAGCTCGACAATAAACAAGGGAGACAGGAAAAATGTAGATGCTTTTGAACTCTGGTGTTGGCGAAGACTTTTGAAAGTTCCTCAGACAGTAAAGAAAACAGATAAATGGATGCTTGAACCTCTCTCTCAAAGCCTAGATAACCAAACTAAACCTCTCTTATGTTGGACATATTCTGAAAAGACCCAGTTTAGTGGAAAAGACCATTATGCTTGGAACAGTTGAAGGTAAAAGAGGAAGAGGACGACCAGAAACAAGATGGATACAATCAGAGGAATCATGGACCAGCCATTCAGAAGCCTGAAGACAGGATATTCTGGAGGAACACTCTCCATATGGTCGCCAGGAGTCAGAAATGACTTGACAGCACTTTAATAATAATAATAATAATAATAATAATAATAATAATAATAATAATAAGTTAATTACATTACATTTTAAGGAATGTAAGTTTTAAAGAAATGCAATCTGTAACTTACTAAAACTTTGACCTAATTAGCCGATTGCATTGCTAGTTTTGCCTCTTACTTTAACTAGACCACATTAACTATAGTGTAGCACTTGTTCTAAAGTGAAGGTTTTTCCATCATGAAAAGCTTGTTATTTGAAGCCATATTGAATCTGAAGCTACTGTGAGCTGCAAGGAGAATGGCATTACAGTAAATACTGCTGTTTACCTTTCCCGATTTCCACCTCCGGCCGTGGTCATAACAACTCAGGAGACTTTTCTCATAACTAGTTCCTGGACCAGAGCGAGTTTAACTTTCCTGTCACTCTGAAGATTTTGCACTTCCCTTTTCCAAAAAGTTGAGTTGTGTTGGAAAATCTGTGAAGTATTTGGCATTTATTGCAGATAGTTTGCTTATTAACCCACTGGAAAAAATATGAACTTAGTAGAACTGAAAAAGGTAAAATCACACAGGTGAGGTTTTATTTATTTCCGAATCAAGCTGTGATTTTGTTAAGTGTGTATTGAACTGTGAATCAGCTACACACATCCGAGTTGAGTCGCAAGTTAGATCAACATGTGACTCAAGTGTGTCTGAGATGCTAACTCGAGTCACTATCTCACTATCTCACTATAACAGTCAGTGTTCTCCATTTCATTCCTACTGCTATTTTTTACTCACTCATCCATGATACTGAATACTAAAATACTTGATTAACTAAGAGTTGCTAGTTATCTAACTTAGCTATGTGCCTTGAAGCACACGTATGCATTGCTCTTACAAGCATCCTACATGGCAGAAGGAGCCTTTACTCACAGTTGGTTGGCTAGAAAACACAGATGATATATATCAAGCCAGGTAGACAGAGAGCTTGTAGCCAGTTACCTGCAGCCAGAAAAACCTACATCTCTAAGTTTTAGGTTAACCCAGCATAACCCAGTATAGTCAGTGCAGTCTGTCAGTCACTAATTTGCCATTATATTGGGCATGGAAAAGAAGATGAGGAGAAGAAAACCAAAGTGTGTTGCACGCTTTGCATTTTCCAGGTCACCTGTGACCACATCTGTGGTGCTTCCAACTGGACTGTTAGATTACAGAAATGACCACCATTTTGTATTAGGTGCACTATATGCAGACGTCTGGGCAAATCCTGCTAATAATACAGAGAACACAGAGTTATGTGGCTGCTATTTATTCACCAAGATGCAGAGTGTTTTTTAATGTAGAGGTTCCAGCTTATCTTTATGGAGGGGGGAACCTTATCTGTCTATTTCCATCCAAATTATTATGTGAATTATCAGTGAACAAGTCATTTTGATTCAAATAATAAATGAGCATGCATTTTAAACCTAAAACTAGGCAAGCTAAAAGCAGGCAAAGTGCATGTCAAGCACTCCTGCACTGATATGCAGCACAGCTCTTAGTACAGGACAGTACTCTTCTGGGTTTATATTTTAGGGAAATGTCACTCCTTTATCAGGCCCCTAAATAGAAAAGATTCTACTCAAGCTGTAAAAGTCCTCATTCATGCCTATATGTTAAAATCAATTACTTAGGCCTAAATTCTGTATATTTTCTCAACTGTTTCATCTTAAGCAATATTCAGTTTAAATGAAGTGCCTGTGTACTGTGGAAAAGTCATTGTTAATTTTAAACAGAGTAGCATTTCAGGGCATTACTGAACTGGGAAAACGTATCTTTTGTTAGAATATTTCCAAAGATAGATCGGCAGTGAGTTTTTGAGAACTATCATCACGCTAAGATTGTTAGACTTGTTAGATGGTTTGCAGACTATGACTTTGATGACTCTCTGTGAGAGGTTTGATGATCTTCAGGTTACGGTGCTTTGGGAAAACATTGGGAGTCAAGTTTTCTCTTGAATTTGTTCTTGAGAAAGGTCCAAGGTCACAGAATTGTTCACACATTGGCGAATGTCAGAATCTTTGTAAAAACTGCAAAAGTGAATTTTAAGAAGAAATTTCTTCTTAAGAATGGTTGGTGAATGAGACCCATTGCTCTGAAACACATCACTAATAAATACTTGATTATCTCTAGAGTCAAGATGTTGGAAGCTCATAGAAAACTTCACACTGTGCCTGGTGTTGCCTTCTGGGCACCTATTGATTTTAAAGTGCACTCTGTCTTACACATGTAAACAAAAGTTTGCTTTAGCGCCTTATTTGAGAAGACTACAATTGTAATTCTAGAGGCAGTAGTCTGTCCAGTAAGAAATTTTTACTGTGAATTGAATATTCATGAGCGGTATTTTGGCTGTTAATAGTTATCACTGTTTTGGCTTTTGCAATATTGAAATTCTTTTGCTTTGTCCTTTGATGACGGTGGTGGAGAGTGCTGTCTAACACGTCAGAGCCAGATATCCTATAGGTGTTTAATTTGGTTGATATCTGGTGGCTGTGAAGGCCATAGCACATGATTTATGTCATTTTCATACTCATCAAACCCTTCAGTGACCCCTCATGCCCTATGTATGGGGGCAGTGTCATCCTAGAAGAGATCGCCTCCATCAGTACTAAAATGTGTCATCATAGGATAAAGGTGAACTTTGTACTGATTTGCAGTGTAGGCTATCATGACAAGTGGACCCAAATCATGCCAGCAAAATGATCCCCTACAGCATAACTGATCTGCTGGGATGCTACACATTCAGGTCTGTACCATTTTCTTGGTGTACACCACACATGCACTCATCTCACTTGTGGAGAATATGGTGAAGGATGACTCATCTGACCATATCACTTTTTTCCATATCTCAGTAGACCAGCGTCTATGGGTTCTACACTACTGAACTCTCAAATGTGCCTTTTTTATAATTACGCACTGCAATCCTACCATAACATCCATCTCTATGTAGTTGTGGATGGTCTGTTCTCTTTGAAACAATCTAATATTGTCCTGCATTGACATTCTCAGTCACCTGAGAAATATATGTCATATTAATGATTTTAAAGTGAAAAGACTCTGCAGTTACTTTAATTTCTATTAAAAATAGAAAAAAAAGCAATTGTGGAAAGTCTCCGGATGTAATCAGCTCATTAGGCCTTAATTGACGGGTTAGAACTGGTTAGACAGTTTAGGAATTGTCATTAGGAATTGTCAGTTGATGACAATTCCATATGGTAATAAATTATCTGACTCTTCAAACCTTGTGCTAACACTCAACAACCTTGCACTCCTCTAAGCAGCTGGCTGAGGATCTGAAAATGAACCTAATTAACACCTACAAGCATAGTAAGATTAGAAAAAGATATCAAATAAATGTCCAAATTGTCATTAAGAAATTATACTTATGGGGAACTGTGGAGGTCAAGGCAAGACAAGAAGACAAGAAGACAAGAAACCGCTCAGATAGAACTGCTTATATGTTGACCAGAAAGGCAAAATGAAGCAAAGGACCTACAGAAAGGCTTAGCTGACACAGGAGTAGTGCTGCTTCATTTTACTGTGCAGTATTGCTTACACAAAGACGAGCAACCTTATCACAAAAGTCAATGTGTGAAGTATGCAAAAGAACATCTAGAGAAGCCAGAGGCATTTTGGAAACAAGGGCTGGGGACTGATGAAGTGAAAACGGAACTCTTTGGCCACAGTCACCAAAGATATATTTGGAGAAAAAAGGAGCAGCATCTGATGAAAGGAACACCTTGTCAATGGTTAAGCATGGGGCTGTGTAGCAACCAGTGGCACAGAAAACACTGCACTGGTAGATGGAAGAATGGATTCCTATTATATTAGCAACTTCCATATGCAAATGGAACACAGGCCAATAATAAACTGAAGCTGAAAACAGGCTGGCTTCTACGACAGGACAATAATCCAAAACATACCTCAGCATCCACTGTGAATTACTGCAAAATGCAAACTCAAGCTTTTTGAATGGCTCTCGCAGTCCTCTGACTTTATTAAAAATCTGTGGGCAGATCTTAAACAGGCTGTGAATGAAAAAACCTAAGAATATTGCAGAGATAGAAGCTGCAAGGAGAAGTAGGTGAAAATTCATAAAAAAAAGAATTAAGAATAGTTGTTCTTTTCATTTAAGAAATCATTAAAATATGTAATTTGGCTGGGGGTGCCTAACTTTTGCATACAGCTATAGATACTTAGAACGCCCACTGTCACTTGTTTATCATTGGGGATGAAACAGAGGATTTGCCTGGCATGCCCTTAAAGCAGCATTATAAATTTGTCCTAAGAAAAAAGGTGAGCTGGTTTTGTTTAAATGTTAAAGTGCTATAACAAGCTAGCCTTTATCTTTTAGGCTGCTTTAAATTATAACTTCAGGTTTTAGCACCTGTGAGAAGTATTTGAGGCATACATTACCATAAAAGTGTGCAGGATATAAGAGCAGTGTCATAAGACCTCATCAGTGCATAAGTGAAGTTGGAGACCAGTCATTTTCACTTTGATTCTATATGATGCTGATGAGTTGTTTCTCATACAGTGGACCCATTAGTAAGTTAAGAAGATTTTCTAGAGGGTCTATCTGGGCTAATCACTCGTCGCTTTTGTACCAAACAGTCAGCTCATTAATAACCAAGAACAGAACTATGCAGTTTGCCTCAGCGTGATTAGTTTAACTTATCATAAAAATAACATTTTTGTAGAAGTTCATGGGTTTGGACCAGCAAGGAATTCAGTTTTTCCTCTTTTGGACTCTTTTGAAAATTCCTAAGATTAATAAAAACTGTGTTTAAGCTGAATGTAAAAATAGACGAGGTTGAGTAATGATGTAATGTAATCTAATATTTCTAATATTTAGCTAAGCAGCTCTTCTCAGTGCTAGCCATAGGGCACCTTTGTCAGCAGTGATGATTTACTTTGGCAGTGAATCAAAGTCCACTGCTAATTAAGGCTCACTTACTTTCAGTAGATCGACCTAAAATAAGTAGCTTTAAACGACTTGCCCTGGTCAGTCCTATTAAGCCTGAGCAGTCCTCGCACAAATGAGACATTCCTGTGTTTTAGGACGCTATCAGCTTCCATGTCTTACACCAGCGCTGGGTTAAAACCACATAAGGCTGATGAAAATACAGGAAATAGATGGAGTCAGTTTCTAGGTTTTTGCGGCTTATGGAACTCTCGAGGCTGCCAGTTATGTAAATGCGCGAGAGCTGGATTACTGTTTTTGGCACGTACTGTATGCCAGAAATCCCAAAACTCTTGATGGAAATCGGAATGTGGGCGACTCCCTGTAAGCACCTAATATTGCTATTGAATATTCAATAGCTCATATCCAATAAGTTGCAATAATCATGCAAGCCATGTAGCAAACAGCACTCATATTCAGAGGTTCCAGGTTTATGTTAATTGATGTAACTCACTGGCAAAACCTTTAAAGGAGTACTCCAATGTGCTACATTCAGTATTAATAATTACCTCTCTGTCTTGTCGGATTTAAATGGATGTTAATCATTCCTTCACAGTGCACCTTCAGCTTGCATTTTTGATTACGGTGAACTCAAAAGAATGCCTTTCAATTTCTCCTTCGGATGCGCATTGGGGAAAAAAGAAAAGAAAAAAGAGAGAATCTTATTACAGTAGCGAGCTGTCTGTGTTTAATACGGTCATTTCTACTTCTTCTATCTCGCCGTTGCTTTGCAACACATCCGTCTCCATGATTATTTCAACTGGTGCCAGCAAATGACTGTGACCCCTTTAATTTAGCCTGTGATGAGGGCCCCTCCAATTCTCCACAGTCCCTTTTAAAGCAGAAAAAAAAGTAGCAAGTGAAAGCAATGTTGTTGCCATGGCTACCTGCTGGCAGCCTCCTCGGTGTACCGAAAGCCCCCACAATGAACAGCACTGGCTGTTCCCAACCTCCAGCCTGGGTGGGAGGGGTGGAGCTGCTTGGAAACAAGGAGAGGTCTCTCTTCCACCGAACCAAGGCTGCTGGCTGGGGAAAGAGCAACAAAAGGCACAGCACAAATACAATGTTGTCTCCTGTGGCCGGGTGCTGGGCGCGCTCTGTATGACCTGACCGCTGCCAGGGACTGTCATGTGTTCGTACGTTTGCTCGACAGGTCGATAACAGGGTTGGCTACTAATTCGTAGGCAAGCGCCAACAGATCTGAAATAAAGTGGGGTTTGGTGGGTGAACATATTGGTCCACCGCCTCACTGTAGTCCACGGCTGAACATGTTTGAAGACTGTATATGAAGAAAAGCGAGGTTTGGAGATCAGTATGTGCTTTGCCGTTTTATCTGAAATTGGAATTGTCATTCATATCTGATTAACTATTAAGAAGCAAAATGACCACGTTATTGGCATGCTTGCACTAATGAGGAGTTTATCCTGGTAAATCTGGTGCAGCACAAAGGGTATCACAAAATATACCTTATCTACAATTTGTAGTGGGTATTTACACCAAGTCATTCCATGAGATCGAAGTCAAATTGACATGCTAATTTGACAATATCTCACTTTTTTGTCCTGAATAGTTCCAATTATATATTGCTCTTGACAAAAAAACAGGCTTTACCATCTCAATCAACATACATTTTCTGTGCCAAATAACACTAAGAAATCCACCCTCATCATACTAAAGTTGTGATGAAGGGTAAAGTATTTGGGGGAATATTTCATGCAAAATTGGCTGCTGGTTAGACCTCCTAATGTCAGTTTCTTAACAGCAAATGACATTAATTTTTTGTGAAGACTGCAATTTTGCAAAACAGGCCCTGTCAAGAGTGCAAAAAAGAGCAAATTATCAATGTTGAAAAAATGCAAACTTTCTCAGCTTTTCAACTTCACTCTCCTGAAGGCTCAGATACAGTATATTTATGGCATTCGGGGTCTTTTTTCTTATTCAATTAATATATTTTGATGTATTATCATAAATGGTATGATAAAGGTTTGAAGTTAATTATGAACTTTGAATTTGTATATATCACTACTGTCCAAAGAAAAACATGCAGAGACAAAATAGTATCTTTACAGGAGAAGGCAAAAGTATTCTTTACTTCTAGTGTAAGCTAATGTAAAGAGGTTTTATTCCAAGTGATATCAGACCATTTCTCATTTTCTCTTTCATCATGGAATTTTCTACACAATATAAAGGGCAACTGTTGTGTTCGAATGATGTATAAAAATAAAAATCTACAAAAATGGAGACACATGATTTTTTTATGACAGTAACGATATTTTCTTCCCTGTACATTGCATCAGTATTTTGGATTCAAATAACACTGTTTTCATAGAATGAAATCAATATAGATCAATGGATCTTACAACAGCCTCAAAATAGCAATTATATAAAAAAATAAACATAGAGAAGAAAAAAAAAGAAAAATAAAGAAAAAATGGAGTTACAAGATTTTTCCATTATAATATTTTTGTATCGTATTATTATTAGACCATAATACCAAAATACCAGTTGCCAGTTTACTAGGTATCTATATATCTTGGCCATTTTCTCAGGTACACTTACTACATAGCAGCAGTTTGTAGATTTACAATTACTGCAGTCCTTTTCCACTGATGGACAGAGTAGATGGGGGCTGACAAAGGGGCCTAAAGATTGCACTGGAATGCGTACCTAAGTATAAGTGTCAAGAGTCCTGCAGAGAGTGTTAAATACGTAGGTATGAAAGACCACTTAATGGTGGTAAGTATGAAATATACAAGGTGACAAAAGTGAAAGCTCCCAGTGGTCCGAGAGTGTTTCTTCTCAGCGGTCAGCTCGAACATTCTAATAATCAATATTAAGAGCTTGGGCAATCACTCGACTTTGCCACTGAAAAGCAAAATGTAGGACCTTAACGTAGGATTACTTATTGCTCCTTTATGCTTCAGAGTTGAATTAGCTTTATTCACACTGACCCAGCTGTTCTCAAATGACTCATGGGTTTGAGGGGGGTTAGATGTCAGCGCTGACCACAGTGAATGTGGCCCTCAAAGGGAAGATGATCCAGGTAATGGATCTGCACTGAGAACACGTAATACCTGCCCCGTTCCACATCGCTCTCCCTGTTACTTTCACAACCATCCTCTTACACGCTGAGTAACAAGCCCACCGTCTGTTAACCCCTTAAACTGCAGGCTTACTTTTCAGTAACTATTATAAAATAATAAGTATGGTATGTATTTATGAATTGAAGTGCAGGCCTGCTAATGTATCCTTAGGTTTTAATGTAGTATCCCATAATGTTGTTTACATTTTTTTTTTTTCTAATGCTGCCACTATGACCAAGTGGGAGCTGGGCAGTTACCTACTTCCAACTGGAAAAAGTAAATTTTAATGATCCTCAAACTCGTGATTCCCGCTTGGAAAGCCAGAATTTCTTAAGAGTTCCGACTTCTCCCAGTTGCTAATTCATGATTAGCAGCATGGAGGAACATATACAACAATAAGAAATGTGTTTTAAGTGTTTTAACAGACTTTTAAGTCTCTGTGTATGTATGTTACTGCAACATACAGAGGGATACTTGAAAAATTGCATAGCTAAGCTGTTTTGGGCAGGAATTTTGATCAAATCACACTCTTTCATGTCTTTATTGTCACTTTATTAATGATGAATTGCCATAGCCTTTTAAAATGAACAATGCATTTAACTAAATAGGTCTTTAATTCACATTCAAAACTTTTTACATGCAGACATAAGCCAAACAAGTGTTCGCTTACGTTAAGTATCCATTTTTTCTGACCTGACATCTGTTGCAGCATAAACACTTTTAGGTAGGAAGGGAATTAAAAAAAAAAACACCTTTATGATAATGCTAGTATGCTAGTAGTATGTTAGTGATGGTGATTCACATTAACATTTTTTGGGCATTCTAGCTTAAATATGGATATTTGAAGCATTAAAAAGTTGTTGCATTCTTGATTTGAAGCTTGTAATAGACATAATTTTACCTTGTATGATACAGGTTTATTGTTCACATAGAGCTGCCACTGCTTTTCATTTCTAACATTAAAGAAAATGCATTGATCAGCCTACGGCTCATATTCACAGTCAGTGACATGTAAGATTATATTGAATAAAAATTAAATTAGCATATTGTTAAATTTAAATACTCCTTAAAAGACAAAATCTATCTATCTATCTATCTATCTATCTATCTTATCTTTTATATTATGAGAGCACTTGTGTACCAAATGCTTCTGAGTGGAGCTTTATGAGTGAATGTTTTTGCTTCTAAATTCTCATCTCTCCCTTTTTTTTTCTTCCATCTGTGTTTTTCTGAGTGTGTTTCGTGGGGCTTCTCTGTGTGCACTTGTCTGTGTGTGTGTGTGTGTGTGTGTGTGGATGCAGTCCTCCGCAGTGTGTGTTTTGGAGCCCCCGCAGCTGCAGATGCGGTCGCTATTGGACACAGAGGTGGTGGTGGTGGTGTGTATGTGTGTGTGGAAGAGTCGGCCGACCCCTTGCTGCCCCCTCCTCTGCCCCGCGGTAACACACTGACCTTGGCCCCAGCATAGAGAAGCACCGCCTGCAGCCCCAGCAGCCTGAGCCCTCCCTGTGCGGCAGGTGGACGCACACACACACTTATACACGCACGTACACACAAGCACGCGCACGCAAGTTTGTATTCCTGTCTTTTGTGGGGTATTTACATTGTCATCTGTATTACTGTAGTTGAATGCCTCTGTGCTGCATCAAATCCAACTGGAACCAACTGTAAGCCTCAGGAACCGAAGGCAAGTCTTTACACCTCTTTTTTTTGTACTCAAAAGTTTTTTGAGTAAATTTTTTTTATTATTAAACATGAAGTGACTAAGGGGTGTCAATGTTATCATGTTAATAAAATGATAATAACACTTTAATAACATGCAGCAACATGTATAACAAACTGTAAAAAAAAAGAACATTAAGTAACTCTTAAGAGTTTGCATCTTAAATATTTACAAGGATTATGTTATGATTTATTTAAACCACATGCATATAGTAATATGCTAAATATATATAAAATCATAATTTATAGGGTACTTTCTGTTGGGGGGTGACTGTCTCAAACCCTAACCTCTAAATTTCAACTTGTAAAAATAATACTTGCATGTTTTTTTTTTTCAATTTTTCAAGATTTAAAGATTCTTTTGGCATTCGTTTTAGAAGTTTAAATGGTCTCAAGGCCACATGGTGAGCAGTTAGATCCCATTGTTTTGAAATAAAGTCAAACACATTTTCTGTAATTAAACAAAACTTCTTTGTCTTTCAGTGAGTGTACAGCTGTTCTAAGCTATGTTTGCTGGTCATGTGCTGGCTAGCGTTTTTGAGTTCTGCTCAAAATTACCTAAAATTGTCGCTACTGAAACATTTGGTAAAGTTTCGGAGGCGTTACTATTGTATTGGTAGTGCCCAAATGAAATGTTTTTACTTATTTATTTCATTTATTTCAAAAATAAATAAAAAATACACATGATTACTCAAAGCAAAAAGATTTTAGTGCAAAGTCTATGTTAGTTAAAGTCTGAAATGTCTTTTCAACTTTGGCTTGGAATCAATTTGGGAGAATGACCCATATACACTTATTGGTTGGAACAGCCACTGTTGCCCTCACTGAATGTCGGTGATGAAAACTGTAAATTGCATTCTCCTTACGGAAATCATGTGACTTTCTTGTTTATGTTCATGATCATCCGTTCAAATGATAAAAGCATTCAAAACATTGTTAAATTACTAAAAGTTTATTTTGTCCACTTTTATAGATATAATAACATGTACTGCTTTTTTACATTGACAAACATATTTCTTTAGAATCAAATTTGGACAAATAATACAAATGTGATTGATCGTATTTAACTACACAAATTAATTTGGTTGGAATTAGCAATGTTTATTATTTCACAGCCTTAGAAAAAAACACTGTTTTCTTTTTGGGCCAAATGTTCTCACCATATTGCACAATTTTATGTTTTCTATCATTATAATGACCTTTGGTTTCCACAAAGAGCTAAATGCATGGCCACACATAGACACCCACATGCACACATGCATACTGCCTGCTGGAGAGATTGCCCCCCTTAAGCAAGCACATGTCATGTGTCTCTGGACTCTCC
Source organism: Colossoma macropomum (assembly GCF_904425465.1). Lineage (NCBI taxonomy): Eukaryota > Metazoa > Chordata > Actinopteri > Characiformes > Serrasalmidae > Colossoma > Colossoma macropomum. The sequence goes on along the minus strand of NW_023494784.1, from coordinate 17,284,758 downwards.
TCGCTGAAGCACATACAGGAATAGTGGACTCGCTGGCGAGAAAAGAGCAGCTGATTCGGTTAGGCTTTAGCACAGGGGCTCTTTTTTGAACTGTTCAGTAGTGAAATACATGAAGCACTCAATGCAATTAAACTGTTTACATGAGCTCTGTTTTTGTCTTGTTTTGAGCTAGTCTAAGTTCATAATGGTGATGGATGCAGACACACATATTGATGCTCCAGTTAGGACTGGTGCAGTGAACAGAGCAGAACAAAGGCTACTCCAGTGTACATGGTTTCTATGTAAAATGCACATTTTCCATGCACTCATTTAGAAACGTATGGCCTTTTTTTCACCTTTCCGCAGTACAGCACAGCATAGTATGGTATGGTTACAAATCTGAACCCAGAACTATTCGCACCCTATTCGAATAGCTGAGTCTGTTACACATCGCACAGCTCAAATGTGAAAGTAGGTGAAGCTCTCTGTAGGTATGTGTGATCACAAGATTTCTCTGCTAATCTGCCATTAACAGTAAACATGAACAACAGTGGCAGCAATGGAGGAGCTTCAAAAGGCTCTTTTAATTTGCCTTTGGTTTTATGTGAGAGTCACAGACAACGATTTTTGCTTGGTAGTGTTTTTTTTTTAAAAAGCTCCAGGGACATCGCATGACAATTCTGTGATGATTGCATTTGACCAAGCAATGGTCTGCACTATATCTAGCCCCACCCATAGTATCTGTACTGTACATCACTGCCTGGTAGAAAAACATCATTAGAGCTCAGAATCCTTGTTTTTTTTTTTTTTAATAGCGAAACACCAGTAGCATTGCAGCTTAGTCTCAGACTAGGCTTAATCCCGTCCACGAAACTGGCCCATTGTGCACTAGACACAACAGTAATTTTATTTCAAAATGCTGCATATCCATTTGTAATAGTTTGGGATAAAAAGAGGTTTGCAATTAATAACACACACACACACACACACACACACACACACACATTTTCTAAATTATCCGCTTATCCTTCTGGGTTGCAGGTGGTGCTGGATCCTATCCCAGTGGTCATTGGGCGGAAGGCAGGATAAGATTAATAATAGGTGATGCATAATGTATGTATTTATCTAATAATAAAAGGAGGTGTCAAAGGGCCCATATTCTACATTTTTCTTTCATATTATTCTCTCTGTTGAGGTCCACTTATAAATTTTTATACACCAAAAATGGTCATAATTCATTTTTACATGACCATTTTCCAATCCCTCTTTAACCTTTAAAATGAAACAGGTTGTTTTTGTTACCATGTCTTTAAAGCTGAAATAAGATAACTGAGCTCTGTTCTGTATTGCACTGTATTCGTTCAAAAAGCACCCAGAGCTGAAACACTGCTTAGAACTTCCACGCAAACAGGCAGGGCTAAACTGTTGTAGGCTGAATAGCTGGACAGATACAGTGAATTCAAAACATGCTGTTTTTCCAGTTTAGTTTCCATATATGAAATGGATATACTGGATAGAGGAAGGTACGTTTTTAGAGTTTAAGAGTGTTTACACATTACTTCAAACATCTTTATGTTAAAAAAGAGAGTGAAATTTCCAGTATGTCATGATAAGGAAAGAAAATTCATGAAGGCGATATTTTCAATTGATTTTGGAAAAAAATATATATAATAATAATTAAAATAATAATAATATAATAATAATTCTAAAAAAACAGCCATCACTAGCCACATTTAGCACATTTAGCACATCTGATATGTTGCATGTTTCTGCAAGAGAAATTCTGAGTACTGTACATCATGAGTCCTGGTGGAATTGGACCTTTATTTGGATTGGATAGAAGTGCTGCTACAGGGAATTGGAAGAATCTGCGAACACACACGCCAGACTGTCCCCAAGCAGAGGGGTCTCAGTGGACGTCCTTACAGATGAAGTGATGGGACAACATGCAAAAACACCCAGTGACAAGTGACCTGTCTCACCCGATTGCAACTGCTCATCTTTCATTCTCCCAGCTCTAGTCAAAACAGCATGATGTCATTCTCACTCACAATACTCCTTATTGTTTTAACGACCACACCTCAGATTTTTCTTTAAAAAAAAAAACCATCATTTACAACAAAGGGGCGACTTCAAAAGAGATCTGATGTTTTACCACTTAAAATATGACTTCTTTGAAACATAATCTTGCTTTACATGTAATCCTTTGACTGTTTTCCCAGACAAACACTGAGGTCAATTTAGTTGGACATAATTTAGCCTGAAAAATTTGTTTCCTATATCCAACAAGAAACCATAATGATTGTTCTGCATAGCTCTGACAAATTGATTTTTCACTGTGAAACCTGAGACACACCTTTTTAAATGTAAGGCTTACATGACAATGGAGTGCACCACAGTGATAATTCTACAGGGATTTGTTCTTCAGCCGAAGCAGCTCAGAAAATATCCGTAATGCAGCAATGTCACAATTCTGAGCAATTTGGCATGGAAAATGGTGGGAAATTACGGATCTTTGTAAAATGCTTTTGCAGCGTTGTGAGAGCAGAGTGCAGGAAGGCAGCGGGAAGTGGCTCAGCAGGAGACGAAATTACGGCACTGTGACCGGGACCCTTGAGCTGTCGGGGGGGGGGATTGGGCAAACGCTAAAGGCCGGTACTCCTGCACTCTTCTGTACTGCTCAGTAATTTTCTTATTGACTGCGGTCTCTGTCTCCTAGGTCGCTTTTGTCTTTTCTATTTGTGTTCTGAAACAAAGTCAGGCCAAAGAACAGTAATCTTTTAGGCAGATGAGTAACTTCACTTTATTTTTCTGCTTTGCTTTGGAATGATTGCTGTCACAGCCATTAATGTATTAAAATATGCTAAATAATAGTGCAGTGCTCTTCTCTCAGAAGATCCACATTTTAATTCCTCATTCTTATAACTCTATACTTTATATATTACATCATTTAATTTAGACAATAAGCCAAAAAATTGATAACTGAAATATTGATTATTGATTATTGGTAATAAAATGGACTGTAGATTGTATGCAGTCAAAATCATTGTTCAATACATTCATTTTTCAATTACAATTCATTTTTCCAGGAGATATTTCTGAGGATATTAGATATACGACAGTCCACTTGTTAAAAAGGTAGTAGGAGAAAATGCAACCAACTTTTAAGACTGAACTGGAGGTGTTGAAAAAATTCCCAGCATGTTTTTTTTTAAACTAAAAGCGAGTCTCCTGAAAAGAATGAACGCTGTGATAAAGGCAAAACGTGGACACACTAAATACTGAAAAAATATATGTTATGTTTAGTCGATGGGGCCTTTTGTGTAGCTTTCTGTAAAATATTTGTTTTCTGCTTTGTTCCTGACACTGAAAAATGGAATTCCAAGAGTTTTTTTTTAAATGTCTTCATAATTCAGTTGTTGAAAGTTAAAAATGTCATTCAGGGTGGTTTGGTGTGAAACCAAGTGGTTTGATGTTAAATGGTTCTTTGTACAGAAAGGTTAATTTTTTTTACAGTGGTGGTGATAGGAACCAGGCGTCATAATGTCTACAACACAAATACAGTCATTATAATCAATATCCAAAACCACCAGTGAACCTATATGTGCCTTCTGAGTTTTATATGAAATGCTGACGATGGTAAAATCTGACAAAATGTTTTCTGTAGGGACTTTTTTGCCTCATAACATCCTGCATGCACCTGTCTGCCATGAATGTGTAAAAACGTTTTTACGCCAAAAGCTTGATGCAAAACTATCATAAAACGGGGTCTTAGACATCAAGCAGCATATTCATGACCATTTCATGTCATAACTTTCACTGAGGAATTATTAAGCTCTTCAGACGTCTGGTTCCTATCACCACCACTGTGAAGTCATTTCACATCAAATAAACTCTAAATGACTTTGTTTACATCTTAACCATTTAATTACTGCAGTACTCTCCTGATGTGACAACACTACGTTTCAGCTTCCCTGTGCCATATTAATGGTGTGTAAAAAAAAATAGCGCCCACCTTACATGGAACTCATCTTATAAGGGAAGCACATATAAAAATATACAGTGTACAAAACATCATCAGTGATGAAAGTAGTTTATTGACAGTTATGAAAGAGTGTAGTTTGGTCTGGTGCACTAACTTGCTGTTTAAGAGATATTTACGAGCAAGCATGATGTGAACCATGTATTACTCCTACGAGTGTCACTGTAAAACGTATGGATAATAACAACCTAGAAAAACAATAGTGGCCTAGTATATCACAGATTTTGAATCACACCACAACTGCTATTCAGCCTGTTTTTATATTTTAGTTTATATTATTGTGAACTCAATTATTTTAGCTGTGCATGTCATTTCTTTTGGAACAAAAGCTCCATTTTTATTGTTTTTCATTTTTTATATGTATATACGATTTGAAAACAGCCAACTGCTTTGTATTCAGATTTCACAGATGTCACAAGAACCAAAATGGTGCAATAGAACTGCTCAAAAATTACCTGGAAAAAAAATGTTGCATTAAATTCCATTCAAAGTTAAAAATTTCCTGCTGTAAAGTTGCTATTTTGGATATGTGGTTTTAATGCGACAGCAACAATATGCTGTATGAAATGAAGTGATGTGTTCCTGTGCAAAGTGTAACTGTAGAGAAACGCAGACTGTAGATTTGTTACAACTATACTAATAAATAATTTTTAACGCAATTGTATTGTGTAGGCTACAGTGAGCTCTGTACACTGCAGAGATGTAGTCAAATATCAATAAGCAACATTCAGAATGAACAGATGCATTCTAATGCATTCCAAACAGATATCAATACAGGTGTGAACAGGTGGTACAATTTTATGCTGTTGTTTATTTGTTTTAATTGCACAGGTCCTTTACTTGTTTTTTATATCCATGCCAGCTACCTGCTTTTTATCAATTAGTACCTTTTATAACTTAGTAACCCACTGTCCTCATTCAAAGGGTGGCACTTTTTCACAAAAACAACTTCCAGTTCAGGGTATTGTTTATTTAGTTAGCAGGTGCTACTAATTACAAATAGCGCAGAGAAAAATTAAAAAATGAACTAAACACAAAGGCTGGGTCTTAGGAGGCTACTGCGTTCCTTAAATACAGCTGATTACTGTAAAAAAAAATGCTACATTGTGGGTGATACAGGTCAAGCTTTTAGTCCAAGAAGTTAAAATACTGTACTTTACAGTAAAAGGCTGCTATTTACAAAGCATGTTGAGAAAATGACTGGAATTACAGACTTGAGAAGGCTGTCTCTGAATATTGGGCTACACTTCATTTCACAGGTGTTTTTTTTTTGCTACAACATATTAATATGTTTGAATGCATTTTACTTGTTTTGGTATTCCAACCATGATAATCTTCTGTATTTCAGTTAACTAGTTATTCTCGTAATGTTATCACTGGGGCTGTCAAATGATTCAAATAATTGCATTCTTACATGCCTTATTTTATTTCAATAACCCTACAGACTTTTTTTCATTTAAAAAGCAGGGCATTTTCTTATAACTATATATGTGAACAAAATGCTTTTATTAGCTTCAATAATTCACTAGTATTATTTTCGTCATGTTAATGCAGTTCACATGAACCTAACCTTAGAAAACCATGTCATTTCCAAAGAGTGAACACAGTTTCTAATTTTCATCAAAGGCTTCCAGTGAGAGCAACAAGAGCAGCATCTTTTAAGTCCTGCGAAACTGCAGTCTCTGCCTCTTATACCACTATGTTGCTTTGGCTTTCCACTTTGCCATTGCTTTTGTTAGTTTGCTATTAGTTGACCTATCAGTAGTTCTCCTGTCCAAGCAAATGCTCTTTTATTAAACAAGCAGCAAGGGAAAACTGCTCCTAAGCGCTGCTGAAATGGCCAAGAGAGCAGGCAGGTTATCAATAGCCTCGTAACACCAGTCCATGGCGACACAAAGACCCACTCCAACTATTCAGCAGCCCAGCACAACAAAGAAATGAAAAAAACATACACACATTATCACGCTAACAACAACATATTTACACATTAAGTCTCTCCTTACCAGGAGCACAGCATCTCCCAGGAGCTTCTACACATGGCTTCTCTGCAGGGCCACGCCTCCTGCACTCCCATGTCCGCATGACCCAGTAGCAGTATGCTACAATACTTTGGTGATAAACAAATTCACAGCATTGCAATAGTTGTAAATGACTTTGGTTTAAATGAGAGAGCCATGAATGGATCTTCATACTTTTTAAAGGCTGTACTTGAATACGAAGGCTACAATCACAGAGTTATAGCAGCAGCACGTGAGTAGCTGGGCCTCAGGGTGGAACTACGGATGGTTTATGGGGTCAAACAAGAAAAATGCATTAACATTGTTAAAAGAACTAGTGCTGTTAATAGTTTCACGTTAACACATCTTATTAACACTGATATGAGTCTTTACTACTGGCATAAGTGCATGCAATGTGATGTTCAGTTCATGGTGTGATTGAGAAACGGTACGACACTTTTATGAAAGGTAGTGGGATCACTCTCCTTACTATGTTACTGTATGCATGAACGTTCAAGCACTTGCTGATGGAAGCTAGCTGGCTAGATTTGTCATATCTGCCTATATCTTTACATGTTGTGCTACATAATGTTGGCGCTACATACTAAGGGCACTCAGACAGCTGTGGGTGCATATTAGAGCACATATGAGCAATACATTAAGAATACAGGGCTGCAGGATAAAACCTGTACAAATACAATAATCACCTGTATTTAGAAATACAGTGATGTGTCGTAATTTTATAAAGTATTATTAGCACAATATAATACGGTATATATAGAGTAAATAATGCAGTATTTAATCCAGCAGGAACTACTGTCACTAAATTACTGTAATTTGACACTATATTTTTTACAGTGAAAGGTTGATATGAGATACAACTAATTATTAAATAATGCCTATTACTGTAAAACTACAAGTGACTAATTCTTTATACTGTGTTGGCCTATATAAGCTTGTATAATCTTATCACCTCAAACCAACTGTTTCCATTTTGTGTGGTCACTGTGTTTGTCTGTGGACACTGGAGCCCACCTAATCGCTTTGGGTCCACTCTGCCACTTAGCCACAGCTGTAATCAGAGGTGGGTTGTTAGCTCAGGGCCCCCCCATCACCACCACTCTCTCTCTTGCTCTCTCTCTCTCTCTGCTGGGGAGGCAGGAAGAGGCCAGGTTTCTGGCAGTGTCCCATACGTGCTCCCATTCCTCCCATCCGGAGAGCCTGATTCCAGTTCAGCCCTTTACAAGACATGCCAGGACCCTTTGCGTGCCAGCCCAGGGGCAGGCTGGGCGAGCAGCCTCCTCAAGATGTCATTATTCCAGGGGAAATTGCTGCTCTCACTCGCGGCTGCAGCTGCCTGATACAGCGTCTCAGAGAGAGAAGCGTCAGGAACAATCAGCAAGAAAAGGGTCCTCAGAGTGAACTTGAAAAGCCATTCTGAAAGACATGAGCATATCAGTTTCTTCTTTATTTTGAGTAATAGGCCATTTTGTAATGAAACATCTTCATGAATGTGCATGCAGTTCATTCTCTTGTGTAGATAGGCTTTTTTTCTCCTTTCTTTTCCGTAAATTGCGGCTATTTCTTACACCTTGATGTGACCAATACTAAATTAGGCAAAAATAAATACATAACTAGAACAGCACTACTGACATTTCAAAACCCAGTATTTCCATTCATGGATTTCCAATGATTCCAAAATTACTTTGAATTGCATCTTGTTACATTAACTTACAATAAATTTTAAGATTTTTTTCTTTCTCCTGTAAAGTTTCCATTTTGGAGATACAAGGCTTGGTTAAGACAGCAACAATGTCTTAAATGAGATAAACACTAATTGTTATACTTACTATAAATGCATCTTTAGAAATGAAAAGTGTTAGTCTCAACACTGTATGCACTACATGTTCTTTCTGAGAAAATATAATGATGTAGAGTGGTGGGCAATGAAAGTGACAGGATCTGACTGTACATTATTATGAATATTCAGAGGGGATCAGGTGGATGAGTGAGTAGGTGATGTCAACACAGGATTCTTCAGATGCTCCAGGTTTTCAGCCTCAACATGCTTGTGTGTGCGAGCTGGACAGAGAGAGATGGGGAAAGAAACAGTGGGAGGAACGGTGGTTTATCAGTGATGCAAATTAGCTCAGAGTCCTATACATTAATTAAGATCCCCAGAGGAGCAAATGTGTGTTGTGAATATCACTGCTGCTTTCCACAGCAAATCCTTCAAAAGACCATCCACTGTGCTGCTCTACTTAGCCACAACTTGGCACTGTAAATAAAATATTACATGTTTCTTGAGGTGCAGGTGTTTAATGAGGGAAAGGCTAAATTCTGCAGAGCTGTGGCCTGGAAGGAACCCAGTGTGACACCCCTGGTCTAGGAGCAACAATAGCGTGGCTGTCAAACAGTAGGCCACACAACTTAACAGAAGAACTGTTTGTTGGATGGATTGGGTTTTCATGGAGGTCATGGTGGCCGAGCAGCCACATGCAAGCCAAGCATCAGCTGTAGTGGCGTAAAACCCAAAGCCATTGGTCTCTGGAGCAGCAGGAACACATTCTCTAGAATGATCAATTACATTTCACCATCTGAAAGTCTGATGGATGAGTCTGGGTTTGGTGGATGCCAGGAGAATGCTACGTGCACAAATACTTAGTGCCACCTATAAAGTTTGGCTGAGGAGAAATAATGGTCTGGGGCTGTTTTTCATGGTTTGGGGACCTTTACTTCTGGTGTTAATTCTACAGTATACAATGACAGTTTTCAACTTCAGGACAGCCAACTGCGAGCCAGGCCTTCTCAATTGACATCAGTGCCCGACTTCACTACTGCTGTTATGGCTGAATGGAAGCAAATACCTGCAGCCATGCTCCAAAATCTAGTGGAAAGCCTTTCTAGAAAAGTGGATGCTGCTATAGTCGCAAAGGGCGACCAACTCAAATATTAATGATCATGGTTTTGGAATGAGATGCTGAATGTGAAATTTGAGTGTTCGCATACTAATATCACATAGCATATTAATGTTTACTCTTTAATGATAATATAGTACAGAAATTAAAGATAATTTAGTGCAGCATTTAGGATTCAGGACTAAACTGCATTGAAGTTTGTGATATATTTATCCAATGTGATGTGAGTTTTCATCTGTATTCTGTTTTTCTATGCTTCTGTTTTGTATGTGAAAAATGATAAAAGTCATCTGACAGTAATGAAAAATGTCAGAAAAACGAGTGATATTGTGAGCCTACAAAACAGAATAAAGACTTCTCTTTACTGCTCCCATTTGAACATTCTCCCCATCAAACTTCTGCTTTTGTCATATTCTTTGACATTTCACACAGCAGGTTAAGCTTTCTTCCACTGTCAGTAGGAAGAAAGTCTCTCTCTCTCTCTCGCTCTCTCTCTCTGCCCTCCCCTTTAAGCGGGGAGGTACTCTACCGTGCCTCGGCTGCCGTGGCTCACACAGAGGCGGGAGGGAGCGGAGCAGACATGTCGGAAACCTCCCACGAGGGGCCCCGTGTAATTCGATGCACGCTGTTAAAGCTTAGAGTATATTGTCTTCTCTTGCTTATGAAGCCTCCACCCACTGGCCCACCCTACATTTAGCGGATCATGTGACTGTGGTAAGTCATTTGCAAGTACAACAGTTCTCTGTGAGCCCCCATTCATTTCCTGAGAACTACCCAGAGCAGCTGAGAGGAGCCGAGAGGGGAGGGAGTCTCGGAAAGCGAGAGAGAGAGAGAGAGAGAGAGAGAGGGAGACAGACAGAGAGAGCGGACTGTATAAGGAAGACACTTTCTGCCGCTCTGCAGCTCCCGATCAGGTCTGTATCTGTATTTTCACTCCTATTTTTTCTTATGTGTTCCTGTTCTGCTCTGTTCTTTTCTTGTTTTGGCTGCTTTGTCAGTGTCACTGTGCATCTTGTTCAGCTGTCATTGTAGTGTCATGTCAAATGACAAATCAGATCACTTCTTCTTCACTATTGCCTTACATTTTCCATAAGCATTACAAGCGACACTGTGCAGGTGGTATATCAGGAATAAAGTAAGAAATATCTTTTCATTTCCACCGTAGTTCTCTTTAAAGCATTTGTTTGGAAGAGTATAATTGAGCAGCATCTCGGCAGTTCTGCCAGAGTTGTATTTGCTCTCGTATCACTCACATTGTAGGTAAATGTTTGGACTTTTTTTTGCTGTCACACTGATGCAGAGTGTTGGAGAGAACTTGAAGCTCCTGAGTGTTGAGACAGACAGAGTGTTTTTCTGGGTTAAATATTGACACACTGTCAGAAAGGTGCGCGTGTGAGTCTGTGTGTGTGTATGATGAAGAAGGAGGAGGATGCTTACGAGTAGCCAGCGCTCTTTCTCTACATCGGCTTAGAAAAGTTTGATCGTTGTCATGAATTTGTGTGCGTGCATATGCGGGTTTTATGAGGGTGAAGAAAGGGTATGACGGGCTCCCTCGTTCGGTAACCGTGGTGACCAATGGGTTAAGAATTGGAAGGCTCGGGTGGCGGTGGAAGGACACCAGGGGGGTGGGAGGTGTATGTGTGTGGGGTGGAGGCTGACGGGGCGGGTGTTGCATGGGTGGCGTCTTGGATGTCATCTGCTCCTCTGGCACTTGTAGAGGAACAGTCATTGGTATTGATGGCTGGCTGTCAGCGGCCCGGTGCAGTGTGGTTGTGGGCTGGCCCGTGGCTGTTCTTTTCAATTACAGCAAACCTGGCCAGAGCTGACAGCAAAGGCATTTGTACACAGGGAGCAGTATGGGGGTGTGGTATAGGGTAGCGGTTTGTGTGTGTGTTCTGACCTGTGGGACTTTACCCTGTGTTAATGCTTGCCTGTAACTGTGAGGCAAGCTGGGCTTCAGCTGCCCCCCCTGCTGCTAAAGGCTATTGAGTCTGAGAGATTAGGTCCTATTTAACTTGCACTCTCTCTCTATTTAAGAAGCCCACACTCCAAGAATCGGAATAGTTTGTATGCATGTGCCTGTCATGGCCAACATGATATTACGTTGAAGAAAGACTTATTTTTCAACCCATCTGCCACATCTTTAGTCTTTCAGGGCCAGAAGTAATCTTAAGATTTCTAAACCAATCCAATGCCTCATGAAGGTGGAGCTCAAAGTAAGGGGCGATGGTGCGCTCGTCAACATTGTCTGACAGACAACAAGCCTGTCATTAGCACATGGATGTAACACAAGTTATCATGGCTAAAAAGTCCCCCCCAAAAAAACAGCAAATAAGCATGCAGACGTGTCATTATCAATTGTACTCTGGACAATAAAACAGCACTGGACTTCAGGGATTTGGGAACAGGTTTTTAGGGGGCATACCCTTTTTTGCTGTAAATTTTGCCACCATTCAGCACCCAGTGTTTAACTAGTTAGCCTTGTGATATTAGTTTCTTTTATACCAAACAGCAGCTACTGAAGTATTATTCCATAGGTCTCTGTTATAAATATGTTCTGAGTTGAATATGTTTTTTCTTTTAAGAAACAGACTTTCTGTGGTAATCAACTGTGTGCTACATATGTGCCAGGCAGAGATTATGTTGAAAAATGCTGGAGTATTTCTTTCATTCCATTTTAATGCAGTAATAGTTAATCCATTTTGGATGTTCCATATATGTAGAAGGCTGAACATGTTTTACAGATCACTTCTGACCTGTACCAATCAACCTTTCATTTGATTCTTTTGATTGTTTGGATTGCCCTTGCCTGGCTTTTATCTGGAATGTACTGGAGGATTTTATCCCTGGGTTGGAGGTTGCGATCAGCCAGGTAAGGGGCTCAATAATAGCACCCAATCATCAGAGGAAAGTCCGCTTATCTTCTTATCACCAAGGTTAGCCCCAGTTTACTCAGCTGTGCTGCAGGATTCCATTAAAAGTCCAGTGTGGGCTCCAGTGGAGGAGTGAATGAGGGAACGCTCAAGGTTAGCACACCTCTGTGTTGCCTGGAGGACCATACACGTTGGCTAAGGGAGGGGGTGAATTATTGATGGGCGCTGTCGGCTGCAGGACACCTCGCTGGAGGGATCAGCTGGCAGAATCCCTGAAAAGCTCCCTGCATCGTCCCAGCAAGCAAGCTCCAGGGCCAGGCTATAGGCAGCGAGAGAGCCCTGGACTGGACCCATCTGTGTCCAGCCAGGCCCTGGGGTTTTGGGAAGGCCCAAACGTCTCCTGACCTGTCAGTTCCAGCTAAGCAAAAGCTCGGAAACTGACCTTAACGACAAATACCAAAGAGTGTAGCAGCACACTGAAGGAAAAAACACAGTGATGAATCTGGGGTTGTCATGCCGACTGTACTACAGCTGGGGAAATAAGCCATTCAGACCAGCCCCCTTTAGAGAATAGAAGGTTCAGAAGTGTATTTTCAATTGACATGCTAAACTGAGTGACTGGTGTGGTGCACAGAGAGGCCAAGGAGAAAAAAAAGGGTCAGAGAAAAACATGAATACCGCTATTGCATCATGTCATGTTATATCCTTTCATAATAAAGTTCATTTCATGGTAGTTATCTGGCGTAGGTTACAGCATATGAGAAGCTGAGAATGTTTTACTCACTAACAACATTGACTCAATTGACTCAGTCATGCTTGGCACACATACAGCAACTGATGAAATGATGTCACCTTTTTACTCTATGAAAAGCCCAGACTTCGTTTTGAAGCAAAACACAGGAGTAACCAAATGTAATACTAATAAAACTGTAACAATAATACTAGTAATAATAATAGTATGAAATAAGATTAGTATGTTGGTAAAGCAATGTTTCATTAATATTAATGATGTTAATTAATAATTAAATAATACAACATGATAGGTACGAGCACTTTTTTTGTAAGAGACTTTTTAAGGGCTCATATCCTACGTTTTTCTTGTATTTTTTCCCCCAGAGGCCAATATGTTTGTACTTATGTGGTTTTATAAACGAAAAACAAATTCATTTTTAAACTACAACCTTTATCACTTAAAATCAATTAGACTTTTTAGTTACTGTGTCTTTAAGACTGGCTTATGTAAATGAACTCTGTTCTAACTGGCTGCCCTGTATTGCCTCGTACATGAAGCAGACTAAAAAACTCTTTTTAACTTCAGTGTGAATGGGTGGACCTAAACTGCTGTATACTGAATAGATTTGTAGATATATATATGGTGACATCAAAAAATGGGCTGGTTTTTGCAGCTTAGTCACTAAATATGGGCCACATGAACTGAAGAGTGAATGCTGTGTTTTGAAACTTTCCATATATCAAGCCCTTTCATTAAAAAAATCAGTTGTCCATAATAAAATAGAACCGTTATTCAGCTATTAGCTTTACAGCTAGCATGCTGGCCATGCTAGTTTGAGTTACCGGTTAGAAAAGTGTAATGTGATGGTACATAACCGTATTACTAACTTACCTACACCATTCAAACCTGTATAAAGCAGCAAAATAGTCCCATGTGAGTTATGAGATTAGCTGACATGTTCTGTTCTTTATTGGTTTTTACTAAAAGACGAAAATAACAGCACAGTGGCTGATCGATAACCTACTGTGTTGCTGCACTAGCAGCATATTAGAGTTTCTTACTGCAGTTTTGTTGTCTCCTCGTGGAAGTCTAGGGCAGTTCTTGAGCAGAAACGTTTAACTATTCTATTAAATTAGGATAATTTTAACTGAAGGAATTAATTCAACACTATAGTGAGCTTATTCTGCCAAGAAAGTCCCACCTCCAAGCTAGCGGAAGAGCAGAGCAGAGCTGCATCTCGATGGCCTCCAGCATGTTTGTGCTGCCGCGGTCCTTCGCACGCTGGACAGAGGAGGAGAGGGCGAAGGGCAATAATGAGGAGGAAGGAGGCCAGTGTGGAGGAACCGCAGTCCTGTTCTCTCCAGCTCCTCCTCATTTCGACATTTCGCTAAGTTGACAAAAATGTTCTTGTGCGCGTCCTCTGGTGTATTCAACCCTTGACCTGTGTGTCCAGCGCTCGCTTGTTTACTGAACGCGGTGCAGAGGGAAGAGGGACCGGCTAAACTTTGACACAGTCAGCAAGACGCGGAGGGGCTGCGCTGCTCACTACAAATAATTTACCGGTTATGGACCGTTCAGCGGCGAGGGCGGCTAGAAATCCACACGGAATAAGGATCAGCCGGAGCCTAATGAACACAGTCAGTAGTTCGAAATAGATGCTGATGAGTTGCCCGGAGATGAAGCCCAGCATGAATCTCTCTGACAGTAAGAGGAATCGCAGTCTGCGCTGCTTTAGAAACGCAGCCTGTCTGCCACTCTCAGCTCGTCGTCATAGCAACGCGGCCAGCGCAACGCTACTAGCTGTCAGTTTAACCTGAGAGAACTTTCTGGAAGTTTACAAACCGAGCTGTGCTAACGAGCTAAGTTAGCCTACTGGCTAATTTTGGGACGGGTTTGGGTCAAACTGGAACCCCCACCGTGCCGTCCAGTTTCGAGGAAAAGGAGGGAGAAAAACTTAAGGAGGCTTCTTTCGTAGCTGTTATGCTGCGTGTGAACCCTGTTAACAGCTGCAGGTCAAGCGTTTTGGGGAGAAATTAAGCAAACAACATGTGCTACCAATTTGGAGCTAGCGGCGTAGCGCGGCGAGGGGCCCCTAGCCACGTTAAAGGGGAACGCCACCGATTTTTCAAAATTTCTGCATAATTAAATGGTTAAGATGTAAACAAAGTAATTCAGAGCGGCCTGGCGTGAAATGCTTCGTTCTAGAGAAATTTACAGAGTCAGGGTTATTCACAGTGGTGGTGATAGGAGCCAGATGTCTTAACTATTGCATGCCTTTTTAAAGCACCCTCAAAGAAAGTTGTTACACGAAATGTCGGAAAATACACTGCCTGATGCCTGAAACATTGTTTTGCTACGTTTTTGAGATAAGGTGTTGGCCTGAAATATATCTTTTAAAAGCCATTCATAGTGGAGGGGTACATGCAGGGTGTTATAAGGCAAAATAGTCCTCAAAGAAAACATTTTTCCAGATTTATTACTATTTTACCACTAAAAACATTACATATAAAAGCTCAAAAGACATGGGTAGGTTCACTGATGGTTTTGGATAGTAAATAAAAAGGCTATATTTGTGTTGTAGACATGACAATCTCTGGTTCCTATCACTTACACTGAAAAGAAAATATGAGTCATTAAGTTTCTCAATGAAACATTTCACATCAAGCCAGTCCATATGACTTTGTTTACATGTGAACCACTGGAGTGTACAGAAATTTTGAAAAATCTGTGGAATTCTCCTTTAATGTATGTCCTCGTTTAACAACACAGCTTCTCTCACTTTAACGTGCCTCAAGTCTGGCACTTATTGTAAGACAGTATATTAGGTAAAAATAAGACAAGCTAGGCTATATTGAAAGCAGAAGCCAGCGCATGTGAAGCATGAATGTAAACACAGCTGCTTAATCTATTAAGTGGGCTATGAGTGCCGGACTGGGTCGAATTTCAGTTTAAAAATACTCTCGCAAGGACTTCCTGTATTACTTAACGTATCACTGGACTAAACCTTGTTCTTTTGCCATTTTTTTTCTCGTTTCAGTAGCTGTTTGGCCAAATACCACATGAGGGTAGTATAAATATGAGTGTTTGCGTGTACTAGCAGTGTAAGGAGGTTGAAGTCACGTTTATATTCTCTAGAGAGTGTTATTGTATTGTACGCTGCATTGCTCAATCAGTTTGTGCATTGCTCAATTGGTTTGTGTGGGTGGGTTTGTGAGAGGATGTGTACTGGGCATGCACAAGTATGTGTGCTGGAAAAAAATCTGGATAAATAGACATTTGTGTTTACCTGCATTTCCAAGGAGATAAGATGGTACTTATGCTCTTTAGAGGCAGTTTTTAATGTACACTCTAATAAGGCTGCGTACGTCATGAGGGTGTGGAAGCAGATGTCTGTACACAGTGTATGTATGCTCATGCTCACAGTAGGAGTTCACAGGCAGTGGATGCTGTAAGTGAATAAGAGAGGTTGTTTGCATGTGCACGTGTCTGTGGTTTGTGTGTGCGCGTGTTTGTACTTATTTGTGTGTTCTTGTGTGTCTGAGCACACAGACCTGGGTGTGCTTTTAAGCAGCGCTGGCTCAAGGGCTGACAGTAGACAGCAAAATTTTACATTGGCCCCCGCTAAGGTGAATCTGACCAACTCATCTTAGTATTTGTTTACTATCATTGGTTACATATATCTTATGTTGTTTTTGCGTAGTGTGCAGCAAAGAATGTATGGACCCAAAAAATTGGTACAGTGTATGTTGATAACTGATATTTAAATCACTTATGCCTAAAACACAAAGATAAACCACTAAATCAGACAATCATTTCTTATTGTAACTGCATGCAATAATCAGATATTAAACTTCTTGTTTTTTCTAACACCAAGCACCTCACTGACCTGACCCATTACTCACTCACACACGTTAAGCAGACTGAAGTTTCTCCACAAGGGGGAGCTCTTAGGTTAGGGTAAAGTAGGTTTTGTGTGGATCATTGAAAGAGAGAAAACTTATGAGCTCCTGTTTGCAGTTATGAATCATAATAAAGCTACATACAAAATAAAAGGTATGCTGCTTGAATACATTACAAGTGACACACTGTGTGCCCTATAAAATAGCCTATTTCACTTTGAAATATACAAAGTAGTCAAGTGGTCTGTATGTCATTTTGTAGCTCCACATAAATATTCCCACTCTGTTTTCTCCATCAAAACATTAGCAATAATGTGTGCACTTCGGTTTGGGGGGTGGCAGGTTTAAAGCAGAACTGCTCTACATGGGCCAGTCAGATCTCTAAGAGGGTGGGGCCCATCTTGAATCAGTGACATTAACATTAACATTGGTTTTGTGACCAGTAACAACAAAGCAATGTCTAATAAGAATTAATACTAATTCTCTTTTTGTGAATGCAGAGCAATTCTGCAGAGGTCTCTGTCAGTGTGGAAGCCCTAGTCCAGAGGTATTCAACTAAAACTTGCAATGCTTCAGTTACTTCAAATTTCTAGCTTGTGAAGGCCCAGAGAAACGAACCAGCATAAGTGAATATCAACAACCATTAACGATAAGTCCAGCTGACTAAAAAACAAAACATATAAAATATATTTTGATCAACTGCTTTATTTTGAACATATTTTATAATCTAATGAGGATTTTTAAATTGTGTGGCCATTGGTTATTGTTTGTTTTCTTTTTGAAAGAAAAAAAAATGTAAGAAAATCCCCAAATATCCTTAAAATTCCCAATAATATCTTTAAAAATATTTGTACACAGAAGAAAGATTCTTTCTTTCATAAGGTCAAATAGGTAAAATTAATTAAAAGTACAATTCAAATTAAAATGAATAAAGCCTGTTCTTGAGCATTTTACGCTCTTGCACGATCAAGAAATGGACGAATAGATGAGACACATCAGTTCTGAACTTGAAACAGAATCATGTTGTCGCTTCACCACTCAGACCAGAAATAATAAGTAAAATTATAAACCTGCAACATTTGATACATTTATTTGTGTCTTGATCTGATATATCACCCTGTAGTCTCTGTGCCAACGAGCTGCTTCTGGCTTCTGTGCTCTTGTGTGTTTTTGTACACGTGTGTGTGTGTGTGTGTGTGTGTGTTTGTTTGGGGGGAGGGAGACCCTCTCTGAGGCAGCAAGAGAGGCTGTAATGAGACTGAGGCAGGTCGCTTAAAGAATCTCACCATTAGGGCTTAAGGATGCAGCCACCCCCAAGAGATAGAGGAGTATGTTATTGTACTGATGATAATGCACCCCCTCCTCCACACTGACCCTTCACTCTCCTCCCAGCTATGGCACACATTCTCCAACACCATATACGGAAACCTTTACTGATGTACAGAAAAATACTACATTCATTTTCACAGCTCTAAATAGAACGTGGCAACTATGACTCTTTGCTATATGAATAGTCACAGAGGTTGAGGTGGAAGGTGCCAGTTACAGCTCTTTTTTTGAAGGTTATGGCGAATAAGATCGGCCCCAGTACAAACAACATCACACGTGTTTTACAGAGTTTGTTAGATAAACAAAAATAAATATGTATAAGGTGTGAGCAGCACAGTCCACTCAGAGCTTATTGACCTATAGTGTGGACACTGTTTAGATATCACAGCTTTCCAAGACCTTTTCAACTCAATCCAATTAAAGCTGCTTTTTTGTGTTTATGAGACAATCATACAAAAGAGTGTACAGTACATGTAATCCCTGTTAAGACTTGTTTTCTTTAGTTTTCTGTTTTAACCATTTTTGTGCTGTTTCATAAGTAATTTCTCAAAAACATCTTGCGATTGCACAGCTTGAGCATGTAACATTATTTATGTTTGCAACATCTGTGCTCTGGGCTATGTTTTCTTTGGATGGAAGCAGTACCTTTCCAACAAAAAAAAGAGTCCCCTGCTGTCTACAGCTGGTCCTGGCATACAGATGGCTTCTAAAAGTTAGCTTTGGCCACCTTTAAATGGATTTAGTTGAAAGCCTGGGACACTTTCTTCTCAGCTGTCAATCACAGAATGGACCATTGAGGTTGGATAACTAATAGGATGCGCATTACTAACGGAGATAATTGTGCTTAGAGCTAACTCAGTGCAGCTGATCCATGATCTTTTTTTTTTCTTAGTAAATGCGATGCTTATAATGGTCAGAGGATATCAGCAAGACTCCTTGGAGGCGATGTTTTACAGTCGCGCCTGTGTGACATTCCTGACAGCGAAGCCTGTCAAATCTGCAGGCTCATGTCAGTGATGTGACTAATTATACAAGGCTGAGTTCATTAAAGAGGGATTAATGACATATGAATGAATGTGACATTAAGAACCTGCTTCGTTAATCACAGCGACCTGTCACGAGCCCCCCGCCACCAAAAACTCTGTTAGTATGAGTATAGGTTTAAATGAAGCTTGTCATTGCAGTGCAAAGTAGACGCCACTCTGGAGGGTCACTGTCGTGGCATAGAACAGCGCTCCGTTTAGAGAGAGAGAGAGAGAGAGAGAGAGGAAGGAAGAGAGAGAGCGAGAGAGAGGCAGTGGTATTGTTGCCCTGGCAGTTCATTAGAGCTCTGCTCTGCATTACAGATCAGGCCGGCTGGTCTTTGCACTCACTGAGGGCTTGAGGTCAGTAAATAAGGAGCAGGGGGAGCATGTCGACGACTGCGTATGCTTTATTGATTTGGCCTGGGTCTTCCCTTTCACTGGCAATTTCACCTATTGTGGTTTTTCCATAGTAATCAATCTTGTATGGTACATCGTATAGGGGTGAGTGGAGGTATAACGATATGTAGAGATGGCACTGATCCAATACCATAATCAGAATTGGCTCAATATAAGAAGAACATGCTGCACCGAATATCATAGGGAAAAAAGGCATAAATATGATCCGATCCTGTAATCTGTCCTGACATATCACACACTCACCTTCACTGTCCTGACGTATCACACACTCAGTATAGTAGAGTGTTTTAGTAGTTTGATCAAGATTTACTTTTAGATGCTCATCTTAAGTGAAGTTCTTTCAATTAAAAATATCTCATTTTAAAGCTTAGTAATTTTTGAGGAAAGAAATTATTGGATCGTTATTGGCCAACACTTGTTTTAATTTTGGTATCCGTATCGGGCCATGAAAGAAGTGGTATCATCCCATCTCTAAATGTACGTGATCGTTAGCATAATAAATTGCATCACAATTTGCTATTTAAAAAACTAAACAACTGCATATACACTACATGGCCAAAGGTTTGTGGACACCTGAACATCACATCCATACATAACTGCCTCCACTCTTATGTTCACTCAGCTGGTGTTGCTTCTAGTCATTTCCACAATAACAGTGGCTACAGTTGACTGGGGCAGCTCAAGCAGGGCAGTAATTTGATGAATAGACAGGTGGCATCCTAACAAAGCCATGCTGACAGTAACAGCTCTTCAATATGACCCGTTCTACTGCCAGTGTTTGTCTATGGAGATTGCATGGCTGTGTGCTTGATTTTATGCAGCTGTTAGCAATGGATGTTGCTGAAATAGGCAAGCACTGATTAGAAGGGGTGTCCAAATTTAGCCCCATTATACAGAGCCTGCAAACTACAACAACCAGTGTACAGTAACTGCATATCCTGCATAGCAGCAGGTACCTCAATTTGTTAGCCCCCTTGTACCAATAGGTTGATTAAAAAACAAAAAAAAATTGTTTCATAAGTTTTAATAGCTTTTTTTATATTCAAAAACTGTGGCACTACTCTTCTGCTGGTGCATTTTGTCCATTGCAGTGTCAGAAAACCTAAAAAGCGCGAGACATTTTTGGGAAATGTCTTCAGGTCTTTTGACATTATATTTTTGCCATATCGCCCACCCTTACATATGAGTGCAGTTGAGGTTTTTGTGTCAGATCTATTTTGGAGCACTGGCCACTGACACCCCTGCACTTTAACGAGTACTGGCTATGGTGGGGGGTCCTCCCTTGCTGCTGCTGGCTGCGGTCCACTATTTTAAGGTTATTGGTTGTGTATACAGAATCAAGCCTCACTGAGTGGGTGCACTGTGTATTGCATGTACTGTGTGGAGGACATTTGTAATCAGACTGCTTACATGGAATAAGCAATGTAACTAGTAGGTTTTATGGTTTGTAAGTATTGTTTGCGTGTGCATGTAGGATGTAAAGCAGAGTGATTTTGCAGATATACAGGAGAGTGCAGACAGAGGTCAGACTGCTGTGGCACTGCCAGATTTAGCAGAGGAACCAAGGCTCAGGAAGCCAGACATGTTTATGAGAAATGGATAAACCACGTAAGAAACACCCACATGTACTTTTGCTTTGACTGTGAACATGAACACTGAGCTAAAAAAAAAAAGTTCCTCTGCACCAGCAGACCTTTTGACCAAATAATGTTGGTGTGCTAGTTTCATGCACCAGACATGGAATTCAAATGAATTTAACTTCTTAAACTTTATGGGCCCACACTTCATTTCCTTAATCTTGTAATTACATAACTTGCATGTTGATGGAATGGTTCTGCAAAAAATCTAATATAGCTGTAAGGTTAACATTGCTAAAAAATTACTAGAAGTCAATAGTCACCCAAATATTTTCAGTAAATAGTAAAAAAACATTTGCAAAATGTCTCTCCACCTACTCAAACTACATCCAGGTCTTTAGCAAGGTCACACAGACTTGTTGGTGTGGTTTAAGGCACAGCACAACATACTGTGAACAATAAAATACATAAAACTTCAGCTGTTGCCAAATGCTCCCATCAGCCATTTTTAATTTGATCTGATTTTTCACCGAACCTTTCCCTTATGGTTCATATGCCAAATAATTTCTAGTATTAACTGAATAATAAGACTTTAGATTAACAACTAAATAATATTCCTAAGTTGTAGGGGTTCATTGAAAAGTTAATGCTCAGTTAAATTGTTGCCCACACCTCCAAACCTTGGCTGTATTCTGTGTTCTCATTGCTGCATGTATTTGCATATAGTACTGTGCAAAAGTCTTGGGGATCTAAGCACATTATTTAAAACTATTTATCTTGGCAGTTAAGTGTGTTTTTGCTTGTAAAAACAGCATACATCATTTGAATAGATGCAAAAAACATAAATACAGTAAAAAGTAGACAAGATGACTTTCAGAAAAGTGGTTGACATCTTGTAAGATTAAAGAACAAAGTTTGGTTCCAGACTTCTCCACAATGCCCTTCCGTCACGAGCACTCCTGATTTAATTTAATCTAATTGATTAGTCAACTAGATACTGGATGTAAACTACGAAATAATACTAGGCTTCCAGGAGGAGAGATAAATCACTAACTTTTAATATTATTTGTATTTACTCCTATATTAGTTTGTTTTCTGAATAGATAAGCACTTACAGCTCAGAGAAATAACTTTTAATTATAATTTTATGAAGTGCCTAAAACGTCTCCTAAGTTCTATATGCTTTGTCTTTGTCACCCAAACCTAAATTTTGATGGCTTGTGTGTGTGGTGTGGACTCTGTCCTCTGTCCTCTTCCTTACACAACCCTGACCTTTCAGCCCTTCTGGGTTTACTAATGTATAAAACTTGCCAAATACTTTACCTTGTAACATTATGTAATCTGTTGAAGCCTTGACAATAATATTGGGACTACTGTGGAAAATGCCTGTTACATAAAATTTTCCAGCTTATTAGCTGGTTAAACGCCTCAGGGTGATTAGTATTATTATGCTTGTTAGAGTCCCAGGATGATTGCAGTTATGCCTAAACATAATCAGTGTGCACTTTCACGACAATTTTAAACTTTGCGTAGCTCACTTTGGCATCTTGATGAGTTAGCCAGTACCTTTCCCTAGAACAGGAGTGATTAACAACTGCACTTTGCTGGGACCCAGCCTCAGTCCAGACTGTAGGTGTGTATCCAGCAGACCAGGCCATCTCAACCCTACAGGATTACTGACACAGGATCTCCCCATGCAGAAATAGCCCAAGCCCAAGGGCAATCCACTGGACTGCAGGCACTTCCGTCGACCCTGTGGAGAATCAGCCTAATGTTTACCCCAGTATCAGCATTCTATTAATGGGCTCCCGCTTCCTATCAGGTGTTTGGGGGCCTAGCAGGGGATGCTGGGAAAAATGATGGGCCACAGGGCCTTTTCACAGCTGCCATCTTGGTGTCTATGTTTTTTTGCTTTTGGATAAAGGGACCTGCTGGGGGGATATGAGCTTTAAGGCTTTGTTCACTTTGTTCACTTACTGTGTTAACTGTGGACGGTAAAAATAGCCTGCACATTTGTAGACTAAACTGAAATGAATCTCGCCAGCGTCCAGCATAATCCTGAGATATTGCTACTTTTGTGTTTTTACAGTTCATCTGGTTATGTTGGCCCCTGATTCCCTAGTTCATCTCTCAGTGGGGGCACATTTGTCATATTTACTGGAATAATGGAAGCAACAAGATGAGTATACAATTGCTTGTAAGGCTGTGTAAATGAAAGACACTGTTTTGTGACTGATGATTTTAGCCAGTGGAGAATGGCTTAGGGGGTCCCTGAGGTAAAGCCCAGCACTCACACATACACACAGAACTCTCAGTGGTACTGAGGCAGCATATCCCTCTTGAGTCCAATTCAAAAATGTCCCAAAAGCATCCAAAGTCTTAGGGCTGACTCGCCTGCCAAGGAAAATGCGCCTTATGAAATGGAAAGTCTGAAGTCATTCACGGTGTGCCAGAAAAGATTAACAGACGAAAAAGTGTTCACCAGAGTACATGGAGGGCTGGGGTTAGGCTCTGCAATGTCAGTGGACAGAGCGTGTGTGGAAAATGAATTACACAAGGGCCACGGAAGTTCATTTTCAATTTAGTTTCAGTAAGAGTAGAAGCTAATACTGCTGCTAAGCTTTTACACAGTCACTCCACTCTCACTCCTCTAGTGATATGATCTTTTGGCATGTGCCGTTTGAATGGACAGTGCTGAAGTGATCTCTGAAAGAGGGAAGTGGAAAGCTTGCTGCCACAGACGTGGGCGGTGCTGGCAGCAGTGAAAAACTCTTTAAAAATTAACAAAAAAACAAAAAACAAACAGAGTTAGTGTGCCGATTGCAGTGTAGAGAACTGACTATTCCCTTTTTCTTCTCTAAAAGCGTGACAAGTTCCTGTACGAAGGGCAGGGCCGAAGTAGAAGGAACTATGGCTCCTTTTGGTTCTCTGCTGGGGTTGTTGTTGGGCTGACTCATCATACTGGGGGTGTTCGGAGGGGCTCAGAAGAGGGAAGTGGGTTTTGAGCTGAGCTTTCTCTCAGACACAGTGCAGGCCAGAGGAAGCCCTCTCCTCCTGTTCCATGTGAACTCTTGCCTGTGCATATGATTTTTGGCTTTAATGCTGACAAGATCACTATCTGAAAAATCCCCAGGAAGCTTCAAGAGGCCCATTGCAATAATTCCACAGACAAGACAAGGACTAAAGGCTCCAAACCCCTCAAAGATGAATAATATGGACACTTATAAATCTCCTCTTTCTGCTTTCAATAGAGCGCTAGTAGCTTTTTGCTGTTGTCTTGCATGTGATGTTTGTTGTTATGTAAAATGCTTCTTTTTGCTGTTACTGAGGCTGTGTGGCTCTGCTGGCACATTTCAGCTCTGTGCAAGTCTTGCTCTTGGCTGGGTTCCATCGCTCCTCCCCGTAAACACACACTGTCTCTCTCAAACACACACACACACACACACACCCTTACACTCTTCTGTATTTCCCCCTCGGCCTGTGGCAGCAGGACCAGCCTCTGTGCCACAGATGCCCACAGTTGCTCAGGGCGCTCAACATGGGAACAAAGCTTTGGCGGAACGGAGGAAGCCCGTCTGTTAGGGCTCTGCTCCGCCACTGCAAAGCTCCAACTTGCAGATAAGAAAACGGCTCCGTTTTTTTCAGGACGCATATATCATCCTCCTGTTCCATTCTCTCTACTTCCTGTGTTCCAAATCCTTTTTTTCCCTAATTTTTTGTGAACTTGCAGGGGAAAAAAAACAGCTCTGACTAATGTACACACAATTCCTTAGAACACCACTCCCCCACCCCATGTCCAAACCCAGGAGAACGGGCAGACACAACTTGATGTGTTTCACTGATTCCAAAATGAGACTCAACTACAAATAGACAGTTTACTCCCTAGACTGCGCACCCATTCTCACGTCATTCATATCTGTGCCATGCAGGGGTTTAGGAGGCGGGAACTGATTAAGTCTGGCAAGAATGTGAAAAAGAAGGCAAAAAAAAGTTGCACAATGCAGTGTGTGCCAAACTGCGGAGGGCTGAATGCTCAGTGTTCTTTAAATCTTTGTGTGTCGGGGTCAGCGTGGGGTCTTAAAGGTCTGGCTTTTCTGTGCAGGCCTGTCACCTCGTATTGATCTGCTCGTCAGTCGCTGAGACCCAGTACCCCCCTCATTGGTGGCTGTTGCCTCCGTTAGCACCCATATACATGGCAGCACTGGAGCTGTGAGTGGTCCAGAGAAATGCCAGCTAAGTAATGTAGCTGCGTCAAGACTGAGACCTGGACAAATCAAGGAAGAGTTGAAACCAAGACTTTGTAGCTGAGTCTGAGTCAAGACTAAGACTAGATTAAGATTTTTTAAGAATATTATTGAAAAGATAATTTATAAATGCTGATGGTAAGAAATAACAGATATGGTAGGGCACACAATATTTTACTGTCCATTCTTTGAATGAGGACAGCAGATGACTGTTTTTCCCCTGTTAACCAGTCTGAGTGCATGTTTTATTTTAAAGCTCTAGAGAAAATATTTTTGAATGTGTTGTTGAGATTTAATAATTCAGTACTGCAGGTGAGGAGGTCTTTCTCTCGGCTGATCTCAAGAACAAATTCTTGATCCTCTTTACCTTGAGACAGAAACAAATCCGAGACCATTCATTTGCGATCTTGAGGCCGGACTTGAGTACTACAACATTAGTGCCAGCCAACTCCCCTTCCCCTCCCTTGACTCCCTCGTCCTCCCCCTTGGCCAGACTCGAATCCCAGGCGAGCCCCCTCTGAGCCGCCCCGTTTCCAGTTGAATTGCCCTCATTCTTCTCAGGAACCTCCAGGGGGCCGGCTCCAGCAGTGCATGGCAATGAGACGCCTGAACACTCGCCTCCGTTCCCCCTCGACTCGCACTCACACCTGGGATCACCATTTCATTCCACAGCCCCGGTGAAATGGAAAGGTGATCTTAATCTGCACTCCCCACCTAACGCACACACATACACATGCACAGGCTGACCCAGTGTGTAGGTTTTCCAGAGAACGCCAGAGTACAAGGAGTCTCCATAGGGCTACAATTGAAGAGCTTTCTTTCCTCTTTTTATATAGAGTCCCTCTCTCTCTAAACTGGTCTTAATAACTGTTATTTTAGTTGCTCTCTGTGGCCAAATCTGAGTGATGACAGCTGGTCAGTGCAAATGGCAGACACTCACTGTGGGTGGCAAAAAATAAAATAATTATAGCATCAAACATGATTTATGCTTAATTCATTACCACTTGTTCTCTGTATTAATTGTGTGTAGATTTTGCATGTTTCTCTAAGTGCATTATCCAATTTTGCTAGCAACTTCTTTGCACATAATACATTTGTCTAAAATTGTTTAAAACTTGAACTTTTGACACATTAATAGGGATGCCACGTTTTTGTCTGAACATTGCTTTTTTATATCTGTAAATTCGGAAGTTGTATGTTGGCTGATTGTGATGCTGTGTTGTTCTCCATCAGTGTCTCTTGATGAAGTGTTAAGCAATTGAAGCTCAGTTATGTGCTCCACTCAGTTATGTTAATAATGTGTTTAAACACAGCTGTTTGTGCAGCTGAAAGCCTACTCACCTTATTGATTTCCCATTGCCAATGTCTTGTGGGAGCAGTGTGAGGTTAGTTTAGCTAGAGGTTGCTTCATTCATCTTATGTCCTATCTGATCATCATCATTACAGTGGCATATTGTGTGAAAGGATGATAGAGCTAGGGTTTGATTTCAGATGCACAAAATGGCGGTCGGGCAGGCAGTGAGGTCTCTGGTCATCAGTGTAGCCCATGTGTCGATCCAGAGGGACAGGAATCCCTTGAGCTCCAACTTGGGTTACCATGGCAACATTATCTTGGTCCACCACTACCTTAAGCCATTGCACATCCTGATCACAATACGTGTCCAATACTGCCAGATTACCTGGGGAGCCTGCTCTGTGGGTATCAGGAGACTAAGACTGGATTTCAGAGCAAATCACATTTTTTCCTCCACAAGACCCTTTAATTAACTTATCAGGGCTTTGCACAGTCCCTGCTAGATCAAGCCAGAATAGAAGACTGTTAGTTCTGCTGCTTTAGCCAGGTTTGTTTGGCATAGCATCTGCAGGTGACCAACTGCCCCAACTGCCTCTGTTTTTTTCTTCCATTAGCACATAATTCCATAGCTAGTGCAAAGCTGGCAACATGACCAGCCTTTTGGCAGGACCCATTAATTGACTACCATTTGAAGATGTGCTAACTGCTTTAGTAGATCTGGCTCCAAGTCAGGGCCAACCTTGTTCCTGGAGACATATCCTTCCAACCCTACTTTAACATGTTGTCTCTAATGTTCACATGTTTCTTGCCTCATTGATTAGAAACAGATATTCTTATGATAAGGTTAGAAGTAAATTCTTTAGCAGCATGGTTTAGCGCTATAGTTGTAATTTGGTTGGCTAAGAATAAAGCAATATCTAGCCTAGTTGTCAGATGAGCTGGTCTGGTACATTAGGGTTAAATTTCTAGCTTTAAACGCACAACCATGAAAAGGTCCGGCCTACTGAGCCAGGCTGTTGGAGCATGTTCACAGTGGCCTATGCCAGGAGTGAAGTGTAATGGAGATGTTTAGAGCATATCTGCTTTGCTTGCATTCTTTCTTGTGCTGCTGCTAAAATAATAAAAGAGCGGGTTACCTCAGGACACCTCCCACTGAGGCAAACTTGCATTGTTCCAATGGGCCCCACCGCAAGGGTCCTGCTTCTAAAAGGTACAGCTGCCCACCTGGTGGGAAACACACTCTTTATGCTGTTGAGACTATGTAACAGATGCTGTTGAGCTTTGCTCGTGTCAAAGGAAGCACGGATACAGTTGCCAATTAGATCGTATTATATTGTTTTCTCACTTGCTGTAAGACATAACCCACAGCATGCTGTTTGGGTTAGATTTTATTCCTTCCCAACGGCAAACATATCTTAAATCATTAAAGCCACACATAATAGAACATCACCAATGTTTCAGGATCTCTTACAGTGCTAATTTGAGCCAAGCTTACCACATGGAAAGCTAAATTGTCCTGAAAAACTGGAAATATTAATACAGTAAGTGATTTTTACTGTGTCTCCTCCTGATGTGGATGTGCTTTCTGTGCCGTTACGCCTTCAAACATGGCAAAATTGAGTAGACAGAGAGGAAGAGACGGCCACAGCGGGACCGCTAAAGCATTTCATCTTCCCGTTGCGGCCATGCTCTGAGAACTATATTAGCTCGTAATCAGATTCTACCAGTTCATTAAACTTGTCTCAGCGCTCATCCCTGTTTATGGCGACCACGTTTTTTCATGAGAGCCTCGTACAGCAGGGCTGGGTCCAGAGGGGAGTGCTAAGAAGAAGCTTTTGCAGCCTTTGTTGCAACCTAATGCCGCCTAAAGGCAGTCCTCATAGAGAAGCGGTTTCTATAAGAAAGCCTTGCCTTGTGTGGATATCTAGAGAGAAAGAAATGTCATGGGCTTCCTCCACCCTCTGGTAGCAAAGCAAGGTTTGATTGATTGTGTATGTATGTGCGTTGCCTCTGTGCTTCCTTACAGCCACACAGCAGGTCACCTGGGTGATGCAGAGCTTTTTGTCTTATCTACGAGTAGAGGAAATGGTTCAGGGCACATTATGCAAGGCGTACTGCTGGAATGCTAACATGTGTGTGAATCTCTGCCAAGTTCTGGTGCATTTTCCGGTTAAACATATATCACAGTTCATGGAAATTACAGAGCATTTTATCAGGTGTGTATTGTTTTCGTTTTACCAGTGGCGCATCTTTTCATATACTATCCAGATATCTCTTTAAACCCTGAGAATCACAGGCTTATTGCATACTAAGACTTATTATTCATGAACTTCAATGCAAACTGGCTGAACTATTCTTAGATTATAGAAGCGTGTAATAAAACTTTGGGCCCACAGGTGGGCCTGGCCATTTAAAGAGTTTTATTTATCTCACAGTTTGTGTAAATTCATCAATAATTAAAGTAAAGCTGAAGCTCAATGCATTTGGTTTAGACTAATTTGTCAGCTGGCACCCTTTGATCAGAGATTACAAGTGGTTAACAAGGAACGAAGTGAAATCTGAAAACAAAGAATATTTTTCACAAAACATTTAAACGAAAGTGATGGGGACTTGGACTTGAGTCATGTTCGAGTCATATGTTGACTGACTCACAACTTAACTCGCACTTAAGACTTGTGAAGTTTCACTCTAAGAAAAAAAAAAAAGAAATAAAATTAGGATCGCCAGCCTTAAATGCTGTAAATTCATTTCTGACCTTATTTGTGTGACTGCTTGTGCCATGCAGTGCCATTCTCTCACAGCTCACAGGTTTCAAATGAGTCTTTCATTATAGAAAAACCTTCAGTCTGATGGATAGAATGAATACACTAAATGTAATGCTTGACCAAAAGGGGAAAATCAATTGGAAACGGTTGGCTAGCATGTAGCTTGTATAGCAACGTGCTATCTCATGCACTAGCTAATTTGATTAGATGTCAGCTAATCTATCTGGAGTTTAAGTAAATTACACACATTCCTTTAAAACTTCACACAACTTCAGCTAGATTAGCTATTATGCTAGCTAGCTATTATACTTGCTATACACACTATCAACCATGTCTAGTTCTTTTGCATTATTTCTTTTTTGCATTTTTGTAAAATGCAATGCCTGCAGCTTATAACTAAACTAAACTAAACTAAAATCAAATTTTCTACTAAAGACTTGATTCGGACCCGAAACCCAGATACAGCCAGAAAGTATATACAAATATACATAAAACTATAAAACTAGATCACATAATTAACAGGTTAACTCTAATTTCAATGTTTTTTCAATGTTTCCTAAAAAATACTGTATATTTTCTTTTTTTTAATTCTCTATATCATTTCTAATTTCTGCCTGTAATAGCACTGTACTATCTTTGCCCTCCGTTTCTATGAACCTGCAGTGCCAGCACAGATGTTTTTGTTTACTCTAGACTGTAAAGCTGAAGTGTTTATTAATTACATACCATCGTGACATCACCAGCTGCTTCATTGTAGTCTGTGCTATTGTTGAGTGAGAACAGCAGTGCGGAAAAGGTGAGAAGATCACACACGGACGCTTAGTCATGGTGAACGCGGCCTACGCAGTCGCTCCCCTCTCACCTTTCTCCCATCTCACTTCTCTCTCTCACTCTCTCTCCCTCACTCTGTCCCCACAGACTCCATCAATAACAGGATGTTAATGCTTGACGGAATGCCTGCAGTCCGAGTCAAAGCAGAGCCGCTGGAATCTGAAAGAGGGGTAAGAGGGAAACATTTGTTGTTATCATATGAAAACCTTTCTTTTTAGTACCATTTGAAAACTGCAGCACATTGTATGAACATGTTATGATGGTATAAATTGTCCAAATTTATTTGGAATAAAATCTTGTTACATTAGCATACAGTAAAGTTAAGAATGTTGTTTGCCTTCTCTTGTGAAGTTACCATTTTGGAGACATGAAGTTTTGTTATCCTGGAGATGAGTTTTTTGTTTTTGCTGTTTTCTGCCTCTACACCCTACCTCCACACCTCACTCCTCCTCTGCTTCCATCCTGAACACCCCTTCAACCCCTTAAACCCCAACATTGCTTTCCACGCTGTGATACCCTTAATTACTCCCAGGCATTGATAGAGGGGGTGAAGGGTGTGTGTGTGTGTGTGTGTGTGTGTGTGTTTGTGTGAGTGTGTGTTTGAGTGTGTGTGGGGAGGGGCTGTCCCTGATGGAGCACAGGGCTTGGGGAGAGAGACACAGCTGGAGCAGGAATGCTCCCAGGGCTTTCAGTCAGGGCCACTGTAGCCAGGCCCACCATTTTGGCAAGACACAAGCACAGATGCACAGAGATACTCCTGCTGGAGTCTAGCTCTCTGTCTGTTTTTCTCTTTATTTCTTAGTTTCATCAAGGATCCACGCCACTATCACTGTTTCCTCCTTCTACATGTCCATAACAAAGATCATGTGATCACAGTGTTATTTCATTTCTTGGTCTAGTCTCACTTTATATTTTGATAGTCTTCTTTTGCTTTTCTACAAATGCTCAAATAGTTAAATTATCTGGTGAAACTTGTAGATTGTCAGTAGTGATTTAGGTTTAGGGTGGGCCTGTAGATAGTGACGGTTAACCAAGTTACCATGGTAACAGTCTCCAGTGATGATTAAAACTTGTTTACCACCAGTTTAAAAACCTGTCGTTCACTTATTTGTTCACTTAATGTAAACCAATGCAAGACACTGGTGCTCTCACACATAAACATAACTGAACTTTTAGACATGTTGGAGGATGTGATATCCTACTTTAATACCACATTTATTGTACCTAGCATAGATAAGGTTATTTTAGAAACATGGCTGTGCTGGTTAAATGTTCTCGGTCTGGCAGACAGACATTCCTGTTCAAAAAGCCTCAGATGTTACGGTGTACAATTTAGGACATTCTCATACCACAGCATCAGCTTTCACCCATCAGGAAAAATGACAGTGTCTTGGGAAAACTTGGTCAAATTGGGTACAAAATCATGGCTCGGCTCTCGTTCTTCAGGAGAAACAGGCTTTCTCAAACAGGCTTAGGCAAAATGGCTTTGGAGAAGGAGGCATCAGGCCAAGAGACCACAAACACTCTGACGAAAAAGTTTGTGTGACATTTGCAATTTCGTTCTTTCTTTTGAGGATGATTACAGTTTTGTGTCCAAATCGAAAATAACATCATACTACAACCACAACTTTTAATGAACTGTGCTTATGTTCTTTGATTTGACAAAGATTAATCTTGCTCCTGTGTCTGCCCAGTTTAAAAGACCATCACATAATTACTTAACGACAAGGTAAAGGAACCCCAAAAAATCCCCCCCAGGCCTGTGTTACCTGCACAGGCCTAGTTCAGGATAAGGGTTAGGATTAGGACAAGAATTAGGGCTAGGGTCCGATTCTGGGCTGTGGATAAGGTTAGGGTTATGTTCACACTATAGCGGGAAACTCATGTTGTGCGCTGCCCTGTACAGCAGCAAGATTTGACTACACCATCAATCAGACGGCGAGCAACTTTTCAGAGGAGCTCAAACAAACATCTAAAACACTCCTTAGAACATCAAAGTGAATGGGTGGAGCTAAACTGCTGTATAAGTGGACCTATGTAAAAATGTATGTTTAGCTGTGTTGTAGGTTTCATTTCAACTTTTGGGAGGAGGGCACAGCTCATACCACCTCACCAATCATATAAAAAAGATTTTAAAGTAATGATTAGCATTAAAGACACATTACATTAGGAATGTGCTGTTAAAGGTTTATTCAATATGAAATACATTTTTACCTTATATAATTTACAGTACTGTAATTACATTTAAACAACATGCTGTCACCAGTAATATTCACAGTTATAATGCAGCATCATAACTGTTGGAGGTGGCCTCTTGGTTAACTTCATTAACGTAAGTATTCATATAAAACTGTTCATCAAGCTAAGCAATAGAAACCTCACTTCAGTATCATTATGTTTATTAATGTAATAAACTTATAACCAACAAGGCTTTTCCCCTCATGGGAGTTCATAGATAAAAGTGATGCAAGTATCATGATGAAAAAAATTATACATTTATCTAGAACCTATATATGAGAGGCTTATTAAACAATAAAAACACAGTATGCATTTGCTGTACTCTATGTTTTTTGCTCCTTACGCTCACACTTTGACTTTGACGCTCAAAATAGTTCTAATACCGGGCTTCCTTCTCTAATATCAGACTTCCTTTTCTTCATTGCTGTTTACACATACAGATTTCTGATCTCTTCAACATAGATCAGTGTAGCTGTTAGGCAGTGGGCTGAGAGAGGCAAGGCTAGAATTGCACTAATCGAATACCTTTAGAATGAGACTCGACCAGACAGTTTAACGTACAGTCGTCACTGGACAACACCGTTTAAAACTGGACTCTCTAGCTGAAAACCAGACCCCTTGGTAGACATAGACACAGAAGTACACCTTTATACGTAAAAGTTTTTCTCTAGGTTCAACAAAGTAAATAAATCTGCTCGACCTACTAAACTAGCTAGCTAGCTAGCTATTGCTAACAGACTAGGCCTTTTAAACCATAGGAGAGGTGCAGGTATATAACAAGCTTGCAGTGTTTTACATAATCACAGGTAGTCTGCTTAGTTTACCTCACTTTTATACATCCATGACAGTCTTGAACATGTGGAGCTGGCTCAGTTTGCCACAGTAAAGAAACATGAAAGATGCTAATTATATTGAGACTACGTTTCCCAGGAGTCTTGTGTGTGCAGGGAATGTAAAGACATGACAGGAAAATATGGATTTAAACCTAGATCCTCTCTGTTTAGGCCATAGTTGATTAGCAGTCACAACTCATTGTTAAAAAGCATTGTCTGGATTCAATTCACCCCCCTCCAAACATTAAAACCATAAAAGCGACACACCCTACCACTCCAACTGTTGTCCCCACTTATGATATTCAGTTTGCATAAATGAACAGTATAGACTAGGAAGTGTGTGGAACATTTTGAAACTTTGGCAGTGTTTACATACTACAAAAAGGTCCTTTAATGACCAAGTCAGCATGTAACAGTTGTCCTTAGTGTTTCTCAGGAAGGACACTCATATGAAAAGCATTCGTAACTCCTCCATGTTTTCTTAAGCAGTAACTTATGCTGATAAGATGATAGCAGACCTAGCAGACAGACAGGAAGTAGTTTTATTTACATGCAGACAATGGGCTCGACTTTGTAGCTAGTGGGGCATACTGTATTAGCATCAACACACTTGTTATTAGCATTCTTCCCTTCATCTCATTTGATACGTTTGAAACCGCAGATGCTTATGATATGGCCTTCTTTTATGTGGCGTCTTGCCAAGGCCGGGCTGGAAATGGTTAGCTTTAGCGAAAGCCTTCACCCGAACAGGTTAGCGAAAACAAACTCCAGCTCAACCACCATCCCCAAATAAAGCGAAAGGCACTGGAACAGAGAGCGAAGTTGGTAGAGCTGAGGAGGCGTGAAAGTGAGAGAAGGGGGGGGTAGCTGAGTTGAGGTTTAGAAACATGCCGCTTTCTGCTGAGATGACATTCAAACAAGGGCAGGAAATGCGACATGTATGTTGTTTTGGCACTCCCACAGACACTTTGATTTAGACTGTTGTTAGTTTTGGCTGAATTTGAAAGTAGGTCATATGAGGTTTTCTAGGAGGAGATTTCCTACATAATCACTTTATTCACTTTAGCCATGCATTTCTTATATGCTTTCACTGTGGTTTATAGCATGGGAGCATGTTATCATGCTGTTTAATCGCAGAGGTGTATTGCGATCTAGTGCTGTGTGAAATTGTCTGTGCCGGTATACTGATATGCCAGTATACTGAAAATCAACAATATTTATGTTTAGTTTTAGATTACTTTAGTGTATGTCATTTGCTGGATGCTTCAGATTGTTATGAGCAGTTAGATCCCGTTGCTTTTAAGTAAATGTGTCTCAATATCTGAAAATCAGTGTGTACCATTAAGAATTGTCACTACTGAAACACGTATTTTATGCAAATTAAGTAAACGTTTTTGTTTTAATGAAAAATATTCAGATTTTATGTGTGTACAGCTATTCAGAGCTGTGTTTGCTAGTCTAGTTTTGTGCTGGCTAGAGTCTTTGCTCAAAGTTATGCTCAAAATTAGCTAAAACTGTTACTACCGAAACAATCACTACCAAAACATTTGGTAAAGTTTTGGATGTGTTATTGTTTTAGATGTGACAAAATGTAATGTTTAAATATTTATTTTAATAAAATAAACATAATAAAGGTATAGGGATCCTTTAAAGCAAACAGATTTTAGTCTTAAGTCCAATCAGTTAAAAGTCTGAAATGTTTTTTTCAGCTCTGACTTTGAGCCAATTCAGAAGAATCATCCACACATGGAAAATTTAGGGATGTTAAATTTTGTTGCGATTACAATCACAAACAACCTGCAAATGGACAGCATTTAATGCACTGCTTTGACCATTGAGCAAGTAAACTTAATTGAAACTGCGTTGTAGCTGAATGAGCCAGTTATAACGATATGGATGTCAGAAAGCTGAAGAAAATCTAAGCCTCTTCTCTGGAGACTTCAAAAGCCTGAGGCTAAACTGCCTGAGGAGAATCAACACCACAGTCCTCAGCTGATGAAGGAAACACCAAAGGGTACATCAGAGGGAATTCAGTTGTACTAAAAGAAAAGTTCAGTATAACAATGTGCACCAGGCTTCTCTGTCTTTAGAAAAGTTTCACCTCTTCATGCTGCACTTCGAACAAGACTGGGTCTCATTCACCAGCCTTTCTTAAGAAGAGACTTTTAAACCCATTTACGCAGTTTTTACAAGGATTCTGATATTCGCCAGTGTTTTCTTATTTGGGATTTGTTCTTAGGTAAGAACAGAATCTACACACACTCAAGAGCACAAAGGTGGGAACAATGTTTAAAAACATCATAAATCTGACATAGACTTTTTCTTAGGACCTTTCTCAAAAACAAATTTAAGAAAAAACTTAGGAAGACTTTGGTGAATGAGGCCCAGTGTCTTTTGTAGTAAGGGAGAGACTAAAGAGGAGTGAGCTACTGCTGCTGCTTCTCCTGAAAAAGGTTGACCAGAGATGTTGCCTCTGTGCATTAAACGAGAGAATCATTTTTGGGCTAGTTGAGGTCTCTCTCTCTTTCTCTCTCTCTGGGGAGTTTCACAAACAAGTCTTTCAATTAGGCAGTGAGGTTGTGATGCAGATTTGAAATTAGGGCCTGATCCTTTCTCTTTATAAAATGCTCATTAGCTGGTTGTTAATTGCAAATAGAAGCTGCTTGTTTGGCTTGGATATTAGCCCCTGTGTGTCACTGCATAGCACCAAAATCCTAAATGTACATTCTCAAAATTCCTCAAAGAAGGACCATTCACAGACATTTTGGGGGTTAGTGGCTCAAAAGAAAAAAACAGCCAACATCAATGTGGTTTAGTCTTGATTTAAAGTTAAGTCAAAGTCAAAGTCAGCTTTATTTCTTCTCATCCAAGATGTGGTGAGAAAGCAGTGAAATACAGTCTCTCCAATAATAGACAATAATACACTAAATACCAGTTGGCAGAATGTATTCTGTGGAGTGATGAATCACACTTCTCTCTCTGGCAGTCTGATGGACCAGTCTGGGTTTGGCGAATGCCAGGAGAACGTTACCTGCCTGACTGCATTGTGCCAACAAGTTTGGTGGAGGAGGGATAATGCTTTGGGTGGGTTTTCAGGGGTTTACCTAGGCCCCTTTGTTCCAGTGAAGGAAATCTTAATGCTTCAGCATTACAAGACATTTTGGACAATTGTATGCTTCCAACTTTGTGGGAACAGTTTGGGGAAGACCCTGTTCTATTCCAGCATGACTGTGCCCCAGTGCAAAAAGCAAAGGCATGGTTGGGTGACTTTGGTGTGGAAGAACTTAACTGGACCACACAGAGCCCTGACCTTAAACCCATCAAACACTTTTGGGATGAACTAGAATGGAGATTGGGAGCCAGGCCCTCTCGTCCAACATCAGTGTCTGACCTAACAAATGCTCTTCTAGATGAATGGGTGAAATTTCCCACAGACACACTCCAAAATCTTGTAGAAAGTTTCCCAGAAGAGTGGAATCTGTTATTACATAAGTGCGGAAGGTAAAGTGCAACAGATGAAGTGAGTAGTGTGGCTGAGGTAGCAGTCATGCTACATATTACAACATACTGCAACTACTCTTATCAAGTGAGAAGTCTAATCGTGTTTCAGAGGAAACCACACATAGTGTTGAGTTTTTCTCAAGGCAGCTAATTAATTTATCTTTTAAAGTTTGACG
Organism: Colossoma macropomum; assembly: GCF_904425465.1. Lineage (NCBI taxonomy): Eukaryota > Metazoa > Chordata > Actinopteri > Characiformes > Serrasalmidae > Colossoma > Colossoma macropomum. The sequence continues at coordinate 17,248,087 of NW_023494784.1, read as the reverse complement.
TAGTATGTAAAAATGATTAAAATTTCAAAATCTACAGTTCACTCTTCATATATAGAAACAAAACTGCAAAGGATTAATTAACTTGATTAATTAGTTGTTTCTACAATGCCACAAAAACCAACGTATTTACACATATCTCCCTATTCAGCCAACAGCAGTTTAGCTCCACCCACTGTTGAAGTTATAAGTAGCGTTTTTGCCTGGTTCTGTAATGATGTACAATACAGAACAGAGATTCTTTGCATAAATCAGTATTAAAAGCACAGTAACAAAAACAGCCTGTTTAATTGTTGGGCATGTAAAAATAAATTATGGATATTTTGGTGTGTAAAACCACACAAATATTGTAAGTGGACCTCAGGGAAAAAAATGTACTGACCCCACCAAACAAAAATTGAAAAAAACGTGAATTAAAGATGATACTAATTTGCTTGCTTACTCTCAATTGTTTTGTCTTAAACAAGTTGATGCTCCGAAGTTGTGCTACTCCACCAGCAAGCATCAAGCCTAAATGTTTAAATAAAACTGCCTATTTAAGATTTTAGAGATGCATTATGAATAAATAGAAGTGACTGTGTAGTTAGATGGAAGCTAACTGGTGAGGTATGTTGTTGAGAAATTGGATCTTTCCGTCAGTCATGGGTGTGCAATGTGTCAGTACCTATATGAGGGGTCTAGTATAGATTTTAGGGGCCCAAGTGCAATTTTGTCTCTGCTCCAGTAGCACCACCATAAAAAGGTTTAGCTGATAAGTAGCACCTCTTGCTGCCGTTTGTTTTGTCATTGTTCAAAGTAACCACATTATGCAATGTGATCTAAAGAGATTATTGTTGCTTTATTGGCAGGATTGACAGCCCTATGGTGACATACATCCATGAGAGGGCGCTCAAGAGCGATAAAGCTTGTGGAATCCAAGCTTCTGAGTAGCTCTATTCCCAGGGCGATGCTAAGCTAGGCCTCACTAAAACGAATCTCGAAAAATGGTCATATACAGCATAATTAGTATACATGCCAACCAAGAAGGCACTTGTACAGTCAACAGGACAGGAGCTCAAACAGCTTCTGGAGTCTGTGCATGTGCCTGCCTTAAAGAACAACAAAACAAGGAGTTAATAAATATTTATGTGCTGCCATATTAAAACCTTCTTATTGTTTTACACAATTTAAAAAAAGATCTGCCTTTTAGATTGTGTGAACATGTCAGGATTAATCCAAAATTACCATATATCAGTGTTTTTTAAAGTTTAAAGTTACCATGTGAGGTTTTGTCAAAGTTTTGCTTCTAACACAGAGTATCAGAGTATTCAGAGTATTCAGACTTCTGTCCTTTGTCACCAAGTTCAAAAGTGTGAAAAATGGTTTTGAAATCTATACAAAAGCATGCAAACTGCCTACATGTGAAAGATAGGCCTGGTGGAAAATTCAAGTTGACCTCTGTTGTACTGAAAAGGACTAAACTGCTACTGAGGGATTGTTAGGGGTATTGTCTAACTCATCAGTGTGAAGGGCTGGTCTTTGTTCTGAGAATAGTGCAGGCTTTTCTCCCTGTCCAATCAACTAAGTATTGTAATCCTGACCTAGAGGTCAAGGGTCTTGACCTGTGACAATGCCCTCTGACTTCTAACTGAATAACCCGTGTGTTTGTAAATCACGTCACAGGCGTTGGATGCCCCAGTAGTAGTCTTTTGGCCTCAGAAGCAGTTTCATTGTGCTGCATGCTGCTGATTCACAGGCCTGTTAGATTTTCTTTAGGCCTGAAATCACTCCATAATGCAAAAACAGTGCACCAGCGTGATCCTCCTCCAGCATGTTAATCCTAGCTGCCGTGAAGATTTGAGAACTTTTCCCCGTGCATTTAATGAGCTACTCTGTCATGATTATCTGACACTCTAAGGGTGATCATCTCCTGCATTGCTCCACTGCGCTTTGGCCAGAGGCTGCAGAGACCTGCACTGTACAGCATTCAAGACTTTACTGTTGACAGACTGGTTTGCCCTCCACATTGTTGTCCTTTGTGGTTCAAATTTCCAGCCCTTTTAAGATTTCTTAGAGCAGATGATTTGGAACTTCTTCAGAAATGCTGAGGGTTTTGTAAACAAGGTTAGGTATTTTTTGCCTTGTGTGAGGTGGTCAACAAATATCTCACACAAATATGTGTTTTGAACGTTTGCATGAAGACGATAGCATCTAGTGATAGCCAGGCTGCCTGAGCGAGCAGAGTCGGTTTTGGTTTTGGAGTGAAGATAGTGTCAGTTATAGGGAGTGTGCGTGAGTGTCCGAGAGAGAGTTTAAGCTTGGGGGGCTGGGGGGACGTGCTGACTGAGCCACCAGCGCACAGCTCCTCTGAGGCACGTGACAGTGCCAAAGCAGGTCAGGAAATTGGGCCCATATGATGTTTTTGCAGCAGTGGAGAGCAGATTTAGTGGAGATATGAGTGGAGCCATGAGGGATGAGTCGCAGTGAGAGTGAGGAGAAGCAGGACAGACACACAACCGCTGCAGACGCCACCCCTGCCAGCTCTGTGTTATTACAACTAGGGCTGGCCCGAATAATTGGAATACTCAAGTATTCATTCGTTATGTTGGTTTTCGTTTCCTTATTTAGTATTCGAAGCGTCGTCTTTTGTTAACCCTGTGGACCCCAAAAGACCTCTAGAACTCCCTCATAGATTCCTGATAGATTTCTGAGTCAGAGGCTTGTTTGTCATTGTTTTAAACAAAATTACTTAACGATAGACATGATATCCAGGTAATGTTACCTGGCTAAAGGCTGAACATAGCCACACCCCCCACACACACTTTCGCAGTGGCATCCCTTTTCTTTGAAATGTAACAGTTAAATGAAGCAAAATAGATAAATACACATGAATTTGTTTGGCTATAGGTTTGACTGTTGAGCAACATTCAGGTGAAGAACCTGAGGACATCCTCAGTTACTCATTTAGTCGAGATACAGAAACAAATGGAGACAGCAAGCTAGCTAATTGATTCATTAAACTTTAGCGGATTCCTACAAGTTATGAACAGCTGTAAATTTATAAGAATTTAGTATAAAACATTGAAATAAATTGCTGAGTCCTCAGTCCTGAATGAGATTTGTGTTCTGTCAAAGTTATTTCAGTTAGCATGGGATTGAACTTGGGCTACCAAGTTGGCAAAGGAATATAAGTTTGACTATCAATACAATCTATACAATCTATATAATCATTCAATCAGTTTTCTTTATGGCTGTGAAAACACATCACTAAAATAAATTAGCATCTCGAAAACAGCCTTGCTTAAGACTATAAGGTTAAGACTGTACTGTACACAGTGGAAGTCATATGTCAGCAACATCCAGAAACACTGCCAGCTTCTCTAGGCTCAAGCTTATCTGAAATAGACTGCACAGTCTACAATAGACACATGTATTGTGGTCCTATGGTCCAACCTTTCAGATTTTTTATGGAAATAATGGACGTTGTATCCTCCGGGCCAAGGAAGAAAAGGACAACCCAGATTGTTACCGGCATAAAGTTCAAAAGCAAGGGTCTGTCATGGTTTGGGGGTGTATTAGTCCCCATGGCATGGATAACTTGTCACACAGACAAGATGGATAAAAGTATGTAGCATAGCAGATACATCAGGGAAGTGGGGGTGCTGACTGCTAAAAATAGTAAAAAAAAGAACTAAACATGAATATAATTCGAGCCTAGTAACGACCTATGTGTGCTTATTTTAGGGTGTAGTTTGTATTTTATTTTGTTTTTTTTATATAGTATTTATATTATGATATTTATATTCAATTTTATTTTTATCTATTTTCAAAATCTGCAGTGCCATGCACTGTTTAAGGTAATGCATTTTCATTACTGCAGGCCAAGTCGCTTTCCTTGCCAACTGTTGGATGCTTTGGGGGGTGTGCTGCTAAAACACAAGGAACTTTAGATAGAGTTAGAGTTAAGATAGAGTTAGAGTTAGAGTTTTAAGAGTTAGAGATGCAGAGTTGCAGGTTTAGTTTGGAGCACCAAAGCACCCTAATGTTGTTTTTAGGTAACACCGTCCCATGTTTTGAATACATTTGTTGTCCTTTAAACCATTATATCTCCTGCTCTGTGTACATTCAAGTATTGAATCTCAGCATGTAGCTTGACTGTGGGTGTAACCCAATTGGTTACTGCGCAACATATCAGCAGTGTGATATTGCTCAGCTCATTTGAATAAAGTACTTTCAGAATAAGAAAAAGCAAATAAATCAGGGCATACAGCGGTAGTGTGGTATGTCAGTTATATGTATATACACCAATCAGGCATAACATTATGACCATCTCCTTGTTTCTACTCTCATTGTCCATTTTATCAGCTCCACTTACTATATAGGTGCACTTTGTAGTTCTACAATTACAGACTGTAGTCCATCTGTTTCTCTGCATACTTTGTTAGCCCCCTTTTACTCTGTTCTTCGGTGGTCAGGACCCCCATGGACCCTCACAGAGCAGGTACTATTTGGGTGGTGGATCATTCTCAGCACTGCAGAAACACTGACGTGGTGGTGGTGCGTATGTATGTGTGGTGGTGATACGAGTGGATCAGACACAACAGTGCTACTGGAGTTTTAAAACACTGTGTCCACTCACTGTCCACTCTATTAGGTGCACCTGCGTTGTTGGTCCACCCTTTGTGAAAAAGCCAGAGATAGCTGATGATAGCTCATCTCTTGCTGTACAGTATGAGCTAATCATCCTCTAGTTCCCTCATTGGTGGTCACAGGACGCTGCCCACAGGACGCTGTTGACTGGATATTTTTGGTTAATGGACTATTCTCAGTCCAGCAGTGACACTGAGATGTTTAAAAACTCCAGTAGCACTGCTGTGTCTGATCCACTCAGACCAGCACAACACACACTAACACACCACCACTTCAGTGTTACTGCAGTGCTGAGAATGATCCACCACCCAAATAGTACCTGCTCTGTGAGGGTCCATGGGGGTCCTGATCACTGAAGAACAGGGTAAAAGGGGCTAACAAAGTATGCAGAGAAACAGATGGACTACAGTCTGTAATTGTAGAACTACAAAGTGCACCTATATAGTAAGTGGAGCTGATAAAATGGACAATGAGCATAGAAACAAGGAGGGGGTCATAATGTTATGCCTGATCGGTGTATTGTATGTCTTACCTCATTATGGCATGTTATGACATGCTCTGTTTGATGTACATTATTAAAATTAAAAATTGGTACATTATTGTGCATCATGTTGCAGTGTGTTACACGTATATGCTGTTTAAAATTTTTGCGCCCCTATTGTAAAACACATTTGCAGGTGTCTTGAATTCTATTTTTTTAAATGGTGTCATACAGTGTCAGAAATCACATCCTGTTACAAGTATCCTGTTATAAGCATAACAGGATTATAAGGATTAACAAGATATGTATATCCTGTTAGAAGCAAGTATGTCTGAGCTAAATTAATAATTGCTTAACAATTTAGACATGCGTTTTGCGTGATGCTAACCGTGGCGGTATAAGCCTTCGGTCATGTAAGCTACTTCTTAATATAGATACCAAGGTGCCACTTTTTCTTTAAACACTACAAACAATGCCTGGTATCGCATCGGTGCCATCTCTACTGGTTAGCTTAATTAGCTTTGTAGCTCCAGTGCAAAGCTTAAAAAGCCAGCAGCAATCATGTCTCGACTGAATGCATTCATTGACTTCAAAGTACAAAAGTACAATTTGTGTGAGTTTTATTATTATATTTGTAATAGAACAAGTACTGTTGCTTGTTTTGAAGCATATTGGATTACTATCTAGGAGAACATCTTAGTAATAGGTTATGGCATCTGTAATCTGAATATCTCTGTCTCCCACAGTCCCCTAGAGTACACAGTTACCCTGATATGGAGGCCGTGCCCCTCTTCCTGAGCAAAGTGAAGGCAGAGCCACCAGAAGACCTCCTCTCTTCTGAGCAGTTCCAAACTCAGACTGAGCCCGTAGATCTGTCGATCAACAAGGCTCGGCCATCACCCCCTTCTGCTACCGGCTCTCCCATCACCTCTGCCTTCTCTCCTTCATCCTCCTCTTCATCGTCCTCATCCTCGCCCTCCGTCATCGCCTCCGTCTCTTCGGGCATGCCGTCGGTGTTGACACCAGGGCCTCTGGTAGGCTCTCCCCCAGGAGTCCGAGGCCAGCCGTTTTTGCACATCATCCACCCGGTGCCGCCCTCAAGCCCCAGCAAACTGGCCAGCCAGGTGCATCGCATCCCGGTGGTCGTGCAGTCACTGCCACTCATGTACACTACGGCAGTGCGCTCGCCCTCAAACCACCTCAACTCCACCATCATGTTACCTCTTGTGGACGAGGCCAAGGGCAAAGGTGAGGGACCACTCAGCACTTTATGAGTCGTTTCATGCCTGATTAGATTGTGATTTCAAGGACACATACCCTAATTTTTTCTTGCATTTTATTATTAGTTTTCATTGAGGTCCACTTTTTATGTACCAAAAAAGGGTCATGATCGATTTTTGCCTGACCATTTTCCAACCTGTCTTTCATCCCTCAGGAATAAACAGGCTGTTTTTGTTACTGTGCTTTTAAGACCAATGTATGTAAATGAGCTCTGTTCTGATTGGCTCTTTAGAACTTCAGCATGAATGGGTGGAGCTAAACTGCTGTAGGCTGAATCGGTGGATATAGAATAGGTGGATACATGGAAATGTGTTTGTTTTTGCGACATCACAGAAACAGTGAATTTAAAACAGGCTGTTTTTGTAACTGTGCTTCCATATATGAATTGTATGGTGTGGGCAGTAAACAGTATGTTTAGAAACTACATCGTTTTCCATTAAATTGGCTCTTAATTTAAGTTGTTTAGATGGCAGCTTAGACTACTTAAACTTATGTATTGATGAATTAATTGACTCATTTACTCTGTTATGCGTTCTTCAGTTCCTCTTCTTTTGCCACTTTCATTAACTAAATCTGTTCCAAGGAATTTCTTCTTTTGTGGTGCAGTGAAACAATAGAACAATATATTGCCCCCAGTGCTTCCTTTAGTTTATTGCACTCTGTTGCAAATGACTGTGTATCATATGATCATAGAGTGCCTTTTTAGAGTAAATGACACATCAGTAATAAAAATCCATTTTTCATAAGAAACGTTGTTGACTTTGTCGATTAAGCACTGCAGCCCTACAGCCAATAACAGTAGTAAGCTTCAAACGACAGTAGTAAGCTTCAATCAACAAAGAAATATAGAAAGTAGGTTATTTAGCGATGTCTGGGGTGGAATTAGAGGTATTAGACACCAGACGAGGCATCAGTGTCCCTATCCCTTTCCACCATACAACTGCTGATCTTTTAATCATGCACAGTTATGAGCTTGATTGTCCTCAGCTGCCTGTGCAGGTCCTGAAGTTTTACAGTAGGTTCTTTCTGTCTGGCCCTGGCTGCTCCCTGACTAGGTCTTTGTGCATCAAAGTGCACACTTGAGGTCGAACATGAAAAGAAAAAAAGGCTTGCAAGAAAACGTCAACACACTCTAACTCCAGTAAAGACCCTCTCCTGCACTTTCTGGGAGCTGCGGGTGTCTCCAGGCACTAATGCGTTTCTGGTGAGCGGAGATGAGATTTGAGAGATGAAAGTGACTTTCCGTAAGCGTGAGATTTTCCCCAGCGCTATCGCCTCCAGTGCAGGTAACGGAGACCCGCTGTCGGCCCTGTGCCACCCGGCCTAATCAAAAGCACACATCTCAGGCTTCCCACAGAGCTCCTCAGGTCCAGGACCTCACTGGCTGCTCTCTGGGGCTGCTGTTTGGAGCCGGTTTCCTGCAGGGTGGGGCTTTCTTTCACTGCTCTGGCCCAAAAACCACCAAGCGATGGGTGTTGTTATCAAACGGAGTCCGGCCTAAGACAGGCACTGGGGAGCTGTTTGTTACTAAACCGCTTGTTTATCTGGGACTAGTGTTGGTCCCAAAGGGCTGGGCATGGCCGGGCGCAGCGTAAGACGAGAGCTTTTTTAAACGTCGGGTGTTTAACGGCAGGAGAGGGGAGGAAGGAGAGGAAAAACAAAGTTTGCGTAATCGGGTGGGGCGGATATTGAAGATGGGTGGCAGTGTAAGCACTCAGGCACATAGCAACATGAGCTCCACCCAGGGAGATTCACTGAAGCGCAGGGGAAACGAGGTCAGGCCTGGGTGGAGCCTGCAGAGTGGCAGGCCATGGTATGGCTGTGTGATAGCAAGGTTAAAGCGATGCTTCAGCCAATAATCAAGTTGACAGAAAGTCCCTCTCAGTCGGTCAGCCAAGACGTGTTTGGTGTACGAAGTTTGTTTTTTTAGTCTATTATTCAAGTTACAATTCTGATGTAGCTAATACCTAACACGTGCCCCTGCAATGAGCATTGTGCAAACTGCAGATGATTATACACTTGCTTCAGTGTGTCAAGTTGCTTAAGGGCCCAATCATGATAAACTAAGTTTATCAAATAAAAGTTTGATGTAGTATGATGTAGTATATAAACACTGGTAAAGCTCCAAAACATACCATTAACTTCCCAGTTCATACTAACCTTATATTGAAACTAAGCTAAACTGCTTATTTTGAATGAATTGTTTTTGTGATGATACAAAAATGGGTGCATTTTTTTTAACATTATTGGTGCGCATGGATTTTAATGCTCGGAGCTCCGAGCTGAAGCCTCAAACTCCTTCACAAACACACATGCACACCCACACACACACACAGACCTTCTTTAGAACTTCAGCTTTGAGTCAGTGAATGATTTTAGCAGCTGTCTGTCTTTGAAAACTGATAACTTTATCGCCGTTACTTCTCCATGGATCCATTTTATTCTTTCTTTTTGTCCTCTTCGAATGAGTGTTTTTATTAAATGCAAGAGAAAGTAAAAATTCTCCACAGATTCCTACATGAACACCTTTGAGCTAACTTGAGAACCAGGCAGCTGGACATTTGTGGACCTGAATTTCCCACCTTTGGTTATTAGCTATGTAAATATGATGCTGTCCAATTTTTTTGGCGGTCATAAAAATTTGCGTGTAAATGTGTAAATTTGACTTTTGGCTGCTCAGTTGGATTGTGAACCTGAACTGTAAGAGTGTCTCATTACTTTCATTTCAAATATGTAGTGTCACAGGACTTACACTCGCACCTACACAGAGCCATGGACTCGAACAAATGTTCACATGCAGATGTCCGTGTCCAGGGCGCTGACGGTCAGAAGCTGAATGGACACTGTACACACACTCACACGCCCACACACACGCACACATACACATGCACGCACACACAGGTTGGCCATCCTTTTAAAGGGAGGTGTGTGCCCTTCTCTACAGCTCTGTCTCTGGTGGGGTTACCATGGAAACAGGCTTTGGCTGGAAACAACAGCAGAAAGAAATCCTGGGGTTTGCTTAGCTACCTCTCATGAACTCCTCTTTTGTCGCCGCCTTTATATGGACATTTTCCGAAATTTCCTGGCCCACAGTGTAGGTAAATTGGACAGCTTACTACAAAGCAGTTCAGCGCATTGTTCAGTATCATGCCTGAGAAAGCTGTATTTTCTTGTACTTATCATAATGCGTGGTATTCTGCTAGCATAGTTCATGCAAATTCATGAATCAAACACAGCCAATATTGCACAGTGTTTAAATACTGCGAGTGCACATTTACATAATGTACAGACTGGTATTCCGAGGGAACGCGCAAGCTAATAGGAGCTATTTTTCTTAGCCACTGTATGTGAGTGACTGAGCTGTGATGTGGGGTGTGCTGGTGTGTGTTAGCAGGCCGCTGTGTTGAGCTGTGTCTAGCTAGAATAGAGGAGACTCGGTGAGAGGGGACGTGCTCCGGGCTCTTGTAATGCATCCAATGAATCTTTCATTGGAGGAGTTGTCAGAAGTTCTGCTGAGCATTTGTGGCACTCTGAAATTAGACGTTCCAGCCAAGGCTGTTCTCTCCAAGTTACTCGGATACGGAGAACCCACCCCCTCCAATGCTGTCAATGAGAAGAGACACTGCCTCATAAAATCACCAGCAACTGACTGAGGACAGGGTTCATAGAGAATGATAGTGAACTAGTGACTACATGAATGTGGTTGTGGGAGAGCGGAGTTGGTTGGCACAGTCTTCACTCTCATACCATACATTAGGATAACCTAGCTGGCAGCAAATTGAAGTTGAACATTTTTGCTTTCAATGTCAGAAAGATTTCCTGGAATTAGTGCCTTCACAGCCACATTCATGTGGAGCACTTGTGTTATGTGGATGGTTGGCACAGCATTAAAAAACTGTAGTTTCAAAGAAGAAAGAAACAAACACAGCTTTTTATTTAAACCAGACCACAAAAAAAATGTTGATTGGCAAGCAGTTACCATTTTTGAATGAATGAAACAGTTGAAATCTTTCATGTCATTGTCTTGTTTTGAAGGACGTTAAGAAGGACAATAATCAGGATAATTTAACTCTCCACTTTGCCAATGTAAAACCTTTTTTTCTTTTAATAGCCTGTAATAAAACAACACAATTCATTGTGTCTGTTTTCTAGCTAGTGAATTAAAAATAAAATAAAAGTTAAATGTTTACAAATAAATGTCATATTTTAAAACATAATAATTTGAGTTCAACTTTATGCTATTTTCATTTTGAGATTTATCATCAAATGACCAAACAGCCTAGAGGTAAGAACAACTTATTAGAAACTGAATGTAAAGGACAGCTGTAGTTTTGGAGTTTTCAAATTCTATCAAAAAAAACTAGAAAAATAGACAAGCAAGGTTTTCTCTGACCATGGCCATATGGGTCACTGATATGACATTTATCAAATTATTTAATTGTTCATTTACTTTTTGCCTCTAAAAGTCTAAAAATGTCAGGTGGTGCAATCGTTCCAGCCATATATGTTGATTAACTAAACTATCAAGATAATTCAGTTATATAAAATTCTAAATAAAATAGTTTGACATGATTTTATGTTTGAAAACTTTAAAATAAGCACAAGGCACTTTTAATTTGACATGCTTTTACAAAAAAAGGGGCCAATGTATTGAATTCTAAAGAAGACCCAAATGGCCTTAATTGTGCAATGCTGAGGTCCGTAGCCCTTTCACAAATTTTGGAAAAAATGTCATTTTTGAAGCATGGTTAGAATGGTTCAGTTTACTGTGTCTGGTGGTATGACCTCAGGAAAACCATGAAAATGTGTATTATTTTAATATTTTCTTTTAAAAAATGTAAATATAAACTCAAGTTCAAGGACAAAGGTTTCTAAGTAGAAGGTGTCTAAGTACATGCCTGTTTAATTTGAAATTAGTCTGAAAAGTCAGGCGCAATCAGACCAGTTTTCACAACTGAGAAAGACAATTAAAAGCTTTGATAAAACTATATTGAAGATATAAAATGCACATAGATATAAATACACATGCAGATATAAACATGCACATCATGTCTTTTTAAAAAGGATTTGTCATTGACCCATATATATACATACCCTGTTATCTCACCCATAGCCCCTATCATACCAATCTCACCCATTGTCCCTATCAGAACACTCTATATTTACTTCATGTTAGCTAGCTAAATTTAGTTATGTTTTAAATTCTATATCAAAATGTAGCTTATTGCCATGAGGGCAATCATTTTGTCTTATGTGTTTGTAAGAATTCTCCCTGTTGACCTAGAAATTAACACTGTGTCACCCAACCCCTCTGCCAGCCAACCCTGTTCTCGCCTACATGTTGAGAGGTTCATGCTTGTTTTAGTCATTCTTTGGCCTCTGGTAAATCTCATCTGGTGCATCACAGAACTGAATACACTAGTTTTCTAAATCATGGCAGGAGAGTCTGTGTAGGCCTTTTTCATTTGTTAATTTAACCCCTTATTCTTAAAAAGCTCATATGTGGGCCCATATGTCCATACTTCTCCTTCAACTATGTGACTTATATTAGTTTCATAGTAGTTACAATAAATGGGGCGATTACTGATTTTATGAATTATTTCAGGCAGCACCAGTCTTGAATTTTTATGGTGAATTCCATATCTGCTGAATGAACACATAAAACACACTAGCACATTTCCAGTGCCTTCTGGTAGCCAAAGTCAGTATATAAATAGAATTATTTGTCCTTTAATTCAACTGGGTTAAACTGGCTGTTTAAATTCATTAATAAAAAACAGTTGCCTATTTAAATAAAATGAGATAAACAAAGTGCTACATTGAAAGAAAGAGGGAGTTGCCTATTCAGCACAATGACTCATACATAATTATGTTAGGACATTTTGGTACAGGTGTAGCAGCAGAATTCAAATACAGCGCAAACACACTCATCATAATGTAGCTACATAAATCAGCCAAAAAAAAAGAGGCAAAAACACCCCATTCAGATTGTAGCTGATATAATTTCAATTTCAAATGATTTCCAAAATTGTCTACATTTAGCATGTTTCTAAAAAGTCATGGTGGAAGTGAATGCTGCTGCACTGAAAAGTGTACACCAAGACAGCACATGATTACATAGTGCTGGTAATGTTTTTATATTTAAGTAGTTGTTTTATTATATGGGGATCCATGAAAAGTCCATTAATACAATACCTGCAGTAAAATGATATTATTGTGTTTTATGTGCTTTTTAAACATTCAGTTTATTTTAACAGTACTGCAATGTACCTAGTAGTTACCATTATAGTGATTGCTGTAATGATGCAGAGTTATACTTTATTGATCCAGCTGTGGGATTTGAACCCACAGCCTTCCAGTTGCTGGAGCGCTGCTCTTTCCAGAGGAAACTTTTATCGCTCAAACGTTGCTCTGTGATGGCTTAGAATTGTGATTCTCATAAAATTCTTTAGGATAAATAGAATTAGACAAAAAGGAGAAAGATTAGAGTTCAGTTGCAGATGAAGGTGAGCATTATTATCTTGGCAAATCTGATCACAATGTGTTACTTTATTGAGCTCTCTATTAAAACTCAAGAGGAGACACAAGTGAGGTCACTGGGCTCTTTTGTTTAGGACTTTGTCTTTCCATCTGATCTCACTGTTGTCTAGAAGAGACTAGAGATATTAGGGAGATCTCTTTTCTTGATATGTCTTTCCTGTGGGTTACTTTCAAGGCTACTGGCCACTCTTCAATAATAAGTCTTAAGATTAATAACTCAGTAATATACTTGCAGTTTAAGAGGTTGACTCCATTAACTAACGTCTTCAAACTGACTCAGTAAATCAGAGCGAGTGTCCCGCTGACCTCTGACCTCAGAGTTTTGGCTTGTGTTTTTGTCCGGACTTTCTCAGCATGACTGGCGGGGCGCCACCCTGCAGATAAACGGGAGTGGGTGGAACGCTGGCAGGACTGGACCATGTCTTTCTGCTCAGACTGGGTGGAGGAGGCTGTGATAGTGTGTTAATGGGCTACGCTGGTGACGTGCAGGGACAACACACTGACCAGGGGCTGATAGAGAGACAGCAGCACCAGCACTGGCCTCAGAACAGGCACAACATGCTCACTGAGAGGGAGTTGAGAGTTGCTGCTGCCTACAGCCGATCCTCCAGCAGCCTGCGCTCCGCTAGCATGCCTAATCACAGAGGACGCTACTGTTAGTCTCAGGGGACACTGATAGTAATCATGACGCTGGTGCATGACTGACTATGCAAGGGGGTGACACAAGACAAGAATATACAAACCTAGGCGTGGACATGATTTTACGCACAGAAGTGAAGACATGCATATAAATTTGCTGCTGAGTTTGATGTAGTATTTCAACACAAGTAAAATTTCACTCTCTAGTCCGTATAGCCCATATATGAAAAGGAGGCTGCTAAAACAGCCCATTCTGAAGTTGATGTTTTTGTAAAACCAAGGTGTTGAACCTACAGCAGTTTAGCCCCACCCATTAATACTGAAGTAATGATAAGTGTTTTAACATGGACTACTTTTTGAATGAGATACAATACAGGGCAGCCAATGACAATAGAGCTCATTTACATATAATCAGTCTTAAAGGCACAGTAACAAAAACAGCCTGTTTAAATTTAAGGGATAAAGAGGAGTTGGAAAGTAGTAATGTAAAAATTATTTTACTTTATTCATGAATAAAAGATATACAGCAACACTGTTTTGTCTTTCAGTTTACCAATTTTTGGTAATAATTGAGTAGATTTTCTCTTCTAAGTCTTCGGATCTAGTAAGCTAGCTACTTTTTTTTTTATTCTGTTCATCATTTTCATTGCCTGCTCTCATTTATTTTCTATTATGAAGTAACCAAGCTAACCAGCTAGTAATAAAATGAAAGATATTCTTCCCTTCCCTTTGCTTTTTGCACTGTTGTTCATGTGATCCAAGTATGTAGCTGCTACACTGTTCAGCAATGCTGTAGAACACTGCCTGTTCTGTCAGCCAGCACCAGTTTCGTAACACCACACTGGGTTTGAACAGGCCGATATCTTACCACTCTACCAGATTCATTAGCTCACCAATTACATCAGCAAACCAGGGTGGAACCGTTACAAATTAGTTGTGACATTTATAGTTTGTATGTGTGTTCTTGTATATGTGTGCATTTATATGTCGTCATATAATATAATATAAGTTCATGAAAATAGATAGGATTTTGGAGCATTTTTATTGGTCTGTTCTTCATTAAAATTATCACACAGTGTTAATCCTTTTACAAGCCATGGGCCTGCCATTTAGCCCAGAGTTTTATGACACACTAATATAACCTAAGAACATCTCCATTAGTTTGCATTGAAGTCCCTGGAGTTACTAAATAATAATCATTTGTATGAAATAAACCTGGAACATGAATGGATTAAGGGCAGCTGCTGTGCTCAAATGAGATGTTTTTGTTTGTTTGTGTGTTTTTTTTTTTTTCGGACGTCAGTGATATGTTCTTAGCTCACAGCAGCCAGCGCAAAACTATAACAGCCTTCCTCCTGACCCTCATGATTACTCACTCTGGCATTGGGGCAGTGACACATTTGCCCTCTAGTCTTTACCTTTTGACCACTGCTTGAATCAGAAGACCCAAATGCTCTTAAAAATAAAGTTTCTGTACGGGTCTTGGAGAAAAAAGAGATTTAATTTAGTGGCACAGAAAGAACCTTTACATACGTGAACCTTTACATGTGAAAGTTTTTTAAACTTCATAAAAGTTATTCACGCACACACATCTGGGGTACTGTAGTGTCTTTATGGAACAAAAAGTGGCTGCAAAGAAAACTTCCAGTACCTTTAAGGGTGCAGTGTAACTGTAAGTGTACATGCTGTGCTGTAAGTTTATAGAGTGTAATAGATGACTGTGTAACTAACGTACTCTTTGTCTTGCTCCCCCCAATGGCAGCACAAACAGACCCCAACGGCTTGTCGCCAAGACAAATCAAAAGTGACAGTGATGATGACGACCTGCCAAATGTAACCTTGGACAGTGTTAATGAAACAGGATCCACCGCGCTGTCTATAGCACGAGCAGTGCAGGAGTGAGTATGACTGCTAAACGCACACACACACCCGCACATACACACACACATATCCTCACCCATACTTTAAAACCAATCTGTCCTCTCTGACTAATGTTGAGTCTGCTAAAACAACAAAAAAGTAAAAAAAGTGAGTGGGAGTGTACACATATTGTAGCAGAGTAGCCATTATGCGTCCTCCTGAGAATGATGCATACCATACTTGAACTGTATTCTATTTTTGCCTCCATTCTATTCGGCTTTGCCTACACATTGTGAGCAGTCCTTTAAACGCTTTACTGTAACTCCTTTTTTTTTCTTTTGATAATTTACTGTAACTTCAGCACACTTCAAAAAGAAAAAAAAAGGTTCCTGAGTTGGAAAAACCTGTAATTATTATAGAACTTTTACCATACATGGAGGTTCTTTAACTTTTCATTTTCATTTACAAAAATGGCTCTTTAAAGAACCAGCCACTGAAAGATTTTAAGGGAGCCAGATGGGGTCATTTAATGGCTTTGCCCCAAAAGAAACCCCTTTCATTTTTAAGAGTGTAGTGCAACACACATTAAAAGGGATCCATGCTGAAGGTCCTGTTAGTCTTCAGTTATTATTTTATTATTGAATGATTTATTTAATCATAGATAATTATTGAATTGTTTTCTAATTATTTGTTATTTTGCTACACTATGTTAAGTGCCCTCTAGTATGTTAAGGTGGTTCTTCATGCAGAGGGGAACCATTTAGGAACGCTCTGAAAAACAAAGTTTTCTAAATTGTTCTTGGCTTAGTTCTAGGAAAAATGTTAAACTGGTAGAAACTTATGTGGAGGGTCTTTAAGCCTAAAGAGAATTCTTTACACATGCACGCATCTCATTTACAAAAATGGTTCTGGTGGAACCATCAACCGAAAGGTTCTTTAAGGAATCAAAAGCGAATCTTTTTGGGTCCAAAGAACCCTTTTATTTTTAAAAGCGTATTGCAAGGCACTTCAAAAAGGAACCAAGAAGTGCCATCATGAAGTTCATTCTTTTTCTAATGCTTACTAACATTAAATACTAGTTATTTAATTATTTTTGTATTGTTGTTCCTCTTGTTCCTATTTCATTGCATTTTCTACAGTATGTGAATGTTCTTCATGCTGCATAGGGAAACCATTCAGAAACACTCTTAAATTTGTACAGCCTTTACATAATGCAGAGGTTCTTTAATCTTAAAGAAGGTTCTTATCTGCACATCTAATTTACAAAAATGGTTCTTTAAAGAATTGTCAGTTTAAAGGTTCTTAGGAAACCAAAAGTACTATCTGTAAAATGTTAAACTGGTAGAAACTTTACAAGTTTCTTAAAAACATAACATTTCTAAAAGGCTCTTTAGGAAACTAAAAGTAATTCCAAAAAGCTCTCTTTATTTTTAAGAGTGTAGATGAAGGACTTTTTGCAAAATACTGCAAAACCCTGCATGACCAACTTCTCCACTGTTGGCAGCACTAGTTGTCATGTGGCTGAGATGAGTGAAGGCATCTCTCCTCATTAGAGACATTGCCCTGGTCCCATGCAGCCCGGGGGGCTTCCGTGAGAGCGCTGGCCCCATCTCCTCTCGTAAACTCTGTGGCGTTTCCTTGGCCAGGCCTGCGCCGGCCGCTTGTTATTTAGGCAAACTGCTTGGAAACTATTCCAGGATTCTGCTGTGTGTCAGAGTCCTCTGGAACAGCGCAGAGTAAATGTTTCCCTTTGCTGGGAGTGTGCTGCAGACAGACGAGGGACTTTGCCCCTGCTGGAACGCCATAGCCAAGGTTTAACCAGGACTTAAAAAAAAAAACATGCTGTTTCATAGAGGTGCTTTTTTGGTGTTTACAAAAGTGAGAAAGGGTGGGGAGAGAAAGAAAGAAAGAGAGAGAGAGAAAGAGAGAGAGAGTGCAGCTGTGTTCACTCTAGCTCATGAAATGAGATTACATTATGCCCAGTCAGGCTACAAGAATAACACTGATATCATAGCGTACCTATTGGGCCAGAACAAATAAACAGTTATCCTGTAAAATAAGAGTTATAAATATTTTCAAATGTTTGGCTTAAGACAGCGACTGTATTCTCACAAGACACCCAACTACAAAATCCAAATAAGTATCCTTCTGCGTCCTTTTTTTTAAACTTTTGCGAAATTACCCCAACACTGAGAGCTGAGATGGAGATTTTTGCTCATATTTGCGGGTGTGCCAGTCAGCAGTCAACTGTGTGGTGGGTGAGTGTGGGTGATGGGCTTGGTTGGCACTACCCAGCCCACTGAGATGAAAATAACTCTGACCTGTCAGTGCTCAGTCTATGCAAACTCTCCCTACTGCAGTGGTTCCAATACTAGTCCTGCAGGCCCCCAGACGTCACATTGTAGCATTTGCCCCACTCTAACACTCAGGAAGGGCTTGTTAATGACCTAATTTTTTGGATCAAGTATGTTAGGGAAGTAGCAGGTAAGATTTACAGCACAAGTAGGTTTGTTACTGCCTCACTATAGCACTGACATTGTTGACAGTGTTCCACTGCTGCCAGTTGTGCAGCTATATTAACGTAAAGGACCCATAACCCACATTTTTCTTGTGTTTGATTTTTGTTCCTGTGGTCCCATTTTTATGTACCAGACATTGTCATTACATGACCATTTCCTAAATGCTCTTTATCTCTAAAATTAAACGGGCTGTTTTTGTTACTGTGCTTCTACTGCACTGGCTTTACATGGTGAAACTTTCATGCAACTAGTTGCAAGTTGTGAGTTGCCTGCAATATAATTTCAGTGAATCTATTTGATACATCGTATATTTCTCATTATAAGATCATTCGTAATATATACATTTACAGCATTTTATCTTCTTTTGATGTTTTTTCCAAATGTCATTGCCATTCTTTTTTCTGTCAAAATATCTGTTTTTTTATCTATCTATCCAGGGTTCTTTACTATATATTTACATTTTTTATCTTTTGTTTGTATGTTAACCATTGAAAATGAATGTTTAAGCAGCAGTTATGGTTATTGCCCATAGCACAACAAGTCCATCGCGAACATCGCGTCTCCTCTTCTGTAATAATTTTTATCCTTTGAATCCCAAATCACTCTGAGTTCTGTAAAATTGCAGGGCAATGAGAGAGGAGAAATTGAATCTAGCTACACAGATCATGAACAACAAGCTAACAAAGAGGAACAAATGACGGCACAGACAGCCATTTAAACAGCTATTAGCATGAACTTGTTAGTTAATTCAGCTAGTTACAGAAACATTAGCTTTAACAAACTCAGGTTTGTTGTTGTGGCTCAGGAGGCTGACAAAATTAAAAACTACCAACCTTGAGCCATTCAGGGTGGGCACCTTTTCTACCACCAGTAAACCATCTTCTGTTTTATTTTGTTGTCTGATTCAGTGAAATCAATGCTTAAAAGTATGTAGTTTGAAGTTATGTTGTGCATTACTGACATTTTGATTGGCTGTTTCATGAAACTTGTTTCACGAAGATGTGATGCTTGTAACTGTTGTGGCTGAGTTTCAGCGCAACAAAAGATGCTTGTAAGTTTCACTGTGTAAAGCCAGCCTGTGATCATATATGTAAATTCTACCTCTCTATTCTAATTGGCTACCTTGTATAGTGCCTGATTTATAACTTCAGTGTGAATGGGCAGAGCTAAGTTGCTGTAGACTGAAAAGATTGATATATGTAAATATGTTTTCATTTTTGTGACATCACAAAAATGGTGAATTCAAAACAGGCACTTTAGTTTCCATATAGGAACTCTGTATAGACCCTCGCTTGTGACATCGCTCCTTAATAAAAAGTAATGCATGGCCATAACTTACTAAGGTGTGGGGACAGGCCTCTAATGCATGGTCATGACTTAGAAAGGCAGATGAAATGTCTCCAGTTGGGCTCCAAAGGGGAGCGAATGGTACATTTTGAAATCTTAAAAATTGGGGAAAAGTTGATGTCAGTTTGCACATACCTCATTGTACATGTATTTACTTTTAGATTTACTCTTTAACACTTATAAGTCTAGAAGTATTACTGTCATTTCATCTTACTCTTCTCATTAATACTACAAATGTAGTATAGATTGAATTGTAGAACCTGCACTTTGAATAGAATTTCTCTGCTTGTTTCCAAGAGCTACAGGTGAGAAATAATAAAGATCATACTAAACCATGCTGTTGTTCTCACTGGAGATAGTGGTGAATTCTAATGTTTAATATTCTTTATTCATGACATCAAATTCAGAGAGTTTGTCAGACTTGTACAATGATGATAAAAACATTGCTTTATTCATGAAAACACTAAAGGACAGGAGCACCGAGAGCTTCTCTATCACAGTACTGTCTTTAATCAGACTGGGAGAGAACTATTTTGCCTATTACAAACTCTGCACTTCCAAATGTCTCTTGACTGGAACTGCCCTACAAAACAGCATCTGGCAACGCTGGCAGGGAGGCGGCAGACGCTATCAGTCTTAAATGTCACACTTTATGAGATGTGAGTCATTGGAGGAGCCGTGGTACGGTGTGTGTGTGTGTGAGGGTGTGTGAGAGAGGGAGAGGTGATGATGGCACTATCAGAGAGTGTGCACCTGATCAGCACTGTGGGGGAGACTTACATGTGCCTGGAGCTCCGTCTGAAGCACTCTCCTACTCCCACATGGACAAACCTTCTCCAGTGATGTGTGTGTGTGTGTGTGTGTGTGTGTGTGTGTGTGTATACAAAACCCCACCTCAGTGGTGTCCTCCATATTCATGAATGCTGGGGGAAGATGCAGTGCTATTGTTAGAGTGGCCCTGGCAGATTCTGCCCCATCCCTTGAGTATCCGGGGCCGTTCAAGTAAACAGGTGGGGGAGCACACATGCACACACATACACACACTACAGTTCTGGAGTACCTTAAACACAGTTCAGACCCCCTCCCCCCCTTCTTTACTGTTCTGTACTGATGCTCGCTCTCCTTCTCTGTCATGTGGGGCTGGATTCAATTGCATTTCTTTAGGAAATGTTTCAGTGCATCATGAATTCTCAGATTTCACCGTGATTTGATTGAGTTTGCACAATAATTAGGCTGCGATTCTTTAAGAAATGATTTAGTGCATCATGAATTCTCAGATTTCACCTTGATTTAATTCACTTTGCACAATGATTCAATTACAATTCTTTAGGAAATTATTCAGTGCATCATGAATTCTCAGCATTCATTATGATTTGATTCACTTTGCACGATGATTAGGTTACGATTCTTCAGGAAATGATTGAGTGGATCATGACTTCTCTGATGTCACCATGATTTGATTAAGTTTGCCAATGATTCAATTTGATAAAACTTTTTAGGAAACATTTCAAAGCATCATGAAATCTCTGATGTCGCCATTTGATTCGGTTTTCACAACGATTTGGTTTGATATTTATTCTTTAAGGAAGCAATTTAAAGTATGACAAAATCTCTGATGTCACCACGATTTGATTCAGTTTGATTGATTCAGTTCGATTACAGTTCTTTAATTCAAAACATCATGAAATCTTTGTTGTCACCACAGTTTGATTAAGTTTACACAGCAATTCAATTATGATTCTTTAGCAAACAGTTAAAGCAAGGCTCTCAAAGTATGGCCTGTGGGCCAAAGCGGGCATTTTTTGACCTCCCAGAAAGTCACCTTAACCCCACCCCTTCACTCAGCAAGAGAATATACTTTTACACTATATATAGCTTCTTAAAGATGTAATAAACAATTGAATGTAATAATCATGACATTTCGGATGTGACCACGATTTGATTCAGTTTGCATATCTATTTGATTTGATTGTGATTCTTTAAGAAACTATTTTGTGCATAATGAAATCTGATTTCACCGCAATTCAGTTTAATTTTCAATATTTCAAAATCAATACAATTGAACCACTACCTTTAGTTGGATGCTCTGTCTGAAGAGCCACCAGCCTCATCCTTACTCTCTCTGTCTCTCTCTCTCTTTTTCTCTCGCTCTGTGTGACTAAATGACCACTGTTCAGGCTCCCTGCCCTCATTGGCCTTGTGTTCAAACTAATCCTGCTGACCCCCCTTTCTCGCCTCCTATTCTTTTCCACTGACTTCTCTCTCTCTCCCTCTCTCTCTCTCTCTTTTAAATCTGTTGCTGTAAGGTCTTGTATTCTTTGTGTCACTTGTTTAGGCCGTTGTGTCGGGGTACTGTCTGAGCGCCTCCAGCAGAAAGACCCTTTCACAGGTGACTCAGAGGGGACGGCTGAAACAAAGGAACAAAGGCACAATGCAGTCCTGTATGAAACAGATCGCTAGCACCATTTCCACAAACAGAGGAATTCATACACACGCACAAAGCCGGGATGTCAGGGTTATGCAGGGTTCAAGGCAGCCGTGTGGGGCTTTAGCAGGCTGAGAGTGTGTGAGTGTGTGTGTTCTGCGCTGGGCTGATCAGCCTTTCCTGTCTGCCATGCGGCACTACCCACTAATGTCATCAGTTCTCTGCGCTTTATGGATCAGGTGAAGAGGGTGTGTGCATGAGCCAGGCTGATGCAGTCTTTTTTATGATTCTCATGGCATCCCCTCTGAGTGAGAAGTAAACATCCTGTGAGAGTTCGCTGCTGAAAATCTTTCCACTGTAAATCCTCACTGTCGCTTCCCCGACTCCCCTCAGCGCTCCCTGTGCTTTTAGGAGCCCTGCTCCAACTCCCCCTTCTCTCTCTTCCGTCTGCATTCTTCTCTTATCCCCCTCTGATGTTCATTCTTCATTCTTACCAGAGCAGTGGTAACACTCTAGTGGAGCAGTCTAACACTCTTGCTGACACCTGAACTAATTTGAAACACTAAACTCTAAAGGACTTGGGGTCTAAACTTCAGTTACTTACTCTTGTAACTACACACCGTACGTATTAGTCTCGTTGTAGTTACTGAATGATTGGGAGTAGATGCTGGAAAATTCAACACCCAAATAATCGTAGTCTTAATTGGTGAAATTCTACATGCAGAATTTCTATGCAACTTAAAAGTTACACAAAGCAATTCAAAATAACGCAACACATTTTATTCTCCCACTAATTAGCATGATTATCTAAGATATCAAGATATCTAAACCAATCCAGTGTGTTATTTGCATTTTTGTATCATTTCAAGAGAAGAGAAAGTTAGCAAGATCATGATACAGCAGGCTAACAAAGCAGAACCAATGCTGGCACAAACAGGCTTTCCAATAGCTGTAATGTTAACTTTAGCTGCCTGTGTAACTAGTTAATTTCCCTACCTGGTTACTAGCAAATAAACTTGCTCCAAAAGAATAATTTGCTGTCACTTTAAATGAGTGGTAGAGGTTGGCTGGGAGTCCAAGACAGCACAATAGATCTCCCTCTTTCTGGGTGGGTAGGATGGCCCTCCGCTTGATGCCAGCACAATACTAGCCAGTGCAGGTGTCTGTTAGCTGATGTAACAGAATTGGCAGTTAGCGTTCTCCTCCAAGCGCACTGAGCTGTCCAGTGGCATTGCATTGACGAGCAGTTCAAAAAGATGCGGTGGCACTTTGGTGTCTTGGAGGAAGCACATGCTAGCCTTCAACCTGCCAGCTTGGCAGCATTGTGTGGTAGAGGGAGACCTGTCTAGTGGGTGGAACTGAACATGACCAAATTGGGGTAGGGTTTAACTTTAAAAAAAAAAAACAGTGGTAGGAAATGTGGAGTTTTTTAGATGACATTGTTTGATGTGGTCATGTGGTCATTTTTTTTATATAACTTCCAAGTTGCTTTATATAATGCAACACAAGTAAAATAAGATTGTGTGAATGTAAGTTTCAAGTAACTAAAAATGAGTGAGTTTGACCATGTAAATCTAGTCTAAGATTAATCTGAATAAGCTTGGGGTTACTTTTCATTGTTAGTCGGATCAAACAAACCAATAATGAGCTCTTAGTGATCTGAGCACATGCTGATACATTTCGCTATGCCCAATGTGGACATAGTGCGCCCCACTACTCTGGCGGCATATGTCTCTGAATGTTTAGCTGGCGGAATGTTAGGTTAAGACAAGGTTAACAAGCCCTACCTGAGCTGGGTGTATTAGAGCATAGAAAACACTAAAAAATGAAGGGCTACTCCAGGACAAATTTTGAGAAACCCTGTATGAGAATGTGTGGTACTCTCTCTCTCTCTCTTTCTCTCTCTCTCTCTCTCTCTCTCTCTCTTTCTCCCTTAACATCAGTCGTTGCCTCCATCCTTCTCCCTGTCTCTTTGTTCTCTTTCCTTTTTCTCTCCTCTCTCTTTGCTGTGTGTGATTTGGTTCTGGGCAGAAGTACAGGGGAGTTGGAGTTCAGCTTCATTTCTGACACATTGGCTCATTTCCGCTAGGCCTCCGCCTGGCACTGCGCCAACACCAACAGGTGATCCCTGGAGCAGAGGAGAAACAGGAAGTGGGCTGCGTGTGGTGGAGACAGTCCACTGGAGGCATCGTCTGGCCCCACCCACCTGGCCAATCACCAGGCAGGGGGGAGAGAACTGATCTTACTGCTACAGGGGGAGAGAGGGGGGGTGGGGGCGTTCTGTAGCTGTTTCTACTAAGGTTTGCAAGATGAAGAGACATTAAATTACACACTGATACACATGTGTAACACTTCTTACACACACATACAAAGGTTTCTATACACCATCAGGATGTATATATGTTATATTGTATATTGTATTCTTTTAATGTTACCTGTATTTATTGCAATATTAGTGTTAATATTAGTGTTATATATTAACACTTACTGACTAGATAAATAACTTATTACATCTAATGAACTAAACTAATAATTTTGCACAGTACTCTTTGTAAGTGCATATATGTATATACACACCAACTGAGCACTTTATTAGGTACTCCTACCTTGTACCTACACTCAGTATCCATTTTATCAGCTCCACTTACCATATAGGTGCACTTGTGGATCATTTCGACCAATGCAGTGAGTTTGACTTGGTGATGGTACTGTCCACTTAGCTACCTTGTTGTTCTACCTTGTAGAAATAAAGTCAGAGACAGTAGCTCATCTGTTGCTGCACAGTTTGTGTTGGTCATCCTCTAATCCTTCATCAGTGGGCACAGGAAGCTGTTGGCTGGATATTTTTGGTTGGTGGACTACTCTAAGTCCAGCAGTGACACTGAGGTCACGAATGAACACACGACCACCACATCAGTGTCACTGCAGTGCTGAGAATGAGCCTGTGGGGGTCCTGACCGTTGAAGAATGGGGTAAAGGTGGTTAACAAACTATGCAGAGAAACAGATGGACTACAGTCTATATATATGATTTTTCTTTAGTTTCTATCCTAAAAGTGGACAAAAGCAAACACACACACACATTCACACACACACAGACACAGATACTGCTTGGAGAGTGTATATCCTCTTCTCTTTTAGCACACAGTGACGTGGCTTTGCTGTCTGCTCCAGTAGTGTTAAGCTCATTGGCTGATACACAGCATAATAAAACCTCTTACTGAAAGCCAAGCAACTCTGTCACCACTTATCACCACAACTCAAAACAGTCCTGCGCTCACGTGTCAATATTTCATTAACCTACAGCCACTACAAACACAAACACACAGAAACATTAATGCTGTCCAGTTTTCATCCATTAGAGATGAGATGCCATCAGATATTGATCTAGTGTGAAAAGACTGGCCAGAGCCTATTCATTATGGCAGAACACAGTGGTGAACTATCATTAGGGGATAGCAAGCAAAACACTCAAAAACAAGATGCTCTGTGCTGAAAATTGGTGGTTGCTTCAGAAAGAGAAATGATCGGTCTTGGCTTCTCAACCAAAAAGCTCAGTTGAAATATATCAGGGATAGAGCGCCATCTAGTGTTTCATGAAGCATAGATCTAAACCTGTCTCTTCCCTGTAGCTGTTGGGCTGTGTTTTTTTGTGGTTACGTACAGATGTGTTATGTAGTAAAAGAGGCAGAGCAGTCAGTTGGCATTAATATAAAGAAGAAGAAAACTTGATGAAATCAGCAATGCACAAAAAGAACATGATTGCTGATGCAGTAATATGCTGAGAGAATAAAGAGCTGTCTGTTTCTGATTAAATAGTCCCTACTTGGATGTTACATGCTGATAATATTTGACTCTACAAAATGAAAGCCATGATCTGTGTACTTTTAGATGCAGTATGCATGGCTTTTGCCAATGACTGTTTTATATATAGTTAAGTAATGCTGCACATACAGTAAATATGTACTTAAAACTATGCACTTATTTATCTTTTACCTAGCTAATAGGTAACTTAAAGGACTAGTTTAGCAGTATTAGTACTAGTTAGTACTAGTTTGGTTTTTCAGTTTTGTAATGAAGCTACAAACAATTACAATGTACAATACTGAGACACCACCTTTCACTGATTTCCAGTCAAACTGACCATTAAATTCACACTGTTTATTATTTAGGAGCTATTTCTAAGAAGATAATTCACTTGCATAAGGAAGTGGAAAATATGTGTTAAAAAAGGAGTTTCCAAAACTGGAGTTCAAATAGTAATTAAAATATATAAAGGAAATGGGACTCCTAATAACTGTGCAAGACCTGATAGGCCATCAATACTGTCACTATCAGATAAACAGCACTTGCAGCTTTTATCTTTGAGAGAGAGGAGAAAATCAAGCTCCATTCTTGCTTCAGATCTGAAAAAATCCACAGGTGTTTTGTCCATTCTTCCACTGTTAGAAGACAACTCAACATTATGAGTCTGAAAAGATCAAGGAGCCGTTATAGAAAAAGAAATAGACACAAAAAGAAGAAAATCTGCAAACTAAACAAAGAAGCTGCTGATGTTCTCAGAACAATGGACTGACCACCTCAGAGTCCAGACCTATCGCTGAATGTGTTTGAGATTACTTGGATCGTAAGAAGCAAAACATGCAACCAACTTCTAAGACAACTTTAGAGGTGTGAAAAAACATCCTTGCAGGATGAGTTGTTAAGTAAATTAAAGACTTGTTTACATTGTTTCTGACTCTGTATCACATTATATTTATTAGACAGTGGGCAAATGTACAGCTAAAAGCATAAGTAGCAGACATGTTGAAGCCTGAATGTTGTCCCTACTTTTATTTATTCTTATTTTCTTTGTCTATTTTACCGATCTTTCATTTAGAATGAATAAACCTCTTTTTCTTTGGATTTTTGCATGGTTTGTAGCTACAATTTACTGATTTTTGTAAATGACTACTTATAAATAAACCAATAAACCAGTAAAATTTACATGGAATCTCCAGCACCAAATGTATTCAAAGAGAACATTACATTTGTTGGAGAGCAAACTTACTAACTGTAACTTCAATCAATGTGCCACTTGGAGACAGTAGTGAGTTCAGACATCAGCTGAAAGGAACCCCCTGCTGAGACCATCACAAGCTGATTAGAGTAGGTCAGGTTTCAGCTGACTCACTGTCTGGCTCTGTGTAGTGCGGTTCATTTGCTTTCTGCTGACTCATGCTCCTCTCCTCTCTTCATTCAGTTCCATGTCACCATTCAGTATTGAGAGCATGCGGCGCCCACGGCGGTCCGAGTCCCCGGACTCCAAGAAGAGGCGCATTCACAGGTGTGACTTTGAGGGCTGCAATAAGGTTTACACCAAGAGCTCCCACCTGAAAGCACATCGGAGGACACACACAGGTTAGACACACACACTGATGCATGCGTAAAGTCATTATTATGCTCTGTTTTTGTATAAAGGCATAAAGCTATTAACTGCAAATTTTACCTAACTGATTGACTGATTGATTTCAGTTTTGAGTATAATTCATTTCTAGTAAATACTGAAGCTACCAGTATGTTCCTTTGTTTAGTAGCTTTGGAGTTTCTGTTATAGATACTGTTTTTAAAGCAGACCTATTATAGGATATTCTGAGAACTTCAAGAGTCTAAAACAGGACCTGGAGACTCAAGGTCCAGGACAGGTTGATGATATTCTACATTTCCCCAATATAGCCTGCATATTAGTTTCTCTTTTCTCCTCTGAAATCAACATTGAATAATTAATTATTGAATAATTAATAGTTGCTACTAGGGCTTCATTGATGTGAACATTTTGTCACCTCAGTCAGCTCAGTCAAAACTTGTTGTCCAAGAATGTAAGTGAATTTTCCGCTTCATCATCTTGTCATCATATCTTCATCAATATAATGTTGATTTTGCATTTGAGACCTAAACTTCCAGCCAGATCCTCTTTAAGTATCTACATTAAAACATACATTAGTACATTTTAAATGATTATTTCAGGCTTTACAGAGCGACTTGCAGCAGTTATGCCACTTCTTTACATTTTAACAGAAAATCGTATATAGTGCAGCTTTAAACAGTGATTTACTGACTAATAATTTGTCAAAAATGACTGTCAGTTCTCCACTGTCAACTTCTTAAACACAAATAGTGTTTAGAAACAAGCAGAAACTCACATGCCAGTTTAAGCCTGATTGAGTCAAGTGGGATTTTAAACTCAATCGCTGTGTCTTTGGGAGCTGCAAATCTGTGGTTTAAACTAAACCCAATGGCTGTGTCATTTAAAAATCACACATCTGCCACTAGATGTCGCTGTATCTCAGGTTTAACTGAGGTTTATCTCCAATCTTCTAAAGACTGCTACAGGTAAGATTTTTGTACTTTAAGCGCATCTTGAGTTAAGATTGTTTACTATACCATAGCTACGCCTATAAACCTTTCACCATGATGTTTTCTGGACTATAAAACCTTAAAATCTCGGCTTATTACAGACTAAGGCTTATTATTCAGACACTACAGGGACCTCAGTGCAAACTGGTTGACCTATTCTTATCTTATAAAAGCCTGTAGGTAGGACATGGCCATTTAGAGGGTTTAATTCAAGTTGTAATTAAATGCTGTTTTGCTTAATTAAACACACTGAGATACTAGATTCAGGCTATCCCAACTATTCAAAAGGGAAAAATTTACATCTCAGCAGGCATTTTATTCTTTATTTTTCATTTAACAATTCAATCTTTGCATTTCAAACATTCAGATTTTTATTTAAATATATAAGGAAAATTTCACATTTCAGCTTTTTTTTGAAATTGTATTGAAATGAAAATTCATTAACTGACAAATTTGAAATAATTCATATAGCAAAATGTGTCCTTTTTATACAGTGTTTTATTTTAGTTGGGCTGATCATGGTTTACTGGACGTTAAGTGGTGGATCAGGTAGACTTGTTCTTGTTTTGACAGAGCAATCAGGTTTAATTTAAATGAGACTAAACTGCTGCTAAGCTAATGACAGAGCAATAGCACCACAGTCTTAAACAAAAATATTGTGTTGTGGTAGGTGGATCTTGGGAAGTAGTTGGCTTCTGTTAATTAGCTTTTATTTTATTTTTTATTTTTTAAATATTTTTTTCCTTCAGTTAACATGTTATAAAATGTTGTCCTTATGTTAAAGGTTAGGTTTGGAGTTTGGATTCAGTAGCATTGCCAGTTTTTCAGCCATTGTACCTTTCTTTTCTTTTCAATTGAACCTTAGTCTACCAGCGCAAAACAAGCCTTTATGCGACCATAATATGCTCCCACAATGCACCTGAATTTAACATTTAACACGATAATTCAGGTTGCACGTGTATATTGTGGCCGTATCTTGGCATATTTCACACTGCGTTTTCTCTTGTACTTACATCTGGTCCTGAGAGTTTAAACAGTGTCATTCTGATGGTAAATATTTTATCAGCACAGTGTCTAATCACTATGGCTGCTGCCAGTGTCTATGGAAGTCTCTCAACAACACCTCTTTTGAGACCCATTTGCAAATCTACACCTGTTTTTAAAAGGTGGTGAAAAGTTCCATTTTTCTCAAACTTCAGTAAATCTAGCAGCCATATGTGTAATATCTCCACCCATTTTTTGCACAGTCCTCCCACATATTACATGGCCCTCCCTCAAATGCATATCAATGAAAAAGATTAGCACATTTTGCGTTTTACCATGTACATAGCTCATAAACTGTGGGCTTTAGGCTTGTGCGCTTGTTTTGTACATAACATGCGGGAAAAGTGTGTCTGATTTTCACCTGAAACTGCTGCAAAAGACTTAGTACTTTAGCCCATGTGTAACTGATGCAAAGCTCAACTCTTAAACAGCTATATGAGTGAAAATATGCTATATTAGTGATAAAACATGGGTAAGTGAGTGAGTGAGTGAGTGAGTGAGTGAGTGAGTCAGTCATTCATTCATTCCGTCAATTCATTACAAGCCAAGTCTATGAGATACTTTGCACCTGACAAGCCTAAGCGTTAGCAAACTTCCTGAACTTGGTAACTAACAGATGAGTGATGATGAATCAGGAGTCTTTGAGCAGTGAAATCACCAAACTGTGTTGGACTGTGGCCCTCCAGGACCAGACTTGAGTACTCCTGGTCAAGAGTCTTTAATCCTTTGGCCTGTTGCTAATGTATAGTGTTTTTCTCGTTTTCTTCGGCAGGTGAGAAGCCATACAAATGCACATGGGATGGCTGCACGTGGAAGTTTGCCCGCTCGGACGAGTTGACGCGGCATTATCGGAAGCACACAGGGGTCAAGCCCTTCAAGTGTGCGGACTGCGACCGCAGCTTCTCGCGCTCTGACCACCTGGCCCTGCACCGCCGCAGACACATGCTGGTGTGAGCCCGGTCCACCTCACACACACATTCTCTCTCCCAAACACACGCGCATGCATGCCGGGCCGGGGGGAGCTGGGTTCTCCCCCTGCACTCGTTCAGCTGGGCTGGACACAGTCACAAGCGTACCGGACCCCAGGGATGAGACAGAAGAAAGACGGAAGAGGTATGAAGGATATGTGTCCGTAGAATTCCTCAAGGATGGAACAGGTCGGTCTTACAGGCTTGGGGTCAGTTTGGATATTCAGGATGTCTTGAACACGGACATATGGCGATGTTCAGCACCTGCTAGCTGGTTATTGAGTGAGAGTTCTTCTGTCTGCAGTTTGTTTTTCACTTTTTTTCATTCAGCATCCTTTTTTTTTGTTTGTTTTGTTTTTTTTTTTGAAACGGCTGCTTCTTTTCGTCATCAACAATGTGAAGAACTTCAGAATGGAGCAGCTGCATTCATGCCTTCCTTTTCTGACCCAGGCTAGACCTGGGCTAGAGGGCGGAGCAGGTGCAGCCAAGTTCCTTCAGGAACAACGTTGTTGCAAACAGTGATCTCCTGCTGATGCTTCTGGAAGCCATCGTACCTGTGCAGGGTTGAGGGGTCAATTCCATGGCAGCAGAGGAGGAACCCCAGGCAAGAAGGCCGGAGATTTTTTTCAATTTACCATAGGTCAGCAAACCAGCTAATGAGATTACTCACGCAGCAGGCGACACATCAACAGACTTTTTCACTGTCGTTGTATTTTGGTTCCCCCCGATGTTGGTTTTACACCAAAAAAACTGATCTTTGAAGCACAGGCACTGAAGTGTACGGAGTTTGTGTGGCTTTATGAACTCTTAGAAAGGCCTTACGACTGCGTTTGGTAACACTTCAGGTTTTCAGCCTTGTCCATTCGTATTGGTGCATTCTGTTCTGTGATAAGCGAGTTAAGTGCAATTGTACACGATTCATAGAATTTTCAGTATAAGATTATTTTGCTTTTCTTTTTCCTTCTTCTTTTTTTAACAATGTACCCTTTCTGTATATTCTTGCTTTGAAACAGCTTTGAATAGGATGGGCCCCTGAAATCAACAGTACAGCAGTATGTTCAGCAGTATTACTCATTCAGTCACCCCAACAAATGATCTAAAGAGGAACTGAAATGTCAGACGCATCACTGACCTTTCCCATGTTTGACTGGCGGGTTCGGTGCTCAATGTTCTTTGCCCATCTTATTTTTTTTCTTTTTGGCTCCGAATAAATCGGGGTATAAAAAGGCCGACCAGTTCTGCTAATGTGGGCCTTCAATAGTGTGGTCATACTTGAACAGACAATACATGCCAGGAGAGCAATACACTCACTCAAGAGCAACTGGGGAGTCTGCTCTGACATCAGAGGGCTTTCAAAACATGGACAAATCTTTGGCTTTCTACCAGTGCCACTTGGTTTTCTATACTGCAAAATCTTCTATATTTGTAACGGATTTGTAGCTCTGACATGTTGGACATTCTCAACCCCCAAAAGGATTGGATTGCATTTGAAAGACTAGATTTTCTTTTTAAAAGTGTAATTCGATACAGCACTGCAGAGTTTGCCCTAACGAAGCTCACTTTGTCCCCATATACTCTACTGAATCATGTCCAATCATGTACAATATTGCTGTATGGAATTTAATTCAGCGTTTTGTTAGTATTAAAAAGGGTCTTCTCACCATATGGTTATGTATTTGAATGCATTAAATGGGAATTCCAAAAATCTCTGCAGAATTCAATTACTGAGATGTAAACAAAGTCATTCAGAGTGGTTTGATGTGAAATGAATCTCTCTGAATCACTTTGTTTACATCTTATGATTCAATTATGCAGAATCTTTTTCAAAAATCCCTTTTATTTTGGAATTTCCCTTTAAATAATGCATGTCTGTACACTAATAAAATTACCTTTTATTAGAACTGTACAGCAATCCAGATTGCAGATGGAATCAGAATTCAGCCTCATTCTTTTACAACAAAAGCAGCCACTAGAGGGCAGTCATTTCAAAGAAGTTCCTTAAAGAACAATATAGACTATATAAATTATTCCAAATGAAGATACTAATTTTAGAGATTTATATGATATTATTTGTCAGAGAGATGAACAGTGAGGTGACGAAGTAATGAGTCGCCTATTTTGAGCTGCCAGAATTTGCGCTTACCTTAACCATTGAAGATAAACACTAAGTGAATATCAAAGGCAATATAACAAATATATCAGTTCTTTTGGTGTACTGATCCCAAATACAGGCCATTCTTAAAGGGGAATTCCACCAATTTTTCAAAATTTCTGCATAATTCATTTGTTGAGATGTAAACAGAGTCATTCAGAGTGGTTTCCTGTGAAATGGTTCATTGTAGAAAAAGATCAACTCAGACTCAGACTCAGACAGTGGTGGTGATAGGAAATATGTCCATTTCATATAATATCATGTAATATCCAAAACAACTAATAAACCTACATATCTTATGAGTTTTTATATGTAATGTTGATAATAGTTAAATAGTTATAAATTTTTTTTAAATTGGGAACTATTTTTCCTTAGAACATTCTGCATGTATCTCTTCATGAATGGACTTTAAAAATACATATTAGGACAAAGGTTTATCTCAAAACTATCATAAAACAGTGTTTCAGGCATAATGCAATGCATTTCTACCTATTTTGTGTAATAACTTTCTGCAAGGGAGCTTTTTTGCAAGGCATTATTTAGATGTGCGGCTTCTATCACCAGCACTGTGAACAATTCAGACTTGGTAATTTCACACCAAACCACTCTGAATGACTTTGTTTACATCTTAACAGCTGAAAACGGTAGGTAGAATAGCCCTTTAAGTTATTGGTGTTTTGTCCATTGTACAGTTGGATTGTTGTCAGACAGTAGACTCTGTGTGAACGGCTCATGCTTAGGTTTCTACTTCAGTTTTGTAGCTTTTTGTTCCTCCAGCGATGCACTTTCAGATGGCCAGTACAAGCCTCAGTGATACATTTTCATACAATCAGATTCGCACACGAGCAGGTACACACACTTTTTTCATGCGCACTGCTGTTGGCATCTCCACGTCTATCTTATCTCAAAGACAAAGAAGTTCGGTTTTGTGAAAATGCTGTAAGAGGAATGTGTCCATTAGGTAATGAACATGACCAACCACGTCTCTTGCTCTTTGTGTTCTGAAGTATTATGATCTATTATGTTTTTATTTGTCGTTACGTATCTGTTTGTGTACACATGCGTGTTTCCTGTGGTATATGGGCTCGAGCGTATCATCAGCACCTTGTTTTTATGAAGTATGAATATGAAATGGATTATTTTCAGTTAGATATGACATTAATCACCAGTGTATCTTATCATCTTAAACTGTATTTTCTTGAGGAATTTCTGCAATGTGGGGCACTTCATCTGCATATGACTATTTTCTGTACAAAGAAATCTTTTTTGAAATGTTGTAATATATGTGAAAGTGAAAGTTATTACTCAGTTTTACAGGCTGTAAATACCTATTGAGGATAGGTCCTTTTTATTTGTTTTGTAATACAAGGGATTACCTTTATACATATGCAGACTTTTTTGCAGAGACCTTCATGTACCTATCGTTAATGTAGAGTACAATGGGGCTGTATGAGCGAGTGTTTAAGGTCATGTCATCTTGAATGCTCCAATCCTTTATGATTGATGTAATGTGATTAAACAATCTGACGAAATGCACAGTCGTGGTCCACACACAGTGTTCAGGAGCGGCCGCTTCCGCCAAGGCCGTTCACGTTCAGCCATTTCTACTGCTCGATTATGCCTTTTTGTAACAGCGGTATTCTGCTAAATGTGAACGAAAAGGAAAACAACCTTGTTCAATGAATGTTCCTCTCCAAACAGTATTTGAGAGCCATCGGCATTGTTCCCTTTTTTCTTTCTTTCTTTTTTTCTAATTTTAGTTTGGTTTCAAACGTTCTCAAATGAAAGAGTTATAATTGAATTTGCCACCATTTTAGCTCTTGTACAGAACATATGTCTGTTTGAGCTAATACAGTCTGAGTCTATAATCAGTTTATGGGTTTGGTTTATAAAGACAATTCTTTGGCATTGTCCACAGTTAAAGGGGAATTTCAGTGTTTTTTTTTTTCACGATTTCTGTGTAATTTAGTGGTTGAGATGAAAACAAAGTCATTCAGAGTGGTTTGATGTGAAATGCTCCACTCCAGAGAAACTTACTGACTTAGATTTTCTATACAATGGTGTTGATAGCAACCAGGAGTTGCAAATATAGCCATTTTATTTGCTACATAAAATGACCAGTGAACCTCCACATCTTTAAGTTTTTATATGTAATGTTGATGTTGTTAAAATAGTAGAAAATCTGAAAAAAAGTTTTTTTGTAGGGACTATTTTACTACACAACGCCCTGCACGTATCTCTCCGCCATGAATGTATTTTTTAAAAAATGTGTTTTAGGCTCAAAACTGTCATAAAACAATGTTCCCGTTATCAATACAGCTTTTGGTGATATACATTTTAGAGGCGTTAAAGGCTTTGGACGTCTGGTTCCTATCACCACCACTGTGAGCAATTCTGACTCTAATTTTCTCTAAAATTTCGCATCAAACCACTCTGACTGATCTTACATCTTAACAACTTAACTTTGCAGAAATTGTGATTTGCTGGAATTCACCTGTAACCTACTAGTTAACAAGAGTATCAGTAAACAGTAATGTTTTCAAAGGAGTATTATCGACTTCCCAGTCTGGCATTCTTGCATTTTTTGTGGCATAAGTTTGTAACGGCAAACAGGGTCAAAGTTATGCAATAATGAAGAGTGCCTACTATATGACTTGCTTACAAAAAGTGCACAGAAAGGCAACGAAACGGTGCCGTGAACACAAAAGGGCATCCGATACCAATAAACCTGTACTAGACACCCAAAAGCAGCATACAGTGTAGAGTACAGTACAAAGCCTATTTGTAATGCACTGAGCCTTACAGATTGTTCGAAGATGACATCTTTAGCTAAAGCTGTGAACACTCACCCATTTATCACATTGTTGAGCAATGCTGTATATGTCTTCTGAGGAAGCTACATAGATTTGGATGGATATATTATTACTACAACTGAAGGACACAGTTTCTCCATTATTAGCGATTCCTTTTTGCCTCTTTGCTATAATACAGATGAATTTCACGACTTTCAACAGTTTGAGGCCTCCCTTGTGGCTAGGTGTAGAATAATTTGGTGCCTGCCATCCTCACAGATATTTTTCTGCGAGTACAAAGAGTTTGGGTACAGCACGAACCTTTGGTAATTCCTCTGTGAACAGCTTGATTCTTATTTGTATTCAATTTAGTCTGTACAATATTGCTTCTGTTTCGGTATCAACTCTTTTTTTATTTCTCTGCAATCTAAATATTTACTTAAATGCCTTGGTTTCCAGTTTTTTTCTCCCTGATATTCCGTGATTATTGTTCTTGTATTTATGTATAGTGTGTGTGTATTGTAAATATATTCAGAGCTTTTCATTTTACTGCAAAGTTGTGACATTTTGCCCCGCTATGCTTCAAAGGGAGTCCCTTCACACTGAATCCTATCAGAGGATGTCTTGTTTCAGTCGTTTCACAGGTTGAAAGAACAAGTGTTTCTTCTTTTGTTTGAGTTCTCCAGAAGGTGTCTAAATATTCTGTGCTTTTGCTTTTCTCTGTAGTTTCTTTTTTTCCCTAAAGATTGAGCTGTGAATTAAAAAATTGAGTTTTAACATTATACTTGTATGATAATCTAATCGGAGGCATGAAAGTTAATAAAGTTGCATTTTGTATGGAGTATGACTCTCTAATTTAGAAGAGACTGATGCTTTAGTTTTTTTTTTTGTTTTGCTTTGCTATGCTGTTTAGTTTTGAGGTCACGTGAGAAGTTAAGACGGGAAAAAAAGCTCCTGTCTGAGGAGACTGATGAGCGAATAGAATAGAAAAGACCTTCCTTGCAAAACTTAATGTTACTTTCACAAGAGGCAGGGCGTGGCCGTGTGACAACAATACTGTAAGACTACACCTGCCTTGAGCGAATGCACCGCACTGCATTTGAAATGCTTGAGACAACAATTCATGAATGTGCCTTTTTGTGTAACAGCTGAGCTTTTTTCTATGCGCTCTCTCACTGAGAGACAATCTTTATACGCACATTCAAATACACACAACAGACAGCTAGGCTCTGGATTTTACCATTGTTCTGTTCAATGGGAGAAGATAAATCAAAGGCTGTAAAGAGACTGTCTTTGTGATAACAGTCGTGAGCAGAGATTACAAAGGTAAAGCCAGGGCAAAACCGGTCAGTTCATATGCACAGATAAGACCTAAATTGAGGTAGATTACTTTCAATCCTTGATAAACAAGACATTTTTCAGTGCTGGGGCAACAAGAAAGTTTCTGCAGAGGAGCCTTAGTTACTAGTTACAAAGCCTGCTTTCTTTCTATTCACTAGGCCTCAAACTAACAACTCCATTGATGATGAGCAGTCTTAAAGTGGAATTCCAACAATTTCTACATAATGCAACTGCTGAGATGTAAACAAAGTCATTCAGGGTGGTTTGATGTGAAATGGTTCATTGTAGAGAAGTTTAACAACTCGCATTTCTTTACAGTGGTGTTAATAGGAACCAGGAGTCACAATGTCTACAACATAAATATAACCATTTTATTTACTATCCAAAATAACCAGTGAGCCTACACTTCTTCTGAGTCTGTACATGTAATGTTGATAATGGTCAAATAGCTGTAAATCCAACTCCAAACTTTGCGTACCGCTTACTGCCCAAAAATGGCCTGCATGTACCTCTCTGCCCTGAAAGTATTTTGTGAAATACAATTAAAGATAATCCAGAAAAGATAATCCTTTATCAGTCCCACAACGGCAAAATTCACAATAATATAGATGGTGCCAATCCATCAACCTCTGGGTTATGGGCCCAGCATGCTTCCACTGTGCCACTCTGCCAGCCGTACACCCCAGATGGGACCTGAACCCACAATCCCTGGCTTAGAAAGAAGCCAGAGCCTTATCCATTTGGCCAAAGACGTCATTGCAAAACTAACTGTAATGTTGATTGTTGTTGATGGTTACATAGTGGTTAAAAAAAAGTTTTCATTGGGGACTATTTTGACTTAGAACATTCTGCATTTACCTCTCCACCATGAATGGACTTAAAAAAAATCATGTTAAGCCAAAATCTTATCTCAAAACTACCATAAAACAATGTCTCAGGCATCAGTGTATTCATTATGATTATCATTTTATATAAGAACTGTCTCAGAGGGAGCTTTCAGATACATTAAAATCATCAGATATCTGGTTCCTGTCACCACCACTGTGAACAACCCTGGAAACCCTTTTTTCTGGAAAGATGCATTTCACATCAAACCTCTCTGAACGACTTTGTTTATGTCGTAATGATTTAATTTTGCAAAAATGATGAAGTTCACCTTTAACAGTGCTGAAAACAAAGGTGCCAAGAGGGTGTTCTGGAGCAATGCGATATATTTTGGTCCCCTAAACAAACTTTCGATAGAAAGTAGCATTTTAGTAAATGAGATATGTGAGTGTGAAGAACCTGCTTGAAGTTTCATGAAGCTCCACACAATGTCAAGGTTTAAGACTAGTTAAAGCTATCTCATAGAACAATACCTCTAAGCCAGGAACCATTTAAGAGCCATTATTTTTGAGAGCGTACTGAGCTGCCACCTCTCACTGGCCTGCAGCTTTTTTCACGGAGGTGTAATGTGACTGCAGAGCTTTTCCTTTTAGACTGACTCAACACATTTGCCCATCTGCTTCTCCCAGACTAATTAAAACAAACTAAACATCATCATAGCTCACCAACTGTGACAAACGTAGTGGAGAAACACCCTTTTTTAATGCAAGTTCTATTTTCTGACACATTCTTTAATGGTACGTACAACATGTACCAGCATTGATGAGAGATAATACAGAGAGCATGTGACTTTTCATGCCAGGACTATTCATTTTGGTGCAGGCTGTACTGTATCTCCTGTTAGAGGATTTAAAGTCTTGCAGCTGCACATAAAGCAACACCCAATTACTCATCTAAAAATATCCCTACATTTTTCAAGACCAGTAGCACCAGATGTACCAGTTTAATTCAATTGCACTATAGTTGTGCCACACCTATTAGCATTCAGCTAACCTCCCTGGCTGGGCTCGGAGCACAAGGACTTGCCAGCTTAACTTGTAAAACATTTGTAGTCATATGAAGCAATGACAGATCAAATTAGCCTCTTATTCACCGGTGTATATTTTAGTTTTTCCATTTAAATTTAAATGACCAAATTGTAAGGCAAATTATTCAGTAACTGTGTGAAATAAATGTACATTTTTATTTTATTTATTTATTTTTCGTAAAAGTTCCCCTCAAATTAACAGAATGTATTTTATGATCATACACATATTGCTATATGCTTACAATTTACTGCTGAAAGCCAGAAATCTTAGACGCTCTTTGTATTATTTTATAAAAATACTTTTTACAGAGCAGATCACTGAAGAGACACCATCTGTTTATAGTTTATAGCCCAGATTTGTGGAAAAATGGGTCGACTTTCAGTAGACAAAAAAAATTGTGAGTTCAGCTTTTTTTTTATTATAAGGGTTTAAAATTACATCACCCATCTATTTGACAGAAAAGAAGACAGTTTCAGCTCTCATATGACACTCACCTTTTGAATGTAGCTTATGAAATATGAAAGATGAAGAATATGACGAAGTGCGTTTTGGAACCACCGGTGGTCTCAAGGAGTTGAAAAGGTTAAAAAGATAAATACAAAAAGTTGGATTTTAATTAAAAGCTAAATTAAACTTTTTTGTAACATTTATTAAAAGTGCGTTTGACTCACTAATAACTCAATAACAGTTTAGAGGCATAATAACCTCTCCATGGCATTTGAAGAAGGCCAAAATAAAAAGAAAATAACCATTAAAAAAGTACATTTTGTAAGTAAATTCACGCAGGCATAAGGTACAAGCCTGAGGATCAAAATGTCTTTAAAATTATGAACAACATACATTCAATCAGATATGCATTAACTTCTGACTGGTAGTGTATCATTGTTAAAAAAATGAAAGCATTATGTCTCATTTTTGTGTAGTTTGCTTGATATACATGTATTTAATAGTTTAAAAAATCTTTTTAGCTTATTATAAGTAATAATTATACACTTGTGCTCCACAATGTGTGCAGCCCTGTAGCAGAAACTTATTTACAGTAGAATTAACATGCTTTCCTTCTGAGCATGCTGTTAAGCTTCTTGATTATGTCCTGTTTGTAATGTGACTTGCTTTAGTTCTTCTTCCTTTAGTAGTGTGTGTATGTTTCTATACCAGTGTGGCACATACACTGGGACCTAAGCCAAACGTATAATTATTATTGCTTAACTTTTTTATATATGTTATATTAACTACAGACATATGCAAAAGTTTGAACAAGTCTTGTTGATTTTCTAATTAAAAATAAGTTAACATATCCACTACAGAGAACAAGCTTAAATATTTTGTGAACTTTTTTTGCAAATTTTAACATGCAGGGCTCAGCATACTAGGAAAAAATAAAACACAAAATACAAAATGCTGTGACTTTTGTACAGGCCACATTTTATGCTCTGTTTTTTTGTGTTAAATTCTGCAAATAAACATTAGTTGTGCATTAAAGTGTGCAGATGTGTGTTCTCTGTAGACGATGTGTACTAACATTGACTTTTTTTAATTAAAAAAACATAGAATTTGACCAGGGGTGCCCAAAGTTTTGCCTTTGACTATGTTTATACCTTTTTAAATTATGTAATCTTTGAAAAATTGCAAAAGTGCTGAAAAGCCTCTACCTTTATACAATCTTGTTTGAATTTGAGTCATACCTTCACCTGCAGTGGATTTCTGCTGTTAATCATTGACTACACTGTCTCTGAGGAAGAAAGCCAAAAAAACACTTGATTACTGCAGTGGAAAGTAAAGTTTATGAGACCACACATACAGTACACACAAAACACTCTGTAAGCCTTTTTAACAGTTACAAACTGAAGCATTATCTGCTTATCTAAAGGCAATCATGTAGTTCTTCACTGATCTGAAAGATAAGATTTCTTTTAATAATTAAAACCATCATTCCCAGAACTCTACACACATCTTCCATGTGCATAGAGAAGTCTTTTATAGAGTAGAAAAACACCCAATCTCAAAAAAATAAATAATACAGAGTAAAACAATTACAATATTTACACTTAAAGCTTTAACATTCCAAATAAGTGTTCAGAACCATCCATAAAAATCATAAAACCAGCATTTATGGTTGTTCTATGGTGAAATGCAGCATTAGCAACTTTCCATTTGAAGTGACCAGGAGTGTTCATTTCTGAATTGTGCTTTGATTAAAAAAAAAAACAAACACATGGATACCTCCTTCCATAGGTACACTGATACAATGGATTACTTCTTTCTTTGGTATCTGAGACTCAATACTTGAATTAATTGAATACTTGAATTGTTTTTAATCAAGTGGTTCTTTTGAAAAGGGCTGTTCATGTCTTTATGAATCAGCATTTGGGCTTCACGTTGCTCTCAGAGTTCTTTGGTTTTTTCAGAACTGAAGAAAGCAGGCCTTGGAACTTGGACCACTGGGGTGAGATATCCTCCTTAGATTAACTGAGCTTTAACAAGAACAGTTGTGAAATTAATGTAGAACAAGTTTAGAACTGGAGCTATAAGGCTAATGTGACTAACAAACACAAAGAAGTCAACAGTCACCCAAATCTTCTTCCTAAAAAACTAACATCTGGGATTAGCAAAAAATCGTGTTGTTGTTTTTTTTTCCACAAAACTCTTTAATTTCATGACTGTCCTTGTTAAAGCTAAATTGATCTAAGGATAAAATCGCAACTTTTTTTCAGCTAAATCATTTAACAGTAAGGTGCAGTGGACTGGACGGTACATTTGCATTTGTAGTAGCTTCTATGTTCAATAAAAATGGAAAAGGCACTGAAAGTACTTTAGTCATGAACACGATAAATTAAAAAAAGAGCTGATGACAAATCTCTCAGCTAAGTTGGCATCATTTAGCTGTTGTTGCGTCCCACAGGGGCTACAGGCCTAGTGCCAACACAGTTCACTCCCGTACACCTCATGAGTTGCCGAAACCAAAGCGTAACCAACACACCGACGCCTACCAACACAAACAAGGAGGCAGCTTGGAGCATTGACTGGCCAGGCAGTGCTTGTAGTTCTAAGTCTGGTGTCTCTTCATGTGCAGGGCCAGGTGGTCGGATCGGGAGAAGCTCCTGCTGCACACGGCACACTGGAA
This sequence comes from Colossoma macropomum, assembly GCF_904425465.1. Classification (NCBI taxonomy): domain Eukaryota; kingdom Metazoa; phylum Chordata; class Actinopteri; order Characiformes; family Serrasalmidae; genus Colossoma; species Colossoma macropomum. The sequence goes on along the minus strand of NW_023494784.1, from coordinate 17,206,640 downwards.
TGGCTTAGCCCCCGTGTGCTTCCTGAAGTGGCGCGTCAGCTCATCGGAACGGGCAAAGCGCCAATCGCAACCCTCCCAGGAGCATTTGTACGGCTTCTCGCCTGAAATAAAACACGACCTGATAAAGTTACAGTGGACGGGGGACACCATCTCTCCAACACGGAATATCAACACAAGAAAACTATGGCAGTAATGGACATATCAAAGAATGAGGGTTTGCAGTGATGGGGGCCTTATCAGCCAGTCTTGTCACTCTCAGTTTTAATGACTTTTTGCAGCCATCAGGAAGAAAATGTAACACTTTCAGAGAGCGATTAGAATGCGAGCGCATGCCTGCAGCATACTTCTGCCTGGCAACATAACAAGTACGCTCCAAAATAAGAGAACAGCCAGTCAGAAGAGGCCTTTTATAAAGTTCTCGATCAAAAAGTCTTACCTGTGTGAGTCCGTAAATGGGCCTTCAGATGAGAGGACTTGGTGTAGACTTTCTTACACCCTGATGCAAAAGAATGCAATAAATGTCAGTGAGCAGATGTTGTTGCATAACTTTAATTACCTAGCACTGGCTAGCTCTGACTTGTTCACCAAGCTCAAACCTGAATGATCATATCTTATAGAGAGGGCGAAGCTCTAATATTAATGATAATAGTCCCATTCTATTGCTGCTAAAGGACTGTTAGTCACTCTGAGACACTGATGATGCACAGGTGTTCTGTCAGGTCACGCTATAACACCTGTTACTTTCACACCTTGTGTGTAACCTTGTAATTATCATCTCAAACCCATGTTAGCGTGATCACAGCAAATATATGAAACATGACTGAGTTACTGAATAATAAGGCTTGAGACCCTTTCATGCTACTGTTCGCAAGCAAAATCACATTCTTTTCAATGCATCTGAATGCTGTGATGAGCAATTTCGTGTCATGGACTTCCAGGACGGATAAATTTCGCATGCAAAACTTGGCATCAAGCTCAACTCTGACACAAGATTTTGTGTTTTTGTAGTGCCACTGCTTTGGCTATGTTGACCTCTGAAGGGGTGGGACCTCATTGCACAGAACCTCAAAAATAGAGGAAATGATAACTTAATTAAGGTCTAAGCTCAAACCTTCTAAAATTTTTGATATGAAATACTGTCAGTCTAGAAAATGTATCATTATCTTTACTTTTGTGATTTTCCTGTTTGTGGTAGGTGGGTTAGTCCACTTGCTAATGGCTATGTTAGCTCCTTAGCTAACCACAGCTGCACACAAGTCATCCCACTGCCATCAACCATGCCAGTTATACATATACTTTTGCTACAGTTCAGTGTGCAGCACTATACTCTTGTAAGTATATTCTGATATGTGAGTATTATCTGATATAATTAATTTGTGTTTTTACCGTTTATGATTAGCGAGTTAGCACCAAAATGGAGGATCTTTTTTTCATTGCCAACCCTCTGGACCAGCCTTGTTCACACCTATTTTGCAAGCGCAATGCAAACTGCTTGAATCTCTTGAATCTTAGGTTCAGTTATTAATCTTAGGACTTGGACTATAAGTGCTATGAATTATAAGGTAATTCTATGAAACAAATGCATATTTATGGGCCCTTAGGGTTTAAGAAGTTAAATGTTTTGACTCTCATAGAGTTGTATGCATATCTTTGGGTACCCCTGGCCAATTTAGTCTACATATCTTGTTGACCTTTTAAGTGGAAAGAAGTAAAAGTGGATTTGTTTAAAACAAGATGTATCCTGCAAGGAAAAGTAAGTGAAAATTCATAACACAAAAATAGAAAGACACCTAGCTGGCTACAAAAAGTGTATTTTGTGTTGTGTAAATTGTGTTTACTTCTTTTTATTTAAAACAACAAGAAAATAAGTAATTTGGCCAGGAGTGCCCAAAACGTTTGCATACCACTCTATAAAAGCATTGAGTGCTAAAGAGTTTGCAGCCCAAAGCCACATATCCAGTTCTAATGCTTAGTCTGACAGCACCTGAAAGTGAAAACACTTTCTCCTCAGATGTTTGTCTGACAGCTTTTTACGGCTCACCTGGGACGTCGCAATGATGTATTCTCCTCTTGTCTAGATCAGGATTGTTCCTACGGTTATACCTGACATGCATTGCTTGTGTTTGCACTGCCATGGCTGCTGCTCCAGGGCCTAAGGCTGGCCCTACCAGTTTAGATGCCATGCTGGCAGCGTAGGAGGGTGGTGGTGACAGGTTGTGTATGAGTTCTTTCCTCCTGTCTGGGCTCCCCGGCTCTGAGTTTGGAGGGGAGGGTGGAAGGTAGGCTGCTTTCTGCTGCTGCTGCTGACCAAAGTGGCCAGAGGAAGGAGGCCCATTACTGCCCAGATCACACATGGATCTTCCTGTAATCTGAGTGGCTTGTGAGTGCATGTTGCTGTATGATGACATTGATGAGCAAACGCTGTTGTGAGGCTCAATGAAAGAGTGAGCGGCAGACACTGCAGGCTCCAGGTCTGAATTCAAAAGCTGAAATAAAGGAACATCCTGAAAGTCAATTGGAGGCGTCTCCTGTTTGATGAAAGTGTTGTTGCCGGCTCCGTTTGCTGTACTGAAGAACTGTGAGTACTCTGGGGCTGGTGTATGGTGACAGCTTGGGTAGTTGAGAGACTGCATGGGTTCGGGCTTCATTTGTGGTGCGGTGGGCCTAACGGGCCGGCAGAGTCCAGTCCGGAGATAAGTGACATCAGGAAGGAAGACATTCATGTTGATGCTGTAGGGAGAGCCTTGTTCCATCGTCAGGAAGCTGTCCTGATTGAACTTATGCTCTGAGCCTTGCTGGAACTGAGGTGGCAGGTATTTATCCATCTGAGGAGAAATGTAAACATGTTTAACTGCTTGTAGTCATCACAAAAGAGTAAACACCGAACATCCTAAAGTACTGTAGGGAGCAACATAATGCACATATTAGTTTCCTGGTAGTATGAAAACAATTAATAGTAGTCACTGAATAATAAGTCTTAAAGTGACCATATTCTACACTTTTCCTTTCAGGTCCCCTCATGACATTTGCATGGGTTTATGTAAAAAAGCATAACTCCAAATAATCCTTTAAACTCTACTGTGCCTAAATGCAAGCTGAATTGCTCCTTATAACTTCAGTGTGAATGGGGGAACCAAACTGTCACAGTCTGAATAGGGCATATGAAATACACCCTATTATGGGTATATTTCATATACCCATATATATGAAAATGATATATGATATATGAAAATGCATTCGTTTTTGAGACATCACCAAAAAGCTATTCATTCAAAACAGTTTTTTCCCTGCTTAGTTTCCATGTATGGACTGTGTAAACTAAGAGCTGAATGCTACTTTTTGAAACTTTAACTTTTATGTTAAAATATAAAGTGAGGACAATTTGTTTTTTCAAGAATTTTCCCCTTTAAGATGAAATCCTAAGGGTCCATATGTTGGTCCACACTTCAATTCTCCACTCCCATAACTTACACATTAGTTACTAAACAATACATTGTTGCTGCCATAGGAAATCCTTGTAACATTTTTAGTTTTTTCTTTTTCACTTTTTTTTTACATAAACATGTCATGAAGAACGTATTTTTTAACAAGCTACACTAACAGTTTTCTGAGTGACAGCAGCAATGCAGTAGTCTTTGAATAATAAATAATAAATCTTAAAGGAGTTGTTCAAATTCACATATTTTCCCCTTCACCCAAATGTTGTCAACCAGGAAAAGTCTTTTGGGTGACACAGATTTCTATTAAATTAGCCTCATAGTTCCAGTACAGAACTACAAAGCCCTGAGACACCAAACATTTTATGACTGATGGACTATGTTTGGGCTGAGAGGAAAACTGTGTGATCTTGATTTTCCACTGAACGGTTTATTTAAGCAACATTAACAACAAGCACACAGCGGGTGACATTAGCAGTTACACAGCTGACATATCAGGCTAACAACATCTTCAGTCGTCATAGGACCCCGAATACGTGTGTCACAGCAAAATATTCTCCAGTAAAGAGAATGAAACGAGTAGCAGTTGTTTAAATTGCAATGTTTATGGTGGTTGAACGCTCAGTGCATCTCGACACTGTAACTTACGAGTGATGCAAATCACTGAAAGCTCGTTCACCGCCAAACAGAAACCACCAAAATCTACGTCTGAATTTAGCTCTTCCAGCTGCTCCGAGTTTTCAGATTAAGGTCAGTACAAGTGCCGAGTTTCTCTCACACTCACACTGCCCGGTCTGCTGTGAGGGACAGGAGCTCTTATCCGCTGAAATAACTACAGCTACATCTGTTTCACAAACCACAATTAAAACACATAACGAGGAGGAATAACGTCTCCTCAGCAGCGTATCGTAAACACCGGAGCTGTTTAGGCAGGCCACTCCGCAGAACCTGACGAAGCTGGAGTCCGCTTCTCATTCGCCAGCTTCTTGTTCGAATCTTGCCGTTCCACCTTAAATGGTGCAGCAGTTACATTCTGACGCCTGAGACCATTTAAGGTGGAACGGCAAAATTCGAACAAGAAGCTGGCGAATAGGAAGCCAACTTCAGCCTCGTCAAAATGTAGCCTGTGTGCATTTCTTTTATTAGACAGCCAGCCCTGATAGATAGACGGATATAAAGATAGACAGATGGATAGAGAGAAAAAAGAGAGAAACAACAGCACTTTCAGAATCGACATTCTAAAAATTAAAAAAATAAATAAATAAATAAATAAAAATCCACACGCGACATTTTATCTTACCACAGTCTGGCTGTTTGTTGGGGCTGGCATTAAATCTAGTCCTCTCTCTCTGTGTGAGACAGTCCTGAAGGCTGTAACAGCGTCTCCTCCTCGCAGACCCTCGGCCACAGGGACACAGGGAGGGGTGGGCTTAGGCTGCACCTCTAAAGCTGGACCATAACCCGCGCTTTTCTCCTCACCACAGCTGGCAAAGCCAGAAAACGCAGCTCTTCTGGCCGAAACCTCGAGCCGGAGTCAGGTTCAGCAGTACTGAATGAGCTGGGCTAGGCTAGGCTAGCTGTCATGTCGCCTTTGACATGACAAATTACGCAACCGCCTCATTTCAACGCCTGGAGACGGGGCGGGGCCGAAAACTGAGGATGATGATTCCTCTCATGTTTGGAGACCGCTCGTGTATTGTCTGATACCGGGTAAACAATGTATGTCCAAAAGTATCCAGACATCCCTTCTAATTAGAAACACAGTCGAATCTGCATAGATAGAATGTGACTCCGCAGCAGCTACACGTGAGCCTAAGGACATCATGTTCAATGCCAAATGTTGGTTAGAGGGGTATAAATCCCCCCAGTATTGGACTGTGGAGCAGTGGAAGTGCGTTCTCTAGAGTGATGGAGCTTCATCTGATACCTTTGCTGGCACTCTTCATCTTGTGGCTGCCATCAAATCCTCACAGCAATGTTTCAACATCTAGCATAAAGCCTTTTCAGAAGAGTAGTGGCTGTTACTGCTGCAAAGGGTCACAAACTCCCTATTAGTACCCTCAATTTCATAAGCAACGCAGGATGAACAAGTGTCTACAAAATTTTGGAAATATAGTGTAACCTGCTATAAACCACTCGTAACTTGCTGTCCTCGCAAAAAGCACAACGTCCAGGAAATTCATTAACTATTACACCCGTTATGGCCAGTGCACCTGAGCAACTTCACTTAGGTTAGAACCCATCTAAGTAAGGAAAAAAAACAGTACCTTTCAGGGTGTAAACACTGTCACTGTGATGGTCCCCTTAAGCGTCTTGTTATGTATTTAAGTTGTACTGACTCCATACTCCCCGTCTTCACTCCAACCCTTTATTCGATTTTTTTAACTTAAAAAGTTAGGAAAAGGTACAAATGTGCACCTTTCCCCTGGGACAGGGAATATATGGTACCTTTAAAACTAATTTAAAATACACAATTTAATTGTAATGACTACCCTCTAACTCCAACTAAACTCCACCTCTACAGTACCCCTGTATTTAACAGTGAATCTGTTTGAATTTTCTTGATTCAAATGTGTTGTTTCTATTTATTACATCAACACAGTTATTGCTAAAAGTAAGTTAACTGAAATACAAAATTGTGTTGATGTCATATATTTTATTCAATATGGAAATTATCTACACATTTGAAGCAAGTAAATTCAGTGCATTACTTTTTTTCAGTGTAAGGAATGGTGGCAGGTGAACAGGCTGGAGAAAAGCCATTCTAGGCTTAACACACACATGTAAACTGTGGACTGCATTTGATTTCAGTTTCTCCAGTTGCCTCCCAGTTTTATATCACTGTAAGTGCATAACTACATAACTTACACATTAGTTTCATTCTCATAGTAGTTACTGAATAATAATTCTTAAGATGAATAACCTAATTATAAGCCTGGAGTTCAGTTGGTTAAACCCTGAAACGCTTGTTCCACATGCACACCCACACTTCAGTTCTTTGCTCTCATAATGACTTACATAATAGTTTCATAATAAATACTAATGCAGTTTTGCTGTTATGAAACTTTCGTTTTACATAATTTAAAAAGCTTTGAATGTTTAAGCAAATAATTTTCTAAGTTACATCAGCATATGTTAGCATTTTATTTCCATTTTTTTTATGACAGCAACAATGTAGCCACTGAATAATAAGCATTAAGATTAATAAATAACTAATAACAGTGTCAGTTTAACAGACTCTGGAATAGCAGCTCTAGATTTAAAGGGGAACTCTATTTAAAATATATGTATTATTAAAAGGTTAAGATGTACACAAAATCATTGAGAGTGATTTGATATGAAGTTCTTTTTTGTTGAGCAGCTTACAGAGACAACATTGTTTACAGCGGTGCTGATAGGAACCAGATGTCTTAAGCGTTTAATTCCTCTAAAAGCTCTGTCACAGAAAGTTATTACATGACATTTTTAAGAATACACTCCCTGATGTCTGATACATTGTTTTGGTGTTAGTTTTGCGATAAATAGGCCTAAATCATGTTTGTTTTTCATTAGTTTATGGAGGGGTACATGCAGGGTGTTGCAAGGCAAAATACTCTCCAAAGAAAACTTTCTTTCAGTAACCTGTGAAGAAATCTGAGTCAGTAAGTTTCTCCACAACAAACCACTTCACATTAAATCACTCAGAATGACTTTGTTTGCGTCTCAACCACTGAATTAGGCAGATTTTTTGAAAATCAATGGATTTCCCCTTCAACATAGAGACACTATATTTTTGACTTAACTTTGATCAACTTCTTTGGTTCAATTTTCATTACCAGATCCTAAATTGTTGACTTCAACGCTTGATTGCAGGACGTGAGTTACTTCAGCTCTCCGGTTCTCTCCCTTGGGCCATATGTGCTGGTATGCGAGTCTGCTCGACTGCTCTACAGCTGTCCGTGAGGACTGCGTGCTTTATGCCAACATGCCAGGGGAAGTGGTGAAGTAGGCAAAGACACTGCCAGGGATGAATATCGAGAATGTTAGATGAAAATAGCACAAGATGACACCGTTAAGTGTCATGCTCTGCATGCCGGCTGTATCAGAGGCCACTGATTTGAAGATGAATGTTCGAAGACAGACAACGTATTTCAGATATCGGGACCCACGCTTTTGAATTTGTTCCTTAATTGACGTGCTGTATAGCCTACGTATCAGAATTTCCAGCTGGCATTTAGTATTTCAGTCACGTTTATTCTCATCTCGTGCTAACTGCCTGGAATAGCTGTATGATAATTCATACTCTTCACAGTGGAGAGGCACAATTTTAATCTTTTTTTTATGCAGATTTCTTTAATCAAAAACAAACAGTATGCTTTGGCAATAGTTTCAGAACAAAAAGTAATGAATAGTGTGCATAACCTTCATGTATTAGGAGAAACTCAATGGTGATGTCAAGTTAAAGCCACGCCACTTATTCATATTAATAAAGTGCACAGCCGTGATTCATGGATGTCTTTGAAAAGCAAACATAGGTCTGTTTGCTAGAAATACAGAGTATTCAGAAGAACAAGGACCCATGTCAGACCGGTTTATTGGTTTTGTTCTGAGAGCAGTTACACTACTGGAGCCAAAACAAAGTGAATAATTTCAGATGGCATTCCTAAAGAAGCAGTCATTTAGCATTACAAGTTTTCCAATCAGGTTTCCCAGGTTTATTCTCTTTTCTTTACATGCAAATTACAAGCAGGAACAGCACCAAGCTGGGCAGATCAAGTCAAAGTAGTTCTCAGATATTTAAGTGGGAATCCACTGTTTTTTCAAAATATCTGCATAATTTAGTGGCTGAGATGTAAACAGTCATTCAGAGAGATTCAGATTTCTTTTTTAGTAGTGGTGGTGATAGAAACCAGGAGTTGCAATAGTTGTAACCCAGATTTAGCCATTTTATTTACTATCAAAAACACCAGTGAACCTACACATGTCTTTGTAACGTTAATAATGGCAAAATAGTAATAAATTGTTTTTGGCCAAAGCCATAATCTTAAAATTGTCATAAAATATAAAAAAAAAATATGGCAGGCATTAGGTAACTTATTTGTAACTACTTCTTGTAACACTACTCTGTGAGGTATCTTTTAGAGTCATTAAATGCTTCAGATGTCTGGTTCCTATCACCACCACTGTAAACAATTCTCACTCAGCAAGTTTCTTTAGAGTGGAGCATGTCACATCAAACTGTTCTGAATGACTTGATTTACATTTCAGCCATTTAACTATGCAGACATTTTTTTTTAAGTGGTGGAATTCCCCTTTAATGAGTTGCATTAACCTTATACTTAATAAGCTATGATTGATTTGTCTGTACAGTATAAATTTATGGACTATAGCCTGGACTAACTGAGCTCAATTACTAGAGCCAAATGTTGAATGGAAACTAGTTCCCCCACACGGCACTCAGATATGTGCTGAATGTGTATCAAAGGGGAGCAATTTCTGCCACTCATTAAAGCCTTCGAGGATCACAGCAGCCATGGAGCATCTGTCCATCTTGGCACACGGACCTCCGTACATATGAATGCAAGCAATCCACGTCGCCATCATTAAAAACTCAAAAAATGCCCAACAACTGCAACACAGATCTGGGAGAATGTTGAGCATGTGCCTGTGGCAGTTGGTGATCACTGACATGAACAAATAAGGCCAATCTGACATGGAGGGAATTGCGCTGACAAGAACTTGGCGAGCATCATGGCTAATATTCATTAGATATGAAAAATAGAGACATGGAAGTTTTGGAGCTTGAGAGCTGGTAAAATAGTTTTGAGAGGTACTGTCAATGAATATTAAGCTTATCAGTATTTAGGGTGCCACTAACTATGCTATAAAACTATTAACTTTAAAGGGCTCATATCATACAAAATCAAATTTTCCCTCACTTTCTTTGATATAAAAACATTTGTATGTTTGTATGTCGTACGTTTCAAAACATTCACTGACCAGCCCACTTCTATATATGGAAATTAAGCTGGAAAAAAATGGCCGGTTCTGGATTCATTGTTTTTGTGATGTCGTGAAAACCAACACATTTACACATATCGGCCCCTTTCAGCCTACAGCTCCGCCCATTCATGTTGACATTAGAAAGAGTGTTCAAGGCTGGAGTGCTATTTAAATGGCAGGGCGGCCAATCAGAAATGTAGTCATTAAAATATACAGTCTAATGCAAAATTTGAACACCCCCAGTCAAATAATGTGAAAATAAGTTAACACATCCACAGGGAACAAACTTAATTTTTTTGCTGAGTGTAACATTGGAAAAAAATAAATATGAAATATTCCACAACTTTTGCATGTTTTATTTATTCAAATATGTTCAATTCAGTAAATTAACAGTAATCGTGTATTAAACTGTGCAAAAGTGTGTTCCCTGTAGAGGATTTGTTAACTTATATTCACTCAGAAAATCGACAACATGTAATTTGACAAGCACAAACTTTTGCATACAACATACAACTTTTGCATCAGTCCTGAAGGCAGAACAACAAAAACAGTATAAATTGTACGCAGTGGCTGTTTGGTACACAAAAACACACAAATATCTCAAATAAGTTGACATTAGGAAAAAAGGAAAAAAGTACATACTTAAAAAAGATGGTTCTTTAAGGGTTCTTTGGTAAAGAAAATGGTTCTATATAGAACATTAGTTCTATATAGAACCATTTCATGACTAAATGGTTCTTTGCATGGTGAAAAGGTTTTTCAGACCGATGAAGAATGTGTTGTATGTGGTTCTATATAGAACCTTTTTGAAAATGGTTCAATATAGCACCAAAAAGAGTTCTTCTACTGTTACAAGCTTGACATTGTGACGGTAAAAGAACTCCTTTTGGTGCTATGTAGAACCATATACAACACATTCTCCATCAGATTTCACCATGCAAAGAACCATTTAAGCGTGAAATGGTAATATAGTACTCATGGTTCTAAACAGAACCGTTCACTTTAAAGAACTCTTGAAGAACCAATTTTTTTTGAGTGTAGGATGGGCCCTTTAAATGACTGCTGAGTTGCTGTAACATAGGCCAACACCTACTGTGATTAAAAGGTAAGAAATTCTGACAGTGTTACATGTATCAGTTAAATATACAACAGTTTTCAGATTAAGCTTTTTGGATTCTCCCTTCAAGAAGGCAAAACATAGCTTCTACTGTTTATCACACGATCAGGTGGTGCTTATATAGGCCTGTTAGCATACAACCCTTAACAAGACTGAATGGTGCTTTACTTTTAAAAAAAGAAGAAAAAATAAAGAAAATAATAAGAAAAAACAAATAGTTATAGGCTACAGTGAATTAGCTGAATGAAACGTTGCAACATCAGACGGACTGAGAAACAAAATGTCAATGGGATTAAGGGCAGGTTTAATTACAGGGTTATTAGACGTGACATTTCAGGTTTGCTGGCATTTAACAGGACTATTTTCTGCTCATTTCAATTCGAGTGGGCCTATGAGGAGAAAGAGAGGGGGAGAGAGAAAGAGAGAGACTGTTTATTTTTTTAAAAACAATTTAGAATATGTCTGTGAAGTGAATTTTAAATAAATAGACTGTGTAAATTCAATAGTGCTTTACGTAGCCTGAAAAAAGCATATCTATATGGCCAAAGCATAACCAGGCGTGCTGCTGCTGTCGGCTGCTTGCATCAATAGCTCAACTCAACAGCGCCCTGCAGGAAGGCCAACGTCCTTTCACACTCATATCAAGCGGTAGGTACAGATACGTAAACAAAGACTTACACAATGTGTTTAGGTTCTACAGTGCGTAAAAATAGTCACTGAATAACTGTCACTGAAGTCTAAACAAACACCACTACAGGATCTTTACAGCAGAACTGACAAGAGGACATTACCGTTAGCGTACCGTTAGCAAGTCAGCAAAGCTGACGCCATTTTAGCTAACACTTAGCTAGGCGTTATAAAAAAGAAACAAATACATAAATATTAATTGGTTATACAAAAACAACTGAATGTAACCAGCTGCAGTGGTTACGTGGTTAACCGCAAATGGCTGTTTATTTCAGGTAAATGAGCTTAGTTCACTTTTAGCCAGATATCCAGGAACATTAACAGCATCCATCATGCTAGCAGCTGTTTAGCTGCTTACATTAGTTGTTTGTGTGGGTGAACACCTTGTAGCCCGGCTTATTTTGCATGGATTGAAGCTATATTTTGATAAACTAATGTGAAATTTCTGTGATTTCATAGCTAGATGACATTGTGTAATTTATATATTAATTAGGCCTATTTTTAGCTAGTCTTATTATGATATTTAGCTTTTAGATGAACTAGGCTTATACACAGATCGAGCACTTCATTAAAACCACCTTCTTGTTTCTACACCCATTGTCCATTTTATCAGTTCCACTTACCATATGAGTGCACTTCAATTACAGCCTGTAGTCCCTCTGTTTCTTTGCACACTCCATTACCCACATAGTCAGGACCCCTGCAGGACCACCACAGTTGAGGTATTATTTGGGTGGTGGATCATTCTGAGCACTGCAGGGACACTGACGTGGTGGTGGGGTTTTATTGAGTGGATCAGACACAGCAGTGCTGCTGGAGTTTTTAAACAGTGTGTCCACTTACTGTCCACTCAGAACCTGCTCTGAGGTGGTCCTGTGAGGGTCTTGAGCATTGTAGAAGAGGGCAAAAGGGGGGTAACAAAGTCTGCAGAGCAACACATTGACTACAGTGTGTAACTATAGAACTACAAAGTGCACCTATATGGTAAGTGGAGCTGATAAAGTGGACGATGAGTGCAGATACAAGGAGGTGGTTTTAATGAAATGTCCAGTCAGCCAAATGTATGTCCAAAGGTTTATAGACACCTGCTCATCCAAAGTTCCTTCTGAAATCAAGAGGTTTGATAGAGACTTTGTCCTCTTTTACTGCATGGAAAAAAAACGTTCATAATTAAAATGTGTCAAGTGGTTGCACACAATTAAAATATGACACATCAACACAATTGCTATCTTTAAGTTTGTTTTTTTTTTTTGGCAAGAACTGTGTTGATGTAACATATTTAATTTATGTGCAACCATTTGACACATTTTAATCATGTGAATTCAAAACAACATTTTTTCCGTTGTGCAATAACAGCCCCTACTCTTCTGGGGAGGCTTTACACCAGATGTTGCTGTGAGGATTTGATTGCATTCAGCTGCAAGAGCATTATTGAGGTCAGGTATTGATGTAGGGTGATTATTTCTGGATCACAAACGTCAATCCGATTCATCCCAGAGGTACTAGATGGTGCTCAGTCTCCACAGTTTCACTGCTCCGCAGAACTGTACTGGAAGGCTTTAGCCTCTAGCCGATACTTGGCATTGAGCATGGTGGCCTTAGGCTCATGTGTGGCTGCTCCAGAGAGTCCTATTCTATTGGCATTGATTTTCTATGTAAATTATACAAGCTGAGTGTACGCAATTGGGGGCACCTTATTGGAGCGCACCTTAAAGTAGATGAATTCACTAATTTGAAGGAGTGTCTGTCTGGATACTTTTGGACATATTATGTATTTATAGATTAAGCCAAAGGGTCAGTGAGGGTAGCTTTCAATAGGCCCCAGAAAAAAAGGTGCGCTCTATTATTAATTTCCTGATTGTATGTGTGCTCCAGATTATAGAGTATTAGTATCTGTGTTAGCATTGGAAGGCTTATGTACACATTTCGAATTACTTAATTGGGTGTTTATTGTACAGGACGTAGGATATGTCCTTGTGTTCAGCCACAGTATTTCATGAAGGGTGACAGAGGACAAAACTAAACTGAAATTACACTGATGTACTTTAAATTCCTATTCAGTCATTTGAATGTGTTTTAAAGGAATCACATCATGGAAAAAGATTTTTTTCTTGCTATTTTAAAATAAAAACTTTTAAAATGCTCTGTTCACTCCATAGTTTATACACTCATATATGAAGACTAAGCTGCAAATCACAGCCTTTTTTTCATTAATTGTTTTTACATGTATCTGTATTCAGTTTACAGCAATTTAGTTATGTCCATTCACATTAAAGTTACAAGAAGTGTTGCACTGCTTTTACATGGGCAACCAATCAGTACAGAGGTTATTTGCACATATCAGTTTTATAGTAATAAAAACATCTTATCTAATTCTATGTGAGAAAGAAAGGTCTTTATTATGACTGTTTTTGGAACATACACCCACACAAATATTCAAATGTACCTCAGGAGAAAAAATAAAATGCGAAAAAAAAGTAGGATACAGGCCCTTTTGACGCAATTGTATTTATTGTTTTTACTCAGTAGACAAGAAATGTATCATCATGCAAAAAATCTGAGACCCTGACATGTAAGGCTGGATTTTTGTGAAGTTAACTGGCATACTGTGATACTGTGAGTCACAATTTAATTCCCATTTTCATATCATTGGAGAGGCTTGCTCCAGCACCAGTTCTTTTAACTTGTGTCCACCAGATGGCACTGGTTAGCTGTCACAGATATACCGTAGGTCTGAAATGGCCCTCATTATTTCATGTGGGTAGTTTCACAATGTCATACTGTGATTTCATGTGGCATTTCAGTTATGCATTTTTATTTATTAACTAGATAAATAACTCAGTAATGTGTTTATTTGCTTTACAGTTCTTTATTAATTTGTAATATAGATAAATGTTTTGTCTTCTTTTCGCAGATGGGTAAAACAGAAGGAAACTATAATTCTCACTGTATTACTTGATGGCATTGGGATGGAGAGCAATTCCTTTGTCCGAAGCGAAATGGTTGTTTCAGTTGCATATGTCTAAGTGGTCAAAATGTTTTTAGTTTTTGCTGTGTCCCACTCTTCAGCTTGTTTGAGAGGAACAGTCTAGTCTGTGAACAAAGGCAGTGTGTTATCATGTAGTTTATTAATGAGAGTGTAATATCTCTCCAGAGCACCTGATTATGAAATTGGATATGAAAAAGTTTTATCCAATTATCATTTCCCCATGAGTGTCATACCGAACAAAAGATGTTAATGCTCGCTTGCTGAGTTTTTCTGTGCCTCTAGTCTGACACTAGTGATCGTTTTTGCAGTATTATTCTGCTCTTGTTTGTAAAACAGCAGATGAGGCTAATGCTGCTCTCTGGGGAAAAGTTCAATATAATTTGTTAATTAAATGGAATAATTTAATTACAGTAACTCCAAAAGCATTCATCAATATAATTGTTTTTCAAGTCCCCATTATAATTGATGTTTAAGTGGAAACAACTCAGTTTCTAATGTACATTATGCTTCCCTACTAACTCCCCCTCTCCCACCCCTTGCCTGTTCACCCCCCCCCCTCTGATGTTCACCGCACAAGGCTAGTTGCTGTTTGTTTGATTTTCAGCGATACTGCCTGGCTGAAACCAAACATTTATTACAGCAATTTAATTTAACCTCTCGACAGGCTTTTACAAGGAGACCAGAGGGATGGTATCAGTGAAAGGCATTCAGTGTTCACTTATTAATCTGCTCCTGCCTCTGGCCCTTTCATAAAGGGCCTAAGCATTATCCAGACTCCAAACATACCACGGCCATTTAAACTGTCTTGAATTTCATCACAATGTGAAGTAGATAGAGTTCGATTCATCCGAGCGGGCCAAAATAATAAAACATAATTTTGGTTAATCTGCCTGAGGAATGTGGAGCGTTTGATGTGGACAGTGCCATGTCTTCGCTCGAAATAATTGCCTATTGACTCAGACGAGACGCTGGTCTGAAGTAAGCCCCTCAGCAGCTCGCACACCGTACAGGTGCTCCAGAGGACGCACAACTCAGCCCTTGTTTCAGACAGAGAGACATAAAGAAAAACACATTTGAAAGGAATCAGCTGACAGTGTGCATTACTTAAATGCTGGGTTGGGCAATGAACTGGGACTGTCATGATCAAACTCTGTTACAGTCGTCTGCAAATGTTTGAACAACTTCGGTTTCTACAAATTTTAGTGCACAATTGCTGTTCATTTGCTGAGTTTAACGTACTGGAAAACCCTAAAATATAAAATGTGCCATAACTTTTGCACAGACCGCATTTTATATTTTATGTTTTCCCAATATATTAAAAAAAATAGTAATTGTGTATTAGTATGTGCAAAGGTGTGTAGAGGACTTATTATCACCTTCGATCACACAAACAAAAAGTAAGCCCCTCAGCAGCTCACACACCGTGCGGTCAAGATGATAAATTACAGCCAACAAGTAAATTAAACTTTTAATTTAATTTAACTTTTTGGTGAATCGGCAGTGAATAGTTGGTAAATTGCATGATAACGCATATTTTAAGTTCTAGTCTCATACGGCAAAGACACAGGGCCTAATAAACACACCCACTTATATGCGTTTTTAAAACCTTCAATTTTGTTTTAGTTAAGTTTTTTTTTCTAAAAACGTTTTTTGAAATCTTTGATAAATCTTTGACTATATATAGTTTTTTATTGTTAACTTAAGTCCATTTTTAGCATTTTGCCTTTTTAAAAAACCTCTGAACTCTGAATTAATTGGTAGATTTTTTTTATTTGATCACTAATATAATCAATAGAGACAGTGAATAAAATGCTGCAGGATCTCTCTGCAGTCAAGTCAAAGGGAATTCTCTTCTAATATAGTGATGTCCAGATTTTACAGAAAAAAGCTGGTTAACTGTAAAAAGGTACTTTCAAACAAAGTACCCCAGACTTTTGCGCAGTATGTGTTGAAAGTTACAGTAGATTAAGCTTCACAGGGAGGTGACAATAACAGTCTAAGAATTGTGAACTGGCTAGCATTATCCCCATGTTAAAGCAGAATTTAAATCTACTTGTTTGAGCAGTCTGAACCTGCACATTATCATATACTGACATATTTTTAGCACATACAGAAGAGATTCTGTAGCTCTATAACATGAAATCCATTGGTGGTTAACAGGATTCTGGGGCTTCATAAACGCCTCATTTCAGGCTGGAAGATATCTGTCAAAGTGTTACATCAAACGGGGGTATTATTACGCTGGAATATTCACCAAAGTCTGGAATAATCAGTTACTCGCCTGTGAGACTGGCTAAAGCAGATGCCAATTTGCACCTAGGAGACGGAACACGGCTGCTGAACGTGCAAGGTGAAGACTGTTTACCATGTGTGAGAAAGGCTGAGAATAGAGCGATGGTAGCCAAAGCACAGGTCTTATAGAATGTGTAAAGTGCTATATTTGGTTGAGGAACAAGGAGAGATGTAGAGTTTTCCCTGTGAAGGTAGCATAATGCAGATTTGTTCAGATTTACATTCATTTTTTTGAAGGATTTTATACACCTGAACCCTTATGAAAGGCTTTTCTGGAGCAATGCTGTAGAAGGACCATGTTTGGTTCTTTACAGAATCTTTCAATGGATGGTTCTTTAAAGAATCAGGTTTGTAAATGAGATGTGTGAGCCTACAGAACCTTTTTAAAGTTTAAAGAACCTCCACATAATGTAAGGTTCAGGGAAGAACTGTTAAATTGGTAAAGAATCCTTATTTTATGTGAAGGTTCTTTAAAACTTTAAGTGGTTCTTCACACTCACAGATCTCTTTGTCAAACATGGTTCTTTAGAAAACCAAATGTGGGTGTTCTATGGCATCACTCAAAGAACACTTTGTGACACTTTTTTAAGCATGTGCAATTAAAGTGTGCCAAAAAAGGATTCTTTGGAGTGATGCTGTAGAAGAATCACTTTTGGTTCCTTATAGAACAGTGGATGTTTCTTTAAAGAGTCAGGTTTGTAAATGAGATGTGTGAGCCTGAAGACCCTCTTTGAAGTACCTCTGCATAACATAAGGTTCTGAGAAGAGCCATTAAATCGGTAAAGAACCTTTTGTTGTGTGAAGGTTCTTTATTACAGTCACAGATCTCATCGTCAAACATGGTTATTTAGAAAACCAAATGTGGGTGTTCTGTGATGTGGCTCAAAGGACCCTGTGTAGCACTGTTTTTTTAAGAGTGTACACTTACAAGGTGCCAGGCATTCGTTGGAGTGATGCTGTAGAAGAATCACTTTTGGTTCCTTAGAGAACCTTTCAGTGGATGGTTCTTTAAAGAACTAAATTTGTAAATGAGATGCATGAGCCTGAGGTTTAAAGTAACATGATGTAATGTTCTAGGTCGAGCCATTAAATTGGTAAAAAATCTTCAACACAGATTTACTCACAGATCTCATTGTCAAACATGGTTCTTAAAAAAAAAAAACAAATGTGGGTGTTCTATGATGCTGCTCAAAGAACCCTTTGTAGTACTTTTAAAGATTGTACACTTAAAAGGTACCAAGCGTTCTTTGGAGTGATGATGTAGAAGAACAACTTTTGATTCCTCATAGAACCTTTCAGTACTTGGTTCTGTAAAAAATCAGGTTTGTAAATGAGATGAAGAACCTCCACATAATGTGAAGGTTCTGTACCAATCAAAGGTTTTTCATAGAACCCTACATCCAAGCCAAGAACCGCTCAGGAGCCAGTGTTGGAGAATGAGCCTCAGCCCTCTTTTGAACACTGTGAAGGCTGAAGACTTTATCGCCCTCATTTATATGAAAAGTGAAACTAAATATTGTATGATACATTCGAGCCTGGATGTTGGTTAAAAGAGATGAGTGAATTTTCAGCAGGCACATTCTTAATCATTACCTGATCTTTCCTCAGCCCCTCCTCCACAGTCATTGCCCAGATTCTTTCAGGATGGACCACTAATCATCTGACAGAGCTGTCTCTATTAGCCTCCGCTGGCCTCTCCCTTCTCCTCAGCTGTCTCTGTTTGGCATCAAGCACAGAAACGGCCTTGGCTATTATCTTGTCCTTTATTGTTGTGGTAATCAATTAGTTGATCAACAATATTATTTACCGGCAGGAGAAACAAGCTAAGTCTGTAGATACACCTCAAAAATTGATGCCGCATGGTATGATGAAAACAAGCTGCGCTGAGTCTCTGAAGTCAATAAAGCTTGAACAAAGGGGCACATTCACGATTAAAGTGATCAGCAATCCCTTGAAAGGAAGACCTGTCAATCAGAGCAGTACTGCGAAGGCATTTGCCTGCATGCATGTTTTACATACTCGGTGAAAAAGGGAAAATGTAGGGAAATCACAGGCGTTACAACAACAATAAAATGTTTGCTTTGGGCAATGCTGGATCTATAAAGCCTTTAAAATTCAGTGCTCTTTTCACTGACCCTAAGCGATATTGTTAACAGATATTAAATATCTTACTGTCTGAAATGAAACAAGCCTAGTTTGACTCCTCACAGTATTTCCATATTTATTGGCAAGGACTTGTTTTTCCTTAGATAATGACACTGATATTTGGCTATCAAATAATCCTAGAATAAATTATAATAGCCCTCTTTGAAGAGCAACCTGTTTTTTCTTCTTGATATTCATAGAAGAACAAAACTCTCTATGTTTCTTGATCGTCATCCATTTGTGAGTTTTACCTGTTTTTAATAATTAAGAGCACTTTAGTATCAAAGAGTCTGGAGGTTTGTTCAAAGGTATTAATTAGGACTTTATTTATGCAGATTCGAAGAGAATTTGCATAAAAAGCTATTCCACAGATGGGTTTATGAGAGTAATGAATGTGCCAGCCTGTAATATAACATCTGCTTCATCACAACGGTGCTCGTCCTCAGAAAAAAAACAACAACAAAAAAAACATGTTGATTTTAATGAAGAGCGTGCTGAAAAAAAGAACATCTCACAGAAACTGGCAGACTTTTAAACAACAACAAGAAGTCAAAATGTCTTTGGTGTAAAACTTTTCAGCTTAGTTGACTTTTTTGTAGTGCTTTCCTCCTTGGTTTCACAAACACAATGGCCACAGCGGGAAGTCTTTAAATTGAGAAGTTATATGTATTGTCCATGCACCAGTGATTTTGGCCACTTGTTCCCAGTTCATAATCTCACATGAGCAGCAGCCATCAATAAGAGCTTAGTTGGCATAGATTGGTTTTATTGTGTCAACAACAGAGACTTTTGTGAACAGTAAGAATCCTGTGAGCCTGTACCTTTCTATGCATAGAACTATCTTGCGTTTTATGTGCTTCATTATCAAAGGCACAGTCTTTCATTGATTATAGAGCTGTTTCTTTCATGTAGGTCCATAATAAAAGCAGTTGCTTTTCATCAATGCGGTGCAGCCCAATCATGTATATTCATCAGAAAGTGCGGATGCGTTCAGGCCGTTCGGTGGGATTGAATATGAAGGGGGTGGGGGGGCGCTGTGTGAGCATCCGCCACTGGCTACAAGGTCACTCCAGTATTGATAAATCACACAGCTGTGATTCCCCCCTGACAGCTCAAACTAACATCAAGCTGGATGGGAGAGAACAAAAGACCATCAAGCAGCCCTTTTCTTGACACTTTTATTCAATCACGGCCAGATTGCTTACGACAGCAGCAGCAGCTGTTTTGTCTTCATCTTTCCCCATTTGATAAAGCGTGTCAAGTCATATTTTTGTAAGTACTCCGCTTCACCCCTACTGTGCCGAGCCGCTCCCGTTCGGCATATGTATTCCACATGAGGGGATCATCAAATGGGTCAGGGTTTAATGACATCCCTCTCAAGGTCATCAAGTATCTAAGAGGAAGCCGCAACAAAGCAACAAGCTGAGGGTCAAAGATAAGAACGCGCTGGGAGATATCTTAGATAAAAAAAGGAGAGAATTAAACAATGAGGCAGTGTGGGACAGCTTTGATTGTGTTGTTTAGTAGAAGGGCTTTGTGATTGTTATTTTGGGACCACCATTTCGCAGAGTGCCGATGTTAACCTTGTCCCCGCAGGATAGAGGTTACTGATATGAGTAATGCTGCACATGCCCATTGTTTATTTAAGAGCTCCCAGGAATGGGATTTCCATTCGCTCCTTTAAAGTCTACATTTAGATTGCATTTGCAGCAGTTGTTTTGAGAGGGATGTGTGATCACAATTACAGATGATCGAACGCTTGCTGATGGAATGATGTGTACTGCAGTCAGAACGTGGCTCTTGGACTTTAATGAAGAACGCTCACGGTCCTCTCGCTGTGCTGTTGGTTTTTCCTTGTTTGTCGTACTAGAGCTGGTGCTGAAAGACAAAATCCGCATGGGTTTCTCACAAAGCTCCTAGATCGTAGTAGATACGTGTTTACAGGAACAGATGGAGAAACTAATGGCCAGTGTTGCACTGTTTGCCCATAGCATTTCCACCCATGTTTACATCTGTTTCCTAAGCCCATCTGCCCTTAAGCTAAAACTGGACATAGCTCTAAGAACGCGCTTTCTTCAGTAGGGGGCTATTTTAGTCAAGGTTTCAGAGTGTAGTTAGAATCCTGAGTAGTGATTGTTTGATAATTTGTAACAACCTCCACTAAAATAAGGTTCATTCAATTTATTGTAGCAGTTTTTTTTTAAATAGAATGTCTAGTTGGAGGTTTGTAGGCCTACCAAATGTGAATGAGCTGAGAGTAAGCTCTTAGATATACAGCACCCAGGAAAACAGACAGAAAATGAGTGTAATTTGTGAGAAAGAAGTGCTGAGCATCTTCACTGATATTAATGTCATGCAGCAATATAGATTTTTAGGTTTTGCGATATTAGCAATGAACATTACAACATTACAAAAGTTTGCAATCACTTATCATAATGTTTTGTTATTTTACATACAGAAATAACAGTAATGTAGGTTTAAATATTATAAACTAGAGACTTAAACATGCTGCATTTCATATTTTGAGTATATCAGGGTCAACAAGAATTTATTCTTGATGTTAAGCAGGTTTTTTCTTTCAATATCATCTACATTCATTACATTCATCAACATCCTGTTCATTTTTATTTATTTACTTTTATACCTTTATCACTTCCTACTAACTATTTGAAAGCTGTGAAGGACTAGCATATTAGAATTATTTTATACATGTATGTGCAATCAAAGTGATTTTGTATAATTTGAAAGCATTGATACCAGACTTTTGAATGGCATGATATGTTATTAGCTGAATCCTTCAGACTGTTTTAAAAGTACAGTTAAAATGCATTAAAAAAATAAATAGTATGTTGTTTAACTCTGATTGATGCTCTTTTTGCATAGAGTAGCAGCACTCAGGAAGCATAGCAAGTATATCATTTGACTTTATGAAATATTTTGAAAATATCCTATAACAAAGTTTTTTCAGTACTATTCAGCTGTGCTAAAAGATATTCAGACAGAGGGTCCTGTTCCATCCCCAGGAGCTTGACGCTGTTACGTGTATGTATTTTTTATTTTTGATATTACTAAATTAATTTTACAGAGTCAGAGCACACACAGACCGACTCTGTGTCAAAACGAGGACAACTTCTTTGTTGGACTGAGTCCTGAGGATGTAGTCACCTAAGAATAACTTGTCTGCAGAAAAACAGATGCTTCAGCCATATGCTTCCCTCCAGAGGAGGAGAATTTCAGGCAGACCACCTTGCTTAGGTTAAGCGATGAATGCTACCCAATGCTTCATCTCCACATGTCCTTTCTATTTACACTTCTGGCTGCACTGGATGATACATTCAGCTCCCCACTATTTCAAAACCAGTGGAGTCAGAAGAGTACAGCTTTTGCTAAAATTTATGGAGAAAATGTTACATCCTAATAAATACTTGTTCTGTTATAGACTCGTTTACTCTCAATTTTTTCCAGCTGCATTAGATCCATTTTTTAAATTAATAAGTCATTAATTAAAATCATTTAAGTCATTAATATACAGCAAAATGTTTTTTTTTTTTTTTTGCCAGAGTTTTCATTGTTTATGCAGTGTTAGTGTATAACATATATACACTGCAGGCTAGTGTTTCTAAACCCGGTCATTGTGTACCCATCAGCCTTTTCACATTTTTACTGTAAACTAGCTCAGGTGCATATAATACCTTAGGGTTATAAAGGAATTCCGCAAGTGTTTTAAAATCTGCATAACTAAATTGTCAAAATGTAAACAGATTAATTTAAATAAGATGCAGCTGTCTGAAGAGGTTAATATCTCCAGGAGTTGTTGTTTGAAATGGCTTAATGTGTGAACACTGTTTGAGGTAAGATTTTGGCCTAAAATATATAGTTTTTAGATCCATTCTGCACAGGGTGTCATAAGGTGAAATAGTACCCAAAGTAAATACTTTACTATTATCAACATTACATGTAGCTTCACTGGTCATTTTGCATAGTAAATAAAATGGCTAAACTTGTGTTGTAGATGTTGTGACCCCTGGTTCCTATCACCACCACTGTAAAGAAATCTGAGTCTGAAAGCTTATCTACGGTGCACAATTTCACATCAGACCACTCTGAATGGCTTTATTTACATCTCAACTGTTTAAATATGCAAAAAATCTTAAAAATCATTTAAAAAAAATCTTTTTAAAAAAAAAAAAACAAAATCAGTAGAATTCTCCTGAAAGTATGAAAGCATTGGGTAAGCACTTCACTTTGTGGACAACCCTACACACAGAGGATATGAACATGGAAAACATCTTCCGTAATGGACTGGAAACTCCACTGCAGATGCTCAATGAACAGAGCTGACATAAATTTGATGAAATCAAGCTGGTGTTTACCACTTGTTTTGTGCTGGTGTGTTTTGAACCCCTGTTTTGACTGGTGTTGATTTTGTCAGCCCGTGCATGTCATGCTAAACCAACACTTGTTTTTGGCCAAGTTAAGTGACTTAGCTCATCAGTCTCTCTAGCTAGAGTAGAGCCTAAAACATATTACAGTAAAAAAATCTTTCTAATTCAGACGTTATTGGATTTTTACATGGCTGCAAACATTTTCTCTGGTAAATTATAACATGTCTCAAAGTCAAATAAAGACCATGAAATTGAACATCAATCTTAATTCAAGGATCAAAAGTAATTGTGTAGTTGGTTTTTTGGTAGTTGGCTTTTTTGGTTAGACTTTTACTGAAGAAAATCTGCTGAACACATCTAGAACAGTCTTCAGGGTGTAGGCATCGACATATGAAAGAAAAATCATCTGATATTGTGATGTATTTGGAAGGATGCAAGCCCCTGATAAGTCTTAAGAACAGAAAGGCCAGGTTAAAGTTTGCCAAAAAGAACATTAAAGTGAAGCAAATCTTGTAGCAATAGAAGAACCCTTTTGGAGTTCTATACTGAATCATATACAACACATTCTCTATCAACCTGAAGAGCCATTTTACCGTGCGAAGAACCATTTAAGCATGAAATGGATCTATATAGAACTCATGGTTCTAAATAGGCCAGTCTAGGGATCCAGGACTGATAGCCGAATCCCTGCACCATTTTGTTGATTTTTGTCTACTCAGGCACACCTGATCCAACTCATCAGCTAATTACCAGGTGTACTTGGTGTGCTAGAGCAGGGAAATCACCAAACTGTGCTGGACTCAGTTCCCAACACCCCATCTAAAGCATACTACTTCCTCTGTGAAATGTGGTGGAAAGTCATGTATGACTAGACTCACTCGTTTTTATTGGTGATTTAAGTGATGGTGGCAGCAACAAGACAAATTGTGATGTAAACGGCAGCATCCTAGCATTTCACATTCAGCCAAATGTCTCAAACCTCTGTGGACAATGCTCAACCTTGCAGTTGGACAATGAACCAAAACATACACAAAAACGGTTTTTCAGCACCAAAAGGTGAATGTTCTTGAAATCAACCAACCAACTAAGCATGAAAACAAAGGCAAAAAGTCTTCAAACAAGCAGGAACTGAAAACGACAGTTTTGTTAAAGATTGTGTTCATTATTTATTGCTTCTTGAAATTGGGGTAATAAGTAAAAAACTGTGATTCACTCAATGTAGATTTAAGCACTTGGCAAATATTCTTTACTTTAATCATAATGTCGTTGTTTAATTTTGATGTCAGTGTACAGAGTACATGGCCAAAGTAATGAAAATGGGATCAATGGCCATTTACTGTTTTTGCTAACAGTATGTGAACATACCATTTGGAGCCTTCAAATGTGGTTTGGTTTGTCGTGTCCCACAGAGCTTTAGTAACTTTAGTGTTTGACTTTCATTCAGAACTCCCTGTAGATTATCTCAAGCATAAAGAAAAATTTCTGTGCACCAAATATTGCGTTAATGACACATTGTGAATAGTAATTTTGTTTAATTAAATCAGTTATGGTGCAATAACATTTTCAGCCTACCTTTTAGATAAATTACATTCATAAAACTGTGCTATTGTGTCTAACTATATTAACGCTGTTGTCCAATCAAAGTAATTTTGCCTTGACTGGTGTGAAAGAATTCTCAGAGTGCAGATTAACTCTAACCTTAACTGAACTTAGTTATTGCTTTTGGAGTTATTGCTAAATATGGAAAATTATTTCCTGTTGGTATAGGTTTATAAAGGCCACTAGAGGACATGAAGAGTCTAAACACATTTTTTCAATTACTAGCTGCTGTTGTCATTAGTGGGAGAAAAAAAAACACCCTGCACTATTTTGTCAAAATAAACACTTCAAATTAAAATTACTTTTTGTCCACTGTTATCTCATGCGTGGGAGGTAATGAGTGAGATTATTACTGTATCTAGGCCATATATATGCATGCTGCCTAAGTCTTATGTAAGTCTGCTACACCATTATATTTTCTCTTAATCAAGAGTAATGTTTAGTATGCTGATTATTATTATTAGTATTATTGTTATTAAGTGCTGTCAAGTCAATTCCAACTTCTGGTGACCATATGGAGAGTGGTTCTGTAGAATATGCTGTCTTTTGTGTCTTCAGGCTTCTGAATGGCTGGTTCATGATTCCTCTGATTGTGTCCATTCGTCTTTGCTGGTCGTCCTCTTCCTCTTTTACTGTTCCAAGCATAATAGACTTTTGCAATGAGTCAGTTCTCAGAATGTTTCCAAAATAAGATCGGTTGAGGATCCATTTGTTTTTCTTCGCAGTCCAATGCTCTCAAAAGTCTTTGTCAGTGACTTCAAAGGAATCAGTATTTTTCCTATTTTATTGTCCAGCTTTCCACTGTTAAAGAATCACAGAGACGACCATAACCTGGACAATTCTGATATTTGTTTGCAGAGACAAATTGTTGTATTTAAAGATCTTTTTAAGCTCCTTCATGCTTGTTCTGCTGAGTGCCAATCTGAGTCGTGTTTCTTGAGTGCCGGATCCTCTGTTGTTAATAATTGATACAAGCTGTCCACCATTTTCACACCCACATAGCAGTCTGTCTTGTTATAACCTTAGACTTCTTCATATTGAGCTGAACTCCCGTCTCTTCACTCTGTTCTTTAACCTTCCTAATAAGGGCCTTCAGGTCTTCCAGATTTTCCACTGTAAGTGTTGTAACATCTGCAAATCAAAGGTTAATATTTCTTATACCAATCTCGATCCTCCTGTTGATCAGTGTAGAGATTCCTTATGAGAACAATAAGATGCTCTGGCATTTCCATTTTTCTGAGGATGTTCCATAAATTTACATAATAGATTTATATATAAATTATATACCCTTATGAATTTCCCTTGTTTTCATGATATATGTCGAGATCACTCTCCCTGATGAAGGCACAAGCAGCAACGTGTTGAGATATTTTTTTGTCCATAGCCATATTATAATAAAGGCTTTTATTTTATGAAGACTGCCATTGTTTGAACTCCTGGCCATAGAGCACCTATAATACCAAATTCATTTCCCTGCTGGCAGCACTCCATGTAGCATTAGATAAACACAGTAGCTTGTCTAGCTCTGAACATGGCACAGTTGTCAATTTGCTTGTTAACACTGAAGGAATAAACACTAGAAATCAGCAGCATTTAAGTTGTGCAGGTCATTATTGCTCATGTGTGCAAAGAACCTCCCCCATCTGCAGCAGCGAAAGGTTCGGCCTACCTGCAAGTTTGTCGTGCCCATTCAAAATGGCCGTTCTGCCGCCACTACTGTGTCATTTAGTTAGGTGTATATGCTAATATGTTTTGTCCAAAGGCTGTTACATAAAGAAATGAGGTTTTTTTATCCTGGGGTGACTTCAGGGTACCTCATAGTATATGAATGGTTACAGGTGGAGTTTAGGTAGTAGGTAGAGTCATATACAAAAGTTTAAACACCCCCAGTCAACATGCTTTGTTGAGTTTCTAAGTAAATGAACACATCCTCTACTGGAACAAACAAAAATCTTTTTTTCTACAAATTTTAGTGCACCATTTTTATTTTTCTATATTGGAAAAAAAACATAAAAAGCTGCCATAACTTTTGCACGGGCCACATTTTATGTTTTATAATATCTTAAATTTAGCACATGAACAATAATTGTGCATTACAGTGTGTAGAAGTGTGTTCTCTGTAGAGTGTTTACTTATTATCACATCATTGCACATCTACAAAATGTGCAACTTGACCAAGGGCGCTCAAACTTTTGCATATGAATGTGTAGTTGTTGCATACATCATTCATGACGTTGAAGTTTTGCGAGCAGCAAGGGTGGAATAAGTGAGTCGGTGAAATTATAGTCATATTAAATATAAACTGATCCTTAAACTTTTTCACTCATCCTGAATTCCTGTTTCTTCCCTTTAAGGCACAGCAGTATCTGCAATCTGCACATGCTTCCTTCCATGCACACAAACTCTGCCAGTGCATTTTTGAATCACTGGCCACACAGAATTGCTGCATGCCACTCAACCATATGACTGTGTGAATGACCAAAAGTGACCTCTAGCAACCACTCCATATCCAGTGGCTCATGGACAGCTGTGTTTCCTCAGGATTCCAGGCAAATTTGTGAAATTAGAAGGATTTTAAATACAGTCATTTTTCAGAGAAACTGTGGTTTATGTTCATTTGTTTGTAGATGGTCTTGCACTGCACTTGCACTGTAGATGGTTTTGTCCGGGAATGACAATTAAAAGAAACCACAAACCAGTAAATGAACTGCTATTATAAAGTTGCTGTCCCTCTGTTTGAGTAAGCAATTCGCATGAGGATTAATTAAGTCATATAGACCTAGTTTAAGTGATTATATTCTTAGCACTTTTAAGGCTTAGAACTATGGGCATTTGTGGTCTTTGTAAAATGTCGAGTGCTACAGTAATTATACAGAAGATTCTGTTTATTTGTCCTCAAGCACCATTTTATTATGCAAGGCACAATAAACTATAGTGATATATAAAATTTGCTCCAGTATAATTGCAGTTCTGTTAATATTATTTCACAGCATGCATTGACAAGCTGTGCTGTTCACATAAATTTTTACTGTCAAGAACAATGCTGTGTAATTGTCAGTGTGCTCATTAAGGGACACATTTGTACCGGCTCAATGACAACCTGCATTTCACAGATGACTGTGGCAACGTTTCCGATAAATTATACGTTTTCTATTAACGTGACTGTGCTCAGCATTATCAATTCTGAATGTTTTTTTCCACAGTGATTTTTTTCCCACTGCACCTTATCATACAACAGCAGCCCTTCGCCGCTTGGAAGTCATTTCCCTTTGAGAAAGACCCGTGGCGAACCCTGCTATTTCCCTAAGTGCCGTTCTCTGCTTACAATACTGGAAAGAAGCTTTTAGAGAAACTCAAGAAGGTGTTTTGCAAAAGTTCCACAGAAAGTTACCTCATATATTGTTGGTGTCCAAACAAATACACTTATCTCCAGAGTAAAAACTTGACAGGAGAAGGAAAAAAAGTGTTCTCAACTTTTGTTTATTCCAGGTCATTTTGAAGCATTTTTATTGGCCCATACATCATGAAATGTGTTCAAATGACGTATAAAAGTAAAAAATCAGAAAAAATGGTGATGCTTATATTTTTTTAGAACAGTGATGATATGCAAAAAATATGTAATGCAGGGAGTGTAGTGGAGGATGAACGCACATAAATACCATTTACATACCCTTTGAAATGGCATTTATGCCCATTTTCTTAATGGTTTACCCACCATTTTAGAGTTTGCTAACCTCTTTTTAGGGTTTACTCATCACTTGCTCATTTATTGGAATTTCTAAACTGTATACAGCTGTAGGCAGTTTCACTCTGATTTAAATGTTCTCCTCCTCCACTTCCCAGTTCCATTTACAAAGTGTAAAAAAGAGCTAAAGGTACAACGGCATATCGCTTAGTGGCTTAAGCTATACATTTGAAGAACTTCCCAAAGGAGGCATGACAAACCAGCTAATAAATGTAGCCTTCAATACCAACCATGCACTGCACAAGCGTCACACCACAGAAAACATGCACAAGATACTGTGGCAACAGTTTTCATTCATAAAGACAGTGTCACTGCTCTAGAAAATACAGGTTTAATGCAACATTACACTAAAGTAATTTTAGTGAAATTTAGTTTTAGTTTCATATTTAAACTTTAACTTAAAGAAATGAAGACTTGGTATTCAAATATTACAGAAATGTTTTTCTTATGCTATATGTGTTTGATTAACCAAGACATGTTTGGAATCCAGATTTTTGCTACATTAGCTACAAGGCTAATGTAGCTAACAAACACTAGAAGTCGTTACCCATATCATTTCCGTAAATACATCCCCAAAACTTCTCTCAAACTGCATCCAGATCTTCAATAAGGTCGTGCAGACTTGGCGATGTAGTTCAAAGGACAGTATAACTTGAATAAAAATGAATAACAATAAAAATACACAAACCTTACTGTGTAGCTAAACACTGTGGGCAGTCGTTTTAAAAAAAACATGTTGTGTCAAATTCTGCCTCTCCTGCAGAATCCAACTCCCCTTTATGCACACGCATATCCACCAAAGCACAGACCCCTGCACCAAAAACAATAATATAATTTATTTTACATGACCATTTCAACCTCTCTGTATCTCTCTTAGAAGCAAGCAGGCTGTTTTTCTTAAAATCTTGTGTCTTCATTTTTGCCGTATTTAATTTGTTTTTGTGTGGGTCAAAAGTTTATGACAAATGGAGCATTAGAAATTTCTGTTGTTTCTATTTTTCAACATACATCGACCTGCCACTTCATTAAGTACACCTCCTTATATCTACACTGCTTGTCTATTAAATCAGCTCTACTTATCTTATAGCAACTCTACAATTACAGACTTTAGTCCACCCTCTTCTTCAATGACCAGGACACCCACAGGAAAACCACAGTGCTGCTGGAGTTTTTAAACACTTCAGTGTCACTGCTGGACTGAGAATAGTCCACCAACTAAAAATATCCAGCCAACAGCGTCCTGTGGGCAGCGTCCTGTGACCACTGATGACGGACTAGAGGATGACCAACACAAACTGTGCAGTAGCAGATGAGCTATCGTCTCTGACTTTACATCTACAAGGTGGACTGACAAGGTAGGAGTGTCTAATAGAGTGGACAGTGAGTGGACACAGTGTTTAAAAACTCCAGCAGCACTGCTGTGTCTGATCCACTCGTACCAGCGCAACACACACCACCACCACCACATCAGTGTTACTACAGAGCTGAGAACGACCCACTACCCAAATAATGCCTGCTATGTGGTGGTCCTGTGGGGGTCCTGACCATTGAAGAACAGGGTAAAAGGGGGCACAAAGTATGCAAATGAACAGATGGACTACAGTCTGTAATTGTAGGACTACAGAGTGCACCTATATGATACATAGAGCTGATAAAATGGACAATGAGTGTAGATACAGGGAGGTGTACTTAAAGAAGTGGCTGGTCAGTATATGTATTCAAAATGGTATATCTTCTGTTTGAAACATCTAGAGTACACAGTTATTTATAAAAAGAAACAATAGAAGTTACAAAAATGTTCTGTAGTGTCCATATGCCTGTGTGAGGCTTTGTGCGCAAAAGGGAGTTGGAATTCAGCACACCCTGAACACATGATCACATGAAACATTAAAACTAGAGTGATTACAGGGATGAAAAGATATGCTCGGTGTATATACATACACAGATCTAGAAGAGATGAGTGAATTTTTTTACAACTGACATAACCTCTGCTGAGTATAATACTGAGACTAATAGGACCCTGTGGATGATTAACGCCAACTCATCAGCATTATCTAGCATACAGTAAATACTCTCAAAGAGAAATCACACATTCGTAATTACCACAAAATGGAGGGAGCTTTCAGTGTCCAGCTAATGCTGGCTTTAAACAAATTAATCACTCCACAGATGACTTAGATCAACTTTGAAAAACACTAAAACAAAAACCCATAAAATGATTACCAGCGCTGCCTGGAATGACAAGTATTATCAACAAAAATTAATCAGGCGCATCTTTTTATGAACTCAATTAATAATGTGCAACAACAGGGCCTTTTTTCTCGGGATGAAAATTAATTAGCAGTGGGAAGGTCACTCTGAGACGCTGACATCACTCATCACAATGGTGTGGCAGTTCTAATTATTTGTCTTCCAGGCTTGGGTGATCAAAAATTATTGCAATACCTGAGCAACATTTAGAAAAAAACCTGTGTTTTAAGCACATTTAATTAGACCTCGCTATGTGATTAATGCCGGGTAAGCATTTCAGATCGGTCTCTGATCATGGTCTGACAAGTTTGCTGCTTACAGTTCTGTGAAAGACGTTTCATTGATGTTAACAGACTGTTTAGTATCTAATTTGCTCACTTTGCAACAATTATACAGTTATTTGCTGAAAGAGTACTTGTTGATATTAATAAAGATGTTGTTAACTCTGACAATTCACTGAATTTTATATTAGAGTGTTGTTATGCACCACATATGCAAACCATATTCAGCAGAAATTCTGCTGATAGTATTTTTTGGTATTTTATCAGAAAGAAGCAGTTGCACGTCTTTTGTCAAGTGACTCATCACGATATTTAACAATTAAACAGACTTAAAACTGTGATCTGGAACACATAATTATTTCAATAAATTTCAATTAAGTGGTCTTATAACAGCAAACCTACTGTACTCCCGCTATAGTTTTTGACCTAGAACCAAATCCCAAATACCGTGCATGTGCTTTTTTACCCATTTTGACTCAATGGTGTTTGTACAGTGTTTGTTCACACATGATTCGTTCCACCTACACAGTATATCATGCTTATACCTCTACCTCTTATTCCACCACAGTCAGCGTACCATCTGTTTGGATGCTCATCTTATGTCACCATCATCACCCATCTAGCACTACCTTAACAACCACCTGGGTTAGCACAGCAACAGCCTAGAAAAACTTTAGCAACCATGTTGGATACCACAGCAACTGCCCAGCAAGACCTTAGCAGCCACCTGGGATACAACATAAATGTCCTACCAACATGTTAACAGCCACCTGGGTTACCATAGCAACAGTTTGTGCTCTTGAGTGTGCATAGATTCTGTTCTTACCTAAGAACAAACCCCAAATAAGAAAACATTGGTGAATGTCAGAATTTTAGTGAAAACTAAAATTAGTTGGTTTTAAGAAGAAATCACTTCCTAAGAACGGTTGGTAAATAAGGTCCCAATGTCCTGCAACTGCTTTAACTTTAAAAATATTATTACCTGGCTTTGTCAAGCCAAATTAAAGTTCATTCACAAACTTTCCTCTTCTAGAATGTTAATGAGTATTTATCATTCCTATTTTTGTCATTAAGATTATCTTAATAATAATCTGTGGAGCAATTACACGCAAAAATGATTATACACAGTGTAGTCTTCGATATTTGTTAAAATGATATATAAAGCCGTTTATCTGGGCAGTAAGCTGTAAAACATTGACATTAGGTTAAATACAAATAAACAAAACATTATGATTGTGTCAGTGTGTTAGCTTAACTATTTCCAAATCCCTCCTTGAGGAAGTCTGGTATTTACAGTACCATCCAGTACCTGTTTTAATTAATCAGTTTTTCATTAAATTTAATCAGGTGTGCTGATGCGCCAATGACTGGAGTGAACTGCGAAGTCAAGAACCAAACCTGTTGTGGGTTTTCCATCCACCTCCTTTATGTGAATTTTGAACATTTACATAAAGCCAGAAATTCTAAAAAATGCCTCAATATTGCTTGGATGAGATGGAAAAGTTGGTTTACCAACAAGTGAGAAATGCAAAAAATGGCAGTTTTTTAAATAAAAACTGACGTGGCTGGAATATGTTTCCACTACATCTCATGATAGCAAACACCCAAAGCTTGTTTGTAAAATGGTTTGGCGGTGCGTCCTCCCAGAACTGCTTGCTACGGTGGTGTTTCCAGAGATTTGGTGGGAGACGAGGGACAACAACTTCACCTCTAATTAAATGGACCACCACCTGCTCGTCCTGGCGTCTCCGAACTGTTAGAGCTTCAGCTGACAGAGGGCTGTCAAAAGTGTTTCTTCCTCTTCTGGAATTTGTACAAAACAGTAGTTAATGAAAACTCATAAATTTGCATTTTCTTTTACCGACTTTTTGGAAACATGCTTAAAATTTGCCAGCTTTTAACTGTGTTCTTCTAACCAACATATTAACTAATAAAAAAAAAACACAACAACAAAACATTTTACTGTGTTCATGATGATTTGTATTCATTCTAATAATATATAATGATTTCAATGGAAAAATGCACTTACTGCCAATATAAACAATTTCAAACAGTTTTTGTGGCTGCCTAAGATTTTGTAAACACTACTGTATATTTATAAAACTTCACAAAGACCAGAAAGATCTAAAATTTTCTTCTCATTTGGAAATACACAGTCAGAGGTGGAGACAGTATGATGCTGTATTGTTCTACCCACCAGGGTGCTCACTGTAATACAGCAGCATGGCTTATTTATCATTAATAAGCAATAGCAGGGAGGAATTAATGCCATGGGATTTATTACCAGGAGGTTCATCTTTTTTATTTGTAGTGCCTCCTTCACTTCCAGGTTGACACTTTGTTGATGTAAACACCACAACTCCACCTACTCAAAGCCGAAAACTGCAAGACAGCATTTAAACACAGTACACTGTTATTTGTGAGTGCCTTCAGCTTCAGCTGCGGCCTGTGTTTCAAGTAGTGAGAATTGTGTGATTTCGGATGACTTATTGGTCTGAATCGTTGTAATTGTCTAAGTGTGAATCTTTTGGATAGGCACCTCCTCCAGCTCTGTTGGTCCTCTGCTCTGAACATTCTTCATAAAAAAAAGTTTCTTTTTTTCCCATTTCATTGAAATGCAAGGAGCATGGCTGCTGTGATGACATATAACCCTGTCAGATTGTCAGATGGCTGGCATTTTCTGAACCATGCAGGGTTATTGTAATGGTGTAATGGTAATTTCTCTACAAATTAGTGGCCCTTACTCCTTGTAGATGACTCTTAAGCATGACTTAAAGGGCCTATATTCTACCTTTTATTCATTTTTTTCCTTAATATGTGTTTTGTATCCAAACATGACTATTTTTCAAATCGCTTTTTATCTCTTAGAATTAAACAGGCTGCTTTTTTTTAATATGTCTTTAAAGCTGATACATATCAGTGTTGGAACAAAACCTTGTATCTCCATTTTTGTTTATTTATTTGCATTTAATTGTTATTTTTGTATATGATTTCATGACAAATGGATCAATAAAAATAGTCTAAAATTAGCTGGGCAGCGATCTCATTACATTAACCTTCATTAGAAGCTAGAAATGTTTTTTTTTTTCTAACAAAGTTACCATTGCGGAAATACAAGTTTTTGTTCTAAAAGCGACAATATGTGAATAACCTCATGTTGTTGTGGAAGATCTTTTTAGTAACTTTAGTCAAACCCCTCCACAACTCCACATCTTTTGGGTTTGATGTATTTAATAACGATAGAGAATGTGACTGATGTAGAAATTGCAGAAATACAACCATAATCAATTATGGTGTGATATTTGTCTTAATCTAGTTTTTTATTTAGTGCTGCACAGTAAGTTGCAGATGTTACAGAAAATGGTAGAACAATTATTAATTATTTTTTTTCAATTACTAGTTATGAATTAGATTATTTCAGACTAGATTATCATTTTCTAGTCTGTATTACCTATCTAGAGGTGGCTAAAGCTTCAGGGGAAAACTGCTGTTATATTTGATACCTTGCATGGGTCATTTTTGTTGTCATGCCTTCTTGCTCGCCTATTAAGCACAGTGTATTATACAGTGGCACCTTCTTGATGCCTGTAAACCAGGGCCAATATTGTTTAGTTATTTATTTATTTATTGTTTTCCAAATTCAGTTTCATTTCAGTTCATTTTAAGTGTGCAATACTAATTTTAAACTTAAGGAAGTTTTGGTTTTAGATGTTTTCAGAATAACCTAAATTTATTCAAAATTCTTCCAGTGAATTTAGGTCATTTTAGCAATGCTGGAACAGCACAACAGTAGGTTATGCTCTGCTAAGTTTCAAGATTGTCAAGATTTCAGCTACACCTTCAGCTAGACTGCTTTCAAACAGAAAAACTATAGGGCCAAAAAATATAACCATCACTACATCAAACATGCTAACCACATCCTACAGTCGTGCTGAAATAGTCTCTACAGCATTTAAAGGCTAGAAAAGCACCCTTCTGATGATGTAGTTTGAAGGTGGGAGGAACTGTTGAAAAACTACAGCTACATCAGGGTGGATTTTTGGGGCTGAAATATTTTTTCTTTCATTAGCTGGTGAATACAAAGGAAAGCTGGATAGCTAACATTACTGCTAAGAAGCCAAATATCTTTTTGCATTTGTGTAACTGTGTCTTCAAATCATCATTACAGCAGAGAGAATGAATTACTCAAATGACAGAAATGACTCATCAGATGAGGAGGGCAACAAGCTAAAAGCAAAAGTTAGCAAGGTAGCTAAATGACTATCCAGATACTTTACTTTGGTTTGATTCATTTTCTCTGGCTAAAAGGGTAAAAAACCTGTTTGTGGTGCCATTTTGTGCTGGATAATGATAGAATCACTGTTTTCTTTACAGTTTTGTTTGACAGCTGAGGTAAGAGTTACGCTAATGTTTGTTTGGTTGTATTTATTAATGTGTAGGTGAATGTCTAGGCTAGTAGTCAGAATTTCTGGTGGTTGTATGGTGCATTTGTGTAATGCATGCTGGGTATTGTAGTGAGACAACACCAGTGAACAAAAACATGAAAACTATGTCTAAACTAAAATTGTATAAAATAAAACGATAATATACAAAACTATATAGAATTGTAAATTCTTTTGAACCGATAATGCTGAGAAATGAGTGCTGAGAAATTAGTGCTGTGTCGGTGCTGTACTCTCCTGTCTGTTTACTGTGTCTAATGTCTGTTTAATTTATCATATTTATTGTATTGTTTCTAGTTTCATTTTTTGTTTGCACATTTATGTCTGCACGTTTGCACTTGGTACTGTTTTGTTCCATGTTGCACTGTGTTCCTGGAGGAACGTAATTTCACTCCACTGTGTACTTGTGCATGGATGGAATGACAATAAAAGCCTCTTGACTTGACTTGACTTGAGGGATACAATGTTGTGCTACAGAACTGCATTACATGACAAATAGTGTTAAACTCTTCGTTTAGGCCAAAATGCCCCTTAAAGGAGCATCTGTAAGATGATGCAACATGTCGAATTCATACTCCACACAGTCCCTCCTCCTTGCCCTGTTTACTTACCAGTCTAGAAGAAACATTGCGAGTCCAGCGTCAAACTTCATCTCTTTACTTGTCAAGAGCTGTTTCCAGTGGTGAAAAACAATGCCAGTGTTAACTATTGGTTTACTTCTGTTTATGTCACTTCTTTTCTTTGTGGTTTCTTGTCAGGAGCGGGCATGCTACTTCTTCATCCTCTCATGTCGGACTGATGGCAGACTCGACCCTACAGTGACTCACTATCACCTCTTGAGGTACAAAGTAGTACTATGAGGCAGAACAGGCCGGAGCTAGCTGGTTAGCATGCTAACTTCAGTAGATATCTCTGTGACGTGGTACATGTCTTTTACACAGTGTCAAACTGTTATTTCTTCACATTCTGTTGGTAAGTTTAGCTTTAAACTAAAAATCTTACATATTGCTCCTTTAAGCTAAATGTAACAGATAAATATTTACAAGTATAGTTTCTTAACCCTCGGCTTGATCTTGAAATGTTAAAGAAATTTTAAAAAACTAGTTTGGGACTCCAAATAAGGAAAACACTCAAACTATAAAATCCATATGCAGATAACATATCTCAGTGTCTCCATGCTCAGTTTCATGCAGGTGTTATCTGAAGTATCTCTAACTCTGACTACATCAATTCATATTACCTGCAAATTAGCAAAGTTCTACTTTCAGGCACATAGCACATTTGATCCAAATAGACTTTAAATGCCATTTCTGTTCCTATTAACCTACAGATCGCTGTGGCAGATATTTCCATGAGGGTGTGTGAGGGGAAAAAAACAGGAGGCTAATGACTTAGTTGTGACAGCGCTTTTCATGATGATTTATGATTCTGTGTTTAACTTGATTACTCCACTGCTGACTCTGAATACTATTTCAATTAGTGCACTGAAGGTCACATCGCAAAATCCCTCCATAATCTATTCCTATTAACACTAATGCAGGGAGTCTCCATATCTGTTCACCCTTGTTGATTCGAATCATCCCCTCTCCTAATGGCCGGCTTGTTTACCAGTTTACTGGTTTAGACATATCCGAGATAATTTTCAACCCT
The DNA here is from genome assembly GCF_904425465.1 of Colossoma macropomum. Classification (NCBI taxonomy): domain Eukaryota; kingdom Metazoa; phylum Chordata; class Actinopteri; order Characiformes; family Serrasalmidae; genus Colossoma; species Colossoma macropomum. Next base: position 17,169,639 of record NW_023494784.1, on the reverse strand, counting down.
AAGCGTATCATTAACGTCCGGGCTTTTGACACATTGCTGGAAGGGACGTCTCAATAGAGCTCCTTGCTTTTGCAGAGCTTCTGATTTTTCAATTGTGTCTCATGGATTTAGTGATATTTATGCTTGATGAATTTGATTCATAAATGTCCAAAGGCTAAATAATCCAAATATAATTTGCATAGCACTGTGTGTAAAGAAAATGCAGCACACCATGAATTCAAGTAATGTTAATAACATTATTCAAGTAAATATTCTAAATCCAAAAAGTTAGAATTAATTATGTAATTATGTAAATGTCCTATGTTCTGATTGGTTGTCCTGTATTGTGTCTCATTCCAAAAGCAGTGCAGACTGAAACACTCCTTGTAACTTCAGTGTGAGTGGGTGGAGTGAAACTGCTGTTGGCTGAATAGGCAGATATATGAAAATGTGTTGGTTTTCATGACGTCACAAAAAAAAAAAAATGAAAATGGGCTGTTTTTGTAGCTGAGTTTCCATATATGGACTGAGGAGTGAACAGGAAACAAGGGAGTTTAGTTTTTCCATCATATAGAACCTTTAATTATTGCTCTTCTTTGATTTAATGAAAAAATGATTGAGATACTATAAGCTAGACAGCTAGACAGAAGGTCTTTATGGTATTTTTAAATATTTTCTATTTGATAAATATCAAATTTGATATTGATAATTATCTATTTATTGTAATTTCTTGATAATTTGTCTCGTTTGAAATTTGATCTTCATTGTGGAATCATTTTCATCTCTGTTTATTCTGCATATATCTAATATTTCTTGATTTCTTTTAATGCTGTGCACAAAATAGTTAAAATCTTAAAGTTGTAGAGTACTTTCATCTTAATAGAATTGTTCTTAACATGATCCCTGCCAATGGCGTTCGATTTAGGGGGCCTAAGAAAAAAATAAACACATGATTGCGGCCTTACATTCAACTGCCTAGATACTGTGATAGCTGACATCATACCATGGCAGGTATTGGCTTTCTTTACTACCGTCAACCTTGACTGCTAGCTTGATAAGCAGTACCCTACGCTAGGATTGCCAGGTGTCCAGTTTTGAGCTCCATTGTCCAGTTGATACTGCTGACCGGATCTTAAACAACTCAGGTCGTGTCTCACTCTTAATGCATTGTACTGTATTTGCTGAAGTAGATAAAGTGCAGTTCGAGTCTTGTCATTGCGTTCCTGCCTGCCGCTGTTTCTCTCTCTACTACTCTACTCTAGACCACATTATGGCAAGGTTTATTTTTCAATTACTGTTCAAAAAGCAATTTAGTGTGCATTTTCATCTGTTTCTTCTGCATCTGTTTTCATCTGTATTGGTTAGCCTACAGAAGATACAATGAATAGACAATATGTAATGATTTTATATGTGCAAAAATCATCATCATCATCATCATCATTGTTAACCGCTTAGTCCAGATAGGGTCGCGGTAGCAGTTGGGAGAGCAGAGAATCCCAGACGACCCTGTCCCCTGCAACTTCCTCCAGCTCATTCCCGGGGACCCCAAGCCGCTCCCAGGCCAACTTGGAGATATAATCCCTCCAGCGTGTCCTAGGACGACCCCAGGGTCTTGTTCCGGTAGGCCGTGCCTGGTACACCCCCACCGGGAGGCGTCCAGGGGGCATCCGGATCAGATGCCCGAACCACCTCAGCTGGCTCCTCTCAATGTGGAGGAGTAACGGCTCTACTCTGAGCTCCTCCCGGATGGCCGAGCTCCTCACCCTATCAAGTAGAGTGTAGCCCGCCACCCTGCGAAGAAAGCTCATTTCCGGCGCTTGTATTCGCGATCTCATTCTTTTGGTCATTACCCACAGCTCATGACCATAGGTGAGGGTCGGGATGTAGACCGATCGGTAAACAGAGAGCTTTGCCTTATGGCTCAGCTCCCTCTTCACCACTACAGTCCGGTACAGTGACCGCATTACTGCTGCCGCCTGTCCCAGCCTGCGGTTGATCTCACGATCCCTCTTCCCATCACTCATGAACAAGACCCCGAGATACTTAAACTCGTCCACCTGGGGCAAGTCCTTTCCCCTTACCTGGAGTGGGCATGCCATCCTTTTCCAGGGTAAGATCATGGACTCAGACTTGGAGGTGCTGATCCGCATACCAACCGCTTCACACTCAGCTGCAACCCGCTCCAGTGCGCGCTGGAGGCATCCATGTGATCCAGCCAAAAGAACAACATCATCTGCAAATAGCGGAGACGCCACCCTCCGGCCTCCACACATAATGCCCTCCTGACCCCAGCTATGCCTTGACACCCTGTCCATGAATATCACAAACAGGAGTAGAGACAGGGCACAACCCTGGCGGAGTCCAACGCTAACACTGAAAGAGTCCGACTTAATGCTGAGTATATGAACACAGCTCTCACTCCGGGTGTACAGAGATTGAATGGCCCGGAGTAGTAACCCCGGCACCCCATACTCCCGGAGGACCTCCCACAAGATATCTCGGGGAACACGGTCGTAAGCCTTCTCCAAATCCACAAAACACATGTAGACTGGGTTGGCAAATTCCCATGCCCCCTCAACAATCCGTGAGAGGGTGAAAAGCTGGTCCATTGTTCTACAGTCAGGACAGAATCCGCATTGTTCCTCCTCAATCCGAGGTTCAACTATTTGTCGAAGTCTCCTTTCCAGCACCTTGGCATAGACTTTCCCAGGGAGGCTGAGCAGTGTGATACCCCAATAGTTGGCACACACACTCCGGTCCCCTTTCTTAAAAATAGGGACCACCACCCCAGTCTACCAGTCCAAGAGTACTGTTCCTGAGGTCCATGCAATATTGCAGAGGCGTGCCAGCCATGACAGCCCCACAATATTCAGAGCCTTAAGCATCTCCGGACGAATCTCATCCACCCCCGGTGCCTTGCCACTGAAGAGCTTGCCAACTACCTCAGTGACCTCAACCAGGGAAATGGAGCTTGACACACCAGAGGCCTCTGGCCCTGACTCCCGTGAGGGAGGCATGTCTCCCAGATTAAGGAGTTCTTCAAAGTGCTCTTTCCACCGCTCAACAATATCCTCATTTGAAGTCAGAGTTTCTCCACCCCCGCCCAATACAGCTTGGGCGCAGCCACCCCGACCGCTCCTGAGTCACCGGACAGTTGTCCAGAACCTCCTTGAGGCCAACCGAAAGTCTTTTTCCATGGCTTCACCAAACTCCTCCCACGCCCTGGATTTTGCTTCTGCCACCATTGCAGCTGCCACCTTTTTTGCCTGTCGGTACCTATCTGCTGAGTCGGGAGTCCTTCAGGCCATCCAGTCCCTAAAGGCCTCTTTCTTCAGCTTGACAGCCTCCCTCACCACCAGTATCCACCAGGGGGTTCTTGGGTTACCGCCCTGACAGGCACCAACAAGCTTTTGGCCACAGCTATGCCTGGCAGCTTCCACAGTGGATGTTTTGAACAGGGTCCATTCAGACTCTATGTCCCCTACCTCCTCCGGGACCTGAGAAAAGCTCTCCTGGAGGTGGGAGTTAAAATCATTCCAAACAGGGGCCTCTGACAGTTATTCCCAGCACACCCTCACTATTCGCTTGGGCCTACCGGGTCTGACCCTCAGTCTTCCCTGCCATCTGATCCAACTCACCACCAGATGGTGATCAGTTGACAGCTCAGCACCTCTTTTCACCCGAGTGTCCAGAACATATGGTCCCAAGTCAGATGAAATGACAACAAAGTCGATCATTGACCTTTGACCTATGGAGCTCTGGTACCATGTACACTTATGAGCATCCTTGTGTTCGAACTTGGTGTTCATTATGGACAATCCATGCCTGGCACAGAAGTCCAATAACAATTCACCATTCGGGTTTAGATTGGGCAGGCCTTTCTTCCCAATCACGCCTCTCCAGGTCTCCCAGTCATTGCCAACATGAGCATTGAAGTCTCCCAGTAAGACTATGGAGTCTGTAGATGGGACCCTTTCCAGAACCCTGCCCACTTGCTCCAAGAAGGCCGAATACTCCGACCTGTTGTTTGGTGCATAAGTACACACAACAGTCAAGAGTTTTCCTCTCTGCGGTTTTAATTCGCATTGAGGCGACCCTCTCGTCCACCGGGACAAACTCCAACTGCACTGCCACTAGCCGGGGACTCGTGAGTATCCCCACACCCGCCCGACGCCTCTCACCTTGTGCAACCCCTGAGTAGGAGAGGGACCAACCCCTATCAAGGAGTTTGGTTCCAGAGCCGACACTGTGGGTGGGGGTGAGCCCAACTATATCTAGTTGGTACCTCTCAACCTCCTGCACAAGCTCCGGCTCCTTCCCCCCCAGTGAGGTTACATTCCACGTACCAAGAGCCAGTTTCTGCCGCAGGGGCCTAGGCCACCGAGGGTCCCACCGCAATCTCCCACTGCTTGTATGGCACTGCACCGCTCCACCATGCTTTTCAAATTATCTAACTATTCAACACCCCCCCCACAAAAAAAAATCCCAGAGAAGACACAGTGGAGGATGAGATGTAAATTAAAAAAAACTTTTATGCTTGCTTGACAACCTCACCCCCCAAGTCCTATCAGGTTTTGCAATTGCTGAAATCTGGCAGCCATAACGTATGCTAGGAACAAGTGCAGTTCTCAGAATCTTCCAACACTTGAGTGGTGTAATGCTGTGTTTACATTTACAAAAGACGTGCAGAGTTGGTCTAAAACAGCAACTGTACACGACTCATGGTGGTATGCAGCCGAGTAAACGTTGCCATGGTGAGGGTGTCTGCACAAAATTTGGCTAAAAAAGGCTAGCTTTGTCAATCACTTTTATTTGTTTTTAATGTGACACACAACAGGCGAATAGGGTTATTTTTCAAAACAAATATCACAATAAATCTGTTGTTTTTATGTTGCAGGTTTTGCAAAAAAATACCTTTAGATATACAAATGAGATGCTATCTACTTAAATATGGATACACTTGCATATTTTCAAAACAAAATCTAGCCTTTGGATGATGTTAGAATAAAAAACACTTTATTCACACACTCCAGAGTAAGGATTGTACTGAAAAGATTATTGAAAAACTCTATGCACAGGTCATTTTGTATTACAGAATCTAACATAAATCTAGCTATGAGTAACGTTTTAGGAAATCCTTTGGTATGTCTTTTAGAATGTGGTTACAAATGAACATATACAATTTCATGAATGCAGGTATTCCATATGATGAGATTTTTGGTTGTGAATGTAGAGAAAAGCTGATTTTAAGATTGGGCCTCAAAGCAGCATTTCCCAGTGAGGTCTCAGAAAACAAGTACCATTTGTGTGAATCCTGTCATTAGTACAAAGGAAATAGACACATTTAGATATTCTATTTATATTCCACAGGAAACAAGCTTTTCATTGATATTACATGGTGGGGTTGTGCCAAGTGTGGATGGAGTTAAGCCTTCATTACAGCTGCTAACTTGTGGAAAATACAGTTATACGTGAGTGGACGTGAATTGACAAAATATGCTAAAAAAACATATTTCCGTTTTGACATGTTTGTGATCACAGTTTAAGAGAAGATGTATTAGATACTATTTATTAAAAGTCAGAAAAATGATTGATGGGACCTAAATTTTCATTTACGCCTTTGGATGGAAAAAAGGCACAAGTATGCATAAGCTCGGCCACATCATTTTCTTTAGCATCAAATGACTTTTTGTGCAGTCAGAAATCTAGGGGACCTGGTTTTAAAATGAGGGGGACCCATAGTATAGCACAGTGACTCCAAACTTTTGAACGGTAGTGTACTCATATAGATTGACTTGTTGTGTAGTTTTGGAAAACATGCTAACTTTAGGGAGATGACTCTAGTCGTTTACAGTTTACTTTAGAGGTTACTTGCCAAACAGCCCCAAAACTTGCTAGTGCTGCTAAGCTGTTTCTCTGTGAAAGTGCCCTGCAGTAGTTCAGTTGCGTTCTGGTTGTGTGACATGTGGAAAAGGCCCTTTTTTCAAAAGAAGGGTAAAAGTGCTGACATTGACACAAGATGATGGGGCTCTATCAAGGGATAGGTGAAGCACTTTGGCATAGTGACATCAATTTTCAAGATGATTTAACTCTACACTCTTCTAGTGAAGGAGAGAAATTTCAAAAGGCCTGATTTACCTCCACTGACAGCCACACTGCTCCCGAAACAATGTTTCCAAGGCTACTAGCGAATGACGAGTGGTCACGTCCAAAGAGCCGTCCCCATTGCTTTGATTTATTGGTGGGGGATCCAATAAAAATGGCAATCAAATCAGCCCAGCCACTTTACAGGTAGAGCGCTGTCTGATTGAGTTGTCGAAGGCATGGCTAGGGTTCAGAATGATTATTCAGAAGAACTACAAAAGGGGTCCATTCTCTCAGTCAACAAGGACGCCATACATCTCCAGCTGCGTTCATGCTCCACTGTGATACGTATCCAAAATAACCGCACGCACCTACTGCTCGCAGCCCCTCACTGAAGGTTATTTGTCGTCTGAAGGACTCCACTTGTCAAGATATGATGAATACCATGTACACAGACAGGGGAGCATCAAAACCCGGATTAGCCGGAAAACTCACTGATCTGTGAATAACCTAAAAAAGAGGAGCAGAAGATTAGCAATGATGCTTTTAAGAATGATCCATCAAACTCAACTAGCGGAGTAGTGCGAATGAATCATCCGGCTGGAGTTTTGAACCTGCTCTCCTCCGCTGAAAACGCTGTCATGTAGTCGTGAGAATCGCTGGGAGAATGTTATTAAATCAGCACTATTAATTTCCTCGCAGATCATTTCTTATCTGCCCTTCCAAATGAATTATTCACACGAGGATGTCTCTGATTGCTGTATTAATCTTGGCCCTTTATATTCAGCTCTGTTGACCAGAAAGCCTAAAGCAATGTCTGTGATTTGGCCCCTTATGTAAAAGAATGCTTAATGGAGAAGAAATCTCTTAAGAGTGGGTGACTTATTTTTCTCTTATTCACATTACAATAGCGCTAATGGCAGTGCGTTAACTTTTAGGGGGATGAAGGACAGTACTATGAATAAAGAGGCATTCCCCAGATGCCAAGGCCTGGATTTCTTTTCCCTTAGTGTTATGTTAATGTCCACCGCTAACACGGTTTCCTGTCCAAGCGCTGGTACCGCATTAAGTGACCGTGTCACTGCGTTAACACTATTGTCTTGCGCTTTGCATTGGGGAATACTGCTTGCTGGGAGTGCTCTGGAGCAACCCTGTCTCGTGTCCTGTCTGAAGGGACAGAGACAACAGGTAAAATAATCACATGGAAATGCTTTCGGAGGTCTGTGCCGATGACGGCATACTCCCAGCCTGTTTACTGTGTGTTCAGGGGGCCCGTTTCAGGAAGTACACTGGATCAAAGTCGGGGCAGCTGCTTTAGCAGTTAGCGTGTGTGATAAGTCAAATGAAATCACCCTCATTGTTACGCCAGAGTGACTTGTCTTAGTGTCTGACAGGAAAACAGCAGGAAGAGAAAAGTGGAGCTGATAGTTGGAGTTGCTGGAGTAATAAAAAAAAGGCTATGGGCAGGCCTCCAACTTTAAAACAGAACAATTGAATGGAGAAGCTTTTGTGATGGCAACACAATCACCTCCAAGAAATTATAGTCTTGTACGCATAACCGGTACAGACAAGTCTTTTTGGATGTAAATCAAACCAGTGAGACCATAAACATGGCAATTACCGCCGCGCCTGGGTTTTATCTCCAGGGAGTCATTCCTTTTAGTGCTTTTGTAGAAATGAGTCTTACTCCCAATATTCTTGCAAAGACATAAGCTGAGTATGTTTTTGTGCAACTAATTCTCTCTGCTTTTATTCCCACTGTACGCATTACAAACCCATAACCAGTGTAGCAGTTACAGTTATGTGGAGCAGCACAGGAATAAAGATTTTTTTTTTTTTTACCAGGGGGAAGCCTTAAAGCACAGTTCTCAGTAGGCATTATTACAGCGTTTGCTGTAAACCTTTAAGACCATTCTTGAAATGGAAAAGACAAGGAAAGTTCAAGGATTGGAGTAGGTCATTCGGACTAACACGCATGAAACAGGAAATAACCATCCATTGATTTTTGTTTTCCAGAAAGATCAATTTTATTCTTCCTTTGTTTTCAAAGTACAATGCACCAAAGCTCCTCGCAGCTGGTTGTATCCTGTACACCAAAGTAGAAAAGAGGCTATTAATCAAAATGCGTTGGTGTGAGCGCATTGTGTTGTCCTTCTGCACAACAGAGACAACCTAAATCATTTAGGTTAAGCAGTCAGAGCCCACACGTTTCTTTAGGAAAACAAATACATATATGGGATCACTGACTACAACAGCTATGAATAGATTGAGATAGCGTACACAGTAGCAGATGTTTCTGCTTTTATAAAATGATAACCTTTGCTGAAATTCTGCTCTACTTTTTCACTGAAGAACAAAGAAAAAATACCTTTTAGAGTGTTTGGGTTGGGGGGGGCATTGTGTTTTGAAAATAGGTTGGGCACATTTCTGGAGTTTTGAACGTGTATTTTTCCTTGAAAAAGCATTTCATGCAGGTTTCCTTTGAGTTTTTTTCCAGATAAGTCTCTTTGTTTGGGGCCTACACATCTGTGCAAAACATGTTTTCAAAATACTGTTGGTTGGGAGCAGATGGCATGCATCTAATTTCATGCACTCAAGCCTAACCTTTGGAACAAATGTTCAAATAAGCAGTCTAAAGTTTAGACATTAAACTGAATATCTTTTGTTTTTGGAACACCCACGGTTAAATTATGTGTTTTGTTGATCTTGTGGAAAAAAGTTAACACATTATCAACAGGGAGCAAATTAATAAGACATTTTTCTGCCAGTTTTAGTGCACAATTTCTGTTTACTTGTTGAATTGTATGTTGGAAAAAAAAAACATGAAATATAAAATGTGCCATAACTTTTGCACAGGCCACACTTTTCGGTTTGAATTGTATTTAAATTCAACTAATAAACAGTTATTGTGCATGAAAATGTGCAGAAGTATTCGCACTGTACACTGTTAGAAATAAAGGTACTGAGCAGGTTTTTTGTTCGTCAAGGTACAAACATTGTAAATGTTTCCTCAAAGGTACAACAGTGGTTTTAAGGTCCAATTGTGGACCTTAAATAAGTTTTTCCCAGGTGAAAAGTACATATTTGTACCTTTTCATTATGTAATGTTTTAAAATAGAACAATGAAATAAAAAGCCTGGAGATGAGCCGGGGTGTGTGGAGTCAATACAACTTAGAAAATATCATTTCAATGGATTATAGTACAATTATGTTCTCTGACTAAAGGTACTGAGAAGCACCCTTGAGGGTGCCACCCCAGTGACAAGATGGGTACAGCCCCAGTGACAGTTTCATACTTTTTTTTCTGAGAGTGTAGAGGATGTGTACTTATTTTCTCTGAGAAAATCAACAAAACATTAAGGGTTCATTTTTAGTACAGAATTGACTCCATATTCCCTGCCTTAACCCCAGATTATAAGATAAGAAAACGTACAAACATGCACCTTGTTCTTGGAAAAGTAACTGTGGTGTACTTTTTGAACTCATTCAAAGTACACAGTTGGACCTTAAGACCAGTGTTGTACCTCTGAGGGTATGTTTACATTGTTTGTATGTGGAAAGTACCCTTTTTCTGACAGTATGTGTTATTTCACAGTTTTGTTGAGCTGTTAATCTAAAATGTGGAAAATAGAAAAATGAGTGTCTCTGAGCAGGCTTGTCCAAACCATTGATTGGTAATTGAGTTGTTAACATATTAGTATTATACAATATGATATTTCTGAATGATAAATTCATTTAATTAATCATCAATAATAACTGCAGTTTAATACTTAAATAATCAGAGTAATGTTCTGGTTCACAAACACAAACAAACACTGGCGCACTATGATCTTTACACTGTAATTATTTTTCATGTTATTGTATTTTTTATGAGCAGCACTGTAAAATGGTGGCTGACTGACCATACCAAAGTGTTTTCCTCCCTTTAAAGCTCTGATAGTGAGTAAAAATGATGTCTTAAGCTTTAGCTCAGCACCTGCCTATTTAAGATTCATAGAAAGGCTATCTGCTCCAATCAATATCTTCTTGAAATTTAAGTTGCATAATGCATCTCCTCCACTAGCATGATTTAAAACATCAGCACAAAGTATTCTTAATTTTATTGCCTGCTGTAAATTAAAATTAATGATGCTGACATCCACAATTAACAATGAAAAATGCAGATTCCTATAATTACTTTAGCTGCAATATTGTTTTCGACGAAGGCTCAAGGTGCTCCTGTTTGGCTCCTCAGCATTCAGCAGAACACAAAAAGACAGCTTCATTACATTTTATTTGCTATAGGAAATAACAACGGGGAAAAAAAGCTAACAAAAATTCTACGCTCATTTGGGAATCTCTCGCCATGCATAATTAAGCAAATTTGATTGGAATTAGGCATGACTTCTTTGGTTGGGTTTTAATGAATGCAAATCAGGCATCTACATCCCTAAGATTAATTTCAGCCAATTAAAAAACAAAGCTTACTGGAAAGTGTAAAACTGTTCAAAGCTGAGCTGCAAAGCTTTTTTTTCTCCGCTCATCACATCCTCATAACTTGCACTCAGGAGATCCCCCCTCAGCTTTGATCATTACCATGGAGTTACAAGGAAGCACTGTGAATTCAGATAGAAAAGTGGAAAAGTATAGCATTTTTCACACTCATAACTCCATCTAGTATGACTCTCTTTCTGTGATGTGCACTACTACATAGTCACTGTCATTATTGAAATACTCTACTATTGTCTGCACATTAAAGTCAACATGAACCTCCCATACTGTGACGTATTTCTAGTCAAAACGTGGTATCAGTGAGGGTCTCTGATGAGTGGTGGGTGAGGGGGGAGGAAGACGTGAAACATGATTTTATTGGTTAATATTAGTTCCTCTCTGCTCCTGCTGGTGCACAATGACATGCTGAAAATTCAAAAGTGCCCAAAAGTCATTATATTGCAATAAATAGATGTGATTAATTGTGATTAATATGACCTGGGAGGTGCACAAACAAGGTAAAGCACAGGTTAAGCTTGGGCTTTACATTTACTTGGCTTTACAAGAATGACCATTTTGATGGGCAGTCATTTTTACACACATTTTTTTGGCTTCAAGTCATATTTTAATAGACCAATCATATTCAATGTACTGTTTGCATATACCTCACCATTACCACATTATTTCTAGTTCACTAAGTGAGCTAGAAAACAAGCAGCCAGTTAATATGCTGTCAAATATGTGATTATGTAAATGAACAGTTGGAAAATGAATGACTAAACAAACAAATGCAAATAGTTCAACAAAATGAGTGATGAAAATACAAACCCAGTTCCAAAAAAATGGGACAATATATGAAATGCTAATAATAATAACAGAAAGCATTGATTAGTAAATTCTGTTTTACCTGCATTAAACTGAAAACAGTACAAAAACATGGTATTTGACGTTTTACCTTATGAACTATATATGCTTGCTATATATGCATCCGGATATCACGGCTGAAACAAGTTCCAAAAAAGTTGGGGCAGGAGCTTCTTTACCACTGTATTACATCACCTTTTATTTTAACAACATTTATTAGTTGTTTATGGACTACAACCGATCTAATGTTAAAAAGTAGAATTTGCAATTCTTCAGTTGTACAAGTCCTCAGCTGTGCAATCCTGCAAGACCTTCATAATTGCATTTTGCACTTCATAATGTGCCATATGTATTCAGTAGAAGACAAGCAGGCCAGTCTTGTACAGCACTCTGCGTTTACACAGTCATGCTGTTGTAACGTGCAGAATGTTTGTTGGTGTTATCATCTTTACAATAAGCATGGACGTCCCTGAGAAAGATGGCGTCTAAAAGGCAGCATATGTTGCTCTAAAATGTGTACATATCTCTCAGTATTATTAATGCTTTCACAGATGTGCAAATGAATCACTAATAACTCTCCATATCATGACAGACCCTGGCTTTTGAACTTTACGCTGGTAATAATCTGGATGTTCCTTTTCTTTTCTGACCCAGAAAACACGACGTCTGTTATTTTCAGTCTGAAAAGTTGACTCGTCAGTCCACAGTACATGTTTCCACTGTGCATCAGTCCATTTCAGATGATGTTGTTGATATATGGCTTCCACTGTGCACAGTACAGTGTTAACTTGCATTTGTGGACTTGCATCAGTGTTTGACAACAGCTTTTCAGTATTTTTCTATTATTCTAGTATTCTAGTATTCTATCCTATTATTCAGGATTTTCAAGTATTCTTGAGTCCATGCAGTGATATCCATCACACAAAGATGCCAGTTTACAGTGCAGTGCCATCTGAGGGGCCGAAGGTCATGGGCATTCATTTGTGGTTTTCCGCCTTTTCCTTTACGCAGATTTCTTCATGATTCCCTGATATTTTGGTGGTATTATGCACTGTACAGTGAAACACCTTGGGCTTTCCTCCTTTTATATCCAAACATGATTACATTATTTTTTTTTACATTTCATAATGTTCCCAGTCTTAAATTGCCCCTTCACAACTTTTTTCAGATGGTGTTGCAGGCATCAGTGTATATTTACAAAAAAATAATGAAGTTCATAAAGCAAAACATTACGTCTTGTCTTTGTATTGTTTTCATTTGAATACAGGTCAAATTAGATTTACAAATCACTGCTTTCTGGTTTTATTTGCATTTCATATTCTGCCCCAACTTCTTCAGAATTAGGTTTGTATTGATTATGACAAAGAAAACAGACTAGCCATGTCTGTGTAGCTTTTCTGCTTTTGTAAAGAACATTTTACTGAAACAAAACAATCTCCTCATCAAAGATGCAGACAGACAATCGGTGCGGTCAGTTAGCAAAAAATGTTTTTGCTTTTGCTCTGTGGTCCAGAACACTGCATTTGAAATGAAACCATGACTACAAGGTTAAAATATAGCATGTCAGCTTTAATTTGAATGTTTTAATGTTTAACATAGGAATCACGTCTGGGCCTTTCACAATCATGAAATTTTAGCTGATGATTGTCCAACTACAAATTGTGACTAACAATTTGTGTTTGCTATATGCAACTAAAGTACAAGCTAATGTAAAAGTATAAGCCTGAAGTGGCCAGATTGGCTGATTAGTTATCTTGCTTCCTAGCTGTTGATACTTAGTAGCTCCCAATTGACGACAGACACAGTTCAAGCGTAAATAAACAAACATTTCTCTACAGGGATTATAGCACCAGACAGAACTTGAAGTTTTTGACCCATGATGTGTTTCCATAACTTTATTATATTTTACTCAACTGGTGTAAAGGCACTCAATGCACATTTTGTTTGTTGGGACAAAAAGCATATTGTGAAAGCTAACAACTACAGATGGGCTATCTCAGACTGGATTTGTTGCAGGAATGGATCCCTCTGAAATCCGATCCAGTATTTTCTGCTGACATCAGCCCAAACTATGGGCCATCTGTACTGTGGAAAATAACTGCAATCAGCTTATGTAATTGTGATCAGCTGATTTTGTAATAATCTGATTATGAAATGATTAACATGCACAAATTTAAAAAAGATAGTAGAGATGCACAATCGATCGTAATCGGCAGATTTTAGCTCAAAACATGAAAAAAGCAATCAAGCAATTTACTATTTTTACAACTGCGTTTTCAAAAAAGCTGGGACACTGTGAAAAATGTAAATAAAAACAAAATGCAATGATGTGCAAATCATTTAAACCCTATATTTCATTGGAAATGCTTCAAAGAACAACATATCAAATGTTGAAACTGAGAAATTTAATTGTTTTTTGAAAAATATATGCCCATTTTGAATTTGATGCCAGCAACACATTCCAAAAAAGTTGGGATGGGGGCAACAAAAGGCTGGTAAAGTTGCTTTAAAAAACACCTGGTGGTTAATTGGCAACAGGTCAATAACATGATTGGGTATAAAATGAGCAAGCCAGAGAGGCTGAGTCTTTCAGAAGTAAACACGATGAGGGGTTCACCACTCTGTGAAAGACTGCATGATCAAATAGTGCAACAATTCAAGAATAACGTTTCTCAACACAAAAGAGCAAAGAACTTTTGCTTTTCATCATCTATAGTACATAATTTCATCAAAAGATTCAGAGAATCTGGAGAAATCTCTTCATGTAAGGGACAAAACTAGTATTTGCTGGCCGTGATCTTTGGGCCTTCAGACGGCACTGCATTAAAAACGGATATGATTCTGTAGTGGAAATCACTGCATGGGCTCAGGAACACTTCTGTAAAACACTGTCTATGAAAACAGCTCAGCGCTGCTTCTACAAATGCTAATTAAAACTCTTAAAAGCGAAGAAGAAACCATATATAAATAGGATCCAGGAATGCTGCCACCTTCTCTGGGCCCGAGCTCATTTAAAATGGACTGAGGGGAAGTGGAAAAGTGTTCTGTGGTCCAACAAATCAACATTTGAAATTCGTTCTGGAAATCATGGACACTGTCCTCCGGGTTAAAGACCACTCAGCTTGTTGTCGGTGCACGGTTCAAATGCAAGTATTCATCATGGTATAGGGGCGCATTAGTGCACATGGCATGGGTCACTGGCACACCTGTGAAGGCACCATTAATGCTGAACGGCATATACGTGTTTTGGCAACATATGCTGCCATCCAGATGACGTTTTTTTCAGGGAAAGCCTTGCTTATTTCAGCAAGACAATTCCAAATCACATTCTGCATGTATTACAACAGCGTGGCTCTGAATTGAAAAAGTCTGGGCACTAAACTGGCCTGCCTGCAGTCCAGACCTGTCACCACTGAAAACATTTGGCACATTATGAAATGAAAAATATGACAAAGGAGACCCTGAACTGTTGAGCAGCTGAAATCTTGTATCAAAACAGAATGGTAAACATTTTACTTTCAAAACTACAGCCGTTGGTCTCCTCAGTTCCCAAATGCTTACAGAGTGTTTTTAAAAGAAGAGCTGATAAAACACAGGGCTAAACATGCCCTGTCTCCACTTTTTTGGAATGTGTTGTTGGCATCAAATTCAAAATAAATAAATTAATATTTTTTTCAAAAAACAATAAAATTTCTCAGTTTCAACATTTGATTTGTTTTTTTTATATATAATTTTCATTGAAACATAGGGTTTAAATGATTTGCACATCATTGAATTTTGTTTTATTTACATTTTGCACAGCGTCCCAACTTTTTTGGAAATGGGGTTGTATTTTGGTCAGTCTGTGTTGCAATTTTCTCACAATGTGAAGCAAGTAAATATACTCACAATGTATTTGAATGCTGCTGCTACAAAACTTTGTAAAGGTCAAACTGCAGTCCCACAGAAAAAACATAAACTTTAAGAGTTATTAGGATTATGCTATGATCTATTTAAATACTTGAAACAGTAAGAAGCCAAATATATACAAAAACTTGTGAAAATAATATAATTTAGTGTTTTTTTCAATCTTTTAATATCTTTTTGATTTCTTTTAAAGTGAAAGGTTTATCAAGACTTAATTTTTTGTTTTCATGTCACTACCGAAACAAACAAGCTGTGTCCAAAATTGTACCCTATACACTATATAGTGCACAGCAACCAATGTATCCTAATGTACAGAGGATAACCATAGTGCACTGTGTTGTTTGGTTTGAAGATTCATGCGCAACTTCTCTGAGTATGATTACTGAGCCCAGTGCTATGTCTCACCACACCTCTCTTCAGACCTGTTACAAATGTAAGTAAGCTCTTCTGATGTGTACTGTTGAACACAGAGGACAGTGGACTGGTGGCCTGATGCTTATAGTGTTCAGGAGACGGAATCTACTGTTGCACAGTAATGAGCAAATACATATGACGTAGTGTCCGACATTGTTTACTGCCATTATGAATTCTGTTCACTATAATAGCGTGGGGACACAGGAAAAGAGTTTTAGTCTCTAAGCAGAATCTTATCTTAGCCACATCCCTGCATTTTAGAGCACAAAGTGAAACTGCATCTCTGTCCCTTATAGCCACGTTATTTTATGTGTACAACTATTCAAAGCTGTGTTTCCTAGTCATGTATAGGCGAAGGTGTTTAAGTGATGCTCAAAATGAGCTAAAATTGTCACTACCGGAACAGTCCCTAAAAAAACATTTGGTAAAGCTTTGGTAGTATTGTGATTCTTCTGTTAGTGACAAAATGGAATGTGCAATCATTTATTTTAATAAAATAAACATTATTAAGGTGCAGGGTCATTCAAAGTAAAAGGATTTTAGTCTAAAGTCCAAGTCAGTTAAAAGTCTGAAATGTGTTTTGAACCAGTTCAGTAGAATGATCCAATTATGCATGACTCATTGACACTATTTATACCTGGTCACTTCATTCGTCTTGAGTATTAGGATTATATCTGGACAAGGCTAAGCCACATAAAGATGCAAGTGTAAATGCACCCAATATGCATTTAAAACAGATCCAATGCTGATTGCTTCAGGAGGTGGTCTGAGTGGTCTTCAGGAAGTGATCTGAGGCACATTTGAACCACACGTTTTATCAGTGTAATCGCATCCGTATCTCCAAGACACATTCAACAACCAAAACCCCTCCCAGTACAACCGAAACTCCTCCCCATGCAGTACATCCTTGGGCACATGATCTGTGTGGGCAAGGAGGATAATCATTGAGGACGCACATGGTTGAGGACCAAATGAAACCAAAGACACTACTGTGCAAAACAAACTGCAGACAAACAGGCTGAATGGATAAACAGTTGGTAATTGGTTGCCACATAACGAGCACATTTGCATATTCCATCCCACACAGCAAACGGATGAGTCCGACTAACCACGAAGTTTAAATGCATGTGGCTAAAATCTTATCAGGATACAAAACAGATACTAGTCACATGAAGTGACCAGGTGTACACAGCCAAATAAATAGTCAGTTTCGTCTTACTTTCAATGTAGCATTTTATTTGATTTCATGTTATTTAAAAGGGTAACTGATTTAAAATTGAAAAAAGCTAATTTGTCCCATTAAAGAGTAAATAATGTAGTTTATATTACACGTTTGGTTGATAAAGTGCTGTAAGTGTGCTAGTGTGTTTCATGTGTTCATTTAGCCTACACAGCGTGAGCTTTGGGTTAAAATGGGTAAGAAAATCAGTGAAAAACCGGCTATCAGCCAATTTGGCTGTAAAGAAATCAGAATAAGGGATAAAAATTCATGATTGGTTAATCCCTAATACATAGTCCCCTCATTTCTGCAGTCCGTAGGTAACTGCACAAATTAACATACACGTGTTTAGTACTGCATATCTTCCCTGGTGAGACCCTGTTTGCTTGTAATGCAGTACTTTTCAGTTCCTGCTGGTTTCAGAGGCTTTTTGTCTTCAGTCTTGTCTTCAGTAAGTGAGATACATGCTGAGTTGAATTCAGGTTAGGTGACTGACTTAGCTAGTCACAAAACATTCCACTTTGTGGCCCTTAATAATTTCATAGTTGCTTTAGTAATGTGTTTTATGACATTGTTCTGCTACAAAGTGAAGCTTGATCCACTTTTTGGGCTTTAGGTTGGATCTGAGCTGTTAAGATGCTTGTGTCAACTGCTGCTGTCATCAGCAGTGAAATCATCAATAAGGACAAGTGAGCAAAGGGAGGTCATACAGGCTCATTTCATCATGTTTCACACATGAGGTGACATGCTGTGGATCATGAACAGTTCCTTTTCCCTCCACATTTTCTTCTTTCATCACTCTGGTACAGGTTAATCTTCGTTTTATCTGACCATCAGACTTTGTTCTAGAGCTTGACAGGTTTTTTATTAACTTTTAGCAAAGCTGGCTTTTCTGTGGAAGGGGAACTCCACCAAGTTTTAAAAATCTCTGCATAATTCAGTTGTTACGATGTAAATAAAGTAATTCAGAACATTCTGATGTGACATGGTGCATTGTACAGAAAATTTAGAAATGACAGAGCCAGAGGTCACTATATCTTCATCGCAAATGTAGAAATTTTATTTGCCAACCAAAATGACCAGTGAACCTACATATGTCTGAGTTTTTATCTGCAGTGTTGACAGTAAAATAGTGGTAAAACTGAAAGATATTAGTTGTATTTAGTGACTATTTTGAGTATTACGTCCCGCTTCACCATGAATGGATTTTAAGAAATATATTTTAGGCCAAAACCTTACAAACGTTTTACAAAATTTTAAAACAATGTTTTAGCCGTCAGGCAGTGTATTTGTAATCATTTCCATTAATAACTTTCAGTGAGGGAGCTTTTAGAGGAATTTAACACTTTAGACATTTGGTTCTTATCACCACCACTGTCAATAATTCTGACTCTGTAAGTTTCTCCAGAACAGAGCATTTCACACCAAACCTCTCTGAATGACTTTGGTTACATCTTAATTTAATTATGAAGACATTTAGATTTTTTTTTGGATTCCTCTTTAAGCTCCCTTGTGTATTTTGGGTTTTAGCTGTGTACCAAACAAATTTTGACACTTTTGGCTAATATTTAGAGGTTCATGTATTGTGATTTTTCAGCCACATGCTACTCTGCTTTACTGGTAATGACACTTGTTTGATCCTTATGTTGAGGAATAACAGCAGCAGGCTCCAGATGTAACTAATCTGAACTAATATTGTAATGACAAACAGCTGGCCAAGAAACAACTGAGTGTCTGATTGTCCAATTCATGTTGGTCCCCTCATTCCTAATCCAGTGTGCTTGAGTACAGAGACAAAGCAACAAAAACATTTCACTGTCCAAATTCTTACAGCGTGCACTGCCGGTGGTGAAGCTACAAACTGAATGCTGCATTGTAACTCGCTGCATTGAAGCAACTGCTCAAGGATTGTTAGTGAGGATTAAATGATTTCACGCTAAAATAAAAGATTTGTTTTTGTTCTTCACACCTTATTTATCTCACTCCTGATGGAAACTTAGGATATCAATGAACAATCAGTCAAGACGTCAGCAGTGACATTTAGTACTCATAAACAATTACTAAGTCTAAACTAAACACAAACTTGTTTGTTTATGAGGACTGAATGTCACTGTTGACGTCTTGTCCAGTTGTTCATTGACTGACCCATGTCACTTGATTTACAGTCAGTCAAATCACATGTTTTGTTCAATTTCTAAGTGAAAACAAGTTAACATTCTCCACAGGTAACACATAAAAATATGGTACTTTTCTGCCAATTTTACTGCACAATTTCTATTTGTTTGCTGGTTTTAATATATTGGAATTTAATAAAAACCAAAGATAAAATGTCCCATAACATTTACTCAGGCCACATTTTTTATTTCATTTTATTTTATTTTATTTTATTTGTTAACTTCAGTAAATAAACAGTAAACGTGCCGAAGTATTTTAGGGAGTATTTTATATTTTCATCCATAGCCAAGTTCTAATAAAGGCTATTTAATTGTAGAAAACATTACTCTTTGTGCACGATTCTGAACCCTATTCCATAGAGCCCTCATGTTTATATCCTCATTGGGGCACGCTCTTTTGGAGTTTTCTCAGATTTTATTTATTTGAACTCCATACACATTCGTTCTATATTAGTTCTGTAATTCTAAAGTGAAAGTAAAACTGGAATAAGAGGAGACTCATGTCAAGTACTAATTAGCTCTTACTTTATAGCACGTTGAACAGTTGGCTGAAACGTGCAGGTGCAGGTCCATCATATGGCTTGGTTTGAGTAAATAGAACTGTGTTGTTTACACTGTGTGTTCCTTTTCTAACCCTCTCCATCGGGGCCCTCATCTCATCTTGTTTTCTCTTTGCTCTCCACATTAAACTCCTAAAACCCACTTAACTCTTGGCACTGACGATACATTCAGCATTTTCTGCTCCAGTATTCGTCTCACTGCACCGTCTATTGGCGAAGCAGTTTCATGTTGCTTTTATTATTTTTTTTCCTCCCCCCCTTGGGTGACTTTTTGAAGCACTTAATCTTTTGAAATTTTTACACACCTGCTAATGTTTCTCCCGTTTCCCATGCAGCCCCTTAATTATTAAGATGGTGGAGAGGATCTTTCACTCCAGCATGGGAAAGCGTTCCTTCCGGCTCAACTCAAAACCTGCGCCGGTAAATCCTGATTATTTGGAGAGGCGGACGTAAATGCTAATGATTTAGGGCAAGCAGGCACCTTCACCACTGGAGGCTGTGGAATACTAATCCCTATTGCACCCCCTCAGCGCACACACAC
Organism: Colossoma macropomum; assembly: GCF_904425465.1. Lineage (NCBI taxonomy): Eukaryota > Metazoa > Chordata > Actinopteri > Characiformes > Serrasalmidae > Colossoma > Colossoma macropomum. The sequence continues at coordinate 17,149,428 of NW_023494784.1, read as the reverse complement.
ACACACACCTCGTTCTGTGAGAGCGTGTACATCGATTTGATCTCTCACATCAAAAGACAAACACTGATACGAGTCAGCAGTTCCTCTGTCAATGTCACTCCTTGATGTGATTCTTTCCACACGCATCTTTACGGCACTGGGGGGGGGGTGGGGGGGTGATGCGGGATCGAGCATTAGGCAATCAGAAGTATTGGCATTTCTTTAAAGGAGATTCATGGGTGAAGGGGGTGAGGGGTGGGGGATGAAGGAAAGGCTGGACAACAGCGTTCTCCGCACCTGCCAGTCCAGATGGAGATGCTCTTGCTGTTTAGGTAGCACTAATCCCATTGTCTTTACCTGTTATGTTTTCCATTTAATGTTGTCTTTCAGGATCAGCTTCCAGCAGTGCGAGGGAATAAGTTGAATATTTAAAAAAAAAAAAGGAAAAAAACTCCACGGCAAAGTTCAAAGCGCCACAAGGAAGCCTTTATGTGTGCCTTAATCATGGTAAAACACAGCCTGGTATGCCGGGCGCATCGTGCTCCCCCCTGCTTTGCCGGGTGACAGGGAGAATTAATATTTGGCCTCTGATGCATTCTTTTTGAAGGAATAAAGAAAGTAAAGAGAAGCATTATCTATTCAAGTAGCAGAGGGAATAGTGTGTGCCGGGCTCCCTCTGTTCGAGCTGTTGTGTCTCATTTTGTCTGGAGAAGATCAGAGAGCCGAGAACTGCACTGCTGAGTGGAGAGAGAGAGCGAAACGAAGCCCGTGCTCCAAGTCTCAAATCCTCAGGGAGAGTTTTGTATGGGTAACCATGCTATTGAGCTTATTTGCATCACGCTGCTGGATAAATATAATGCAAAACGATATGTACAATGGAAAACGTGGAGACAATAGGAGCTTCAGTAGCGGCGGCTAATTGAAAGATTTATTTTGAGAAAAGTTTAAATGTTAACGTTCTGTATTACAACTTTTACGCAAATGTTGTGCATTTTTTAATTGCTGCTTATTTCTTCTATAAGAGCTTGCGAATAAAAAAGGTCCTGTTGTATTTGTACCCTCCCAGAGGATTAATAACAAATAGAGCAGAGCCGATGCACCGAAATGGGGCTAATTCATTGGCCGTCCACTTTGAGCCTGTGTTTTCTGTATTTGTTTTGTCAGACCCACTTGCCCTGTGAACACGCTCTTTCCTGAATGCCTTGGGCTTTGGATCCTATTAGGCGCAGGTTCATTGCCAAAGCAGTTGGCCTTATGCTTCCTTTATGCACCACGGACTACACATTCAAGTTCACCGGAGCAGACCTCGTGCCTTTTGAAGCATTTGAAGCGAGTCGTTATGAAATCGGGGTGCTCATACATTTGTAACACGGCAATTGTAGATCATCCATCGGTGCAAAATGTGCTCTCTTCATCGGCAATTCAAAGAAACCAAATGAGCGGGCGCATGTAGCCCTTTATCTCGGCACATAATGACAGAACAGATGTTTATTATTCTAAGGGTAAAATCGGTGAAAGGCTGTTCGGCCCGTTTATTTGGGGCCTGACTAGAAGTGGAACGATTTGCAAAGTCTTTGAGAATCGACACAATCAGCAGTGGCTTTAAAAGCATTTTAATTAATCTTCCTCAAATTGCATGTGACTGTTTAAAAGGAGCCAGTGCAGCACTGGATCTTCTGGGTGTTGTATTATGCGGCTGAAGAGATGCAGCTATGTGATGGGAAACCCAGGGGACGACCGTGAGGACAATGATGCCTCTTGGGAGGATTTTATGCTGCTGAACAGAATTTGAATACATAAAAGAAAACTCAGCAATGGCAGAGAAAGGGCATAACATTGCCTGTGTTTCCTTTGTACACAGGAAAGAAAACAGAGCCGAATGCTTCAGATTCCGACTCCAGCTCAATAATGTACAGTGCTGTGCAAAAGTCAGAGATCACACTTAATGTATTCCAAGACAGCAAGTACAAGTTATTCATTTTTGCAGGAGATTTTTGAGCAGATTAGATCTAAGATAATCCACTTGCATAAGAAAGTGAAAAGTCAAAGGAAAATAAATGAAAAAGGGGAGTTTCCATAAGTGTACACAGATAAAATGGAACTCCTAACAACCGTCCAAGACCTGACATGAAAATTGTGACCAATTGTACAGAACATAAAGCTTCTGAATCTGAAAACATCCACAGGTGTTTCTGTCCATCCTTCCACTGTGAGAAGAAAATCATTGCTGAGAAAAGAAAAATAGACAAAACATAGGAAAGTTTGCTGCTGGTGTTCTCAGAACAATGGACTCTTGAGTCCAGACCTCAACATCGCTGAATGTTTTTGGAATATATACAGCAGAAAATGCAACCAATGTCTTTGACTGAACTTTGGATGTGTGGAAAAATATCCTTGCAGATTTCTTTAAAAAACTGAAAATCTCCTGTGATGTCATGTAACATGTTCTGTTAAAGATATTTTTTCTGCCTTTTTTTCCACTGAAAAATATCTACTTAATGACCATTTTAACTGAAAAAAAAAATGAATAGAAGTCTCTGAGTTTTGCACAGTACTGCAACTGATTTTTCGTGCTAGCTAGGTTCGTTATTTTATGCCTTTCCGTTGCATTGCAAAAGGACTTATGAAAATGGAGCAAAGCATTTTCTGTTTGTGTGGAAATGCCACCTCTTTTCCCTTCCAGACAAAAGCAGAAGTATGCAACGTGAGTATCCACCACGCACTCTGCGCTGGGCCAGGAGACGCCCCCCCATTTGCTTCTTGCTTGCTTTTCCTGTTTGGTCTGCTCTCTTTAGTTTGTGCCTTATCTTTCCATCATTCATTCCTCCTGCTTGATCCTGCACTTGGCTCTGTCTCGTGTGGTTTGGCACTCTCCCATTCCACCCTTTCTGTCCATGAAAGACACTTTGTCCTTCCTTGCTTGAGAATCGTAGACAGAGAGACAGAAAGAAGTCTTGGCACTCTTCGTTGGGTATCCTGCCATTAGACCTGGATGTTTCCTTGGCACTGTGTTGAGGGACAGCTTGTGGGCCATTGTTGCCCAAAGAATCTTCTTTTGTCTTATACAAATAGAACAGAGGAATAAATAGCAGGAGCGTATGTGTAAATAAGGACAGTTTTGGAGAAGATACGGTCGGCCGGGAATACAGGCTGGGATACATGATGTATGTTTAATAAGTAAATTGTATGTTTTTGTATCATTATATCTGTGTGGTGTTTTTTCCCAACTGTGCACTCTGAAAGTCAGCAGTGTGGTTGCTGCTGAGCTGAGTTTATTAAGGCAGATATGAGTGATGCTATCTTAAATCCCTGTAGAGGTCACTGTTGCATGATGCAGCTGGAAGCCAGCAGAATCTTCCTCCGAGGGGAACTTTCAACACTGTCGCTAACTGACATTATTTGATTTCAACATAGTTAAATATTAAGCATTCTGCTAATAAGTGGATCATCTAATAACTTAATCCCAGCATAATGACCAAGCTTGTTTGGTTTCAGACAAGCAGACTGCAAGAACATTTCTGAATCCCCAGAACAAGTGTTCTGAGTCATTTAACATTTGTAAAATTAATTTATCTGTGAGCTCTGTCACGTCAACTTTAAATCCCCATGTCTGTGTTTCTGGAAATAATTACTGAGTGCAATTAGGAAGGGGCGCCTTATGATGGAGCTTGGACATGAGATATCTTCATTTGCTCTACACTCTAGATTTGTTTATGCCATTTAACTCTGAAATCCTCACGCTCCATTCGGGGAACATATATGAATCAACGCTAAATCATATTTATCACCACGAGCACACGTCCAGATGGCAGCCTCTTAACTAAGCTTGGATTAATGTGAGGCTGCGAAGAACTGCATCAAACTCCTCTTAAGGACCTTTGAAGAACAACATAGCTAATCACTCATAAGGACGTTGTTGAGAATGTTTGCACAGTGAAAATAAACAGTAAATTATAGTTCAGTATCGACACACACACTAGCCCTTGTTTCTAGCCACTTGGGCTGTTGTCTCTGATGGATGCTCTCACATGTACGTGTATGTGATGGTGAGATGCAGATGACTTGGCCTACATAAGCCCTTACTTAGGATTCTGTTTAAGTGTTAAAATCAATTCCAAGTAAATAACATGGAAAGCTTTGTGTAAGCACTTTTGCACTGTTAATTTAGCCTTGTTAAATTAGCTTCAGCATTGCTGTGGTGGGACAGTAGGGGGAGGAAGAAGGCTCTGAACAGCGGACTGTAGGTGTTTGATGCCAGAGGTTAGTAACTCGAGCTAGATGCTTGGAAATTATACCTGATAAACCAGAGAATAGAGGCTCATTATTGAGTTAGTAGGATATTTTGGCTCAAAGGTTCTGGACAATCTTTTTCTTTGTTTACACTCTCTTATCAACACTGATGCACTGCATTGTGTGAAAGTCAGAGACCACCCTTCATTTATTTAATTTATAGTCCAAACAGCCATTAAGTACAGCGTCATGGGAAAAAAGAAAGAAAACATATATTTAACACAAAATTGCACAGAAGCCTCAACAACTAAATATAATGTCAGGTATTTCTGTATTGAATGTGGCAACGTTTTACCTTTATTACAGTGCCCATTCTTTTTAGGATACGTTCTTTCTGCAGATATTCTTCCAAAGTTCAGTCTTACATGTTAGTTGCATATTCTGCTTTTCGTGATCCTAGTAATCCCAAACACGTTCAGTGATGTTGAGGTCTGGACTCTGGAGTGGACAGTCCATTTTTCTGCAAACACCAGTAGCTTCTTTGTTTGATTCGGGAATTTTCCCTTTTTTGCTGGTTTCTGGTTTACTAAATGGAATTGAATCTGTCATTGCTGAAGTTTTCTGCGACAATTACCTTTTAGCATGGCAAACACACTTTCATTCAGGGAACATTTCACAGCTTATAGCCCTGATTAGCCCTTTTTAGCCGTTCAGTGATGTTGAGGTCTGGACTCTGGGGTGGTCAGTCCATTTTTCTGCAAACACCAGCAGCTTCTTTGTTTGTTTTGTGAATTTTCTTCTTTTTTTTGCTGGTTTCTGGTTTCCTTGATACACATCCTTTTAGACCAATAGCACTGAGTTGACTACTCACAGTGGGAGGATGGACAGAATCATCTGTGGATGATTTCAGATCTGAAACAAGATGGTTCTTGATTCTCTCCTATCTTTCAAAGATGAAAGCTTCAAGTACTGTTTATCTGATTGTGACAGTTTTGGTTGTCAATAACCAGTCTTGCATGGTTATTTTCTCTGAATATTTTTATTCACTTTTGGAAACTCCTGTTTTTCCTCTGATTTTCCCCAGTAAAATAAGTAAATTATCTTATATTTAATCTCCTCAGAAATATCTTATGTAAAATGAATAACTTGTACTTAATGGCAGTTTTGACTTGGAAGTGAGATAAATCAAGGGTGGTCTTTGACTTTTGAACAGTACTGTTATGTCTGCTAGAGGGGTATGAAGCCTCCCCAGCTCTGTACTTTCGAGCAGTAAAACTGAATTCTGTAGATGGAGCACCATTAATTATCTTTGGTATGAACTGGAGTGGCATTTGTGGTCCGGGACTAATCAATCAGTACCTGGCCTTTATTAATGCTCTTGTGGCTGAATGCAATCAAATCCTCACAGCAATGTTCCAACAAAGCTTTCCTAGAAGAGTAGAGGCTGTTACTACAGCAAAGAAGAACCAAGCTCCCTATTAATACCCTTAATTTCTGAAGGTTTCTGAATATTAAAAGGTTCCCCCAGACTATATTTTGTTACCTTTTATTGCTCATGAAATAATAAACATATTGGGTTTTATTCTCAATGACTCACTGATATGTTGCAGCTTTGTTAGTTTTATACAGTGTGCCAGTGTTCCTGATATATAACATGCTGTAAAGTTTGAACTTATCTGGGCTAGAAGTGAAAGTGAGCCTAATACAACACGAGCAGGCAGTCTCTGTCTAACAAAGACGTTCCATTATGCTTTCATAATTCCACCCAGAGAACGAGGCTGGCTCTGTTTGCTTTGCTGCGGTTTATGTATGCTACCCCAGTTGATTTCCACATCTAAAAGGACAGAGCATCTCATTTCTTGTCACTGTCTCCTAAATTCCTAAAGGTACAATTAGCATTTTGTCTGACAAAATGTTGAAAGGTTCATAGATTGATATTTGCAAAAAAATGCAGCAAAGATGCTTTTTTCCCCCTCCGATGCAAATTTTGACATTTATTAACTTTTATTCCAGATCTGTTTATGGATTGTAAAGTGTGTGCATACATTCAATGAAAATAAAGGGAAATTACAATGTTTAAACACAATCACTGGGTAAAGCACAAAAGTGTGTAATTTAGTGTTGTGGCAATGAAATTTTTACTGTCCCTGATTTATGTCTTCTGTGTGGCATTTCTAATGAGAGCGACCAGCGTTTCATAGCGGCACGGAGAAGGAAACTACATTTATTACAGATCTTTTTTTTTTCTTCTCCCTCCTTTTCCTCAGGAGTGCTTTTCCCCCCGTGAAATAATGTCAGCACTTTCCCACCTTCAAAGTCCTTTTGTTTCTAAATCTATTAACAATTCTAATTGTGCAGCACTGGTTAAGTAAGCATGGTAAATAAGGCAGGAAATGCATTATTTCCCTTTAGTGCAGATTAAAGGTAGGACTGTTTTGAGCTGAAACACATTACCATGCTCTGGAGTATAGATGTTGGCATGAAATGTACCCTCCCGCCTGGTTGAACACGAGTGAGTGGGTGAGTTTCCTGATGTTCAAGAAGTGCAGTTTCTCTGGAAAAAAAGTACCTCATTCCATCCTCATATCTGTTAATTAACATATCCGTGCTCCACCATCTTCAAAAGGGATACAATCGCTTTAAATTTGATTAAAGTGATACATATTAGGCCGCCTGTTTTTCTTTGGGCCTTTCAGCTAATTAAATAGCTTTGTATGGCATCGACTGCTTTTTCCTAGACACAACACCCCCCAGTTCAACTTCGCTGTTCTGGACGTCCATATCTTAATTGCGGATCATTTTGCAAATGTGGTTCAATTTCCTTTACAAGACAGTTACTGTTAACTGCTATTTTTAAAGCCAATAACAACGTCAAAGCTTTGGATGATTAAAGCAATTAAAGTTTCCCTTTGTTTTCTGAATACAGTGAGATAGGCGGCAGTGTTTGTATAACATTTATTAAACATTTACTAAATGGAATTGAATCTGTCATCGCTGAAGTTTTCTGCGACAATTACCTTTTAGCATGGCAAACACACTTTCATTCAGGGAACATTTCACAGCTTATAGCCCTGATTAGCCCTTTTGATTTTAATCAGACTTCAACCCTAAATCCACCAGCGGGGAGAGGAAAGTAGCTTAAGCGTAATTTTACCGTCGGACTTACCCAATTAGCATACCACATTTTCTCCATTAGATAAACTGCCTTTTGAGATCTGACTGGTTTAATCTGTTTAATGTCCGTGTATACTATAATCTCCCAATTCGCAAAAATCCTTTAAGGACATCATTCACATACTCTTCATAAGATACTTTCTAAAAGAGGTGATCAAGTGCTGCTTTCAAAATAAGAATTTAATGCTGATTGAGACCCAGTATTCCCATGGATTTCTTGTCTTTATTGGTAGCAGAAAGTTGAGGCACAAAGTTTGTGAATCACTAGAAATATGTCTAATTGAAAAGACAGACATTTATTTTAAATTGTGCTGCGGATCCAAATGATGCCATATTAAATGTATAAAACTAGCTGGACACTGCAGGGGGATACTTTTGAAGATAGTCTTCTAATATTTTGGATGAGTTTTTAAATGTTTTCATAGTTAAAAGCCCACATATCAAGTTAAAATACGAACAGAATATTTGAATTTTGTGATACACAGAACTGTGCAAAAGTCGGAGATCACTCTTCATTTATTTAATTTCCAGTGATTTTTTCAGTATTGTTTTTTAAAGGAAATTAGATATACAGACATACATTATAGCAAACTAAAACTAATCCTGATTTTACTTCAATACAAATGTTGGGAAACTATTTCAAACCTAAGACCTCCAGTGATGATACTCTGTCCAACACAGTGACTCAAAATTTCATTAACACTAAAGTTGAATTGTCAAATATATGAATCTGTCAAGAATATTGTCTCTGGGTTACAAAATGCCTGTGAAAGAGTATAGATAAATTGATAAATCTGAAAAAAAAAACAAACATGAAAACTGTTGAAAGTCTTGGAAGAGACAGGAACTGTTCAAAACCTGCCACGCTTTGGCCATTCAAAAGAGAAAAGCCTGGCTGAGCTTCAGTTTTGCAAACTCCTGCACTCCATGCCTAGAAGACGTCAGGCCGTCATCCAAAAATGGGATATGCAACAAAATACTAACCTAAATAAAATACTAAGTACAGGACATAATTTGTCTTCAGAGAGTGTCCCAAGACTACTTCTGAGCACTGTGAGATAATTCACATGTATATGAAAGGGGAACGTTCAAAAAATCCTGAAAAGATATACAGAAAGTGGGACTCCCATGCAAGACCTGGTAGACCACCAAAACTGACACCATCAGATAAACAGCACTTAAAGCTTTCATCTTTGAGAGAGAGGAGAAAATCAAGCTCCACTCTTGCTTCAGATCTGAAAAAACCCCAGGTGTTTCTGTCCATCCTTCAACTGTGAAAAGACAACTCAGCACTATGAGTCTGAAAGGATGTGTAGCTGTCAAGAAGCTTTACTGAGAAAAGGAAATAGACAAAAAGAAGTAAACTTGTAAATTAAACAGAGCTGTTGGTGTTTCTATAACAGTGGACTGACCACCCCAGAGTCCAGACCTCAACATCACTGAATGTGTTTGGGTTTTCTTGGATTGTGAGAAGCAGAAAATTTAACCAACTTCTAAGACTGAACTTTTGAGGTGTGGAAAAATATCCCTGCAGATTTCTTTGAAACTGAAAAGAATGGAAGCTGTAATAAATGTAAATAAAGAAATTATACTATATTTAGTTGCTGAGGCTTCTGTGTAGTTTCCTATAAAATGTTTTTGTTGGATAATGGTCAGTAGTGGACATCTGTGCACATTAAATCACGATGAAAGAACAGCACCAGGTTTCTGCTCGGGAGGTAGATGTATTGAGTAGAGCACCAGAAATCAGAATGTTTAAGTACACATTATAGGGTTCAATATATCGCGGACTCAATGAATTAGACGGGGACGGAGCTTTGTGCTGCCTCCATTTGAAGTCACCTCATTGATTACCTTGAGCTGAGTGGAAATGGCTCATGCATCTCATGTACATTATAACAAATGTTCTCTTTGCATTACAATTGAATTGTGATTGTTATGTTCAATCAATGCAAAAGGTCAAAGGATCGCCTCTGCCAGCAATTTAATGGAGAAGTCAATGGGGATTCATTTTAATCACTGCGGTTGTTGCCGAACGAGCACAACAGAGACCGCCGATGGCACGGTAATTACTACTGTTTATACAGGTTTACCTTGCAATTTAGATATCCACAAATCTGTTGCCGTGTATAAAAGCCCACACTGCTTCAAATAGGGTTTGGAGCACCTTAGAGTAATTGTGGGCGATCAGACTGTCTGCTTTGAAAAAAAATGAAATGAGCTCTCCTTTGAAGCCTAATATCACCAGAGGAGCAGTATTTTATGTGGGGCTGGAGGTTTTGCCAGCTCAGCTTAAAGGACACTCCGATGTTTCTCAGAGTGAATTGTGATTGTGATATTTGTGGGTGTGTTTAAGAGAGGACACGCAGTGAGAGAGCTGTATTTGATGACTGCTTCATGCCAGTGTATCTCTTTAGCCCATGCAGTACACCACTAAATTATGAATGGTCTTGTGAACAGGTACAAAATGTATCATGTCTATACTCATATAGTTTGCCAATATCTCTGTAGTATCTGTAATTGTACATTTATTACACCTATATAAAAAGGGAGTGCCAATTTCTGGGCAAATGTACTTTTCATATTAGCCTATATGTCCCGAAATTATATTTATTACCAATTTCACACCATAATCCCTCATTATCACATACTATTCCTACATGTCCTTGTGCCATATTAGCACCTTACCCATAGATATATTAGGGTCTTTTGGCAGATATTGAGGTATGAGGTTTATCGTTATCTGCAAAAGACCTCCTGAGAAAACACCAGTACTAAATGGCTTGTTTTATATCATAATGAACAGATACCTTTAATGTGAGGAGAAGAAAACTGAGAATTCTAAGAACTCTGGGAGGCTTGGCTCACCATACTACCGTATTTATGTTAAATAAAATTTTACAAGCTTTTGCTGTCAATGTGAGATTAAAGGCAGCAGTATTCTTCAAATGATGAAAGAGCAAAACAAACTCTAATTACTGCCTAACATGCTGTTTCAGGAACAGAATTGGGCAAAAATCCACCCTTCATTTATTTAATTTCCAGTCAAAATGGCCATTAAGTACAAGTTAGTCATTTTTCAGGAGATTTCTGAGGAGATTAGATATAACATAATCCAGTTGCATAAGAAAAAGAAAGTCAAAAGAAAATAAGTGACAAAAAAGGAGTTTCCAAAACTAGACGTAAAAAAAATGGTTAAAAATATAGAGCAAACAGGACTCCTAACAACCATGCAATACCTGGTAGTCCACCAGAACTGTCGTCACCAAATGAACAGTACTAAAGCTTTTATCTCTGAGAGATAAAATTCAAACCGTTGCTTAAGAGCTGAAGAAATCCACAGGTGTTTCTGTCCATCCTTCCACTGTGAAAAAAAACAATTGTGAGTCTGAAAGGATATTTAGCTGTCAAGAAGCCGATACTGAGGAAAGGGAACCAGACAATAAAGAAAAAAAATTGCAAAACAAACAAAGAAGCTACGTTTTCTCCGAAAAATTGACTGGCCATCCCAGAGACCAGACCTCAACATCTTTGAATGTGTTTGGGATTACGTGGATTGTGAGAAGCAGAAAATGCAGCCAACTTCTAAGACTAAACTTTGGAGGTGTGGAAAAATATCCCTGCCAGTTTCTTAAAAATATCTTCATAAAACTGAAAGCAAGTCTTCCAAAAAGAATGGAAGCAGTAATAAAGTCAAAAGACAGACACACTAAATAAAAATGGTATTATATTTAATAGTTGGCCGTTACTGTATTTTTCCTGAAAAAATGAATAACTTGTACTTAATGGCTGTTTTGACTGTAAATTAAATAAATGAAGGGTGGTCTCTGACTTTTGCACAGTACTGTACATTTAAAACTTAAAGTACATATCTTTATAGGACAACGTATTTTTGTAGGGGCTGTAAGTGGACAGTGTGGTGATCTGTACTTTAAAATGTATGCTGCCATTTTCTCCCCTTTTTCATCATAGTCTCCAAGTACAACTTGTTAAGAGGATCTTGAGGTTGTGGACTGGTAGTAAATAAGGGGCTTTAATTAAGAAAGCAAACACTTGGGTCTTATTATCTATTTACCTGCATGCTGAATATTCTGCCAGTCCAGCTTACTCTGAATGGAGAGATGCACCGAACACCGCAATGAGGGTCCATGGTGGTGTCTCTGCATGGATGGTGTGACATTTAAAGACATGTAGGCTCTCCCTGTCTGAGTAACCCCCTCCTTTGTTGGTGGAGCTAAAGTCCAGGCTGACAGTGGCCACTCTGACATCTGCCCTTCACTGGTTTCTGCTCTGTTTGCAGTGTGCTGCTTCTCTGCAAGGATGGGGTCAATGCCATGCAACCTTGAAGAGACAAATATTCAAGATCAATAAGTGTTTTTTCCCCACACAGCCGATCTCACTTGGGGCATGTTTGTTTGAACGATAGCAAAAACTGAAGAGTTTCTTATTCTGTACTGTGTATATGAAGATTAGATCAGTGTTATGTTTATGCAACACAAATCAACATGCATTGCAACGCAAACTGAATAAATGTGATCTAAACAGCTGCTGCTTTTATTGGTAAACCATAGAGTGTATATAAGCTGCTGTAGATGTACCACGAAGAATCAACCAGCAAAAGCAATGTAAAGTTGCTTGTGTTTCTGTTGAAGCACAAGAACTTTGTGCAATTAAAGTTATTTATCTCCCTTTTCAGAGTTCATCAATTATATTGAAATACACTTAATGTCCATAAGGGGGATGATGTATGATTGGTCTAATTATTTCTTATTCACTATGCTTTCTAAAGCATATCAATTTTGTTAATACCATGTAATTAAAACATGTCAGTGCACTACAAGTTGCAGGCGGTATTAATGACTATGAAAATTATTTTTAATTAAATAGCCAATTATAGAAAAATCCTAACCATGAGAATTGACATTTAAATGAATTTAATTTAAATTGCTTTTCAACATTGTTTTATCAAAGCCTTATAGGATGAATAAATTATTATATCAAACAATATGCGGTGTCATTGATCATACTGGAGTCATATCACAGCTCTGCTTTTAAATACTGCTCTGCTGTGATACATTAGTTTTATGGTTATTCATTAAGGTTGAGAGCAATATGTGCTCTTTTTTTTGTATGCCTCTTTTATTTCTGCTGCCTTTGTCTTTGCACTGTTAAATGCTGTAGCTGGTATGTGGAGTATTCAGTAGGAAACACAATCTCCTATTGGCGCTGCTCACTCTATTGTGAGTTTGTTTGTCTGTCACTGTATTTCTAATGCAATACCATTATCTGTTTGATACTCAGCTGAAATGGAATGAGTGCTGTAACACAAGCTTGGAAACTTGTAGGGGAGTGCAGTGCATAATCTAACACTGGCTAACACAAGTGTAAGATTTCACACCTACATTATTTAAATCATACTCTTGGTTGCAATAATAGGATATATAAAAAAGAGCCGCATTTGAAGCATGTAAATAACAAGAGTCTGATAAGCTAAAGTGCAGCCTTTACGCAGTGGGGTTAGATTTAACTTGCTGTCACAAGTAAACAGTGAGAGGAGCCTACAAATTCAAAGCAATATATATACATTCAAAACAACACAAATTATATATATATATATACTTCTTACTCACAGATTGATTAATGATGTACTATAGATGCCTTTTGAATGAAATATCATTCAGTTTTATGGTGCTGATATATTCTGTTTTACTTTGTGTTCAAAAATAAATTAGCTAGTGTATGACACCAAGTCTTTTTACTAGTCATGTTAATTTTTATGCACTTTTTTTTTTGCATTTATGCTGGAAAGTTCATTTGATTCAACCAACAATGAAATGTACTGAATTAACTGTTTTCATAAATTTCTAATGACTGTTATAGCTGTTACAGTTAAACTGCACCTAGGGAGTAAGTGGAATTAGCCACTTTCGGCTGAATTGTTCATAAGCAGTAGGTGCTCGAAACAAAGTTTACATCTGTATTTATAACAGAGATGTGCAGGTTGCTTGTACAAAAAGTATTATTAACCGTGTTTATTATTATTATTATTAGGTGCCTGGCGACCATATGTATAGTGTTTCCCCCAGAACATCCTGTCTTCTGTTTAAGTCTTCAGGCTTCTGAATGGCTCGTTCATGATTCCTCTGATTGTATCCATTCATCTTGTTGCTGGTCGTCCTCTTCCTTTTTTACCTTTTTTAAGTGTTCCAAACATAATGGTCTTTTCTAATGAATTGGTTCTTTTCAGAATATGTCCAACATAAAAGAGATTCAGTTTGGTTATCTGGGCTTTGAGTGAGAGGTGAGGCTCGATTTGTGTCAAGATCCATTTGTTTGTTTTCTTTGCCGTCCAAGGTACTCTCAGTCTTCGCCAACAGCAAAGTTCAAAGGCATCTATATTTTTCCTGCTTCGCTTGTTTATTGTCCAGCTTTCACATCCATAGAGAATAACAGAGAATACCATAGCATGGGTGGTTCTGATCTTTGTTTGTAGAGACAAATCGTTGCATTTGAAGTTTTTTTCAAGTTTGCTCTGCTGAGCACCAATTTGTGTATTTCTTGAGTGCTGGATCTTGTGTTATTAATGATTGATCTCGTATCAAGTCTTTCTTCATTAGCTGGACCTAGGGCCTGATACTGATACTGATTTCACAGGGCTTAAAATTTCAATATCCAGTTACATAGGGCAATATAATTTCATATTTAGGCTTTAGATTTTTATTGAGTTAAACAGTGCTTTAATGACATGATTGTTACGATGATGTAATGATGTGATTGTTAAATGTTTTAAACTCAACAATGGAAACTCACAGACTTAAGTAATATAAATATTGTAACACTGGGGATGGAGTTCCCCACAGTTCTTTGCACTTTTGGTTTCTGTTTATCTTATTGTTCCTACTTTTTCATTACTTCTCTTTAAAAGAACTGTATTATACCAGTCTCAGGCAGGGCAGCATGGTGGTGCAGCGGGTAGCGCTGTCGCTTCAAAGCAAGAAGGGGTTCGATTCCCTGGCCAGGTGACCAGGGTCCATTCTGCGTGGAGTTTGTGTGTTCTCCCCGTCTCTGTGTGGGTTTCACTGTCTAATGACCCGCAATCAGGTAAACTGGAGATGCTAAATTGCCCCTAGATGTGAGTGTCTGTGTGTCTGCCCTCTGATGGACTGGCGGCCTTCCCCCAATGAGTGCTGGGGTAGCTCCACCACCCCCTGTGACCCAGGAGGAAAAAGTGGCATTCTCAAGCTAAAGGCTAGGTCTTTAGTCCAGTGGGACGACTGTCTTAGGTTTTGCCTTCTGAATCCTGACTATGAAGCAACAAGCAAGGAGGGATATTATATTATATACCGTCTTATATTAATACTGTAGTTTGCTGATATTCTTTGCCAACTGATGTATCAGTCAGGCCCTAGCTAGGTCATGTCATACTTCATAATTGCTGCAGTTATCATGACCCCCCCCTCCCCATAACATATTGAAAAAAATATATATTTATAGATGCACGTAAATCTTACTGGCTCCCTTCATGCATGGTGTGTTTACCATTTAAATGCCATTTGGACAGAAGAAAGTCTTCACACCTCCTTAGAACTTAATACAATGTACTTTTATTTGTCATGATCAAAAACTCGGATTGTTTTAATTTATGGTAGCAGTTATGGTAATATATCATCTATTTGCCTGCCTGATGAGTTTCTTTCAAGCCCTAATAGTGTAAATGCCAGTGCTGTGAAAACATGGGCATTCGTGAATGGCATGCTATTGTGGAGGCCCAGTCTACAAGTTCAGGTCTGGCTTTATCTCAGTCTCTGCTTTATCTTGTTGGAACGGATCTGTCCACCAAACATCTATAAATTCTAGCAAACACAAGTCTGCAGTAAGCAATGCGGCCTGTGCATGTAGGGCACACCTCCAGAGAAAGACAGAGGCATTGTGGCTTTTGAAAACAAGGAAGAAAGAAATCTATCATGTTTTCCTGTGACCTAGACTGCACATTATGTTTTTTAATCCTGACTCGAGTTGGCTATCCTTTCAGCCCACACAATTCACTATTCTGACCTTGAAACAATCTGAGTATGTGTGCTTATCCATAACAAGTTTAGAGTTATTATTGTTGTTTTGCTATACTATGTTAATTACATGAAATACTTAGTAAGTTAGGCAAGGAATTACATTTACTCACAATTTATGTTTTGTATTGAGTCTGAACTTCTGTTTGCTTTGACATGAACAAATGACTTTTCCTTAAATTCAAATCGTAATAAGAAATCTCCTCTGCAGTGTATGAATAGAAAAGTGAAAGTACAAGTAGAATCAGCACTTCTGACAGAATTTCTTAACTTGTTTCCAGGGGTGGGTAGTAACTAGAGGTGGTCTATATGGCAAAATGTAATATCATGATATTTCAGGAAGTTTGTTACGAGACACGATATGTCATAAAATTTGTTTTTTTCTGACACATTAAAAGTTGGAACAGACAAAGTAGAGCCACATTTTAAAAGTACTATCAAAAACTATAAATCCAATTATTTGTATTCAACATTTCATACACCGTGCTGCACTAAATCCAATAAAACAGGACTAATTAAGTGTTTTTTAAGTTCTAATGATATCCACAGTATGCTCAGAAAAGCATTTTGTGATGTAATTTATCACGATAATGATAAATACTGTCATATTGCCCAGCTCTTGTAGTAACTGGTGCCATTTACTTAATGTGTACTTAAATAAAACACTGATGGATTTGTTTTCTCCAGAGAATTTAAAATCATAATTCTTTTACTTCTACTCAAGTATATTAGTGAGTAAAGGAATCTACTTTTTACTCAATTATATTTTAGCCATTAATATTTAGATACTAACTCCTTTTTTGTGTTTTTAATTTCATTATGTTTTGTAGGTGATAACATCTGTACTGTTTGGAGACTTGGAGAAATTCCAATGCAGTTCTATAAAGTTACTCAGTACTTCAGTAGTTTTTTTCACCTGACAGTAAAAATATCCCTGTGTAAAATATCCTCTTTTGAAAGAGCAAGTCTCACAGGCTTTTGTCTGTTAAACATATGTACTTAATGGCCATTTTGATTGAATATTACATAAATGAAATGTGCTCTTTGACTTTTGCACAATACTGTAAAGGGGGGAGGGGGGGCGCTACTTATTGCCGTAAAATTTTCTTGTCAGGACATACAATTCATGTTATGCTACTATTGGTGATGAGTATGCTTATGGTAGGCATTGTTCTTCTAATGAGTAGGATTTGTTGCGTATTTGCATTTCAGCTCCATTATTTACCCAAGATACTCAGTTCATAGACGTCTTTGTAATTTACCCAGTGTAGTTCTCTCTGCAGGGATCTTTAAGGTTAGAATGCATTAGTGCAATTGTAGTGAGTGCCACCTCTCGTGCCACGTCCTGCTGTGTATCTATGGGAAGGCTGCTATTCTAATGGAGCCTGGATTCATCAAGTCCACCCATCTTGTTAAGAGCTGTTGAAACCAAGACATCATAGATGTCCTGCGGTGTTTGTGGATGCCTCGTGATTCATCATCGTTCTTTTTCAAAGGCTGCACGTTGCTGGATTTGTGCAGAGGGTTTTATGGCCGTGATTTGTAGTTAACCCATGCTAACATGAAAAACGGTAGGCAAACTATTGTGACATTCATTGTTTATAATGAAATCTTAATATGGTGCATATTTAAGCAAAGGTTAGCAACATAAAGGGCAAATGGATTGTCTGGCTATGAATTTTAAGCAGTTATTGATTTTCACACTATGAGCTACCTCTTTGCCTGAATGATAATTCTTAAATGGTATGCTACTTATCTTGAGGAACATCTGCCTAACATGCCTTTAAAAAGGTTGTGTTTCTGTTCAGCCTCTGCAGACAGGATGGTTACAATACGGCAGTCGGTATGGACTCCCACTCATGTTTTAGAGGCTTTGTTCACATAAATCAACTTTTCCCTGACCTTGAATAACACATAACACATGAAGTAGTCATTTAAAGAAGGGGATTTCTACAATATGGATGTAATAAGAAAAGTTTTTTTAAGTCAGCTGTTTGTTGGTTAAGAATGATATTGGCATCAGCTTTTCCGGCCAGACGTTACCTCATCATTCCTGATGCTGCTTTGGTGTGCTCATACATGAAATGCAATCCATGTGCATCACCTAGACTTACGTTTCACCACCTTATCGACGGAAAACAGCAACTATATCCTGCTTATGGCTTCAGTGATCACTTTTCTCCTCTGGAACATACACATATTATTTTAAACTGACAGAGGCATAAAATGGTCTTTCATGCAGTTCCAGTATTTGATAGCACTTTAGTTGGATAACCCATTGAAGATGCTTTGTAGGTGAACACCTTGCATGTAACTTAAATTCAACTAAATACCTATTAAATTAACCTTAATTGTCCCTAAACCTGGCCCTGTTCCTAATCCTAACCCTGTCTAAAGCTGTTATACTGTGTTTAACCAGACAGTTAGTTAATAATTTGACCATCTGAATATAATCTATGGGGGCTATCCAAATAAAGTGGGACTTGGTAATCACAGTTTGGTTTTTCAAGATATTATGTCGGTGCCCCTGGCCATAACATTTGACATTTTGGGCACAAAAAATACAGAGACCTGTGGCCTGAGTGGCCACTTGTCTTGGACAAAACGGTTTGGTTGGACACAGAACTTGACACAGAACTGGACACAGAATCAGATTTTGCCGTAATTCATTAACTGTAACCACAGCAATAGCTAACGTGGCAGTGTGGTGACTGTGGTGGTCCCCCCACTGAGCTGGTCTGCCTGTCGTCATAGATACTGTTCCATTTGCTAATAATAAGGTGTTAAATAAGCTGGCATTACATTGAGAGGCTACCACTACTGTAGCTAAACAGTACCTAATGAAATAAGATTGATCGGATGAGGTTAGGATGGACCACCACAGTCACCACAACAGCAATGTCATAAAGTTTTAAGTAAATATTTTCTTTTTCAAAGCAATAATTGTCTTTTTGGTGCTGAATCATGCTTGTTGATTGTAATTACAGTGTATATAGGATAAACATGCTTCTATTACTGTGGCCACATATTCCTAATTCTAGCCACAAGATTCACTCGTTTTCAGGGTTGGGCACAATATTTTGAAAAAGTAGTGATGGCTGAACTACATACCCTGTCCTAAATGTATTCAGTAACATATTTCTTTACAACACAGAAAAAAGTAATGTATTCAGAACATGTTTTAAATACATTTACAATACGTATCAGTAATCACATGTGAAAATCTTTCTTCATGTAAGTATTCTGATAATACATTGCATTAAAAATTTGCTCATCATTTAAATGAAGTAACGAATATTCTTAGCCTTTTTATTTCTCTGCTTTGGTCCACTGCTACTCCCACAATCCCAGAGCAGGAGTCCAGTACAACACCGATGCTAAATGTATCACTCACAGACACGTCCACTGCTGAGGAGATTATTAGTTTGATTTACATGAAAAGAGCTCAGTAATCCAGAGATAAATAACTCATCACATAGATTTATCAGTCTACTCAGGCTTTAGCCGGAACTTTAGTGTTTGCAAAGAAGCTGTTAAACTCTTTAGAATTTGTCTAACTAGCATGTTTGCTACATGTTGTGCGCCGATTCTAAAATAGTTCATAAACATTTTTTAAGATTGAATTTTTTATTACTTAAGGGGTAAATACTCTAAAAATATTACTCTAAAATATTAAAAGTAATTGTATTCTGAATACTTCCTTTGCAAAATGCAATGCAAGACTGCATTGATATACTTAATTTCTGTGTTCTGGATACGATACTTGTATTTCGATACCTGCTGGTTTGATGGTCAGTGCATTTTTTAGATCTGTCTGCTCCTGTTAACAATTACTTATAAAAAATAAGAACATATAAGATACGCTTATGAGAACTTATGAGGACACATTGTTAGAAAAATAAAAATAAAATAACATGAAATGGCCCACGTTGAAAGTTTAGGTCTTGAATCCTGAGAGTCAGGTTTAACCTGAGAGGTAAGCTCAATCCTTGCCACACCGTCTTCCCTGGAAAGAAAAGTCGGAGCGCTTCTTTTCCTGGAAGTAAGAGAAGTCAGAGAGTTTTCTTAGGATTTCGTGCGGAGTTATGCTATAGTCTGCCCAAGTGAGTGTAGCATGGCATTACATTTGTGCTGTGCGCGCTTCAAAGCTGAGCGAGTGGCCGCTGGCTCCGCCCCCTCTGGACCTTGTGACAACAACAACTCATCCAAAGAGAGAGCTGCACTTTTCAGCTCATTTTCTTTCCTGTCATTCTCTCTCTCAATCTTTGATGATTGTCCCGCCGCGCAGAGCCCCGTTTTCTCTCCCCACCTCGCTTTTCCCAGCCTCCTTTTTTCCCTCCTCCTTTTCCACTTCTCAGCGGACTTGCGCCGCCGTGGATTTCGTCTTCTCTCAGACAGCTGCCGTTACTTTTTTTGTTGTTTTCGCGGGGGGTTTTGGTGTGTTTCTTTGCGCCGTTCACGCTGGGGTTGCTCTCTTGCCCCTCTCTCCACGTTGAACTTGCACTCGCAGGGTGAGAACCATGGCCGTCCCGGCTGCTCTGATCCCCCCTTCCCCTCTGGTCCAGCCGTCTCCCATCTCCGCCTCGTCCTCGGTCAGCACCTCTTCGCCCTCGGCCACTTCTTCCTCCCCTTCTCCGTCCGTGGCTCCTCCGTTCCGGCCGGAGCTGCTCACCACCAGCAGCCCGGGGGTGCCTCTACCCGCCAAGCCCGTCTACTCGACCCCGTCGCCCGTTGAGAACACGCCGCAGAACAACGAGTGCAAAATGGTCGAGCTGCGGGGCGCCAAGGTGGCCTCGTTCACGGTGGACGGCTGCGAGCTCATCTGCCTCCCGCAGGCTTTCGACCTGTTCCTCAAGCACCTGGTCGGCGGGCTGCACACCGTCTACACCAAGCTCAAGCGCCTGGAGATCACGCCGGTGGTCTGCAACGTGGAGCAGGTCCGCATCCTGCGCGGGCTCGGCGCCATCCAGCCCGGAGTCAACCGCTGCAAGCTCATCTCCAGGAAGGACTTCGAAACGCTCTACAACGACTGCACCAACGCCAGGTAAGCGGGGAGTCGAGCCCGGCGGCTCGCTGAGGGCTCCGGAGAGGTGTGGAGAAGCCCGGCAAAGTTTACAGAGCGAGGCGGAGCGCGCGGAAACGGACAAAAACAGCGTGAACACGCGTTTATTTTGCGCAGTTTAACAGTCCGTTATCGTTAAAACGAGCAGTTAGCACCGCAGCGTGGAGCTGCTAATAAAACACAAGTGTAAAGCTGAACCGGCTGATGACGTAGCAGATGGCTTAAACTAACTATAGTTGAACTTTTGCAGTAGTGCAGGATGACCCTCTAATGTCTTTACAGTCGAAAAAAGTGCGTCTCAGCTTCTCTGGAAACGGTGCTGTCTGCTAAAGAACACGTAATGATCGCCAGAATGAACGAGTGGCCTAAATAAATGAACGGTTATGACACTGTAGTAAATAAGTCACAATGATAACAGCTGTCATATGAGCACTGGAGGGTTTAACCTGAGCGGAAAATATGAGGACATTTTTTTTAACTAAAGAAAACTAATAATAGAATAATAGGTCTGTTTACTCTGGAACATCAACATTCTTTTAATACGTAAATAAAGAAAATCATGTTATTAGTGTATTTCAACATAACATGATTTAACAGAGACAGTAGTGGTTAACTGCATTAGATTGACATGTTTATTATTATGTGTAGCCACCCTCCTAGTATTTACAGTCTTTTTTCCATCCAAATAAAAAAAAAAAGAAAAAAAAAAAAAGGAAAATTGTCCTTGCGGTCAATCTGTGCATACTGTCAATAATGAGGACAGATTCAGTGCCTCCAGGTACAAGCTATTTTAAGTGGTGGAAACATAGATTACTGCTAAGTGGACTCACGACATTGGCAACCTTTCTCCTTAAATAACGGTTAACTTATTGATCGAATAAAGTAGTGTAAGAATGGTCCAGCCTTAATGCAGTACAGCCTACCAGCAGTACAATTCAAGATTCGTCATAATTTAAATACGAAAAAAGGTACAGTTATGTACAAGTTTTCTACTTTCTGTGCATCGTAGCAGTTAAATTACATGAGACATTTGCACACTAGGTCCACTCTGCTTAAGAGCTGTGCAGTTTTATATTTTACATTTTGTTTAGTTTGCTTTCTCATTATTATGAAATGTGACAAGTCTTAATGTGATGTTGTAATTGATTTTAGTGTGTAGTGTATTGCTTACCTGTCAATTTTTATTCGTAGTAAAGTTACACAAGGACATTGAAGTTGTTAATTAAAGACAAAAAGAAGAAACTATTTATTTGTGTTTTAAAATGAGGGGTTGAATTTACACACACAGGCCACTAACAGCATGCCATAATGCTCTTATTCACATAAGAAGTTATGAGGTGTGAAAGGTAACTCTAGATTTACTGAGAACACAGCTGTGAATTACATAGCATGCTTCTTAATTTATATTCAGATCTTATACACTCATTACACATTTTTCCAAAACATTTTCAGATTAATAAATTGTGTTATTTTAAAATAAAATTTAATGTAAATTGTTTATCTGTATTTTTTATATAAAACAAATCAGGTAGTATAAGTTGATTATCTTTTTATACTCCAAATTTATTGAATAGTGCTGCAGTTGTTTATTCTCACCTTTCTTACATTTCAGCATGAACTGTCATACTTATCTGTTCAGGCACTTTTCCTAACCGCTGAGCTTTGTTGTGAGTGTATCAGTGCTGTGTTTCTTCCAGAGTGAGTGCTTTTCACCGTCAAGCCTCTTTTTTCTTAGATGTTTGACCAGCACGTCCCCTGTTTGAGAGGGCCATTTCTGGGCTTGAACCTCAGTGCCGTCAGGCTTTTTCCTCTCACGCAGTGTGTCTTGGGGCTCTCGGAGTGATATAGTGTGCGATTTGAACTCTGAGGTTGGCACTGAGAGTGGCCAGTGATGGGGTTAAAGGATAATGCAGTGCTACACATTGCTTTAATGATGCTAAAGTGCTCGCCTATTACTGCTGCATGGAGAGGCCTGTAATTGTCTCTGAAAGCACCTGGTACTGCCGGTGTTATGCTGAAATCAATCATATCCGCCATGTCTGCTTCCCATTTGGAGAATTACATCATTTGTATGGACAAAGATATCTTGTGTAGATGGAACACAAACAGATGGAGGAGGAGGAGCGGCTCTTCTTTACGGTGCGGACTGGATCTGGGTGTTTCTGTTTGCCGCTTTGCGTGGGGAGCTTGGCCTGTTAGGTTTTTAATTCTGGCATGGATGTGATTTCTGTTTGGGTTGCTAAGTTGAGGCTTGAGTTTTGATGGTGTGCAAAGTGGAATGAGATGTTTCTGGTCTGCTGCATGTTGGGTCCACTTATTAGTCTCCTTTGCTAACATATAAAGTTATGCCTTGTCTTCTACAGTACTGAATTCTTTTTTTGTGTAGTGTACAGTTATATCACATATATCCGTAAAAAGCGGTTCTTCAAGGTTTCTTAGTAACTTAATGGTTGTATGTAGATCCATTTGAGTGCTTAAGTGGTTCTTTGGATGGTCAAATAGTTCTTCCTTACGATTAAGAACATGTTACATATAGTTCTTTAAAAAACCTTTTATAAATAGTTCTGCTACAGCATGCTCAAGAAAAATGCACCTACAATTCCACCTCCATTAAATAGAATATTCACTTCTGCTAAATGGTAGCGGCGGCCCTTCATCTTTTCCTGCACATGTTAAAAGAGCCTCCAGTAAAGCAGCAGTTAGATGAGCTGCGCTCTCCCTCTGCAGGAGGACGTGCTCCTCGGGCTCTCCTCCACTTTCACACGGACCCTCGGCCCAGATTAATGTGCACCTTCTGCCGCCGAGCAGATACGGCGGCTGTAATCTCTTGCTTTCGCGGGAGTTATGACACCGCCTCATGAGAAGCAATACTTCAGCTACTTGTTTTCCTTTTCCTTTTTTTTGTTGCCCATATGGGACAGCGCGGGGTTCTGCCTGCCTGGTGACACCTGAACTCTGAGGAAAAAGGGTTATTGAAGCAGGGGGACAGCGCGGCTCAGGCAGGGGCAGCTGTCTCGGCGAGGGAGGCTAGCCATACGCTAGCAGCAATGCAGCAGTTAATTGACAATCATTGTCTGCCTCTGAAGGTTAAACAGGCGCCCCTAGACTACAGGGGACCACTGCGATGTTGGCTGTTTTTTTTCTCCAGTGCCAGCCTTTGTATTTATATGGAATTTTATGGAATTTATTAAAAAAAAAAAGAAATCTTACAATAGCTTCAAGTACTTAAATATTTCAACCATTATAATTTAACATATACTTTGATCTCCATTTCTTATTTATTAAAAAAAATCTCTTTTTCCCCACAAGTGGAGCACATTAAAAAAAAACATTTAGTGTTATGGTACAACCTCTCATATTTACAGAAAAGCGTGATTATTTTGTTTAGCACTCGGGGGTACGTCTTCACGCGCAGTGGCAGATTTTATCGCTCTTTTTTTTTCCTCCCTTTCCCCCTCTCTCTCTTTGCAGTGCTCTCCTGATATATTTGTTTTCGGCAAGGCATGGATGTGTTTACAGGTACTCATGGGAAATCTTTGGATCGGATTCAAATCATTCCCAGTCAGAGTGGGTGCTAAGATACCCGTCACCCAGCAACCACATCCAAGAGGGAGCCAGGGTGATAATAACTTCAAAAAACAGAGAGACAGATGTCTGATTAGGATGAAAGAGTTTGGCGGTGGTGGTGGGGGGGGGGTGCATGTTAAAAGGCTTGTTAAAATCACAAATTCATTCAAGCACTTTCTTACAAATCAAATATGCATTTCTAGCTCTGAGATCAGGTTGTGCTGATGGGTCAAAAATGAAATGGATAAACAATCAGGCTTTTCTTCCTTGTTGCTATGAGCCAGTACAGCTCTGTTGGAAAGGATTAGCCACCTGTGTTCAAATTGACTGTGCATTTGCCGCATGTCATCGATGTGAGAAGGAGGAGGAAGAAGCCATTAGAAAGCAGAGATTGTTGCAGTGGTGACACTGATAAAAGTAGAAGTTACTGTTGCTAATATGAAATGCTAAATTTGATGAGTGCATTTTTTGCCTTTCCCTGGTTTATTTCTTTAGCAAATTGTTAGATTTGTACAAAAAGGTACTAAACTGTCATTAGGGTCGTACCCCTCCTGTCACTAGAGTGGTCCCCTCACGGGTGCATCTTCAGGACCTTTAGTTAAGGAATGTAATTGTACCATAATCCATTACAATTATATATTTGAAATTGCACTGACGGTACACAGCTGGACCTTAGAACCATTGTTGAGCCTTTGAGGGTACATTTACATTGTTTGTACCTTGATGAACGAAAAGGTACTTGCATAGTAGCTTCTTTTCTGACCACCAAACTTTAGAAGAGGTGTACTTTCAGAGATACATAAACCTCCAATAGCTGTCTCAGGACATTTTGTTGTCGTTTGCATGGAAGCGCGAGCCTTTAATTTGCTTCGTTCTAAAGTAAAGCTGTTCAGGCTGATTGTATTTGCAAGCCTGTGCTGGATGCTCAGAGCTTGGAAACAGAGCTATGTTCCTTACGTATTAGTACGAGTTTGCAGTCTATGACACATTGTGTACACAACCGTATTGTGGAGCCTGTCATTAAATGCTGCTGACAGAGCTAAAGTGCAGTATCAGCCCTCAGTTCCAAAGTTGCTTTGTTTTTCCTCTTTTGGCAATGGTAAATGGAATAAGGCAGTTAGCAGAGACAGATAGATAGCAGTGAGACTGCAGCAGCACCTGTGACAGATTGGCTGTGGAGAAAGCGGCGCATTCTGGCCTGCCCGTGTCCACGCGTGTGACGCTGTAGGGTCTGGCACGTCTTTAGGCAGCAGCTCTTCCACATTACTGCGTATTTAGGGAGCCGGGTGCAGATCACTGGTGCTCGTACAGGGATGTTAAACACTACTGACAGAAGTTAGAGGGAGCAGATGAGATTTCTTGATTGGACGAAGATTCCGGGCTGTAGCCCTGCTCTGTCTAATATGGTCACGTAGAGAAATTGATTTTCCTCCGAAATTAATTAATTTTTCATATAGCCCAAAGCTGAGAGTTTAAAAAAGAGAGTGCACTTGCTGCTTTTTCTATTTTCCTCTCTTTTTTTTAAAGAATTATTGCCTAATCATATTAATACTTTTGCCCCAAGGATGAAAAGATAATTGTACAAATGCATTTGGAAATATGTATCACTGAGTATTTATGATTAAATTATGCAAATAACTCCGCTCCCATCCTTCGCGGACCCAGATTGTCTAATTAGGATTGATATGCCGAGTTGATGTTCGGGAATCTGAATACACGCATGTCCAAAGAGCAGAAAATTGAAAATGACAAGGCTGGAATCCTTAAAAAGTGTTTTTTTTTTCCTTCTTCTTTTTTTTCACTGTCTAATTCAGCGTAGCTGTATCAGGAGTTAATTTTCCCTAGCTCATTTTCATGTCGGAGCTGACAGGAAAAAAAAGAGGGAATACTTCAGGGAAGCAATCTCAAATGGGAGTCCAGAAATTTCCTCCACTTATTTTTTTTCTCTCCCTCTTCATTTTCATGCGAGCCATCAGAGCTAAATCTCGTACTGTGTAAACATTTCTTTTTTGTGTCATTTCAACAGTGTCAGCGCTGTTTGAACTTCATAGCCTCTTTCGGGTCCTAATCTGTCCACAATAAGAGCGGGCTGATATAATTGCCTTCTGTAACAGAGATATTTTCTGTACAGAAGGAATTTCCTGATGGATGGGTTTGACCTCTGCGCTGCCGATACGATACAATAGCTCAGCGGCTCTGCGTTTGCGTTGGAGCATTAAGGAAAATTGTGGTGGCTGGGTGCAGCAAAATACTGTCAGCAGGTTTGGCAGTGCCAGGGTGGAGGACAGGTGACTATTTAGGTCTGCGGGCTGTTTTTCATTTAGGTCAGAACAAGATCCACTTTACAGGGTAATGAGAGTGCCATGACTCCATTAAAGAAAAACAACAGGCTGTGGAGTGCTTGGGCCACTTTTCTGAGGACAAAAGAAATAAGTGCTTGGTGAATTCACTTACAAGCCCTCCTCGAAACCTGAAATATGTGCCTCTAAAGCACCTTTTGAAAAACTGTTGTCATGGCGCCGCTTCGATTATGGTGTGCTACAGTACGTGCCTCTTTTTTATTTATATATTTATTTATTTATTAATTTTTTGGATAGGCCACAACATGTACTTAAACTAGACCAGTTAAAATTTATATATTCATGGCACGTAATAAATTTAGACCCTCTCTCTCTTTCTCACGTGTCCCAAAGCGTCAAAGAAACATTCCTACTTAGATTTGCAATCCAATAAAATGTAAAAAAGAGGAAATTACACCTTTTTCTTTTTTTTTCCCTTAAATAACATTCCTCTCAGCAGTGCTTTGCCCCGTACAAAAGACTGCTCTAACACCTCCAGAAGCATCTCATAAAGTTCTGATTGTTATCTAATCTTTACCTGGCAAAGCGAATGGCCCGCAGCTAATGACACTTGAGACTAGAACGGAATTCTATCACTGTTCAAAGCATCTGCTCTCAGACGGGCCTCTGACAAATCTGAGACTGCAGGCCCCCTCGTGCAAAGCAGGAATCCTCACAGACCGCAGAGCAGCGTGTTAAGTCAATTTGGCTAAATTGAATTAGAATAATAATAATAATAAAACGCAAATATTGTTTTTTTTTCTTTTATTGCCACCAAGGATCCCATATGTTGCGAGCTCGACTTGTTAGCTATGCGTCTCGCTTCTTGACTAAGACGTTTTCAAGGTGAAACCCGAATGCGTGCTTATTAGATAAAAATGCTAAGCGCTTGGCTGTAGCTCTAGTCTCACTAATGTGTTTTTTTCCCTATCCGCTTCCACTGTTGAAACTACTGAAAGAAGTTTGGCAGTGTTTCACGTCGCCCGTTCTTTGAGACTGTCAAGCTTCATTGCTTGAGGATTAATTATGACTACTTTTATTGATATTGCCAATTCATTTAACTGTTCAAACCTTTTTCCCCCCACTCCACAAATATGCATTTATGTTGCTGTAGCCTTGGGGTTTTCTTTCAGCCAGCCACAGTCAGTTCCACAACCTTGCACTGTCGCAGTGTAATCCTGCCGCGTTGTTTCAGAGCGATGCCTGTAGAAGGCCAACATGAATCAGTGTCACGAAAGGGAAACACTCCAATAAGACATTTGATCTGTTTGTGCAAAGCCATATACAAAGGCATATTCAGTGACCATTCAATGGAAAAGCTTCGACCAGCAATTGTAACGAACCGTACATCCCATACAGCATCCACCCCGCCTGCTTTTCCAAAGGGAGTTTGTGCAGGTTAGTCTGAATGGAGCTAGTCTGTATTTCTGTATCATCAAACAAAAGTGCCTTTCCCCCCCTTTAGACCTGATCTAGAGTGTTGCTCTCACATTGCCGGTCCCTAAGCCCAGTGAGAAAGCCATTATGATAAGTCTGGCTCTTTCTATGATGCTGTGCTTGAGTTTCTCTCCTCTAGACTCAAATGTCACTGTCTTGCTGAGGCTTCTTTTAAAATATCGCTCCTGCCATGGCGAGCCGTGGCGCCCAGCTATTATTACTCTCCTCTTAAAGACTGACAGTTTGCTCCGGAGAGACATGACACCGAACTCGTCTGCTGGAAGTGTACCGCCGCGCTCCCTTTCTGTCCAATCAGATATGTGTAAACCAACGACACCTGGCTGGGGGAGGTGGAAGGCGAGGCCGCGGCCGCAGCCGCAGCACACACCGATCCGGTTTTCGAGCCTTTGTGTGCGAGGAAGATACTGCGACCCATTACACACGTCTACGAGCCTGCTGTTTCACGTTTCGCACTTGTGGTTTTTCATTGAAAGTGGGCAAAATTTTCTTGTCAACAGTTGCTTTTACTGTTAAAAGAAGGATATGAGCAGAGTTTCAGTTTATTCATTTACTTATTTGTTTTTAAATTCCTTTCATTTGATGGAATACGCAGTTTATTTTGCACCCACCACAAACATTTAGCCTATCTTTATTCATTTAGCAGATGCTCTTATCTACAGTGACTCATAAAACTTACAGATAGTAGGTGGCATAAACAAGTTAGAGGATTGCAGTAAATGCAGTTCATCAAGATAATGCAGAAGGTTCAGCACAGTTTAAAAGGGAATTACATTTTTTTAAGATTTCTGCATGATTTAATCGCTAAACTCAGATTTCTTTTCAGTGGTGCTGATAGGTACCAGAGGTTGAAATGTCTACAACACAAATATAGCCATTTTATTTACTATCTAAAATAGCCATTTAACTTACATGTGTCTTCTGAGTTATTATATGAAGTGTTGATGATAAAATAGCGGTAAATCCGAAAAAAGCAATCTTGGGTATTATTTTGCATCGCAATGCCCTGCATGTACAGTTTAGGCCAAAGTAGTGCTTGGCAATATGACGGTTATCATTATTGTGATACATTACATTACAAAAACATTTCCCATAATTAGCATAATTAGACCTGTGTAATTTTATTCAGCAGCTATGAGCAGCTTGATATGTGACATATTTAATACAAATCGTTGTATATGCAGTTTTTTTTTTTTTTTACCCCAAATTTTGTCATGTCCAGTTCTACTCGCTAGCTAGGTTTCCTCCAATCACATGATACTACTACTGCTATGAGGTTGAAAGCTAGTAGCACATGCTTCCACAGAGTCTTGTGAAACCAGCCACCTTATCTTTTCAAACTGCCACCAATGCAATGTCATTGGACATTTGAACACACTTGGAGGAGGACGTGCCAATTCTGTTACGTTATTTAACAGACGCCTGCACTAGCTAGTATCACGCTGATTAATGGGGGAGAGGGAGGGCCATCCCACCCATCCAGAAAGAGTGAGGCCAGCAGTGCTCTCGGACTTCCAGCTACGGGTGGCTGTAGCATCACTGGCAGTCTCCTAATTATAGGGCTAATGCTCATGCTTAGTACAATGTTGGATAAAAAATATATATTGTTACATATCGTGTATTGTGAAGATTTTTTTCCCCTATATCACCCACCTTTAGGCCAAAGTCTTATCTCAAATCTGTTGTAAAACTATATCTCAGGTATCATCCACAGTATTCATAGAAATTTTTGTGTAACAGTTTTCTGTGAGGTAGCTTTTACAGGCATTAAATGCTTCACACGTCGGGTTCCTGTCACCACCACTGTGACTTGGTAAATTTCTCTAGAACAGATCATTTCGCACAAAACTACTCTGAATGACTTTGTTTACATCTTAACGATATAATTATACAGAAAAACGTCAGTGGAATAATGTGGTGCGCAAGCTTTACAGTAGTAACCTACTCTAACTGCCCTCAAATCAGGCCATTTATTCCACTTATGCGTCTAATCTGGTATTTAAAATCCAATGCGGGCTGTGTACTCTGTGCAGCCTCCCAGCATTATGCTGATAAAACTTTCCTAGCATAATACATCTGTCTATATGTATTATCTCTCTCTTGCTGTGGAGCAGGCAGTGTGACATCCATAAACTTCACATGTGAATAAGCTTTTCTGAAAAGGAGAATGAATTAAGTCAAGCTGACATTGCATGCCAATAAGCTTTGTTTCATTCCCAATGCAGTATTCATTTGTGGCACAGAGAGATTTATTGCATGATTGACAATTATGAGAGGATGACCTAGTTTTTTGGAATGGAACAAAAATGGTTTTCATGGGATGGCATCGCCTTCCTTTGTATTCCGCAGACCCTAAACCAAGGAATATGGAGGCTTTTGCCAAGAGGCGCAGCTTTTTAGGTCTGAAAGAGCATGGATTTGTGTTACTTTGCGCTCTATGTATTTTGCCTTGGATAATTTAGTATTAGCCTAATTGTCAGAGATCTTTGTGGATAGCGTGTCCCTTTAAATCCTCACATTCAGTCTAGTTATTTGCTATGCTATTTGACAAAGTGTTTCCCTAAAGGCAAACAATGAAGTTCGTTATCTTTGAGGTGCTATAGCATATTAACCAACCAGTTAGTAACCAGAAGAAGGAATTGATGGCATGGGCAGCTTAGTCTACTTAACCAGGGTGATTTCCAGCTACTCTTTATTGGTGTCTGGCTAATATTTCATGATTCATGCATTTTTGATTCATCTTACCTTTCTATTAACTGTTTTATTCTGCTTAGTGAAGCTCATTACAGCTGTGAGGAGGGCCCAGGCCCCCGCGGGACCACTGGTTGAGTGGAACCACAAATGACACAAGCAGGGTTTAGCTGGAAGTTAATATCCTGCAAAATTGTTTCTGCGAAGCTCGGTAGAATACGGATGATTAAATGACACGAGCACATCAAAAACGTTTCCTCTGACTACAAGGTGTTAAGTGTTGGCGCTTTAGTGCGCTGCAGCTCTCCCAAGGTTGCCGTTAAAAGAAATAAGATGTATTTAAGGGAGAGTACTGTCATAGAGAAAGAGGGGGCCTGAATACAAGGCTTTGTGCATTGTATCAGACGTTGTGTTCAACTGAGATAGCAGTGTTATCTGTGGAGTTATTTGAGGCACTGCCCTGACAAGAGAAAAAAAAGGGTTACAAGTACTGGCAAATCATTTTCATCCTGTCTGAAGTGTCCTTTTTTTCCAGACACTGTGTTTAAAATATGTGAAAGTGAATACTCCGTTGGTCAAATAGAGACATTTGATGAAAAGAAGAATTTGGAATAGTTATGATATCTGAGGTACAGTTGTCGAATCCTTTTATTTGTAATAAAGTGCTTCTTGTCCTTGGTCAAACTGTGCACAAAATCTTTTCTCATTTTCTCTTCATTCAGATTCTGAGAGATTCATCTTTATAGTGGAATAAAAAGATCAGGCAGTGTCTTCAAGAGGCAGTAACTTCAACTCTCTCTCTGTTCTTCCAGAGATTAACTGTTATGTGTTACCAATTCCATGAAGGGAGATTAAGGGTTGTAAAACGGAGCAAAAGGGTTTGCAGTTATCAAATGTCCTCTCACTCTTGACCTTTCAAATGTCAGAAAAGGAATGTGAGACAATGGCTGCTCTGCAGATCTGATTACATGGATCAAACATGCCTTTACGCCGCTATTAGTCACAGAGATGTTTAATTGAAGGAAATCAGGAACCTGAGGCGAACAATACGCTATATTTATATCTGCTGCTCCGTTGTTATCATTTGAGTGTTGGAGCATTGTTTTTCTTCCCAGACTGCTGAAAAGAGCTCTTAAACGCGGAGGCATTATGTAATCTGCCCTTGATAAAGAAACCTCTTCCACAGCTGTGTCACTCGCTATTCTCATACCACCAGATAGCCTAGTACTGTTTTCAGCCTGCTCTGAGAGAGAGGCCCTTACTTGCATACTTCAAAGGCACCAAGTCATGGAAAACAGACTTTTCTTGTTTTTTTTTTAAATATGAAAGTATGAGGTACAATATAAACATTTGTCAAAGTTTTAAAGAGTCCCATTCACTCCCTGTTCCACTGTCCATGGAAACTAAGCTGGAAAAATAGTCCATTTTGAATTCATGGTAGTTGTGATATTGCAACCAAGAACACATTTGCATATGACTGCCCCCTGACGGCCTTCAACACTTAAGCCTGTCAGTTCAATTGAAGTGCTAAAGAGTGTTGTTACTGCAGAAAGTCTGAAGTAGTTACTGTAGTAGAAGATGTAGGGAAAATGATTAAACGTTGTGCTGTTCCTGGCTGTCAAGAAGCAAATGTAACACTTTAGCCCACCAAAGAATCTGTGCGTCCAAAAAGAGTGGCTGTTTCTGTTTTCTGACATTCCTGAGGATTGTCCAATCATCCAGTCATAACATTTCAGAAAAAAAACCTGAGCGGTTTTTAAAAAAGGGTGCTAATCCAGTCAGAACCAGGTCAGGGCAGCCAGTCAGAACCAGTTCATTTATATGTATCAGTCCTAAAGGCACACTATCAGAAACTGCCTGTTTTGTTCTACGGGATAAGAAGAGATTGGGAAGTCGACAAGTGAAATTAAATTACGGCTTTTTCTGGTACATAAAACCTCACAGATGTAAGTGGAGTTGAGAGGGAAAAAAATACAATGAAAGATGTAGAAGATAGTCACTTTAAACCTGCTCATAGAGCTCTATGTGTATTCTTTTCTTGCCGTGCAAGGAGATTTAAAGCAGGATAATTAAAGGTGTGCTCCTCTGAGGGGTCGGGGTCAAGCCAATAGGAATGTCAGAGCCTCGTAAGGGTTTGACAGGCCCTTTCAGCAGGCCTGGCTGGAGCGGCGCAGCCAGAGATAGCGCCGGGGCCCCAGAAAGGCCAGCGTGCTGACAGCCCTCCAGCCGCACCGTCCCAGCAGGAAGGCATCAGTTGGAGAAACAGATAGCGAGAGCGCCCGCGAGGCCGGCCAGTGGCGCGGGCCGAGCTGGGAAAGATTAGGCGTGGCCCCTGGGTCACCTCGTTCCCACCGCTCACTCCGGCCCCCACAGCCACGGGGGTGTTATTAATAAAGGACAGGGCCAAAGAGCTCATTAAGCTCCTCAGACACACACAGGCCACCCCTGCCATTAGAAGCTGCACTGTTAAACAGGGAGTAAGCACACTTGTTATCCAGCTAGAGACTTCCTGATTAAGGTGTTTTTGCCTTGATCTCAAGATATTCATATCTGCTGATTGAGATATCATATCTGCTGATTGAGTGCCAATCTGATATTGGTATTTTTATAGATAGTACAACTCACTTGGTAGGGGCGTAACAAGGCATCAGGACAGTAATATCGCAGTGCAGACTGTGACGGCGTTTATTGTGGTGAATGATCGTTATATAGGGTTGTACACAAGTACTCGGTTAACCGTTGGAGTCGTCAATATTCTAATGTTGAAATCTTTATTCAGGCAATGAAATGCCCTTTAAAGTTTAACAGGACTGTAAAATGTTAAAAATTTTGCTTGCATTTGTGAGTACGTCAGTAAGTAAGAGCGCGGCTTTGATGCTAACTGCTGTAGCCGATGTTGGCTAGGTCCAGAGACAGTGGAAATATATTTCTTGGGCAAACTAACATGTTGACAGATCGTCTGCTGAGGAGAAAATATCTCAGATAGAACTACAAGTCCTCATCAGAATCCGGTGTTGTACCAGTTAACTGTAGTTTTTGCTCACATCTGAAGGGGCAGCCTCAGTTACTTAGTCAATACGAATACTTATTTTAGTCTCTTAACCCCTTAAAATCCCAGGCTTATTACAAACTACGGCTTATTATTCTGTAACTACAATGCAAACAGGATGACCTTTTTTTAGGGGGGGGTCCAGTTTTCTCCCCAATTTAGTTGTATCTGATTCCAGATCCCAGTACTTAGGAATCCCTCAATCATGCGATCACACCATAGCACCAGCATGTAGAGGGTGAACACAAGCTTCCTCTGAGTCTTGTGAAGCCAGCCCCCCCATCTTTTTTCTAATTCTCACTAATGCAACGTCATTGGAGGCTAAACATGCTTGGAGGTGAATGCTAACCACCAATTCTGTTACGTCAACTAATAGATGCTGCGCTGGCTAGCATTGTGCTAGTGATGAGGGGAGAGGGAGGGCCATCCTACCTACCCAGAGAGAGCAAGGCCAGCTGTGCTCTCTTGGACTCCTGGTCAGGAATGGTGTTGAGCTATTCTTAGGTTATAGAAATATGTAATAAACGTTGGGACCACCGGTAGTCATTTAAGGGTTTAACACCAGTGTCCATTGCTAAAAGAATAAGCCTCCAGCCATTCATTAATTTTGGCCAAAGATTTTTTTAGCCATTTTTCCTTACTTGCGGTTAATTGGATATTTGTTCATTAACTCCTGTGAATACTTAAATATCAAACTTCAAAATGAAACTACTGTTCCACTATTCATTTCGCATATTTGCAATTATGTTATACTTTGCTACTCTGAAACACGAGTGCCTGAATGTGAGCCCGTTACCAAAAAATGCGTTGTTAAGGAGTGGCTGGGAAGGTGGAGATAGTACAGCTGTTTCACTAACTAGGTTAACTACTCTAGCTGATGGTAGCTAGGGCCTGAAATAATCATGATATTTCTTTGACAAGTTACAAGCTGGCACATCATGGGCTGAGGTGAAAATACCTGGTGTAGAAGATGACGAGTCTTTAACAGCATCCAAACATGATACTTGTTAGCTCTTTTAGCTCATTAGCTTATCTGAAAAGGCAGTCTCCATTACTCGACCAACACCAAAGCCTTCCAATTTTCCTTGGCTGTTTTTGGACAATAAAACATGTTCCTTTATGCGCAGCTGTATTCTTGTGCAGCACCAGTGCTGTCACCTAAAAAGGTAAGCCTATAGCCCTAAATCGTTTTTTTTTGTTCTTCCCTGCCGTTAACTGAAAATTCATTCATGAACTCTTACAGATGCTCAAATAGCAAAATCAGTCGAAATACACATCCCTAGTAGAAGCTATTGTTCAGTGACCTACATAGTGCACTTGAGCCGTTTAAGATTCGTCCAGTTTTAGCGAAAACAGTCTGATTTAATTAAGTTATGCTAGATTGCCAATTTAAAAAATGCTACTGATGTAGTATGTGCACGGTGTGGCACAATCTGAGCTGATATACTTTTATAGTTAAGTGCATAACAGCTGCATGCACAGATGTGGCTAGTTTAGGTGTGTTTTAACAAAAGGCAGCTAGCAACCACAGTCAACATACAGGCTTTACAGCTATTACAGGTGCCTTTTGGGCTATTTTCAGTCTCCATATAATAAAGTTTCATACTACAGCCATTTAAACGTCTTCTAAATATGGGCTTCACTGCTGTGAGTTGTGGCTAATGTTCATTTATGAAAGTAATGGAATTTCATCAGGTTTAAAACCAGGGTTAATTGGAAATCGCCACGTATTTCCCAGCTATGACATATTTCCAAGTGAAACAATATCAAGGTGGGTCTCTGACAGAAATGGACAATATGGCAAAAATGTATACCACGATACTTCACATACTGCGCTGCACTAAATAAAAAAAAAAAAAATCCAGGACTATTTATGCTCTCTTAGTAATCAAACATGCCACTGGAAAGTGTTTGTAAGTACTGATGATATTCACAGTATGCTCATTAAAGCTTATGGTGACATATTGTGATGTAATTTTATATAACGATTATACATATATTCATATTTATTAATATTTTACTATGTCATATTGCCCAGCTCTAGTGTCTTAGCTAGCTAAGCTTGATGATTGCTATGGTGGTGGGAGGGGGAGGTGAAACATAATATTATTAGTTAATATTATTTTTCCCCACCCACTGGTGCACGGTTAAAAGTGGTGCACCAAAAGTTAGAAGGCATATTAGAGGTGGGCAAAAGTCACTACATTTTGACGAAAAATGACCAGGGACATGAACTAACAATGTAAAATGTATTTCAAGTTGACTTCAATGTAGTTAAAAACAGTCGTTAAAGTATGAGTTCGTCATCTAGAATATCGATATTTTGGGTCTGATCAGCACATCCCTAGTCTTAGCACTGTATCAGCACACAGGGGAGAGAACACCACTAGTTACCACTTACACTACTGTATTGAGTTGACTCTTAGATGGTATTGCGCTCAGTCTTTTTCCACGTCTTCATAGGAATGCTGAGTGTATAGTTCACTTGTCAATGTAAATAATCTGAGAAATTCAGCACACGATGCTGAGATATGTGGGGGCGAGGGAGGGGGGAGATAAAACATGCGCACATAACTCTCTCCTTACCGTAAGTGATGACTGGTGTCGGACCTGTCTCGTGTATAAAAGGAAACATAACATGATAGCGCCAGATCTTTGATCAAGATGTGCGGGCGCGCCGCAGCCGTGATTTATACCGCTGCACCTCAATAAAAAGGATGTCAACTTTAGGCCTTAATGAAAGCTCTTGAACGTATCTGTGCAGGAGCGATATGTTGACAGTGAGGATGCAAATGAGGTTAAATGTGCACGAACCGAAATGAATCACCCCTGTCTCTGCTGCTCTTCTGCCAATGGGGAGGAGGGAAGAGGAGAGGGGAAAAAAATGCTTTTCGGCGGGTACAAAGCGGCCCATGACACATTCCCTCCTTTGTTTCAAGCTGCTAACTGTATTTAATTTCACATCTTATCGGCCGTGGCTTTGTCTGTCTGCTGGCTCCTCCCGAGTCAAAGCGACCCCTTGAGATAAACTCTGTCAGACTCGGGGGTGATTTATTAAATTCTGATTTCTGTGAAGGACTTTAATGTCGAGGGGAGAAAGAAAATACATTGCAGGTGGCTGCCAGCTTCAGGCACTGTTTGCTCTCCTTTTACTCTCGCCAAAGGTAAAGGGAGAGAGAGAGAGAGAGAGAGTGAGAGAGAGAGAGAGAGAGAGAGAGAGAGAGAGAGAGAGAGAGAGAACAAATCTATCTGGGATTTCCTGCTTTTGTTTTGGTAATAGGAACACTACCCCCCCCCCTGCTATTTCACCATTGCAGTTGTATTGAATAACTGCTGTTTAGATTAGAGAACAGCTTGAAGAACTTTGCTGTTTTAATGATCTGGGCTGTGTAGAACAGATTTACATCCATGCAAATCCACTGGTGGACACCTAAACGTGTCTCTGACCTTCTATCCAAATCTATTAGGGAAATGTACTGACCTAATCTCCACCGTTAGCATTGGCACATTTGAATAAACTAGTTTGCATCTCTCTCTCTGCGCTATACTTGTCGGCAATTAACCTATGTGGGGCGATGTGTGCTTTGTGCATAATTATTTAAAGTGCAGTGCCTGAAAATGCTCTTTTCAATGTATTGTTAGAGGCAATTTATTACCGAATATGATTAAACGTGACAGGCATTTCTTCTCAAGGTTGTGCTCATATGGCCCCTTCTTTTTTAAAGCCATTAATGGCTGCAGAATGTGGCCCATAAAAGTGATATGTTACTTATTCTGTTTCTATCTTGTGACTGGCCATGTGATCACAGCCTGATGTTGGCTATGCCTTTGCTGTTTCACACCTGCCTTCCCAGTGGCCTTCTTCTCCGCACCGAGTTTGCACTCATACGAGTCCCAAGCAAACCGTGTGGATTTCACAAATTTATTTCGGCTGGAGCCGGAGCGCGCGACGCGTGGCGGTGCGAGAACGGGCCTTGCGTTCTGAGGCGGTGTGAAATGCATGAGTGTCGCGAGCCCAGCAGCTCCACATGCGGCCAAAGAACTCTGTTTAACTTGTCAAAGGCTCACCTGTGCAGCCTCTCCCCAGCCTGGCTGGATGGGAGGAGAAGAGGAGGGGGTGGAAAAGAAAAAGGCAGGCAGGGCAGGGCTCTCTTTCAGCTGCCTCTCAGGGCTGCCTCCTGTGATCCTCGCCGTCTCACGTTCTCCATTGTTCGCCGCTCGTCAGCATCTTTTGTCTTTTGCCACTGATTCGTCTTTTTGATCTGCGCCGAGTGATTTATCTGCATGGAATCGTTTTTCGCACAATTCCCCCTCAGGAAATTTGGAATGAGCCATCCAATAACCTTGGCAGAGGCGAAAACAAAAGCGCGAGAAGCTGATCTCATGTATTTTGATGCAGTTCTTCCGCGAGCCGCCTCCAAAATGAAAAAAGCAAAATGACCGTGTCCTTCTCTCATTCCCCGTTAAATTGAGTCTTAAATACGGCACTGCTCTGCTATTTACTGTTACGACCCGTGCGACAATAACCGATGCCACACGGTATTAATTAGGCTTCTTTTGCTGAACCGCGGCCTGTCGGCTCCCTCTGGCTAACTCGCTCCTTTGCTGGCTCCTGAAATTTACCAGAAAGCTGGGGATTTGGTGAGAGTCTTTAATGTGTGGCGACTGCAACAGTTTTTCCTCTGTTTGCCTGGTTAAAAGCGTTGCGGGTTCCGGGGATTGGAGTTGACAACCCTGGGGGTATTGGAACTGTTTGCCTTCTCTTTCTCTCACACACACTCACTCTCTCTCTCTCTTTCTCTCTCTCTCTCTTTTTTTCCACCATCGCTCAGCTGCAGCTGTTTGAGTCTCCTCCCGCCAGCTGTCAGTTAGAGAGGCTCTCTGTAAACATCTCCACTCAGCACCTGCTACCCACTGGGGAAATAGGTGCATGTCAGAAAAGTTTGAACAATGTAAAGGCGATGGAGGCTCTGTATGAAGGCTACGTGTCCATTGCCTGGCAAGACACTCTTAAAAAGTCTAACTAGTATCCTAGTGTGCTAATTATTATATTAGGACTTCTATTTTGGACAAATGGGTTCAGTGTTGTTCTAGGATTAGCATGATACCACTTTTCTTTTCAGATGCTGATGCTGAAATTAAAACCCTGAGTACCATCTGATGCCAATGCCTATGCGATATTTCTTCTTTAACAACTTCTAAGCTTTAAAATGAGCTGGTTTTAATCGAAGCGCTTCATATAAGATGAACATCTAAAAGTAGGCCATCAGGCTCAAACTACTCAAAGGAACTGCCCCACAGGAAGACAGAAACAGTTAACAGTAGGCCCATGCTGGTAACAGACTCAGGTAAACGGTTTAATTTTTTTTCTTTTGCTTTGTAGGTTTTGGAACTTACATCCAATAATTTTGCATTGATCCCTTACTGACTTTCAGACTTTCAGTCATGTGTTTTTACTGACACCCAAAGCTGTTTTATCTGATGTCCAAAACCTGACGCTGCACCGAACACATTTGACCAGCGCAGCTCAACAGCCACGTTTACAGAACAACCTCATCTCTGTTAGGTGCAATAAGTGTGGTATTAATGGAGATTATCAGCTCAACCAGCTCAAGTTTAGTTATTTTCATGTGTGGAAATACTATTGTCTTTAGTGTACATGTGTGGGAATATAGGTGTTTTTTGCATGAAATAAATCAATAAATAATGTTTTTTAAACTGATGGTCAATTAGTTTTTACTGGGAACTGTTACTCTGGTACCTCAGTCTAGATTTGTTGCAAGACTTGAAAGGACAGCGATACACATGTTAATATTTTTTTTTTTGATATGGGGGTCCCAAGACCATGCACACTGTGAATCTCTTGATTTCATACTAAAAACTGTGATGAAACAGGAATGGTTTCTATAGTTCTATTTAAGACAATCTGTTACATTCCTAAAAGTGATTACCATGGATATAAAGAACTCCACTGCACAGCTCTTGGAACTGGAAAAACACCTGATTTGTTTAGCCTACCTTGGATGGTTGATAGCCAAGCTGTTTCTCAGTCGAGCACAATGATGACAGGCAAAAAGCGGCGAATCAGAAGGTGACAGAGTGCTGACATTGCTCACCACAAGAATCAGACAGTCATGCTAACACTTTAAATATGTTAACTCATTTGTAAAGACATCACCCAAATGTGTCGGTTATCCGGGCGAGGAGAAAATGCGAAGGTAAAGTTAGCCAGCTTCTTATTCAGATTTTCCGTTCTACTTTACATGGAGCAGCAGTTACATGTTACCGAAACTTTTAACAAGATGGCAACTTCATCTTTGTGGAGAAAACACAAGTCTCAGCAGCCTCTCCTCCCTACAGGATTCAAGTAGCTGCTAAGTGTCCATTCTGAACAGGCGAAAGAAATAACTCGCTCCGTAGGAATGTTAAAAGATTCTTCATTGAATTTTAAGTGTGCGCATTGTAACACCCCTGGATCGGACACATTCTATAACCCCCCACCCCTTGCACCCCCCACCTGGTATCAGATTGGTGCGCTCTCTACCTAGGATGAAAGATTCTTTGCAAATGATGTTATAAGACACCAGCACATGCAAAACAAAGGCAGGCATCTGTTAAAGTATGCATCCATATTCTGGACTGCTTTTTTGTTAACAGTCGTAAATAGTAAAAGCATTTCCTTTCCCTCTGATGTTGGTTAATACTTTAATTTGACAGGTGTGTCGGTGTGTGTTGGTGCTTGCTTTCTGTCTGAATACACAGTCGAGCAGACAGAGGTATCTTTTCATCTGTCAACGAAGACATTTATTTCCCTCTGTCAGAAGAGTGCCGACTCTGAAAAGGACTTTATTTAACTTTCCACTGTCCTTTCAAGACTAAATTCATCAATCCTCTGACATTATCTCAACTCAAATTATGAAAGCTAATTAAAGAAATGGCCTACAGAAATTCTGATAACCTGAATGTTTTTCTGACCGGTCTGCCTGTTGAGAGACTTGCCACAGGGTTCCTTTTGCACAGGAAGTTATGAAAGTATTACACCCAGATCATTTGCACAATGAAGTCTCAGGCCTCACTCTGTGTTTGTATTTGGATCAGTGTATCAAGTTGAAAAATGACCCGCCTGGGGCAAGTTTAGCTCCACGCTCTCAACTGCAGAAATCTAAGCTAATTGTTGCTACACGTTGTAAAATGATGAAAGCAAGGTAGCACAGCACATTTGTTTGAGCAAATGATGTTGTGCTGGAGTTTTGATTGTAAAATGGTAATAATGTTGCCAAACAGGCAAACGTTGCATCATGTCTTGTATCCTCCTCTACCAGAGTAGCAAGTCATCGGGCCTCACGTTTCCCAAAGCCCGTAACCACAAACTGATCCCACCTTACAGGAGATCTCACTGTGGCTCCGCTCCTAGCTGACAGCATTTCTTCACTTAAATCATTGCACAATTGCCGTTAGAGAGCTATGGAAGTCAATCAGTGAGGCAATGGAACAAGTTTCACCAACGGAGATCAAGGAGGGGTTTCATCTCGATAACACTCTCAGATCGTCACATGGAATGGAAAACAAAGCAGGCGGGTTTGTGCGTAGGCGAACGGCCGGGAGGGAGGGGGGGACGTCCGCTGTGAGCCGTGTCGGGCCGGACTCCTGTTTAGTGCCCGGCAGCCCCAGGCAACTGTAAGGCATCAAGGCCACCTGGGTGCGACTTTATTAAAGGATGAAATGAGAGGTCGCACGTTCCAGTCCCTCACATGACGTCCCGCTGCTGGCTTTCTTCCCTGCCCCTTTCTCTCTTCCAGCCATGCCTGGGTTTTGATGGGTTAGCCATGAAAGTGTTTTTCATTAATACCCCTGAGAGACCCAAGAATTGCTCTTTCGACAAGCAGATCCAAATTCAGAGTTGATAGATCCGTTAGATGCATGCCGTGTCCATTGGAGCCTGTTAATTAATGTTGGGCGCCATGTTTGCCAGGAGTTCATAGTAGAGGTTGGAACACTACATTACTCCTTTTTTGTTGTTGTTTAATGAAATTTTTAAATGTAAAAATATTTAAAGAAGGTGCTCCAAGCACCTCACGATGGAGCCTGGATATTGTCCTGCAATAACATTTTTGTAATAAAGCATGGATACGTTTTACACTCAGCAGGAAAAGTTGTCACCTTTTATGGCTGATATTAGCTTTCTTTGACCATAATTGGTGCTGGTGATTTACACTACCCTCGAAAATCCCTAATGGCTTTTTGCTCCCACCCCAGCTGTAAGACTCTTTGCAGTAGTTTTTTTTAATCCGGTGGGCTTCTTGCTCAGCCCTGATATATTGATAAGATGTTTGGCTGCCTGCGTTGTGTATTGTGTGAGCTAATCTAATTGCAGCAACAGGGTACCACCTCGGTAGTCTTTTATCTCAACTGTGGACTTTAAATTGACTACCTGTTTGCATTGGCAGGATGTTTCCAGTTTTGTAGCTGTATAGTTACAAAATGTTCAACTTCTTATCATTGGCAGGCACACTCGTTTTCTTACGGGCACCTGTCTAGGGCAGCAGCTCCTTCTGCATCACAGTTTGTCTCCTTCTCTTTCTGTTTAAAGAACGGCTTTTGGTCCGGAGAGGAACGGTAGCTCATGAAAGCGCAATCTGTTGACAGATTTCACCGTTATATTATCACTACCCACAGTGATGGATCTGCCCGAGCATTATCATTTTACAGGGAGCTTTTAAAGCCACCATTTAATTCCCCTCTCTCCAACACGCTGTCTTTTCCCCGCATCTCATTTGTATGCTGCTCCTTTGGTGTCTGTTTGGGCTAGCTTTAAGTAGCACAAAGCCTTTAATTGTGAGGTTTAACATTTTGCAATTAAAATCTACCCTTATTGCTCAGAGGAACGAATGACGAGGCTTTGATGTATTTTAATCAGCGGAGATGTATTGTAGTTTAAGGAGCGTAGAGATCCCAGATACATTTCTGATTTTAAATTGACATCCTCTTCCACCTTTGAAGATGATAGCATTTTAGTCTGAAAGCACTGAGATGCGGTCCCTTGAACCCTCCTCCAGATAATAAAGATTTTTATCTGCCTGATTCTAAAGTGGACAAATAGGATTATGCGAGACATTTAGATTTCAGTAGAACCAAGAACATCACAATGATTCAGCCAAGCATGAAGTCATGCTACAGAAATCACAGCTGCAAAGATATAATAATTAATTGAAGTTTTGATAAATAACCTAAAAGAGATGATGGCATACTTGACACCAGAATGATGGAGACTATTGGCAAAAGGCTTTTTTGTGCTAAGAATAATTTATGTCAGATTGTCTCTGCAATTTATCTTCTGATTTGAATGTGTGTGTGTGTGTGAGAGAGAGAGAGAAAGAGAGAGAGAAAGATTTTTTGTAATAGCAAAAAAAACATTTGTAACTCTGTGGAAATGTTGT
The DNA here is from genome assembly GCF_904425465.1 of Colossoma macropomum. NCBI lineage: Eukaryota > Metazoa > Chordata > Actinopteri > Characiformes > Serrasalmidae > Colossoma > Colossoma macropomum. The sequence goes on along the minus strand of NW_023494784.1, from coordinate 17,106,379 downwards.
ATTTTTCCGGAACGCTAATCCAGATAGATGTAGCCGTAATTTCTACACTTCATAAATGTCGGCATGTATGTAAAAGAAAAATATCAGTGCAAGCTTATTTTTCTGTTAGTCTTAGCAGCAACCATGAGCCAATAACGCTTGTTCCAAAATCTAGACTGCTGATTGGTCTAAATTACATTCTGAATGCACGTTATTAACAGCAGTGCTACTTGATTGGTCTGTAACGACACTCATTTCTGGTTTAAGCCATATTCACTTTCCTAATATAAACAAGGTATCTAATTTGAAATAAGGTATTATATTAAAGTATCAAAGTCAGAGTATCGTATTGAACATTTTTAAATGATAACAAACTCTACAAATTTAGAAAGTAAGCAAACATCTTATGACTGACAATATAACTAGTATCATGGTGTATGTCTCTTTCCAGTTTTCATGAAGTGTGTGGAGATCTAGAGTCTAGATTCATTACAATCCTAACTGAGTGAATTTGTTCTGCTTACTTCTGAAATGGACATAAATCTAATAATTTCTTCAGGATTGTCAAATTTTTAATAGCTTCCTCTATTGAAACGTTTGACTCCTCAAGCTAAGGTTGGTCAGAAACTGATATTTGTGCTGATAGACTACTGAAAATCTCTATTTAGAAGTACTGCTGTTGTAATGATAATTGACTTGAATACAAGTATCAATAAAGAAAGTTACTTAAGTGCATAAATTGTTTACTCAAAAACGACCTACTTTCTCTGTGTTTACCGGTTGCCTGTTCTACCCATTAACTTACTTTGAACGTTAGCTTATATTAGCTAAATTAGCCATTTAACAGTTGTTGACAATAGAAGGTAAGTGCAGCTTTAGGTTAATTAAATAGCTATCAAGCTTGTTAGTATAAACACCAGTATAAGAAGAAAATAGTTAAAGAATGCAGTAGTTATTTGGCTGATATGTTAGACAGCCAAAGCCATCTAACTACTTGCTTCCTTAGGGTGAAATTTCACTTGTGAAAAGAAGAACTTTTTATCTCTGTAACTATTATTAAAAATTAAAAGATAAATACTGGTAAATGTTAGATTAGTTAAATAAAAGCTAAGTTACTATGGTTTAATTGTACTCAAAAAAAATACACTTACAGGGAAAAATTTACTCAGCTATTATAACAAGAATAGTTGTAATTTGTTACTTCTGACATCTATATTAAAGAAGATATTTATTGATTAGTGAATTTACATTTTACATTTGTTGATCTATGATGCAGTTGATCCAGGTTGCACTGCTTGACCTGGAAATGAGACTGTATGAGTGCCACTCTTACAAATGTCTGTCCTTTTGAAGTTATAGGTGCAAAAGTAAACTATTCTAACCAAAAACCAATGTGTATGTAATTTAATAGCACTCCATAGGCCTCCTCATTTCTCCTCCTGTCATAAGGCTTAAGAGCTCTAGGAAGTATATTTTGGTCTTTTGATTAGTGCTGATTTTTACAATCTGGTAATAGTTAGAGGATTTCGCCCTGACTGCACAGCCTAGGCCCTTAAACATGTGCAGCTTCCAGTGCGTCTCTCCACAAGCAAATGAGCACAAACAGGGACTCGCTAATAATGGATCTCCTCAGCTTTTGTTTCCCTTTGACAGATGGACGGTGTGTGCTCAAATTGAATTGGGTTTTAATTGCATTGTGGCGTTTCGAATTTATCTGCTTCACAGATTTTGTTTACAGGTTTATGAGATCCTGAAACGGTGCTATTTATTGTCTCTTTTTTTTACCCTTCCCTTCTCCACAGAAGTATAAAGGAGACTGTAATTCTTTGGAAATGCAGTGTATGTTACCATTTCTGTTTGGCCTGAGGGGGCAAGGCTGTTCAATAGGGCAGATTGTCTTTTTTCCAATATACACTTAAATGGTAGAAGATTGGCTTTGTGGTCTGTGGAGCTGCTCGTGTGCTTGGATGCACAATGTTCACATGATGGGGTTCATTTGGATAGGTGGACACAATGTAATCAAATTCTTTTCTGCTCCTGAGCTTGCCATCACTCTCACACATTTCTGAATGGTCTTCACACATGTGCACACTAATGTTTTGCCTTATTAACCTTATGCCGTTCTCTTCAGCCCAAACTCAAAGGTCCGTGCTTCCTGCCGTGAAGTACTAAATGTCAGAGAAAAATGCACAGTATGTTAATAAGTTTATATGTATATAAGCAAACAGAAAAGCTAGCCTAAATAAATATTGCTGTTGTTCTAAGTAAATGTCAAATGTCTGAAACTTTAACTTGTAAAAGAATAAAAAACAATTTCCATGTTTTCTTAAAAGTTTTTGCATGCTTCAGAGTAAGGCTGCATGATTAATCGTATTTTTCATCATCATTGCGATGATATGAGTTGTTATGAGTGTGCACAATGGGGCTGCAACAACAGAATAGATCAAATTACATTACATGTGCAAAGTGACTCGCTAGTGTTAGAGTGACTTAATTAGGTTGCAGGAATGTAGCGTTATGACTTGTGTCTGATATTAGAGCAATAGTGTCCTCCCCTGAACTTAGCTTGAACCTAGGTGTCCTGTGTAACGCGAGTGACTTAAACACTCTGCTATAAAGGCAAGAAAGCATGCACACATACGCAGCTCAGAAAGTACTCTGTTCTTAACTGGTAGCCTGTAAACATACTTTAAACTGGTAACTGTTCTCACTTCCACAGCTGTGAAGCACTGATGGCTACTGTCACAACAAACCTGCATCACCATAAAGACTATTTGACTATTTAGATTTTCTAGAAATTAAACACAAATAAGATTAACACAAAAAGTAGTAATTTTATAAATGTCAGTGTTTTCATTTAACCATTTCTAGTCTAGTCTTATTTGTAGGTATCGTCCAGTACCTGGTTTGTTTCAATCAGTTCTTTATGTTAAAACAGGTGTGCTGCTGATGAAATTTAACAAATCCCTGTGATGGCTGGGGGCGTTAAGGAGAAATCTGGAACCAAATTTTGTTCCTCTAGCTAGCCTACGAGCTCACAAATTACTTTTTTTTAAGAATTTCTAAGAAATTCCTATTGTGTTACAATTACATTATTAATAAGATATTAATCAGTTGTATTTATTTAAATGTAATATAGTGTTTTTTTCTGGCAAAAACACAGTTATTCAGATAAATGGTTTCAAACAAATTAATTAGTTGCCTAAGACTATTGCATATTACTGTGTATATATATGTATATAGCTGCTCAGGGAATGCTGATTATTTATGTTTTGTGCTCTTTGCTCAATAGTGAATGGTGAATCACATTTTATGTCAGCCTTACTCCAGAGAGATTTACTACTTGGAGACCTAAAGGTAATAGCAATTATGCAATAGCAAATGAAAAGGATGAAAATGAAATAAAATAAAATTAAAGCAACTTCAGAACGTCAAAAATAACAGAGAATTAAGAGGTTCATAGTATTCATAGTCTACATAATGACCATTGTAAATATTATATTCACATATTCCCTGACTGACAAAATCCTTACTATATATCTCTGGTGATAAAATCTTAAGTACACTTTATGTAGGAGTAGTTTGGGTTGAGCTGTCTGGGAGTGGAGGCATCTCACTCTTTGGCCTCTGCCACACTCTCATTTGCCACCTTTTTGTGAGACCATAATATTTTTCATGTGCTCCTAATGAAGATTACACCTCTCTACCATCCACTCGCCTTATCGTTAGCCTGAGCTTTGCCCGCGCTCTAATTGATGCACCCCTGCCAATTCACACTCCGGCCCTGGCACTGACCCCCATTAAGAACCCGTCCTCCCCTTCTTATGGAAATCACCCGGAGCTTTGTGAATCCTCCACCTCCAATCAACTCTGCTTAAGTGGAGAAAACAGCTTCTCATAGCCAGCCAAGATTAGACCAACTCATTTCTTTGTCTCGGCCTTCCTCAGTGCCAGGGCTTTCAAAAGAGCCTTTTTTGCTTTGCTGGATGGTCCATAAACTTTGTCAGTAGAGAACTGATAGAGAAGAACAGTTAAGACCAGTTTATTCATGGTAATGCTTCTTAAAGACAAACCTTAAACCACAGTCCTGATAGAGGAGTGTAAAATATGGCAGAAAAGGTTATCAAGGTACATTTAAAGACTGATACATTTGCTGGAATTAAATTTATGTATGGATGCATCTTAATAGTCTGATATCTTCATGCTGTTTATACAAAAGCACACTGGCATCACTGGCCTACCTACAAAGCAAGCACTTAATTCACTCTTTGGTTATGTACGGCTGGCATGAAGGGGCATTCCCTTGGCAGGTTCCATGGAGCAGTCCACTGATGTCATCCCACATGCCATGGGATCCTTTGGAAGCTAGTCATCATTTAATAGCATAGCTGGACACACAGCTCAGCACAGATTTGGAGCTAAGATGCTTGGAATAGTGCTCGTCTGTCTGTGTCCTTTTATCTGCCCACTTATACCCACTTTCACTCAGATAGGCCTGGCTGAACTCAGCTGTGTTCATATTCTGCTGAATTCACTGTAGATGGAGCAAGAAGGTCTGCTTGTCTTTTGAAATTCAGTTGATTGTGAAAAATGTTAGCTCAAAGTACTAGATTTTTTATCTTCCCTCACTTCCAGTAGTGGAGCCCATTTACCCTTTTATGCAGGCTTTTTCTGACAGCAAATTGTTTTTGTGGCTGGGCTGAATGCAGCAGGAAATGCTTATTTCTCATTTCCAATCCCCTGTGTGGAGGAGGCCATGGCCTCTGTCGTCACTTATCCCCGTCCCGGGCCTGCCCGGAGAAAGCAATCTGCCACACGAGAGGTCCTGCGCCGCGCTTTTTATAGTATCAATACTCTCTTCCCATTTCAGACATGACATCACAACAATCACGGATCACTTTCAGAGGTGTGCTCGGCCTGGCTGAGGGCGCCGCCGCTGGAGCGCTGCTGCTGCCGGCTTTGCGTGCTGCTCATCCACTCAGCAGTGGAGCAACACACTGCTCAGGAGAGTTTAGGAGGAGAGTACGTACAAGGTCTAGTTTTATACGTGTAGATCAGGGCTAATAGTGGTTAATATGGCAAAAAAATAACATCACAGTAGTTGAAGACATTTTCACGATACACAATCCATCACGATATTTAGTTTCATAAGTAGAAACTAAGGATACACCAATCATGATTTTTTATGGCTGACTCTGATTCCAATTTCTTTACAGCCAAATTGGCCCATATCCATTTTTTTTTCTATTCAAAGCTCACATTTTGTGGACTAAATGAACATAGGAAACACACAGACACTTTGCAGTACTTTTCATTAGCCAAACTTGCAATATAAACAACATTATTTGCTCTTTACTAAGCCAAACTAGCATTTTAAGCTTTAAATCAGTTGCCTATGTAAATAGCATGAATCAAATAAATTGCTGCATTGAAACTAAGAGGCAACTTGCTATTTAACACAATGAGTCATGTATAATTATGCTGCTACATTTTGGTACAGGTGTATCAGCAGCATTCAAACACAGCATGAGTGCTCTTACCTGAGTGCTCATGTTACTAATGTTATAAAATTACAACACAGATCTGCCAAAATAAAAAAAAAAAACTTGTCAAATTGCCAGTATTGTGTTTTGAGCAAATATTCCAATATTGGCCTATTCCTTGTTTTTTGTGGAAAAACTATGAGTACAGTGATTTTTATTCAGTTTGTCTTGCTGTGCCGCACTAAATCCAATTAAACAGGACTTAAAGCTCTTTTTCAATGAGAAATGTGGTTCTTCAATGTTCTTAAAAAAGCATATTGTGGCATATTCTGACATATGTTATCATGATATATGTGTGATATAGTGATATATATATATATATATATATATATATATATATATATATATATATATATATATATATATACACAGGTGAGGTAACCGTTGCATTCTCTGGTCCAGCATAATTCAATGATTTCCCTGCTCTGACACATCTTCTAAGCCTGATAGCTGATCTGTCGATGCTCCGCCCACAGACGGTTCTTTTATAGCAAGTGTGGCAAGGTTGGACAGGTTTTACAGAGTCCCTTTCATCTTAATGGGATGTAGTAGTGCACTTTGTTTAGTGTCTCTGAATTTCCAGCTGGATTATGTTGTTGTAGCTAATCAAAAGTCTGCATATTTCCATTTCTATTGATCCATTCATTACAAAATGCCAAAGGGTAACTGGACTTTTCAAATTGGGCAAAAAAAGGAAGATGACAAAAATGGAGATACAAGGTTTTTTGGTGTAACAAAGACGATATATAGACCAACTAATTCATGAGCTGAATCAGGTGTGTTTGAGCAAGAAAATCACCAAACTGTGCTGGACTCCGGCCCTTCAGACCTGTTTGTCCTGAAATATGCAGATTGCGTAGGCATTTCATATGATTGTTTAGCATTGTGTTTCTTAGACATGAGATTTATCAAATAATTTATCATGTCTGTTATATGTTGGTAGGACATTTGCATCAATACACACTGATGATTTTTTACTGTAATTAATACAGTTTTTTTTTTCTTGCACAGTGTTCTGTTGTATTTCCAGGTTGTCTTTGAAAGGCTCATAAAATATGGTTCCTGGATCAATTAATTGCATATGGAGTGGAGGAGCAGAACAGCGAGTGGTCCAGTGGAGGGCTTTTCTCCCCTGGGCCCTAGCGGCCTGTGCTGTGATGTTTCATTAAGTATGTGCAGTCCTCTGGCTTCTAGTAAACACACAGTAATTAGGGAATTTGGAGATGTCGTCTCTGAGCTTGCACTATGGTAATGATTATATGACCCAAAAAATGGGAGGTGCAGCCGAGGTCACAAAATGGGCACCCCGGCATTAAATTCTCTTTGCCTGACCAATTTAAATTAGGACGAAGCTGTTTAATATTCCTATTCTTATGCGCTAAAATGTAGATTTATTTACGGATATGTACAAGCGTTCATATTTTATGGATATTTTTTTTCTTGAAGCTAATCATGGGGGTGAAATTGACAGACAGTTCTGTGTGTGTCAGCAACAGAGGGACTTATCTGTCTCTTAATAAATGCAGACATGTACAAATACAATAGTAAAAAATGACTTGCAGTCAGTGTTAATTATCCACCCCACATAACGGTGCGAGCCGCACTTCATTATATGCCGTGCATTTTTCTTTTAATATTAACATTATATTAAATCTCTTAATTGGTGATGGCTGCAGTCAGGCCTCACAGTAGTAATTGCTTTTGCTTCTTTAAATAAAAGGTGCCATGTACAATTGCGTCTTATTACAGCTATTGGATAAACAGTGGCAACAGGCAGCCAGGCTGAAATGAAAGTGGCTGTGCTGGTGAGCGTGGCTCGGCAGCGGCAGGAGAGAGAGAGAGAGAGAGGGAAAGAGAGAGAGAGAGAGAGGGAGAAAGCGGGAGGCCGAGAGACACTCAGCTCCAGAGGGAAGCGGAGAGAGAGAGAGAGCGGAGAGAGAGACCCGGGGCCGGGGAGGTGGCGGAGGCAGCATGTCAATGAGAAGCCTCAGTGTCACTGGGCTTACCAGTCAGGACAGCCATCTGGAAAATCAAAGGCCAGCGCCATCTGCTTTACTTTCCCACTGTTTTCTCATCTCGGCCAGGCAGCGCTCTCCTCCGGCTCGGTTGCCTCGGCCCAAAAAAGGGAAGAATTGTTTACATGAGCTGCTGAATTTCTGTGCCGTTTTGATTTGTCAACATGCCTGATGTACTGGGACCAGAGTTCTTTTGGAGATTTTTTTTTTCCTTTTTTTCTTCTTTTCCAAGAAGGCCATAAAAAAGTCTTGAATTTATGGAGTTCATTGACATTTGAGCGTCCTTGCGGAGCAGGTGGGTGTTAGTTATATTCTGATCTGTTTTCAGAGCTCTAGGGAAAGATGGCTGCGGTGTTGTTTTAAACAGTATTTCAAGACTAGATCATTGAGAAACTCTTCGTTTCTTTTTTCAAGACACGTTTGTAAGGAAGACACAGATGGAAAGGTGCCCTGGTGTTATTTCCTGGCTCTTTTTCCCCCCTCTTCCCCTTCCTCTTCAGTTTGAAAAGAAATCTCCTGACTCTGTAAAATGGGCAATGATGACATATGTGGATGCAGGCTTGTTCATATCTTTGTGGGGCCTTTAGGGAAATAAATATCTGAGAACATTCAGTGAAATGAAGCTCACTCAATAAATCAACCTGACACAATAAACACTTCTGGCACATACCCCCCCCCCATCTCCTCCTCCACCCCTCTCCCAGGCACCACCTACCTCTCGCCACTCTCGTGCTACCAAATGGTGCCTCCCTGAAGGCCGGTAAATCAAATCGGCACACAAATACAGTGGGAATTTATTTGGAATGGGTTTTTGTTCTGTTTAACGCCTGATTGTTAGATGGACTGGGCCTGTGATAAATCTCACGGCCGCTGCTGGAGCCGCGCTCTGAGCCTGTTGCTCGGTGGCGCCGTGTATAAATCATAAATCCAATTGCATGAGAGAGCTTTTGCAGGCCTGCCGACAGGAAAGAGAGTGGCAAATGAACAGAATATATGTCCGTCACCATCTATCTTCCACCACCCTCTGCTCAGGCCACCGATACTTCCCGGAATTTTAACGTGGAATCAGTAGATGAGAAGCAAATACTAGGAGCTCACTGTGTTGTCTCACGGTGGGAGTTAATGATATTTAGCCATCGATGTGCAGTTTTTTACAATTCTAATTGTTTCTTGGTCTCCCCATGGTTGCCTTTTGTGCACATGCTGTGTTCTAGGAACAGGCTGTGTGGATAAGGATATAACGATTACAGTACAGTATTGGAAAATCGAAAAAAAAGAAAGTTTAAAACTTAAAACTGTATGCACCCCTGGGTGTCTTCCGAGAGTCTTTCATTTGCCATCCTTTGTGGAAACCACTGTCAACGATTGAATCTAGGCCTCTGGGTGAAGAGTAAAGTGGACTGGGAAAGGGGGAGGGGCTTTTTTTTGTGCGTACTTTCGTGCTCAAATGACTTGCCTTTTTTCTCAATTCGCTTATTAAATCCGGAAGTCACAGTTTTTAGGTTTTATTTTGTTTAAAAGGGTTTGCATGAAAAAGTCCTCCATATCTGAGCCAAACCAATGTAGAATCAAGACATTTTAATCCATCACTGTTTGGGGAAAAAAGGGTACTGTATGCATTTTAGTTGCCAAACCAATGTAAATGTACCCTCAAATGTGTCGGTGGCAGTGATCCTTGAAGTCCAACTGTGTACTTTAAATGGGTTTTAAAAGTACAGCACATTCACCATCCATGGGGAAATTTGCACATTTATACATTTACATAACTTAACAGAACCTAATAGAAAATAAACTCAAGATCTGTAGTCAAGACATGCTGTATGGAGTAAATACAGCTTTAAAAAAGTAAATAATTGCATAGGAATGGTACAGCTGTGTTCTCTTAGTAAAGGTGCTAAAGACGTACCCTTGAAAGTACCACAACAGTGACTTGACGGTACCACCCCGATGACAGTTTAATACTTTTTAAGGCAGATGCAAAAAATGGCTATTTTTATGGCTATAAAAAGCAAACAAACAAATATGATCTTGCGCATGTACTTGTGTGATCAACAATAAAGGAAGGCTTGTGCATCTTTTTCTATATGATAGGAAACAGTTACATACAGAAAGCTCTGATTCTACATATTGATAGGTTTTACTGTGGCCAACAAGGTGGACATGCACATGCTGTAACTCCCCTGGAGGCAGATTCAAATGAGTTAAAAGGAACATCGACAAAGGAGTGGATCACCTGCTAGATATTCGGTTGGATGAGGCTTAACAACAAAATATTGAAAATTTTAATACAGCCTAGATCTCAGAAATGAACGTCTTATTGAACCTGAAAGTGCATGTATCGTTACACCTCGGTGTTGTGTATCTGACAGCTAACTTTAGTCTGAATTGAGGTCAGCGAGGATGCCTCACCTGGGCGGGCCCGGCTGCTTTGTTTGCTAACATGAAAAGGAGTCCACGCTGCTATTGACACTTTTTCCTCGCTGGCATTATTCGGCTCCGGCCCTGTTACTTTGTGTCCTTGCTCCCCTGTGTAGACGGTGACTTTGGATCAGTCACTTGCCCACATACTGAAATCCCTCCCAATCCCCTGGGCCTTATTTATACAGCAATAATATAATCCGTATAGCAGGGAATAATTAGTTTATCACTGTTTGCTATGGTAACACACATGGAAACAGGCCTTTAAACGATTGTATTTTTAAACGGCAGGGCCGGCATACATTTTCCTTTATCTGGCTGTGCAGCAGCTATGATTGCTCAGTGTTATAAATGGCACATACTTTGTGAGCGGAGAGAAAGGCATTGTTTACAATTGGCCCCACACAGTGAATCTGTCCAGTGTAAGGTAATCTGCAGTAATAAGCTCCATTTGTTTTGTTTAGCTCTTTAACAGAGGGCGAGAGGAAGGGAGCGGGAGAGAGAGAGAAATCTCATTTCAAATCCTACTAACCTTCTTATCTCTATTTGTTCAGTTGTTTTTAATGCCACATACTGAAAGAATTTCAATGGCTGTTTTGCCATGAAGTCATTTGTTATCCTTCAGCAGGCTTTCGTCTCCCTATTGTGTGACAGCCCCCGAGTGCTTGAATCTTCCAGATGGAGCTAGCCAGACAGAGACGCGCACACACACACACGCACGCACGCACGCACGCACACACTTTTATGTTGGACATGAATATCTTTAACATTTGGTAAGGGAAATGGTATTGTTGGGTTGCGCAGCGCCTCAGTTCCCAGCAATATACAGTATATCGGAGATTTGTGAAAAACACTCTTGACTTTTGACCTCAATAACTAAAGTGTGACTCCCTTTGTTTTAACCATTAGGACATAAGCTTGTCACCGAGTTCAGCAGCACGGCATTCTGCCAATGTTGGCGTCTCCATTTAACAAGGAGCCATTTGGCCACCATCATAAATCTTGCATCCTGCTGAGATTCAAAGTATTATTATTTGGAACCTGCTCTGGGTTAGACTGTAAGGCTGCTGCAGTTCTTACCTTCAGTCAAATAAACAAATATGCACAAAACAAGTCCTGCTATTTTTTGGCTCTGTTTTGAGCCCAGTGGAACATTTTATTGCTCAAAAGTTGCTCTTTTATGGTTCAGGAGACATTTCTTAAATTCCTAAATTTTTTTAGGAGAAATATAGCTCTATGCAGACGTTTTGGCAGCCCTGGACAAATAACATGTTTTGTTGATTTTCTGAGTGAAAATAATGAAACATCCTCTACAGAGATAACACTTCTTCATGTTTTATTGCAAAACTACTGTTTATTTGCAGAATTTATCCTACTGGGAGAAAAAATAAAATATAAAATATGACCTGTGCAAAAGTTATTGCACACTTTATATTTTATGTTTTATTTTTTTTGTTCCAGTATGTTAAACTTCGCAAATAGATAGAAGGTGTATACTAAAATTTTCAGAAAATGCCATATTTAAGAGGATGAGTTCATCTATTTTCACATAGAAAATCAACAAAATGGAATTTGACTGGGTCTATTCAAAATGTGTGGGTGACTGTAGCATTCGACAAAAAGGAGACATGAGATACTTTTAACCCAAATAAAAATGATAGTTGTTCAGTTACAGATAAACTTGAGCGTTATTATCTCTGAAACTGAACACACTGTGTAACTTTATTGTGGTCTGTAATAAACCTCAAGAGGAGACACATGAGATTACTGGGCTCTTTTGCTCAGGAGAAAGATCCGAGCAGCAGGAGAGACATAAGCAAAAGTCTACTTTGTCTTACTACCTGATCTCATTGTCTAGGAGAAACTACAGAGATATGAAGAAGATGTCTCTTGATTTCTCTTTCTTATGGGAATGGATTTTGTGTAAAACAAATGATATTCAATAATGTAACTCACTGCATTTTCAAGCAACTTTGTGGAGTGTGTTATTATGTGCCCTAGTCTCTTATGTAGGTGCTAAGTGCTCTTCAAAATGCAGGGCACCACGGTTTTTTCCAGCATTGTACATGGAAGCTGCTTGCTTGTACCTGTACTGTAGAACAACAGGAATCAAAATGAAGGCGACCTGGAAATCTTTTTGTCTGTCAACAAGACAATGCTTTTGTTAAATTGCGGTACATGTTTCCACTTACACCGTCTCTTGTTTTTTTTCGTTCCCGCTTCCATGGTTCCTTTGGCATTCCTCCTTCTGAAAACACTTCAACTCAGGTAAGTGTTCCTGATGTATTTTTCTCTCTCTCTCTCTCTCTCTCTCTCTCTCTCTCCCTCTCTCTCCCTCTCCCTCTCTATTGCTCTCTTTCTGTCTCTGGTTCTTGATACATGATATGCATCACACTATTAGTTTTTCTGGGGTTTGTGAACATGTTTGAATGGACAACATGCACCAACAAAACCACTTATAAAATGTATGAATAACAGCGATTACATTGAGATACTGCTTGTTGTTGTGCCACATGCTCTCGGTAACTGCTCTAAATCTGCCTTAATTATGATACATGCAAGTGTTCAGTGTTCTAACAGTACCTGTACCCATGATACAGTCAGAAAAGCATGAGTTACTTTATCACAATACTGATTAGCTGGGGCTAATAAAATGAATTCAAAAGTGTAGAAATATTAAAATATATATATTAAAGTATTATTTTATATTGAATTGCAATTTACAAATTGCAAAAGATGAAATTTTTATTGTAGCCTACAAGTTTTAAGTGGGGAAATTTTTACCTGATAGAACGGCGTGTTGATGAGCGAGTAGAAATCATAAGCACCTCAACATCCACATGTTGTGTACATGACATTACACAACAAAGTCTGGCACACTACCTTCAGCGCTCAAGCTTGAAGCCAGACAAAGTGGCCAAAACAACGTGATAATAAAATAATCAGACTTTAAATCACAGTCACAATATTGATCAGAAAAATCGCACATAGTTTCTTCAAACCATTCATCCCTAGAGATGGCACGATACCGCTTTTTTGTTTTCTGTTACTGATACTGAAACTACCAACCTGATATTTCTTCTTTAAACAACTACTAAGCTTCAAAATTGCATCTGAAAGTAGACTATCATGCTCAAACTACTTCAACACTCTACTGCACCTCAGGAATAACAGACTGCCCATCCCTTTTAGAATGTAACTTAGTATGCTCATTTTCCAAATGTTGGGTTCCTAACAGTGCCATTTTTCAGTTACAGCAATTCAGTCAGGTGAAATACTAAAGTGAGAACAGATTTAAAATTATATTGGAATTCCACTGATGTTTTAAAAGTTCTTCATAATTAAATGGTTAAAATCTAAAGTGGTTTGATGTGAAATGCTCAATTTTAGACAAACTTAAGAAGTCAGTATGTTCAGAATGGTAGTGATAGAAACCAGACGTCTGAAAAAAAAGTTAAATGCCTCTAAAAGCTTCCTCACTGAAAGTTATTACACAAAATAGTTATGAATATGCTGCCTGATCCCTGAGACATTGTTTTGTGATAGTTTTGAGACACGCTTTTTGTGCTAAAACATATTATAAATATGTACTATATATATAGTATACATACATACATACATCATCTAAACCGCTTATCCTTCTGGGTCGCGGTGGGGCGCTGGAGCCTATCCCAGCTGTCATTGGGCGGAAGGCAGGATAAACCCTGGACAGGTCGCCAGTCCATCGCAGGGCAGACAGACAGACATACACAGTCACACATACACTCACACCTAGGGGCAATTTTAGCACGTCTTGCATGTCTTTGGACAGTTTTAAAGTTTTAAAATCACTGCTTGTACCTCTGTATATGGTCAAATGAATGTAGAGCTTTATGGTATATGAATATAATAAGCATAACACTTTCATCTATATGACAGATTCACAGTGGACCTCCGTGGTTCCATTTGGAACTTAATGGAGCCGTACTTTAATTTGAGCAGCGCTTGATTGACAGCTGCTTTCGATATCTCGGCGGTAACCCTTGACAATGAACATTAGAGTCGGATTAAAGCCAGGTGCTAACGTGTATTAAAAAATTAAGTCCAGTCAGTGGGCAGACAAGCCTCTCTCCTTTTCTCTCCTGCCTTTCAGCTGCGCTCCCCTCGCCCAGCATTAAAATTCCACCGCTGTTCATTTTTATGTGATGATAGTGACTTTAACACTTCAGCATGCTCTTTTGAAGGGGAAAAAAAAGAAAAAACAGCGCTGGTTTGTGCTGGTTCTTTAATGTGGCTTCTATTCAATGAAGCATACAAATAGCGCACATCTTGTAAGCATGAGAGTACTGTCTTCAGAGTATTGTGTTTATCCGTCAAAATGAATACGTTCAGATTTCCGATGAGCCCCTCTTGCGGGCTGATACATGAAAAGTGCATATGAAAGCACAGGGCTGCTAACAGTGTGCTTTATCTGTCAGAATGGCTCAGCCCGAACCTCTTAATTTGCTCTGAGCTGCAGGCTTGCGCTGTGTTTATTGTACTATTTCACGCTACTGTAAATAGACATACATCTCTCCTAAGAAATATTGTGGGGTCAGACACCAAAGCTTCCACTTACAGTGATTGAACGTTACTTATTTGATGCTGTTTCCCCTCATTTATAGATTTTGTTTTTTTCTGAAGAGTTTGGTTTGAAGACAATGAACTAACAAAAGATTGTTTTAACAGCTGCATGTCTTTGATTACATGCTTCTTTGAAGTATCACTTTAAGTTCGCCTTTGAACTTGGATAGAGATCAGAAATGAATTGGGCTTCCTTTTGATGTAAAAGGAGGGATTTGATTTGTTGAAATGTTCATAAACTGTTTCCAACCATTTCAGAGGACGAGTTTGGTGTTGATTTTCAAAGGAGTGGGGGAGAGGGAGAGAGAGAGAGAGAGAGAGAGAGAGAGAGTGTGGAAGAGAGAGAGTGAGGGAGGGAGGGAGAGAGGAAAATCTCCTATTTCAGTGTGTGATCAAAAAAGACACATTGTTATCTCTCCTTTTGAACGACTCCATGGGAGAAACTATTACTTGTTTTTCTTCAAAAGTGATTCCGGTCTCATGTAGCTGCTGGGGTCAACAAATGCATTGTATCATCTTTAAACTTATTCTCACTGATCTCTTCTGCTAGATCTGTACAAGCAGATCATAACGCTGCGTCTGCATTATTGCGCCAGCTGCTTCAAAAAAAATGAAGTAGTTAAAAACATTGAGGTATCTATAGGGTACATTTAATCAATGGAGGGCATTATGATCATATTTATAGTTATCCTGCTAAAATACATCTCAACAAGCTTTTGTGAGTGTATTGTGGATATCGCAGTACTATAAAGAGGAACTCCACAGATTTAAGCATAGTTCTATTGTTAAGATGTAAACAGTCATTCAGAGTTGTTTGATGTTCATGCTGAAGTTCATTGTAGAGAATTTACCAACTTGGATTTCTTCATAATGGTGGTGATAGGAATCATTTTATTCATATATATATATATATATATATATATATATATATATATATATATATATATATAATTTTCTTTACTATCACTTCTGAGTTTTTATGTGTAACGTTGAAAACGGTGCTGTAGTGGTAAATCTTGGGGACTACTTTGCCTTATAATGCCCTGCGTGTACGTCTCCACCATGAATAGATATGTTTTATATGTTGGCTTCAGGCAGCATATTCATGACCAATACATGTTTAAATGGTCTGTTAGGGAGCTGTTAGTGCCGTTAAACTCTTCAAACGTCTGGTTCCCATCACCACCACTGTGAACATCTCTGACTCAGTAATTTTCTCTAGAATGGAGCATTTAACGTCAAACCTCTCCGAATGACTCAGCTTACTTCTTAACAACGGAATTATGAAGAAAGTTTGAAAATAAGTGGAATTCCCCTTTAAAGAACACTGAACAACTGCATGTTTCATTTTAAAGAGAGCATAATTAGTTCTGTGTAATTGTGTTTAGTACAATGCAGTATGTGAAACTTGGAAAAAAAATAATTGTTAAAAATAGCACCACGAGTGCTTCTTTGTCTGTTCCAACTTGTCAAACCTCAGAGAAACAAAGTATCATGATACATACTGTATATCGTGAAAATATCTTCAAGTATCACAATGCCATATTGTTGCCATATTAGCCACCCCCACATTCAATAGTGAACAAAATGTGCAAAGTATGCTATGTGTAGTACTTGTTTTGGGGATAAATTCAAATACTATTATAAGATTAAGTCATTTAACACTAATCTAAAGGACATGGAGGTCCTAGTCTGGTCTAGTCTGGTGATAATGCCTTTAATCTCAAAGCTCACTTTAAAAAGCCAGTGATGTACATAGTCAGAGACAATCACAGATTACTTTAATTTTCTGTTTTTTAAGAAATGTCACACTGACTTTCATGGATTAGGTTTTAGTCATCCTGCCTGTTAAATGTGTTTAACGACGCCGGATTATGTTCGATTAAAGAGAAAATGTAGTGTGAAAGTAGTTCATTGGGAGGTGGTCCCCATTACTGTTCAATTAATGAGCACGGATTAGGCCACACCATAATTTTAAACCAAAAGTAAAAGTGTTAAACTAAAAAGTAAAGTATTTTACTTCACTTTTGTCTTTTAAGACAGGCAACAGTTAGTATTTAGCAGCTCAATACTTTTCATATAAAGCACTTTGTTGATACCATGCATTATGTCTCATATCCAAAGTTTATTCATAAACAATGGTACATTTTATGCCATTTAAAGAAAGGCCTATTTCAGTAACCTGTGATTTGTGGCTTGTCTTTTCAATGGATGTATTATATTTATATTTGTAATTGTCAGGCTTATTTTACTCAGAAGTAATCCCACAGCATGTAACAATGCGGAAACAAAGTTAGAGAACGTGGCCTATATCTGTCAGAGACACTGAAAGCCTGTGTATAATGCTTGATTTATATTCGGCCTGGGAAAAGATGCAATTTTCTTGTAAATTTTCATTGAATCAAGGACAAAGAAATGGATGGCCCCAACTCACCAAATGACCCACATAAGAGAATACATGGAATCCATGATCTACTTAAACAACATGATAAATGCAAATACTATCACGCATTCCTTTAATCCCGTGGTGAAATGCCTCCTGCTTAGTTTCACTTCCCTCTTTCATATAAACACTCTCCTTTTTCCTATTGTGTCTTTTTCCCTGGACTCTAATAGGGGTGTTAAGGAAGGGAAAAGAGAGAGAAAATTTAGATATTTTTACATGATGTCCTACATTTTGTCAGCTAAAATGGGGATATTGCCTGAGCGAGAGGAAGGCATGTTCTTCAGTTGTCAAAAGGCAGTAAGTAATGATTAAAATAGCAGTGTGAAACGCTGGGAGATTAAAGTGATGCTAATGATAAGTGAGAGAAGAAAAGGGCAAGCTATATTTTAATTCCTGGGAGAATGGTTAATGACTTCTATTGCCTGAGATTAAACTAAACCTGTCTCATCAGCTTTTTCTGCTCACAGAGGGAAAAAAAGGCCCTCTGCACTTTAATTTATGAAACTCTTTTAAGGAAGCACATTGATCTACATAGGTTAAACTTTCAAAAATTTGGGCACAACGTTCCATAAAGCTGTCTTCAAGAGCATGGGTCATGGAGTAGCTCAGGGCTCTGCTGTGAAGAATTCATTACCCATGAACTGCCGTGTTTAATCAGAAAATATCAATTATTTAAAGGGGAAGGTTTATACCTGTTTACCAAAGGAGGATTTACGCGCAGTCTTCATTAACATGACGGGCAACAAGGATATACACTGCGAATTTCCTTTTTCTTATTTTAGCTTTATTTGTCGCGATATGTGAAAGCAACTATGCGCTCGGCGCCCGACGTATGCGCGTGTGATTACAGTAACATAAATAATGCAGGAGTGTACTGCAAGTAAAATATTTATCTCACTTTTTCAGCTTCTCTCGATTGACTAAGACATATGTTGTAAAATTTTAACCGTGACATTAAAACACAAGCTCCCATGACCTCTGTAATGAAATGTATGGGTTTTGTTGACACGGCATTACGACGATTCAACAGCGTTCATTAATCTCGGGGTTCGCGGGAACCTTTTGGCATGTCCTTCGCCAAAGGTACGGAGCAGTGCCAGAAAGCATAAGGCTCGACACATATTTCTGATGCTAATTAGCATGCATTCCGATCCACTGAGCCCAGCATAACAGCAGAATCCTTGCAGCCGCTAGTCCTTTGCAGCACCGGGGTGATAGAAGTCATTGAACATTCTGCTGACAGCAGATTATTTTTGTTTTTATACAGATGTCAGGCTTGAGTTGGTGGTGTTTTCCATTCTAGCTACAGGCCCACATACCCTTTGCTCACTAACGCAGTGGTGGGAACAGCAAAGATTATCATTCTTTTTTTTTCCATCCTCCCTCTTTTGTTTTGTTGCTGTCTGAGAATTGGGGGGGATAGGGCTGATATTTAAAGCCCTGCGCCCAGCTGCCATCGCTTGCAGTGACTGCACTACACGAGCCACCCATAAAATAGCCATGCAGTTCCCACAGTCTTCAGTTAAAGGGGAAATCCACCAAACTTTTTAAAATTTCTGCATAAGACAGTCATTCAAAGTGGTTTGATGTGAAATGGTTCCATGTAGAGAAATATAAAACAATATTTCAGACATCACACAATGTTTTAATAACCAATTAATCAATAACCCTTTCTTTTTTAAAGGTTTAGAGGGTTAAGAGAGCTTTCAGAGGCATTATACCCTTTGGATGCCCGGTTCCTATCACCACCACTGTAAACAATTCTGACTTGTAAGTTTCTCTAGAATGGAGCGTTTCACATCACCTCACTGAATTACTTTGTTTACATCTCAACAGTTTAATTATGCGTATTTTTTGAGAAATCTGTGGAAAGACCAGATCATGGACCTGTGTTGACTTATGGCACTTTTTCAACATTTTATTATAATATACAGCTTATTATCACACAAACCATATTATGACCACTGTGAACCCAGATTCAGACGTGTTCATTTTGAAGTGAGACAATGAAATAATGATTCGTGGAAATATGCATCAAATGAACAGGAGCACGGAATGTCTCACACAATAAAGCAGGTCAATCTCCAACTGTAATGCCTGCCACGACACAGATCAATAGCGTCAATGGGCAAAGCTGCTGTGCAGAATTTGATACAGGGGATTCATGGTAATGTTCACTCTTGTGTCAATGGCTATGCAATTCTTTTGCTTTTGAATGCATAATACCATTCAGTGACAGGAGAGAACCTGACAACCTGGCGCAATTGCATTGATTGTCTCTACGCATGCAAGAATGACCTGATAAATCACCCATGCCAATAGTGTTTGATGGTTGTCGTTCGGTTGATCAGGTGTGACATAGTCCAAAATTGTCTTCGTCATCCTATAGTACGTTTTTTTTTTCAACCTTTTTAATTCAAAGCCCAAACTAAAATAATGAGTAACTGTAAGTATGTTTTCTTTCTAAATCCAGTAATTACTATGCAAAAGTTATACTATGCAAATTTTGAACATCGCTGGTCAAGTTATGTGCTTTGTTGCTTTTCTAAGTAAAAAATATGTTAACACATTCCTACAGGGGCTTAAATATGGCATTTTCTGCATATTTTAGTGCACAGTTTCTGTTCGTTTGTTGAGCTTAACACATTGGGGAAAAACAAAATCTAAAAGATATAAAATGTGCTGTAACTTCTGCACAGGCCATATTTTATGTTTTATTTTTTTCCAATATGATAAATTCAGCAAATATACAGTAGTTGTACATTAAAAATGTGCAGAAGTGTGTTCTCTGTAGAGGATGTGTCCTTTTCAACTAGAAAATCAACAAAACCTAATTTGACCAGGGGTACCCAAACTTTTGCACACAACTGAATAACAAAAGAAATGTGTCTGTGTGAGCTCACTCTGAAAATGCATTAAGAAATCACATTAATAATGCACATATTTTTTGTCACATACAGTATTTATAGCTATCCCCCAGACATCAACATGTCACATTTGTTGTTAGATCCCTTTTGGTTTCAATTAAAACCTAACTGAGGCAATAAAAATAGCCAATTAAATTGGAGCAGACACTTCAGAGTTAGAGATGGGCTGATTGAATTAACCTCAAACTGCAATTAGGGTTAAAACTAAAATGAGATGTATGTTTATATCAAGTGACAATGTTAGAATGATGTGTGATGTTGTATGGAGACACCTTTTAATAACATTTGTGATAGTTACAAGAAACTTAAGAGAAAGACGGATTTCTGTGATTATTACTCCAAAGTTAGTAATGAACATTCAGGGTTGGAAAGCAAGAGACTTTTCCATTTTCCTTTGTCTGGAAATATCTATGTAGTACTTGTTATTTAAGAATAAACAGGGACACCAATTAGGGAAAGAATCTTAAAAAACAAACAATACAAAACAAACCAAAAATGGCAAGTTTACAGATGATGATTTAAAGAAGAGAAGTAGATTTTTTTTCCAATGATGGTTACAGAACAGAAATGCACCCCCTAATGGCCTCCAGTACAAATAGAACTGATATCACATAAAAAACAGCTTTAGGAGTCTCTATGTTAACCCCCCAGTTGAATAACTTTGGTTAATATGAACAATCAACAAATATTGTAATGGATCCATTCTAATATCTTGTTATTAATTCATTGTCTTCCTTGACATAAACTCATTAAGTGGTAAGCTTGCTGGGTTGACAGCAGTGAGACAGTTGACAAGTTTAGTCCATTATAAATTAACTTAACAGAGTACCAGTAGCTACAGTGCAAGAAAAAAAATATGTGCTATTTTAACTTACAGTAACTAATCAGCCTGCCTTAAATGTTTGAGTCAAATAAAAAAATTAATTGTAAGTTATCACAACAAAAATATCTCTTTCTTTTCGAATAACACACAATTCAACAACTCAAAATTTGAAGGCAACCTGATTACTAACTTTTTTAAGCTATACTATGTACAATTTGGGCATTTGGAGACCTCTCTGGTGGAAATGTGTAATTGCACATAACGTGCAGAAGAGCATTTTGCAAAGCGGTTTGTGCTTTGCACACTAACAAGTAGATGTATCTGAAGTTTGCAAATGCAGTGAAAGATCAAGCAGAACCTTGTTTTACCTGTGCATGACATTTATATGTAAAGACGTATGACGTGGTCCAAAAAACTTCTGTGAAATCCGACCCAACACGTCTGACACACGTCTGTCACACGTCTGTCACACATAAATCTTTGGTCAGCATGCCCAGTGCCAGTATTGGGCTGTGGAGCAGTGGAAGTGTGTTCTCTGGAGTGATGAAGCTCCATCCAGTAGCTTTAAGATGAGCTGAAGTGGCATTTGTGATCTAGAACTAGAACTAAATCAGTAGAGGCTTTTTTGTTTTCTAGATGAGTAGAGGCTGTTACTGCAGCAAAGTTATGACAAACTCCTTAATTCTCTTGATTTTGGAATAAATGAAATAGAAGTCTCTAGAGGTATCTACAAACTTTTGGACATATGGGGAAGTGCTGAATGATGTTCTTCAGAGCAGTTCAAAGCAACATGTGCTCTGCTAAACAACACTGAGCATTCTTAAAGTAGACAGTCGTTTGATTTCCATCTTTTTTTATACTTCTAACACAAATTAAAGATTCAGAATAAACATAGTATTTATCATCAATTAACTGATAGACTCTCTTAGCCATTTTCGTTGATGACAGCTTTTACGTAAGTATGTTCTATTGATTTGTAACATGCTTTTTTTGTTTTCTATTAATCAGCAGTCTGTTTTCGCTCATTGTAGTAAGTAACATCCTGTATAGTGTGCTACCCAGGTGGCTACCTATGACAGAGGCTTAGAGGATGACTGCAGCCTTTATATAAATGAGCTTTCTCAAGATGGCTTGGCCTTTGACTGCGCCGCTAATGGAATGTTTGTGCTCACGAGCTCTCACACAGTTACGTAAAAAGGGTTTTTTGCTAGCGACTCCTTACATGTGTTAGCTAAAGTGAAAACATTTATTTCTGGAGCAGTGCACTCAATGTCATTCCAGCTGCAGCTTGTGCTTGCTCTTGTGCCACATTATCTGCTTGTATAAATCAACATGTCCCTCCCCCCTGTCCTGACAGAGAGACGCTCCTCGGCAGTGCTTTGCTCTTTGACTGTCTCCCTCTCCTCTGTGGTTTCTCCACCTGGAACGGGACTCATTTCAGAGTTTAAAAATAAGCTCGATGCCAGTGTTGCCCCCTCATGCCACTTTGCGCTTTGCTCCCAAAGCCCAGCCCACCCCATTCCCCTGAAGAAGGTGCATCTCTGTAATTCTTTTAATAACATGTGTGAATGGGCAAGGGCCCTATCTGTCTTTATCGAGGCTTCGGAGCAGCTGATAGCACCTAGGGGCTCGGGAAGTGCCTGATTCATCTAACAACCCGTGAAGCTGATTAATTTCACTCTTCATTAAGAATGTGTTGTGGCATCTTCTGGACTTAGCATATCTATTGCTGCTCGTTCTCTCGTCTGCCCCCCCCCCTTTTTTCTTTTCTTCTTTCCCTCCTCGGCCCTGGCCACCCTCCTCCTCGCTTTTGCGCCCTTGGCAAATGAAAGGTCAAAGACGCTGCAGTGATTAATGAGCACGAAGCGCCGGGATCCCTCAGTCACTCCCCCCTCTCCTGTGTTTTTAGTCCGGCCGCTAATTCCTCCAAGACAGCTTACGCTTTATTGGACGATGGAAATGACATGGTGTCTATGGAGGTTTTGATAGCACCCGCTCGCTGTTTAGTTTAGCGCGGAAAAGAAAACAGTGGAGAGTCCTCCAGAAAGGTTTGGTGGAAAAAAAAACTCGCTTTCGAGCACACGTTATTTTGCTCCGTTTCAATTTTTTCCACCTCTTTTTTTTGGTTGTTAAATTGTTTCATGTTTAAACTGTTTACAGTCGTCTCTTGCCAGTTCTTCATTTTTGCTTGTTTTAGGCACTAAGTGCCAGCATTCGTCTGTTTTTTTCTCGCTTAAATTGAAGGGGTCGTCACTTGTCGTCTCTCCCCCCTCACTCTCTCTCTCTCTGCAGATGACACTTCACTGGTCCACACCGAGTGTTTATTTGAAAACGTAATGAAATATTTACTCCCTATTGCGGGCAGGATTAGCGGTGGTAATTGACTGCAGCAGAACTGAGTCTGTGTGTGTGAAAGCACCGGAGCAAGAGAGTGTGTGAGAGAGAGAGAGAGAGAGAAAGAGGGCCCCTCTTGTTTGAATGCAGATCCTTAGCGCACAATGGACCCGTTAGCGAGGCTGCCTTTCGGCCTGTCACTCTCTCTCCACATGTTGCTTTTTCTTTGAGAGATAAGTGGGCCTAATGCTGAACAAATAGTGGAAATCAGAAGCCACTGAGAATCATTCGCCACTAGTTTTCCCATGGCACCCAAATAGACGCCCAGCCTCTTAGAGAGAGTGAGTGAGAGAGAGTGGGGGGAAAGGGAAAAAAAAAACTCCTCCATGAGCAAAACAATTTTGTCACCACAAGCAAATCCAATTGAAAAGTCCCCTGGACTGCGAAGAGCCCGAGTTGTCAGATCGGGCCATGGCAATGAAAAGATCCAAGCGGGCTAAATTGGCATCAGGTGTGGGCTTCTCTGGCCGGTGATAGGCTCCCACATTGTGTCGGCTAGACATTTGGCCATTTCCAAATATAATGGGAGAAATGAATGCAAATGAGCAAGTGGAATGAAATGTATTTAAATGCAGATTGAAAAGGGCTCTGCGTTCTGCCTGATAACAAGTTGCTTTAGGAGAAGGGCCACATTGTGCTGGCTCATCTCACCCCCCGCTGCTTCTGTCCCCACACTGTTTTTTTCTCTCACTTGTGTCTCATAAGGGGCCATTGTTCACTGGGTAAACTTACTCTCTAAACTATTTACATTGCTCATTTATTTGAATTTCAGATGTTGCTGCCCCGCTCCCCACTGCTGCCTTTGGCGAGCCAGTGAAAAAAAAATGTTAATTGCAGGAGGACAGAGGCCAAAGCGAAGGAGCCCAATCATTAATGATAATGTTGCTGTTGTCCATAACCTCATTAGAACTCGCATAGCAAGCCGTAGCCTAGCATGTGTTTCACCAACAAGTTTCTGGCCTCGTACAGGCCGGTACATTGCCCATGGCAATCCATCTTTTCCTTTTGGTTTGAAGAGCTCCCGTTACGGTGTGTTATAGCATGTCCACCGCCAGTTTTGGAAATGCTTGGAACGCGTCAGATTCCGTGAAAATGTTGAAATCAGCACAGTTCAATGGGAAGACAAATTTGTTTGTGTGTTTTGATAGCGGAGGCGCCAAGTTGGTTGAAGTGCTGGATGTTTTTATGCTAATATGTTTTGTGTTTAGATAATCTGTGCTGTACTCAAAGCACTTGTCAGCAAGTTAATCCTGCTCTAATTCTGTACAACTGCAAAAATGAAGCTTTCAGAAAGAAGTCGCTTGATCTGTTGTCAGATTCAACAAAAAAGCTGAGCAAATTAGTTAGCATTTAAAAAAATACTGATGTAATTTACATGCAATTAATTTCAGTTAATTAGATCCACTGACTTTTGCATCATCCGTATCGCGTTTGTCATGCATATTGATGTCGGAGCGGCCAGTGTGTTTTCTCAGATTATTAACTGATAAGCAGATGCGTTGAATTTTGACTTTTAAGTTCTTAGCATAAGCTTCAACACAAAGTTGACAGTTACTGTGTCAAATCTAGTGCGGCTGCACGTTCGTTGGGCCGGTAGCACGAGTGAGAGCAGGAGTTCTGGTCAGATGCGAGGGAAACGTGAGGTCCAGACCAGAGCAGGAGACTGTGCCGTGTCCAGAAGGTCCGAGCCTGTGATTAATGTGAAAGATAATGTGCTGGGGAAATGAGTAAACACTCCCTGGCTGCCTAGCTTTGTGCTTCAACGGGCTGATGACAAGGGCAGTGCAAGGTGAGAATTTAACAGGCCCGCTGGAAAGAGAGAGAGAGAGAGACAGAGAGAGAGAGAGAGACAGAGAGAGAGAGGGAGAGAGAGAGAGAGAGAGACAGAGGGAGGAGAGGGCGAGGGTGAGAGATTCAAAGGAGTGAAGCATGACAGACCTGGGGAGAGAGAGAGAGAGACAGAGAGAAAGAGAGGGAGAGAGAGTGGGAGTAGGCTTCTTTGCTAATAAAGCAGGCTGACAAAAGTGGAAGTTTTTCAGGAGAGGAATAATTAAAAGCGCTCAGGGGACTGCAGTTTTAATTTCACATGTAAAGGGCTAAAGATTTCATTTAAAGGCGCGCTGAGAAGCGAGAAGGTTAATAAGACGAACAAAGCATGCAATGTAGAACATACACTCAGAGCAAGGCTGTTGGACTTTCACCTGACATGTTTTTAATTATCTATCTCACCATGTTTCTTACTAGCTGGCAAAAAAGGGGAGATTAACTGATTAACAATGTTGGTGACCAATTGCTGATGGTGTAACAGACATTAGGTGTCTTGTTCAGCAGTTAGTGTACAGTACCAAAGTCCCAAATTTTCTTATATTTGTTGTAATAAAACGATAATAATAATGACCAGTACAAATACTACTATTACTACTGTTAATAATGTCAATTATAATGATGATAATGGACAACTAGGGGTGGGAGACCAGTAAAACAGTGAATACGGGTATTAAATTGTCGAATGATATGGATTTTACCAAATGATAAGTCACATATAATCTTGCCTTAAACAAAAAAATGACCAGCTTAAATAATTCTCAGAAACTCACCTAAAAAGCAAAACATTTATCTTTGTGGTACTACTAGAGACTGCAGTGGAAATAAGTCTTCAGACCATTATGACTGTTTCTGTTTTTTTTATAAATGCATTGCCTCTTTGAAGTGTGGTGAATGCCGTTTGTTTAAAATATGAAATGGTCTAATAATAAAATCAATCAATCAACACATTTATAAAGTTGCACTACTACTTCCAGTGTTGGCTCTTTTTGCATTGGGGAATAGGTTTCCCTCGGTTAGGCTATACTGGATAAAATTCATGTAATATTACATCATTGTTATAAAATGAATACTTTATTTATTTATTTTGTAATTTAATGGTATCTTGCGAATACATATATCATGATATGGTTATTGTCTGTATAAATAAATTCAAAATGATTTCCAAACGCTATAGCCAACTTCAGTGTGTTGATAGTGACTTATTTTTTATTTTTATTTTTATTTTTTTGGAATCACCAGTTTAATTCATTTTTTGATTTCTACTTTCTTTTTAAAGGAACGGTTTACTCCAACACTTTTTTTCATCATGCTACCTTTATCTCTAGTATAATAGTGATAAACAGAGTTGCTAAGTGCTAAGTTTGTCATCTGAATCCCAAAGCTACAGCCATGAAGCGTGACTGAAGTCTAGGAGTGTAACGATTCCCCTGATTTAAATCTCAGTACTGAGTTAACAATTTAATATTCTCACAATATTTTGAAAAAAATTGGAATGAATGAAAATGATGACTGTATCTATGCATCTGCAGTGTACTAATGAAGATGCACGTGTGAGATTTTGATTGGTGCTGCTTGTTTTGTGCACTTTGGTGCTAAAACAATGCAGTTACATTGCAGATGCCATAATGAAAAGAATAGCCACTCTCTACAATGCATTGTCACATTATCACATTGTGATGATTCATTGTTGATCCCCTACTGAGTTTAACTGAATACTGAGCAATACTCTTAAGTCTTGATGCCTGAATAGTAAGGACATGGCAGAGGATGTCCTTTCCTCATCTCGGATGATTTTGTGAATAGCACGGCTTAGTATTCGGGCTCGGTGGTGCTCCACATGTAATTTGGGTCTTGTTCAGAATCTGTCTGACTGTCAGGTCGGAGCTTGGGAAGAAAGCACCCCCACCACCACCACCACCAATCCACTGGCCCGTCACACGCTCCACACTGAGCCTGACACTTCTCTATTATATGTTTATCAATCTCTAATGAAATGCTGACAAGTTTCGCCGCACAAGGGATACTGTGTTCCATTAATAGCATTTAACGAACCTTGAGCTTTCACAATGGTGAGGCCCTATTGCCGCTGACAGCTAAGGGGCCTCTGTGCTACTCCCTGGTGAGAGAAGATATTACGCATTATGAACATTTGCAATTCCCTTCTCTTGCCCCCCCAACCCCCTCCCCCCTTCTTATTCTCAAGTTTTTCTTATCAATGGGAGTCAATCTGATTCAGTAAATAGTTATGTGGTCATTAAGACTCTTGATCTGGTCCCTATATATTGGTTGCTTGAATTTTATTTGTGAAATCATGCCTTCTGTTTTGAGTGACCCTATCCCTTAATTTTGCCTATTTTATTAAAACAAATTCTTTTAAATCCCATTTTGTCACTTCCATTACAATAATAACACTTTAACAAATGTTTCAGTATTGACAATTTTAGCAAATTTTGAGCATAACATAAAAATGCTAGCCACTACATGACTGGCAAACACAGCACTGGACAGTTGTACACACATAAAATCATAACATTTTTCAATAAAACACAAAAAAAGTTTACACAATTGCAGAAAATATGTGTTTCAGTAGTGACAGTTCTTAAGGTTGCACACTCATTTTCAAACTTCGGGTCACATTTACTTTTAACTGCTCACCATGTGGCCACGATGGACAGGGATGCAGCCTTGTTTTCTGCTCTAAAATGCAGGGGTGTTGCTAAAATAAGGCTTCACCCATGGACTAAAACTGATGATTGTGACATGAAAACATAGGCCAGCTTTTTTTAATTTAAAAAAATTACTCATGAATCTAACCTTTCAACTACACTTAAATGATCTTAAAAAGGGAAAAATATAACTTATTTTCACAAGTGGAAATGTATGGGTTAGGATTTGGTATTGCTATAATCAAAGCTTCTTAACTCCATTTTTGGGGGTGTATTTTGCCCTTTGCATTGTGTGGACATTTCATGATGAATGCTCCCAATAGAAATGATCTAAAAGTTAAGAAAGTGTTGTCCTTCTCCTAAAACGCTTCCCTTTGGATATACAGTATTTTGTTATGACATCAACAGCTATTTAATGATGAAGGCCAGCACATGAGACTGAGTGCTTTATGAATAATAATAATAATAAAAAAATGTGTATCAACTGGTGGTCGCTAGCTGAGCTCCTGAAGTTAATTAAAGTGGAGATTCACAAGCGGTTGAACTGTCCCGTCTTCGACTTTAGTCGCTCTGTGTCTCCACTATATTAATTCTTAAAGCTACAGTAACAGTGCAGCCTCTTCACGCCAGCACTGAGGCCTTAGGAGAACCATTATCTCATATTAGCGTGTGATGAATTTTTTGGATCTCTCATAAATAATTGGTTCCAGCAGCCTCCTACCACGGCTTGTGTCTGTTTAAGCAACCTCGTCCGGGGCGAGTCAATCAAAACGACGGCGCGTCACGCTAATTCCAAGCAGATGCCTGTGCAGCGCGATTAGTTTTCCGTGATGTTCGGGAGTGCCTCGGCAGACCGGGACGTGAGCGTGTGGGTGAAATATCGGCGAGGTCCAGCGTGAGAGCAGAGAGGAGAGATGTACCTCATCTGTAATACACTGTGTAGACTAATATCTGCTCCTTTTTTCTTATATTGCAGCCTGATATTGATCTGCTAAAATTGTGCCATATTGGAGCTGTCTGTTGTGATATTCATCATTCTGTCATGTTACCCCCCTCCTCCACCACCACCACCACAACCCTACCCTAGCCTGTGCCGACGAGTTATTAGAGGCTGGGGTTTGAAGAGGTTGAAGGCTTTAGTCGCCGGGATGTTGCAAACAATTCATCATAAAGCTGAGAGAGAAGGAGGTAACAAAAAAAAACCCTCTCAGGTGATGTCTGGCTTAAGATTTATGTCTTCTCGAAGCGTACATTAAGAATTATATCATCAAGTGTGAGGACACCGCTCCAGTCCCACTCGGATGTGCTGAGTCGGACTCTTTGCTCTCGTGCTGGGTTTAAATGGACTTTTTCTTCCCTCCTCATGAAGCTTTTTAATGGAATCTACAGCTTCCAGGAATAAAGCGAGTGATTTACTTAGTGTTGCAGAGGGGGCCGTGGCGCTCTGATAAAGCTTGTCTGAAGTAATTGTCGTTCTGCGGGTTTAAATGGTGCGGGCCCTGTCTCGCCGCCATTCCGCCGCATTTGGCAGTTGATGCCAATCAGTCAGCGGGGATGAAAGTAAACTTGTTCGTGCCACATTCAATTTGTCTTCGCCCTCCCTCCGCCCCCACCAACCCCCCTCCCCTTCCCTCCTTTTTCCCCTGATTGGGTGGAGCGCCTGTTCTTCCAAACTGCCTTTGCAGTTTCCCCTTGTTTGCTCTGCAGAGCGCAGTCAGAGATTCCTCCGGAAGGATCACAGGGACACTCACAGACGGACGCAGCCACTGCGCACTCCGCAGTCGGGCTTTGATTCCTCTTTATGGGTACAAATGCAAGGCCTAGGATGTGCTTTGTTAGAGCTCCGCATTTAGCAAGAAGAAGAGGAGGAGTGGGGGGGGGTCGCCGACTGTTGATGTTATTACAGTAAACAGCGTTTAAACTGCTGCTGACTGAATTGATCAGGGTCCGCAACTCACAGCAGACGAGTGGAGGCGCATAAACAGTTTCCAAATATGCAAACACACTCCCGCGCAGCGCTGGGCCCGCGGGACTAGGCACTGTTACTTCTGTCTTGGATCCTCCAGAAATGGGGCAGGCTTGTAACCTCTCTGTGCACTGAGAACGCTCTCACTGCTCTTATGTAAACACATCTCTTCCTCTCCCACCACGGACCGGTTTTGGACTCCTCGAAATATTTACATTTCATTAATTATTGAAAAAAATGTTAAAAAAAGAAAGAGAATAAACACTGGATATTTTTTTTTGTTTAATGTTTCACAGGATTCAGATTCACAGTCAAATCAATGTTAATCATTACGGATTTCCTGTTTAGTTACAACATTAAGCATGTTTGTCTCTGAAAAGGATGCAGACCTTAGACTCTCTCTCTCTCTCGTTATCTCTCCATCTCCCTCTCTCACTGTCTCTGACTTATCCCCCCCTTGTTATGATTACATCATAGCCTTTTATATGCAACCATTTAGACAACAAATTAATCATGTACAACAAGCTAGATTGCAGGGATTGCTTCATGTTGATTAGCCAGAGAGTGGAAATAATATCTAGGAACAGACATAAATATATTGTCGCTGTCCTAACAAAATGTATTTCCATAACTTCACAGGAGAAGGCAAAAACATTCTTAGTTTTTATTGTAGGCTAATGTATTGAGATTTTATTCTAAGCATTTCTGTTGGTTGATTCATCATAAGGTGTTCACATAATGTAAAGGACAGGGAAGATGCTGTGATGGTAAAAAATGGACACACTGGACCAAAAACCACAAAAAGCTCTCAAAAAAAGTAAAAGTAAAGTATTACAGTATGTAGGCTATAGTATGTGCCAAAAAATTGAAAGTCCTCAACACACGAGAATGTTTGGCTGTTCAAGGCATTAAATTCTATTGCGTTTTTACTTATACTTTGCAGTTTGGCTCTGTCTTTAAGGCTACATGATGGTAGCATGCTAGTTATGACTTCTGCTTCTGTTAGTTTGCTGTATTTTACGCATTGAGTTTGATGTTGTGTGGTAGTATGCTTGTAACAGTGTAGTGCAGAAGTTCTTGGGTGTTGAATCTGCTCTTGATACTCGACATGAATGGTGATTACAAATTGCTTGTCTAATGTCTTTCGTAGGAATCGTGAAATAATGCCACATGGCTGACATTCTCGCTGTTTTATCTGCTGCCACTCAGACTGTTTGAACACATCTGCACTGACCATTGCAGAAGAGCATAAGGAGCAAGCAGTGTTTTTAATCACTGTTTCTCATTTTCATTCCCAATAAAATTCATTGTAGGCCTGTTGTTCATTTTTGTGGTCAAAATTTGCACCCGTTTTTCTCTTGTGGACAGAATTTTTAATTGGACGAGATTTCTGTAGAATAATAAAAATCAGTACATGGTTTTGATATGACAACAACAACTTTATATTATATTATAACCATATCTTATCCTATCTCTTCCACTTAAAATCATAATATCAAAATATCATTTGTTTTCTAAATTTCATTTTTGTGCTGTGTGTATTGCGTCTTTATGTGTGCCTGTGTGTGTGTGTGTGTGTGTGTGTGTGTGTGTGTGTGTGTGTGTATGTGCACGTGTGTGGCTCTCTTGTCCGCCACAGCATGTTAATCGTATTGATTCTAAACTCATATTCCACAAATTAATATGCATCACTCTCGAGTGCTATTGTTTGGCGGCCCCTTAATTGCAGCCCGCTGTTAATATTAAAAGCACATTAAAGTCTTAACTATTGGCTCTATCTGAAGTTACTTTCAACGACAGTTTCATGAAACAATGGGAAGGATTAATAAACTCCTGCTTGATCTCTGTTATCCAGCGCTTTTACTATGGGGAACCAATTAAGTACCCTTCAGGATGACTTTCATTTACTCCACTCGGTCTGTTCTTCTGCCAGAATTTGGGATTAATTGGGAATTAATCTTCCCACCAGAACAAGTTTGCCTTTGTCTGCTTTGTACAACATGAACATTCAGCAGTGAGGTTATGCCAACCTGTTTGTCGAACGTCCCCCCACCCCGCTCCTCCCCCCTCCCACCCCCCTTTCCGAGATTGATACCTACGTGTCCCGGATCCTTCCATGCTGAAAATACGAGCCATTAAAAGAGAATAGTCCACAATGATTTTTTTTTCCTCTCTGCCTGATTTTTCGAGCTTTATTAGCCATGCATATTAATGACTCAATTAATTCTATTCATCCTTGCAAGTCGTTTGTTTGTTTTGCTTGACCTTTTATCTTAGAAGTATTCACGCCTGGCTTGGCTTAAGTACTTACTCCACACTGGCTTTCTCCCACAGTGGCCGCCGCCGCTCCGAGGAGCAAGGCGCTTTATGTGTTCGGAAGCAAAGCCTCCCTCTGTCAGAGAGCCCAGTGGATGTAAATGTGACAGGAAATATGCTATTATTACATGCCGAGCCTTTTGCCTGACAGCCCTCCAAATAAAATTACGGCGTTTTCTTCTACAACCGTCCCCGTCACCCCCGCCTGCCCCTCCCCCCACCCCCCAGCCCCATTTCCATTTGCCTCTAAAACCCCTCTTTTTAATTTATGAAGATCAGAGTAAACAGGCGTGCGGTGTGGAGGAGATCGGGGTTGGATAGTTGCCCCGCGCTACATCTATCTCCCATTCAAAGTTAGCGGTGAGGACAGGAGATATAATTGAAAACTGCAGCTGGACTGTGTACAATCTTGTAAAGGGATGCCTTGGAAATTAGATTAATCAGGAGGCAGACATTGTGGGGAAAGTTTGTTTCGAATGCCTGACAGTCCTGCTCTTTCTCTCATTTCAAATGTTGGCAGGGCAGCAGGCAGCTCCAAGGGAAATGTGCTCCTTTCATACTTGAGTAATTGATGAATTGTATGCAATATGCAAATGAGAATCCATAAATCTTATGAATGACAGCTTAATTTATGTGAGCCTTAATGAATGCAGGATTAGATTTTAATTAAATATCCTCAAAGGCACCCTGACTAGTAAGTTTTTAAAGCCTTGTTTTGAAGACTTGTTTCATATGCATTGCGGTTCATGGGGAAGAAGGATCAGTCAGAGCACTTCAGATGAAATTTCCTTCGCAGTTTGAAAGATAAGGCCCTGTTCTGTTTTCTTAACTAAAGTGACTGCAATTAATAAATATTGGGATGGAAATCATATCTTCTAATCTCTGACTTTCCTGGAACTGTTCATTTTCGTACATTTGATTAACTGCATTGACTTTTTTTTTTTTTTGGCCCCATATCTGATTTATAACATTTTCTACAGTATCTTTTTAATTAAGAGAATCGTCCATTAGGCACGGAAAAAAGTCAACCAATTAGGCATTCTTCATCAATTCCCAGGATATGGAGAGTCTGCTGCCTCATTATTAGTGGTAATAGAACTGATACAAAACAATTTTAAGCTTTACAATTACGGAACGCAATTACGAGATCAGCGCTGGGCCTTTTTTAATGCTGCATTAAAGTAAGCAGCGCTTTATCTTTAGATCTTTTTCCTTTTTTCAGGTCTTTCTCCAGCCAAGATCTGTCTTAAGTGGTCTGATAAAGAGACTAATTTGCGATTGTGCGCTCGTCTGCCTGCGTGGCCTGCGCTTCGCGATAGAAACAGTCGTGTAAATAAAGGTAGAGGAAGGAAAACGACTGGGTAGCGAGTTCCTTTGCAGCGGCAGCAATCTGATGGTCCTGCCCAATGACTTTTTAATCAGACCGTGCAGTACACAAAGGGAGCAGGAAGGGCACTTTTATAACCATTCGCTCTTTCTATCTGTAAATGTTACACACCGGTGCAGGACTGTTGAAGGATAGCAAGGCAAGGCACATGAAAGGGTGGTGGGGAGGAGGAGGAGGAGAGGGGGGTCGTTACTGTTGCTGCTGAAGGTAACTGGTGCCTTTGATTGTCTACATTTGATCTAATATATTGTTCCTCACAAAAGTTCACCGTTTACCAGCGGATGCAGCTGTTCCTGCTAATAAAAAAAGCGAAGAGGGCTTTATATGAAGTGCTCGCACATAATCCATCTATCTGGATCTGATAAGGCAGCTCCAGCTACCTGGCTGAGGGGGCTGTGTGACAGGTGTGAGAGAGAGAGGACTGATGGAGATAAAGCAACAGCAGCTCAATGCAAATAAAGGCAGAGATAAAACACAGATCCAAGCTAGGATTGATGAATGCCGTGGTGGCAGAGAAGCGGGCCAGCACGTAGCACAGAGTGACCTCTTTTGTGAGCTTTTCATTTGCTTGCAGGTGGGGTGAGAAGGGAGCGCGATAGCTACAAAGTATTTCCAAAGTGTCAAGTAACATAGGAGATTCCGGTGCTTTGCCTTCCTCCGATTTACATTGAAAACATCCTGGGAGACGAGCAGGTGGTGTCGTGAGTCAGTGTGTTATTAAAGAGCTATTTGACAGTTGCAAAGAAAAGCATATTAGGTCATGCTTGCTGCTGCTAGAACATGCCCAATGTGGAAAACCCTTTTTCGTTTCAATGCTATATTGTCATCTCCCTATAACAATCATCAGTTGGAAAAACTTCTGTGGCTAAAAAGCTTTACTTTCCATTTAACCTAAACAAATTCAGCAACTATTGCAAAGTTAGAAAGGCTAATCTGAATACAGGTTGTTATTATAGTGAAGGCTTTTCAGTGTTATCAATAAGACCTTGTTTTCTGTGCTGGTCACCACCTCAGCAAAGTAATCAATGAGGCATGCGCTGCTATCGCTGGGAAAGAAATGAAAAATAAACCGGTGATAATCCCTCAGTTAAAAGGTTATTCGGGGCGATAAAAGCTATTTTGTTAATTTATTTACTCTCTGCTGGGGCGAGATAAAGAAAAGGAACAATTAGGGAATTCTAGGTGAGAGATTTGAAAAGGGCAATGACATTGGGTTAATATTTTATAAGGCCTGATTGGCGGGATTCTGGGAGAGGCTGTATTTACAGAGGCTGAGACTCTATGATTCATCTGCTTGTTTTGGTAGACTGTGAGTAAATGGAATAAATATCTTCATCTTTACCTTTTCCAAACGGCAAACAAAAGGCAAGCGGGAAAGGTTAATTGCTCCATTTGAGGCAAATCAAAGTGGGGTGTTCTTTTGGTAAACTCGAGCTGAACAAGCGCCCGCTGGAGGTTAACGTTTCACCTGGGGATGTCAAAATATGTCTCTATCAGACAAGTGAGCGCAAGACTTACTAGATACCAATCTTCATGCCGTGTTAAAGGTTATTTGTTATTTGCTGCGCAATTTTGCACTCCAAAATTTTTTAGTAAACACTTCTTCCTGCCGACCAGCATGTTAGTATTTAGCTCCTGACAGTTCGTTCCATTCTTGACACGAAGGCCACGCCATGTGTATATCACACAGGACTGAAAACGCAAAAGAAAGCTGTGTGTTTTGGTAAGAGCTGAACAGTATTTCCCCTCATATCAGCTTTCCTGTTTGAAAAAACGGAAGGGGAAAAACAGATGAGAGGGTGTATTAAATTATTGCTGCTTATTGCATTGAGGTATTGAAATCGGAGTGTATTGTGTGCTTCTAATCTGATTGCTTTTGCAGTGTGGTGGGGTTGGGAGGATCATGTTCCAACTCCTGGGTCAACATGGACCAAGGCCATTAAAGGAAGCGTGGTTCAGGGAAAGTTCACCGCTATTTTCTTTTCACCATGGTTGCAAAACAAAAAAGAGAATTCCTACGTTTGTAACATATTTGGCACTTTGGAGCCGGGGGGCGAGTGCTGACTGTTTGGGTTCCTAAATTGGAGCCAGGAATATAGGATAAGTGACTGGAGCATAAACAGAGACAGAGGAGTGGCATTTGATTATTTGCTGTTATTACTTTTGCTACAAAGCAAACAACATATACCAGCAGAGCTTTCGGTTAAGTTTTCATACTGTCTGCCTGGGATCTAAATGCATTAAATGAGCCTTTATTTTTGGAGCTCAGTCAGATCTAAATACTTGAAATACTGATGTAAACCTGCTTGTGGTCAGATGTGATCCACGTTGTGAAGTAGCTGCATCCATTTTACAAATCAGTTCAATTCCTAAAATCTTTTAACAGTTTGCACATTTGGAGAAATGTTGGAAAAAGGTCAAAGTGTAGACAGTGAAGACACATTTGGGAGAAGTTTTAATGCAAGGTATAAATGCATGAGAAGTAACTGATCATTACCTGATCATAGCTTTTCAGATGTGGACATTAACAGTTTAATACCAGGTCTAAACGAGCCTTGCATCTCTTCTCTTTTCAAGCTCTCTCCTAGGAAATGATATAACATGTTTATTTGTGTAGGGATGCTCTGATATGGAATTTCTGGGTAGATGACGATAACTGATAATTAACACCTTTAGGTTGCAGTTAACATTACCAACAGCTGATCTTTTTTTGCGAGTGATAACTTGTTTTAAAATGCAAATATGTTTTATAATCCACAAAACAATTTGATTCACGATATCAGGTTCATGATTCAGTAGTGCTGCACTATTTTGAACAAAAGTCAAATGAAAAATGAGAACTGTCATGTTATAAATGTCATTTACTAACAATGCTGGAGCTGGGAGGCAGGAGGTGTGCGTCATTGGTTGGTGCTGATCATTTGCAAACTTTGGTGTTCTAACGATGTGAGGTCACATGCAAAAATTTTAACACCCGGGTCACATTACATGTATTGTTGATTTTCTAAATGAAAATAAGTTAACACATCTTCTACAGGGAACAAATGTAGTTATGCCATTTTCTGCTCATTGCTTATCTATTTGATTACCACCATAACTTTTGCACAGGCCACATTTCATGTTTTTTTCTTTTCCCCCAATATTTTACATTTAGTAAACAGTAAATGTGCAGAAGTGTGTTCTCTGTAGAGGTTGTGTTAACTTATTTGTTACTTAGAAAATCAACAAAACATGTAATTTGACCAGGGGTGCTCAAACTTTTACATGCAACTGTAAATGCATTCAGTGGCATAATTAATACAATGTCCATTCTCCGTGATGCATTGTCACAAGGGATGTAACAATATAACATATTGTACTGTATCAAATTGTATCACAGTGTGTCATATTGTGTTGTATTATAACTGGCATGTTAATTTGTGGCTAGTGTTTTAGCTTGAGGCTAATATTTTAGCCTATGAATAGAGTGTTAATCCGGTAAATTATAAAGCACAGCTTTTAATTCAAATTTTATACTTTTATAAACCAGATGCTGTGAAAGAAAACTCAAAATGGAAACATTAATACATTGATATATAAGGCACATTTTCAGCCACTCACCACTATTGTTGCTATATACCATATCATATTGAATCTAAAAAAAAAATAAAATTCACTTTTTGTGTATTGTTACACCATCGTTGTGAAGCACACTATCACAGTTTTGTAATATTACTGTGTAACAATGCATTGTTACACCCTTATAATTCATATATGGAGTACAGTGAACTAAAGACATTTTAGATCTCTAAAGATGAATTAATGATTCAGTTTACAGCTGAACCAGACCTGGGAGTTACACCCAAAGAAACTCATTGTACTAATTTAAATCAGTTATTCCACACATTTACGTTTAATTAAATGAAGTAGATTCAGTTTATCCAGATTTATACACAGATTTTTATTTCCTTAACATAAAGTTCAGTTGTTGATGTTACTAGCCTGTTGGTTATTTTTTTGAGTGTGAACATTTCCATTCTTAACCCCTTAACATCCCAGGCTTATTACACACTAAGGCTTAATATTCAGTAACTACAGGGACTTCAGTGCAAACTGCTGAGCTATTCTTATATTATAGAAGTGTGTAATAAAACTTTGGGCCCAGCAATTGACCCTGGCCATTTAAGGGGTTAACAGATTTTTACACAGGACCTCTTATTGTGGCGTGCTGCCTTAATGGGGAATCAAACCCCAGTCTTCTGTGTGGGGGACAGTAGCTTTATCCACTATGCTGTCCATTTTAGTGAGTCAATTGACCCCCTTCAAAAAAAAAAACATCTATTAACCATTCTGTCCTTTCTTGGATTATTAGTTATTTTGTTTTCTATTTTATTTTGTACAGCTTATACATTAAAAAGCCAAGCTATGCCTTATTTGCATTTTAGAGACACCTGTATTTTAAATGCAGGGCATCAAACAAAGCCATACACAGCCCAAAAAAATGTTACATATACTGTTTTTTAATTTTTTTTATTTTGCAAGGGCTCAATTGTTCATGAAACAGTCTTTAAAAAGAACAGAAGACCTTTTTGACTTGTGACTATCTATTTAAACGCAAAAGTTTATGCATTCCTGGTCAAATTACACGTTTTGTTGAAATGCAAAATATGAAAATACATTAACACATCCTCTACAGAGAACACACTTCAGCACATGTTTATGCACAAATACTGTTTATTTACTCCGTTAAACATGATGAAAAAAATGAATAAACACAAAATTTGACCTATTCAAAAGTTTTGGCACATTGCATTTGTTTTATTTTTTCCCATATGTTAAACTCTACTAATAAACACACATTGTGCACTAAAATTTGCTGGAAAATGCTAAGTGTGTTAATTTAAGCGTGTTCTCTTTAGAGGATGTTACTTATTTTTTACTTTGAAAATCAACAAAACATGTAATGTGACCAGGGC
Source organism: Colossoma macropomum (assembly GCF_904425465.1). Classification (NCBI taxonomy): domain Eukaryota; kingdom Metazoa; phylum Chordata; class Actinopteri; order Characiformes; family Serrasalmidae; genus Colossoma; species Colossoma macropomum. Next base: position 17,068,115 of record NW_023494784.1, on the reverse strand, counting down.
TGTTCAAACTTTTGCATACAACTACATGCTTCAGTATGTGCAGTTATAATTATCAACCATAATTTCAGTATTGGACCAATAAAAATAATAAATGATTAATTTTCCAATTTCTGTGAATAATGTATACTCTGCTGATATCTTCCACCCCTGATTCTCTGTGAAAGTTCCATATTTCTTACTGCATGTCAGCCACATTGTAGGTAGACCTTTGTCCCATTACATGCGCTAGTCTGTTTTCCCACTGTCTAGGAATGCAGTGAACAAATGTGAAACATAACAGACATATTTCTCTGTTATGACTGAGCCTGGATGATGCGGAGTAGTGTTACAGTAACACAGCAGACAGGATGTACAGTATCTCAGTCACAGGAGCAGCTGATGAACCATCATTGTGCTAAAATGGCCTACTTTTCAGGACTTTCTGTGCCAGGCTATTTAAGGATTCAGTGCCAACAGCTTGACAAATTGTCTGCTTCATTTGTAATAGTCTTCCTCTTTTGTTCGTTGCATACACAGTCTGTACTGTATGCGGAGGCCGTAGAAATAAACCAGAGAACAGAGGTTATGGTGTCCATTTTAATGCACAAGGACAATTTTAAGTAATCTTGAGCAGTTACAGGATCTCAGCCAAGGCTGGAGCACATGTTGTGTTGCAGTACTGTTTCTGCCATGTTCTTGAAAATATGCATTACAAATGAAAACAACTGTGAGTGAAGAAAAGTGCATCAAGTAGCGTAATTCCTCAGTCAGATCATATCACTCTGAATAATAATAGGATTAAAATCATGATATGGTTTGTTGAGGTGTGGTATATTGTTGGTCAATAGAGTATCCACCAATAAATGGGAGAATGTAAGTGCTCTGATCATGAATTTTTCCAGTTCCAATTTTTTACAGCCAACATTTTTGGCTAGTTAAATAGCATGAATCAAATAAAGTGATCTTTAAAAGTAAGAGGGCATAAATTGCAGATTAGCCAACACAAAATTAATAAATTAACCAATTGCCAGATACATGTTTGGAGTAAAATTTTGCCTATTTCCATGCATATCATCATCGTCTGATATTGGAATTACAGTCTATAGTTACAACCAGTAATTGAGCAGCCTATTTTAGGGCGTGCATGCATCAATGCATATGCTAAAGTGGCAGCAATTCCCTTTCTTTTAAAGTCCTTTATATGGATAGTGTAGTGGATAACTTCCACAGATGGAATACTGTGATTTGATTCCCCATCAAGTTGGGAACACCACTAATTTTACATTAACCTGCTGTTGTAAAATGCTCTACATAAAAATGTGTGCTAACTTAACCCATCTTACGCTCACTGCCCTTCACATATGAATTACAATGTGAAAAGTCAAATTATTGGTTGTTGATTTCAGCCACAGTTTTGGCCACAGTATGGTGCTGTTTATTGGTTATTATATCGGCCCATGAATTCCATATTGGTGCATACTTTCTTGGCACTGTTTTACTCTGTGCATTTACTCCTATATATTGTATATCAGCAGTAAAGGATCCAGCGAGTGATATTCCACAAGCATGTCCTACTGCTCTCAGGCTAAACGCCTCCTTTGTTCTCTGGTCCTGAGCTCTTGCTGGAGCTAAAGTTGATGTGACATTTTTGTCCATTTGAGGTTTTTCCCGCTTTTTGTGTTGTTGAGGGAGAGGGGGGAAAAAAGGGCTTTTACCATCACATGCCCTCTATTGAGGTCTTTCATAAATAATTCAGCCCTGTACGTTGAAAGTGATGACAGCAAAACTGTCTGCAGTCTCCGTCAGAAGATCAAAGAGGTGTTTCTGTGGGAGCAGGAATTACATTTCAGGACTTTTCTTCTGGGCTGAGGAGCTTGCATTTGTTGCCCACGCCTCATCTGTGTGGAGTGTCTTCTTACTCCGGTGACAGAAATCTGATAAGGCTCTACATTAAAAACACAAAGGAATTTCTAAAAGCACCCCTTGCTTTAAGAAAGGAAGTGCAAGCTCATCCCTAGGCCTGCGTTAACATTCATAACTCAAGAGGTTTGGTATCATTTGAGCAAATGAAACAGTAAAGAGACGTGTGATACCTGTCAATGACTTAGAACAGAACCATTGGTAAATATTTATCCTATTCATGGTTTGACATGAATGTGTTCTTTCATAGCAACTGTTGCCAGTTCTCTCAGCTAGGGATGTGCACTTGAGTACTAGAGTACGGGTCAGTATTTGAATGCTGAAATACTGTTTGGGTGTTCATTCCATCACAAGAAGACAAAGTAATACCATTACTGTCAAAACGACAACAACAACAGTAATCTCCATATTTTTAAATTATTTTTTCCTTATCATTAGAACAGCAGTGAAACTTTCATGATGAAAGGACCAATCAAAATGCTCCAAAATTATTTGGAATAAAATCTCTACATTAACTTCCATTAGAATGTTTTCGCCATTTCTTCTGAAGTTACTATTTTGGAGAGATTTGCTTACAATAATTTACAGGCTAAAACTCAATTTAACACAGATGTTGTGTAATGTAATGTGAAATGTATTTTATGTAATGTACTGATTTTTATGTATAATGTGACAATTTTCTCATATAATGTATAGAATGAATAATATACTATACTTTGATACTATGAAACATGAGTAAGTGTACAGGATGCATCCTTAAGGATTACGGATGTGCATTTCGATTAATTTTGACTTTAACCACGCAAGCCATTAAGAACATATTGTTATTTACAATGGTGGCCTGGATTATTTGTAAGAATTCATGAACAGATCCATTTAACCACTGGGAAGACAGAACAATTTTGAAAAAGGGGGAAAAATTACTTTGGCCAAAAATAATCTAGACCTGTAGGTGTAACGAACACCCGAATAGTAATTTCAATATTAAAATACTGGAAAGTCTAATGGTACCTTTGTGTATCCCTATTTATGATCACTGAAAAGGCAGAGATAGCGTAAATGGCTCTAGCGTGGCTTTTTAGCAATCTCGGTAACCACTCTAGCTGATGTTAACTAGGTCCAGAAAGAGTGAAAGTATGTATTTATGCAAACATGCTGGTGCACCGTCCAATGACGTGTATATCAGCATCCGACATTTTACTGGTTAGCTCTAGTGTTAGCTCATTAGCTCATCCGAAGAGGCAGCTTCCATTACTCATGTGATGTAAAGACTTGCTGATTTGTCTTGGCTATTTTTAAATAAAAGACAAGTTTTCAAACGTATTCCCCTGTTTGCTGCTATGTGTTTGTGCTACAGAAGTTTTTTTTGGGTGGGGGGAGTGGGTTTCCCCATGTGGTTAACTGAGTATTCAAGTAACTGAGTAGCATTTATTCATTCTTAAAGATACTCGAATATCAAAATGAATCAGAATGCTCATTTCTGCTCTCAGTCTAAAGAAGTAATGTAGAATGAGTTTCCATCTTAAAATGCAGTTGTACCGACAAATCCGCCATCATCTTAACATTAGTCCAATCATGCACCTAAAACTACACTTAATCAGATGTAGCAGTGTGACTTTCCACAGACATACAGGTAATTCTTTTGAAATTAATAATGCACTCTATTGTTTTGTATTTTTTTCAGTCACTAAATTGTCCTCTACAAAGGTTGAATGAAATTTTTGCCATTGTTCTCTAAAGTTTGCCCAACTTGCAGTACTTGCTACAAAAGAATGCATCTATAGGCAGACCTTAAATACATCAATTAGGGAGTGCATTAAGACTGGTAGTTCCAGTGAAATTTTACCAACAGTTTTCTCTCCGGCGCTGCTCTGTCTGAATCAAAGCCTAAACCTCCCTATGAGTAAGTTAAGCATTGGTCTTGTGCAGTCTGTATTTCTCTTGTCCTTTGTTTTGTGGCGAATGGTGATGTGGTATAATGCTTTTAGAGTGCTGTGAATGGCCTAAGGCTCAGTGCTATCATGAAGAGCTCACTCGCACGGCTGCGGCCCTGGCTCAGAGTTTATGGCTCGCCTTGTTTTAGTGAGCAGAGTGAAGAATTTCCGTTTCAGTTTCATGCCTGTCAGGAATAAAACATGATAAAATGCAATGAAATGCAGCTCATCTGCCCAGTCTTTAAATGGGCAAAACTGATGCGCATGATGGAGTACAGTGGAATGTGAATAAGTGAGCCTTAAAAAGGCCTTGTGTGTCTCCAGAAAAGTGTGTCTTTCTCTTGCCTGTGTAAATGAGTCTGTTTAGTCACTGGTAAAAGTATTGGAAGTCAGACCTTGACTCCATGAAGGCCTCATTCAGTCACCTCTGAATTGCTGTTTTATGAAGGTGAAGAAAAAAAAGGCCATAGCATAGAAAAGAACATGGCTTTAGAAATGATGTAATAATATTTTGCTCCAAAAATATCAGTATTGCTACCCAGTTAATATGCTTTTACATCATTCCCTGTAACTAATTTGTATATATTTGCAAAATTTGGTTTTAAATTAGAATGTAGCAAGATATTGTATTAATAAGCAGGCTGAAAAGCAAAGAAAATCACAAATCAAATGCCTCAATGGTGCATGAGCGAAAGTGGCACTATCATAATTAATGTAATTCTTCAGTTTAACAGTAGTGGAAAGATCCTGACATTTCACTGTTGCTTTTAACTAGTCGTTCACCTTGGTTATAGATGATATTTGAGGACAAATAGAAGGTTACATGAAGGGACTTAATGCAGTACACAGATAAAACTTATGTAAAGCTGTGCAACTCTGCGGTGGAACATGGAGAAAGAACATAGCTTTGAACGGTGCATCGGCCTTCATAAATTGTTTTTTTTTTTTTTATTAAGGCCATGTCAGTTTGAATACTTGTTTAAGTGATTTACTGAAAGAAACTGCTAGACAAAAGAAGCACCTTAGCAGAGTAGGTCATATTCAGAAATTGTCTGAGTCAATCAAATATTCAAAAGCATCTCATCCTATAGGCAAGTATTTAAGTAATACTACAGTACTTGCATTTTGAACACACATATAAAAGGTATAAGTGAAGCTCAGCAATTCCACTAGCTTTAAACATGGCCATTATTTTAAAGAAGGTGCACACGGGTGCATTCACTCTCATAATGATCGAGATACACTTGAAAATCAGCTCGGAGGGGCATTTTCTTTTTTCTCCATCAGGCCGAGCGTGTTCTGTCATTAATCATCGCGTGATCTTGGTCACTCATTTGGAGTAATAAAAGTTTCCATCATGAACGTACAACAGGTCTGAATCATTCTGTCACACCACCTTCCAGCTAAGTCTCGTATTAAATCAAGCAAGCAGAACATTTCCTAAGGCAGCCATTGCCTTTTAATTTCCTGAAGAACCTTAAAATATCATTCATTACAAGAACTACACATATTTGGCTCTTAAAAGTCTCATAAATCAATAGTGGCCTGACTGCAATAATTAGAACAAGTTAACATGTAATTTCCAGGCCGAAAGCCGCATGCTCGGATTTTAGCATATGCAAACGAGGCAATTCAAATAGTGCGGGGATATTAATACTGAGGAGCAGGTAACGAGGTACAGGCTATGAATTATGCATCAAAAAGTGGTTGATCTTCAATAAAGGAAATGAATTCACCGTGTAATCTAATTAGTTATGGAAGTCTATTATGTCGAGCTGCAGAAAGCAACTGTCCTTGAAAAGAAATTTATTTACAGTACATGTTAGCTCTTTGGAATGGAATTGCATTGTGGAGTGGTCTGAATGTTAACACTAACCTCATCTCCCCCCATCCCTTCTCTCTCTTTCTCTCTCTTCTTGCCATGTCCCTTTCCCCGTCTCTCTTTTCTCACCTCTCTTTCTCTCTCTGTTCGTCCCCTCTGTCTATGTCCCCCACCCCCCTCCAACTCCACTTCACTTTTGTTTTAGCTCAAGACCTGGGAGGCCTCCGAAGAGGACGCAGAGTGTTACATCGCCAGAGAACCCTCACATCATGCCCCACTCTGTGCCGGGCCTTATGTCGCCAGGAATAATTCCCCCTACAGGTAACATACTCAGCAGTCCACCCCCACCCGCTCCTCTCCCAGCAGCCCCACTGCCCATCCGCTAAATGGCACGCTGCTAAAACTGACAGCAGCACCCAAACTACCAGTCACAGCAGTTGACCGTCCACACCACCGCCCCCCCCCCAACAGACAGAATAAATTGGACTGAAGAGTTCTCCTCTCCCAGATTATTTCACTGGATGCCGCATTCCGCCTTGAGTGGATTTTAATTAGCCCGATTAAATCCACTCGGCTGCTATATGTACATAGGCGGTTGTGATGTTAAAGTAAGCTTATCGCCACCAGAATCAACAACAACCGTTTGTGCCTTTAGTTCCCCTCCAGCAGGTCTTATTACAGCAAATGCTTTTGTTCTATTTGTGGCTGGTTTTCATTGTGGCAGCTTTGATGTTGCGCACAAGAAAGTCGCCCAATTTGCATATCGGGTTCTGGTTTTATTTATTTATTTATTTTTTTCCTGCCGTATTTAATAAACCTCAGCCATTAGGCTTCATTTGACTCATCGCTCAGAAGCTAAACGCACATTTGCACCTCGATGTGCAATTATTGAATCTAAAAATCATCTGGTTGATTTTTTTTACGTATGGAATTTCTTGCGCCCTCTGTTTGTATTGCAGAGTAGACGGATCGTTTCTCTTGCCTCTGCTTTCGATACAAGAGAACCATGCTTTGTAAAAGATAACTTACTGTTGGGGGCAACAACAGAACAGGCCATCTTCTGCAATGGCCCAGACGTAGTCTTTAGGCTTTCAATTTGGGGCAAACCTCAGCGCCCATCTGTACCGTGGTCAGCCTATCAGTGTCTAATTTGGAAAAGGAAATTCAGGGGCCACGGCACACAGGATGAGGGGCCAGCAGTCCACTCTTACACATCCACATCCATAAAAAAGTCACCTTTGATATCCATCCCTGCCTTTAAATCTTGACAGAGGCTCTGATCTTGACATTTTGGTCAAAACTTCAGTCACAAAACAGAAAAGCATCGTTTTTACAGAAACTGAGGTTCTTAATGCCAACATATTCATGGACTGGATACTGACTAACTTTGCTTGCTAACCTATCTTTGATGTACCCTGCAACTTTGGGATAGGGCTATGTAGGATCTAACTGTGGCTAATATGCTTAGCTGGCTATGTCACATGCACTACAGCATGTGTCATTACACCGTTAATTCATTTTTTATGAACTGTCAGAAGCAGTTCTAACATGTGTCGCGTCATTGATTGGTCGCGTTCAGTGAGTTCCACAGGCAAGTGCCAAATGTTTGCTGTTTCAGCATGCTTTGAAATGCACCGTGGAGTTTCACTATAAAACTAGTGCTGGAGATGCTCCTCTGCAGAAGCGCATGTTATGCTCTGCTCTTCTTGCTGCCGGATTGTTAAAAGCAGGTCCTGCTGTTTTACACCATGCCCCCCTTCAATATTGATCAGGCAACTCCATTTAACATGAATTAGGCAAAAAAAAAGAGAACGCACCCCCATGAAACTCTAAATGTAGCAAATTTGTCAGAAATCAGACGAGGAAACCTGCCGCTCACCCCAGGCTAAGCGATTTGCCATTTCATTCACTGTATTATTCATGTTGTTTGCATGTTGTTTGTTTTAATTCATTTTAAGCACTGTTCAGAGGCAGGGTAATGTGATTTTTAGCAATATTTTTGAGTGATTTTAGTTGCAATACGCAAATGCGTCAGGCCAGTTATTTTTGCTGGATGTTCCCATTTCAGTAAAGATTCTGGCACCTTTCACCTACTTTCAGAGTTGGGTAGTAACAAAATACATGCAATGGTGTTACATATAATCAAAATACAATCTATAGAAATTTTGCTAAGTATTTAATCTTTATTGTCAGAACTGAGATCTGCAGCGGTTTCCTGAAGATATCTGAATCAGTCATTTACCCTGATTTTCCACATCACCAGATTCTACAGCAGACTAATCTGGCAGTAAACGCCAAATTAGTGAGACTTTTAATTAAAATCTGGCAGGTTAAGGTTATAAAAAGTTTGATTTGTAAGTCAAACCTTTTATAACTTTAACCTGCTAGATTTTGACTAACACTGAAATGTGAAAAGAGAGTGAAGTCTTTTGAGCGGCAGAGTTAGTTTCATTTTCGCATGTATGATTTCTTTCTTCAGTAGTTTTGGAATGATGGGAGCAAAATGTTAATGTGAGCGAATGATCATTATTTATTACTAAGACGATCAGCTCCCACTTACTTTTCGTGTTAAATTAATACACTTTGAACTTGTAGAACACATTGATTTCTGTGAACTGCTGAAACCACTGAGAGCCTATTAGGGAGCGTCTACAAATTACCGTCATCAAAATCCAAGCACAACTCACCAGTATGAAACCCTAGGAGCCAGGCCTTGAAGCAGATGAAACACAAATGATGGCCAGTTAGAGTTTTTAGGTTGACCTGTATTTATGATTGTGAGGGGTCTCAAAAGAAGATTTCTACCAGATTGATCTTTTGACTCTGGCGTCATAACCAATAAGTTTTTAACTATATTGCATTTGATCCAGTGTACTGGATCATTCTACATTTATAACTTGTTTCCCTGTGTTTAAGTCCTTTTAGTCTCGATGTACCAAAAAAAAAAAAATCCAATTGAAATCGCTCATTTTTTTCCCTTTCTTTCTGATTCTGATTTCTGAACTTTAAGGTTGGAGTATACATGTCTAAACTCAAATTATACCCTTACACAGATTTCTCATATTTATGTCTGAAACACTCCTATACATTGGTCCACTTACATTTGGCCTTTTCACTAATTGTGAGATAAGTGTTTCTGTGAGGCACAGCATTTAAGTGATCTATAATCTATCATTCTGTTTCATAAAACAGTGCCGTTTTTGGAGCATGTTAAGCTAAATTCTTGTTTAAAAAGTCTTTTTGAAATTATTTTTCTCTTTTCTTTATTTAATTATATGTCTTTAATTAAAGACAAGTAATCCAAAAGTAGCAGAAAGTAATCAGATTACATTACTGTAATGTAGTAATCCTCTGGTATAGGTTACAATAGCATTTTAGGTTATTAGTAGCAGGTAATTATTAATCTGTAACAGAATAGTAACCAGAGTAGTAAAGCAACCCTTCCAACCCTGCCTAGTGTAAAACAAGACATAGAAATAACCTCAGAATATAGTTATCGTATGCAGATTGATATGATGGTAAAGAGTTTCTTAAAGGGGAATTCTGCTCTAATTCTGCCTCTAAAAGCTACATGACAGAATTTTGGTCAAGACTTTGGTCTAAAATGTATTGTTTAAATCTATTCATGGCAGAGAGTTTCATGCAGGGTGTTAAGGCAAAATAGTTCCCAAAGAAAACTTATTTTTTTCAAATTTACCACTATTTTACCATTTTTTACGTTTTGTTAAAAATTCAGAAGACATATGCAGGTTCACTGGTTGTTTTAAATAAATAAATAAAATTGCTGTATTTGTGTTACAAACATCACATCCCCTGGTTCTTATCATCACCAATGTAAAGAAATTGAAGTCAGTAAATTTCTCCACAGTGAGCCACACCAAACCACTCTGAATGACTTTGTTTACATCTCAACCACTGTATTAGGTAGAATTTTTGAAAAATTGGTGGAATTCCTCTTTCTAAGAATGGAAGCACTCGAAGAAGCCTTTACTTGTTTTCTCTGTGGCTAAAATCAAGCCGATATATACAACAAAGAACATTCAAACATAAAAATGGCAGAAAAAAAGTTTATACAACGGCTTTATACGACAGTGTCAACTGTTGGCTGTGAATTCACAAGCTAATGACAATGCTAAAGACAGAGTGCATTCACAAAATAGTGACTAAATTCAGTGTTTTGACATATTTTCTGCTCTTTTATAGAGTGAAGGCATTGCATAAATCGAGTTGCCACTCCCATCCCTGTCATATATATATCAAGATTTCTTATCCCCTGCGAAGTGCTCTTAAACATTGCTGACGTCCTGTGGCAAACTGGCATTACCCCACTTTCTTATAGTAAAGTAATCCCATCTGAATAGTACTTTTTAGTGTATTTTTCTCCCTTGGCTGTGGTCAGGCAGGCTCATTGCTTCTTACTGTCTTTCTAAGGAGGGAGGCGCTTCTGGATCTGTGCCAAAGAGCATGTCCTCTTAAAATGACAAATCACCTTCTTAGTGTGTAAGTGTGCCCTACACATGACCGTTTCTTAACATATGTATCTCGTATTCGTAAAACGGTGTCCCTCCGGTTTGGGAAAGGACAACTTAATTCGCTTCACTTTGGCTTTATTAAAACAATCATGAGGCATTTGGCCTTTGGAGCGGATGTGCTGCTCGGCGACTTCACTCCCAGAGGCGCTTCACTAGCGGATGCATTACAGGCCCCTCCAAATCCTATTATTTGCTCAGGATGGACGCGCCGCACTCATGACATATTCTGTTGCTGCTACTTAAGCTACCGACTCGAAATGTAATTCATGTACCGTGTTTCATAGATGTGGCTGTCAGCCCTCTAATGCACACGCGCTACAGGAAATGAGCACAAAACAAGCCTCAATACAAAACAATTCTCTGAAACGCTGTTAAGACCCTGAATTTTTTTTGTAGACTCACCCAGAATGACTTAGCAGTGTCAAATCATTTAACAAAGACAAACAGACCAGCAGGAGACCATGAATTAAAGGAGGGGTCATCGATTTTGGCAAAGCTTACTGTTTTAAAACAGGAGTTCAGTGCTCTTTCCAAAGCCTTGCCTCTAAAACAAATGGACATGTGCTGTTAGGGTAGAGAGCCTAACTGCTAGTGCTAAAATAGTTGCTTGGTTGTTGCACTTTGTTAGTTTCAGATGTGCTATACAAAATAATTACCTGTCTAGCAGATATAGAGCAAGGTCGGCATCACTCTTCATGTCCTTCAACTGCCTTAGCTCTCTCCAGCGTTGGAAAGCCACATAAGTATGCACTCTTGTCTGAAGTTGTGCTCTAGATCCGTCATTTTCTTTTCAGTTTCTGTTAGACCTGGATAATAAAGTTTTTAAAAATTGTTAAAATGGGACAAGCTTATCAATAAACATACATTTTTTTGAAATTATTTAAAACCTGTATTTTACAATGCAAGTTTAGTATATCTAGAATAGTTTCCATTGCACCACAAAAAAAAAGTTACACAAGGTTATAAATCTGCATCAAGTTTTTAAAACTTACACATTAACACTAAATCCATCTTTCACATCAGAGCTTTGTTTGCTTATTTTAATGCTCAGAGGTTCAATCTAAAGCAAAGCTTCGAATACCACAATACACACAGTGATGCGGCAGAGCTTCAGCTCATGCGCAGGTAGAACTCCTCATTTTGAATGGCTGCGTCTTTGAGTCACACTTGCTAAAAGAATAATGAAAACTTATTACTGCTTAATAGATCCATTTCTTGTTTGTCTTCACCTTGTTACTGTGTTCTCAGTATGGATGCACAAGAATATCGGAATCATATCGCTAATGACAGATAATTGTTTTAGAAAAAAATTACCATCGGATGGATTAGATTTGACCAATATTTTGAACCGATATTGGATGATGTTTATTTTATTCTGGAAGAACAGAATGTTTAGGCAACACTGGGGAACTGTTCCTAAATGTCTTCACTTTTTTCTCCATAATGCTAATCTAGACAGCAGTAAACCCAGTTTTTGATATTTGATTAATATTTGTGTATTGACAAAATGATAGATGTCGACATCAGCCCACAATCCTCATACTGGTGCATCACTGGTTCTCAGTACTAAAATAAAAAAGTGCAAAGAAAAAAATGTGAAAGAGTCGGTTTGTTAAATCCGTAATAATCTTCTTGGTGTGGAAAGATCCCACAGTGACTAAACATTTATCTGTAATTAATCACAAAAAATACTGCTTCTTTTCTCTATATTTTAACACTCCAGTATGACACTCATTCACATGTGAGCAACTCACTGCTATGTGTGGATTGGCATTTCGGTTAGTGAATCACGAGTGCAGAACGCTCAAGTATACAAAATGGAAATTAAAAAAAAGATAAATTCTACTTATTGATGGCTTCTAGCTATAAATGACCTCATAAATGATGTTCTTGGTTTGTTTGGCACTGTAAGCCATCATAGGCGGTAGTGGAATTAGCACTTTTGGTGTTTTTTCCTGCCATTGTTTTAGAAGAACTAACCAGCAGTCACAGTGGGTCTTCTCAGAACTCAGATGTAGCTCGCTCTCTATAAGGTGAAGTAACAGCTCTCCCGTAAGTACTTTAGATGCACAAAATGAATGTTATACAAGTAGATACACCTCCTTTTCTTGATTGGTTGAATGCTGGCTGTTCCACATCATTTGTTTCGTCTCCTTTTTACAAAGCCTGGGGCAGCCACAGTGACTGGATATTTCCCAGAGAGCATGTATTTAACTGACATCTTTCGGAGGAGAATTTCACCAGTTATTACAAGAACTGTTCTGACCCAAAAGTCAATGGCCCCGCCTTTAAAGATTTAAAGAGAATTGCAGGAATGTGGGTGAATTTGAGAGCTGAAAGTGTATCAGTCCTGTTCGTTTGTCAGCAGGCAGGCATGATGAACTGGACAGCAGCCCACAGTGCGAGAGTCCACACCAAATGGGGTTAATGAAATGTTGAGCCCTCTCAGACCTTTACATATCCCCTCCTTCCAGATGCGAGATTAGTCTGTCATAAACACATCAGTCAAATCGAATGTAGCTCTCTCCTTCATCCCCTCCGTGTCAGACGCTTCGTGCCATGTGTAATTGATGGTAAAATCGGTTGCGATGCAAATGGAGTAACTCAAGTGCGTTCATGTCACTTTACTCCAGTCCCTCTCAGTCCACCCAACCCTGTCACAAACCTTGTTCACTGTGTACCATTAATCCTCCCCACAATGAGATGGAGTTTCACTCTTCCGCCCCAGCGTTTGATAAATATAGTGCGATTTGGCTTCAGTCTTTATTGAAGGCTGAAAAGGCAGTAGATAAGCTTATCACCCGTGCCACTAAGTCAGTCTTTGTGTACTGATGTGAAGTTAATCTGATCTTAATTTAATTACACTATTAGTGGAAGGGGGCACATACTTTCAGTATTTGTTAGAAGAATGTTCTGACATTGCACAGGTATGGGGCAGCTCGCATGTTAATTAATAATGAACATTCTGACAATATGCAGAGGCATGACAGCGTTAAGCCAGTCTGCTGCTGGTTCCTTTGCATATTAATAGATCCTTCATTATTATTTAATATGACAGCTGCTTCAAGGGCTACGCTCAGACCCCCATCTCCATTATTTGCTGTTTTGGTGCACAGTGTGACAGTACCATGCAATTCTTTATTTGTGGAATGGCTCCCCCCCTCCCTGGTGAGCCTGTCTCCAGCCTGCCCGACATACAGTACACCTTGGCTGTTTGTTTATGGCCGAGGAGATCCCTCCGTCTGCAGGAAAACAGACATGAGAGTCGCTATTTAAAGGTGACTTTCAAAAGTCTAAACAGTGCGATCTCTGCCATTGTTGCTGTGCATGCTAATGAGCACTAATGAGGAAGGAGTGGGATGCGCTCGTGCCACGTTCAGATGTGTCGGGGCGCGGAGAGTGGACTTGTTGCTGAATAGGAAACAGATTCTGGACAGCTATTATGAGAGAGCATTGTTGTTACCATAGTGTAATCACATATAAATGAGATGAGCACATTTTAGAAAAACATTTATGGCTTTTAAGGCTGAAGCAAAATCCAAAACTAAAAGGGTGTGCTAAAAAATCACATTCGGTTATGGTACCTCTTATCTTACTGTCTGGCCCAAACCACAGGCTTTGAAAACTCATTGGTATTTCTGAACCGTCACCAAAGTACTCTTTCTCAAAATCACCCTTAAAAACAATAATGTCAGAATTGTTTTTTCAGTCATCTGTTTGAAGGATCACATATTTGTCCATTTTAATTCCTCCATTTTGTCCACACTGGTGGCCCTAAATGCGGTCTACAACCATCAAAACATGACCCCTTCTGACCTCCCACATTTTTACACATATTGTTTTTCACTCGCACACAGTGAAGCATAAACGTCATAGAAATCCAGTCACTTCCACTTTCTGTAACATTCTTAACATCATAATTGACTAAAGTGTGATGAGCGTAGCGGCATAATAGTTGTAGAGCAGCTCCTGTTCTGTACTAACGGTGTGTGGAGGTTACTCTTCTCTGATACTGCAGTTAGAAATCTGGTAATTCGTTACAATAAACAGGTTTTAAACCTGCTGTGAAACTGTTTAATTAGGAAAGAAAGCGAGAAACACGTAAGGCGGTTACGTGAAATTGCCTGAGACGGTTACGTGATGGAGCTGAGCTGGAGGGGATTGCTTACGTGATGCTGATATGTGGCATCTGCTGTGAATTTGGGGTGATGTATGTAGTCTACCAAACGGTGCGCGTTTAGGGGAAACCAACAGTACTACATCTTTACGAGGTGGTTCCCCTTAAGTCACTGGGGTGGTTAAAGGGTACATCTTAAGTGTCTTTAGTTATGCAACATAATTGTACCATATTCCATGGCAATTCGATTTGGGCGATTTGGCAAAAGTATAACAACGTGATATTTCAAGAAGTTTTCATGATCTGGCATTTTAAAAGTTGGAAAAGACAAAGTAATGCCACATTTAAAAAAATAGTAAAGCTAGGGAAACGATTTGTGTTTAGCATTTTACATGCTGCACTATCAAATTAATCTGGATTAATTATGCTCTTGTTGTAGTCAAATGTATAGTTAGAAAGTGTATTTTAAGTAATAGATATCTACGCTATGATCAGAAAAGAATATTGTGACATATCGTGATGTAATTAATCACAGTAACAATAAAATTGTCATATTGCCAAGGCCTATTTGCAGTCATATATTTTTAAGTTGCATTGACCCCATAAACCCCGTCTTGACTGACTTGACTTCCGCTTTTCGTTTTTATTTTCTTTTTAAAACACTAGGTTATGAAAAAGTACAAATACGCACCTTTCTCCTAGAAAAATGAATGCAGAATACCTTTCAAACTTCTTTAATGTGCAACTGAGCCTTAAGACAGTTAATGTACTTTTCTGGGTACATTTGCATAGTTTGAACCTTGGTGAACAAAAAATCTTTCTGTATTCGGAAATATTTGACAAGCTTTATCAAACTTGTTGTGCCTCCATGGTATGCCAACTTCTTAAGGACATTTTTCTCATCATTCAGTATCTTGAAGTGCGCACACACATGATGTCTCAGGTGTCTTTGCTCTTTTAGCTTCAATAACCATGCGGAAAGTGGTGCAGTTTGTTGCTTTCTGAGGAAGATGACATGGATGCCTGGCATGAATTAGTGATGCATTCAACTAAACCAGCCATAATTTATTTATTTTTAACATTTTAAGTATATTAACAGTCATTGTTCTATCTAAAGGCCTTTGCTGTTGAAATGTGTTGTACTTTAGGCTAAAATTTCTGTGGCTTAAAGAAGGACGAAGCTTTCGAATATTAAATGGAGAAATTAAATGCCAATGCAATGATTGCAGACTCAAGTATTCAGATTATTCAGGCCAGCCCTATTAGACACCATGCTGAGCACTTTACCACTCTTGTGGCTATGCTTTAGATGCTGTTGTGGATGTTAACAGTACAGATGTGAGAACTGCCTTGCATGCTGGAAGCTTACACTGCTAGCTCTGGCTAATTAAGCAGAAAATTATGGTAATCTGTTTATCGATATGATTCATACCTGGAGGAGATTTCATCTTATGATGTTTTAGTGAGGTGATAAATGGGGTGAGAAAGCCTCACTCGCTCAGGATGTGTGTTATCGAAGAAGGTGAAAAGTAAAATCCCTTTTAACTCTAGCTGAATGGCCAAATTTATCACATAAAATGTCCCAAAGCTGATTTCAGTTTACCAGACCCCCCCCTCCCCCCAATTTTTTCCACGGTGAATATCATTTAGAAAACAGTTGACTCTGGCCGATTATACATAAATGAAAGCTGACCTTCAGTTGGGCTGGAGGCCACATTCATTATGTGGAGGGGTAGATTTCTCTCTCTCTTTTTCTCGTGGCTCACGCAGAGCTGGGGGCATGCATATGCAATAGCGGCAGGCGCTAGCAAACGAGAGCGGCCACTCCAACACCATGTATACTGTGCGTCAATATGGTCCTGATGTATTCTAAAAAGCAAACAAGGCCAGGAAATGAGATGCACCTTCGGCCCACACTGCATGCACTGCCCGCCACCATCTGCCTATCAGCTGCTGGGGAAGCAGGGTGGCGTACTAATGCCACATGTTTGATTTCGCCCACCACCACCAGTGCCCCTCCCCCCCGCCACCCGCCTCACATGCTCAGCCTGCAGACGCAAGAGCACTAATGGCTCCACTCAAGTCTTGTCAGTGAGACGTGACAGCTAAGTGATGATGGATTTACCAATCGGCCGCATCCGCGTGGCCTGCAGTGTCCAAAAGGACCAGTGCTGTAGCCATTAAACGCAAGGCACATTGCACTTGTTTTAGACTAAATTACTGTTTTGGGGTTTTAACTTTGCTTTAAAGTGAACTGACACATGAATATTATGCCTTGGACTTTTTTCTCTTACGTAAATGCAACTTAAAAGAACACACCAGCCTAATTTCTTGCTTGAGCACCTGCCCATTAGGTTCTGTTTCTTTTACTAAGTACAGGGAACACTGTCGAAAATATCGTCTGTGGTAATCGACCGTACTATATAGATGTGGCAGATAGAAATTAGGTTGAAAAAGACTGAAGTATTCCTTCAACTGCAACAGGAGTTGTGTTAAATGGTATGTATGAGAGTTATATTCCAGCTAGCTTAACAGGACACTGTATGGCATTCCTAAAGCGGATGTTCAGTCACTGCAAGGGAATTTTTACTCTGCTGCTTTTTTAGACGTGAGGCCTTTGTACTATAAGCACATTCAGTAGTGCATTTACTGTATGTATGAAAGGAGACAGAGATCACAGTATTCAGTGAGCGCTGTGAGCAGAAGCTCAGCTTTGATTCATCCATTCACATCATTTCATTAATCTCAATTTATGAATCCAAGGCTTCTTTCAAGGCTCTCTCTTTCAGTCTCCGCTACTCGTTCAGGTGTAGCAAAAATGACAAAAAGACGACGAGTCAGTCCGTCCCCCCCCCCCACCATCTTCTCCAGTGCTCTTTTTAACTACATTAAACACAATGGAGCTAACTTATTAATGCAGCTGAAGCCTGAAGAATTAGAATCACAATGCCCCCCCCTCCTTCAGTCGGAGTAACAATGGCATTGGAATCAGATCAGAACGTTTGACGTGTCTATCAGCCGAAATCTTTAGAGGCGCACATAATACATCTGTCTGCGTGCATGTGAGAGAGGCATGAGCGTTTGTTTAGCGTCGGAGGCTTCCCACTGATGCTGGCTGTTTGTTTTCACTTTGTCATACATCCCCAACCCGTTTATTTACAAACAGAAACCATGGCAACATGTCAGTTCTGATATGTTATCCCGGCTCCATCTGTCACCATCAAAGTGCCGCGGCGTCAGCGCTGTATTTGGGGAGACAGAGGAGAGAGCAAGAGAGAGAAATAAGAGAAGACGTCGATGACAGTCAGACTTCCAGCTGAAAAACATCCCGTCAGAGTGACGGGCCAGCTGTGTAATAGAAAACAGCAAAGCCACCGCTGCTGATGGGGATGCTAATGTTCCGCTCTAGTTACGACACGGCCAGGGTTGCTCGATTGCCTTAGAACGATACGTTCGGCATACATGGTGTCAAGGAATCATCACCTCTGCTTTTCCGTAGGATCGTCTATCTTTGTTATCTCAGTTTAGATGTTGTTTAAGTGTGACTGAGAGGTATTTTCGCCATGCATTGTCAAACATGCCGCCTGAAGACTGTAATGCGCATGCAGTCTGATTCCTTCACACAGGCATGACTGGAGAAATCAGTCTGTTCCAGTGTACCTGCACGTCATTTATATTCTTAACTCACCAGTTATTGAGAAGCCTGTGATGACAAGCATAATATCCCATCAGGCGAATTCCCACTCATGCGAAATCCACTGACCAGCAGAGTCTACAAAATCAGTGTTTCTCAATTTGAGTCAGTCAGGAGGCCCATAAAGTTTCACATGTTCCCTACCAGAATCAGTTTAACAGACTTTATTTGCCAGCTGAAGATGAAGCATGTTTCCTTGGTGTGGGTGTCAATAGAAATACCAATTTAAAATAGACAAAATCCCTTTAATAGACAATAAATAGTTGTACAGCATTATAAAAACAATAAGTCAGAGACCACCCTTCATTTAGCTCCGGTTAAAATGGCCATTAAGAAGTTATTCGTTTGTCAGTGTCAGGAAAAAAACAGGAGCCTCAAATATTAAGTTTAATTTAATTTTTCTCAGTATTTTATTTGTCCACTCTTTACCTTTACCACAGCTTTCATTATTTTCAGGAACTTTACTTTAAATTTTTCAATGAAATCTGCAGGGATATTATTCCACACCTCCAAAGTATGTCCCATTTTATGCTTCTCACAATCCAAGTAATCCCTAACACATTCAGTGATGTTGAGGTCTGGACTCTGGGTTGGTCAGTCCATTGTCCTGAGAACACCAACAACTTCTTTATTTGATGGTCAGAAACACCTGTGGATTTTTTCAGATCTAAAGCAAGAGTGGAGCCTGATTTTCTCTTCTCTCTCAAAGATGAAAGCTTTAAGTACTGTTGATCTACTGGGGACAGTTTTGGTGGTCTACTAGGTCGTGCGTGGTTGTTAGGAGTCCCATTTTCTCTTTTTTTTCACTAATTATTTGTGCTCTGGTTTTTCTGGTGTTGGAAAGTTCTGTTCCTCAACATATTTTCCTTAGTCTTTACCCTTCTTTATACAAGTGCATGTGTCTTTCCATCATTAATGATATATATTAATGTCATTAATGTTTCATCATCCAACGTATTTGTAGTAAATGTATTCAATAGCTTTTTGTGTAGTATCTTTCAAAGGCATTAAACACTTCAGATGTCTGGCTCCTGTTAGCACCGTGATGAACAATTGTGACTCATTTAGCTTCTCTAGAATGGTACATTTCACATTAAATCACTGAATGACTTTAATTATGCAGAAATCTAGAAAAAAATGTGAAATTCCCCTTTAAAAAAGTGCAGCTGTTCTTGCATATATTATCTTGTGCTATTAAGTGCACATATTAACCCCCTTACATTAAGGGCCCATATTTGGACCTAAATTTCAGTTCCTCACTCTCACAACTATACAACATACATATGTTTCATAGTAGTAACCAAATACTGTGTCAGGGCTACTTAAGATTATTAATGAATTATAACTCTAGATTTCAAGGGGTTCAGAGTGGGAAAAACTGTTCACATAAAAGGGAAAATCCTCATTTAGGAGGATTATGGCCTGGAGAGGGAAGCTACGCAAGTGATTCCTGGTTCGAAGCACTGCCTTAAATGTCTTTAAATGCCTTTTTAAATGTATCTGTTAACATTATTTTACTGGCTGCACCCACATGACCTCTTTCGCTTCTGTTCCTCTCTCTGCTCCTGCAGGCCTCACAGCTGCAGCCGCCGCAGCAGCAGCCGCCACCAACGCCGCCATTGCCGAGGCCATGAAGGTGAAGAAGATCAAGCTGGAGGTGATGAGCAGCTACCACGGTAACAATACTCAGCACGGCGTAGACTCAGAGAACGGAGACCTGAGCTCCAGCGTGGGTGAGTCACGCTCCGTCACACAGATCGACCGGCCAGCAACAGCATAGCACGCACCACACCTCAGAGGGGTGCATTCCCAGTGCTGGGCTAGATTACTGTTAATCCTGATTCTGAGTTTAGTCTAGGACCAGGATGAACCAGTGTCTAGGAAACTGACTTTGATGGTCTACTAGAAATCCACTCTGAAATTTCACAGTACGTCCCTACAGTGGATCCTGATTTACTGGTTTTCATGACATATGCACGCTACTAAGGCTACTCGTCCACTTGCACTGTTTCTTAGCATATTTTGCTGTGCTGGGTCTCTCTGCTCGCCGCTGGTGGGCGTATCTATGTCATTATGGAAGTGAAGGAACCGTATCAAACATAGCTGGGGCAGTAAACAATCTGATACACCGCTTGCTGTTGCACATGGGTTTACAATGAGACTAAATATACAGACTTGTGCTTTTTGTGCTTTTGTAATCAATTGTTCACACAAGCTAGAATGTTAGCCTGCTCAATCTCACTAGCAAGCTAACTACCTTAGCAAGTAGGAGAACTATGGATTAAATTTTGCCTTCCTGCTCAATGTAAACTACATCCAAATAAATATCTTCACTCCAGAACTTTGCTGTCAACAGTTATATATAAAACCATGTAGTTGTATGCAAAAATTTGAACACCCTCTTGAAAAGAAGTTCACACATCCTCTACAGGGAACAAACTTGCATTTTTCTGCAAATTGCAGTGCACAATCGCTGTTTATTGTATATACATATATTGTATATATGTGTATTGCTACTTATTTGGAAAAATGCATTAAATATAAAATATGCCATAACTTTTACCACATTATATGTTTATATTTGTAATTAGTAATTGTGTATTAAAGTCTGCAGAAGTGTGTGCTCTGTAGAGGATGTGTTAAGAAAAATCAACATAACCGGGGCACAACAAAACTTTTCCATACGACTGTATCTTTGTAAGTGTGTAAAACTGTCATGTATTCAAAGGCCAGAAAGAGAACCATGGTTACCTCTCTCTACTTTCAGAGAAATTTATGTTGCCATTCGTGACGAAGGCCGGTCTATTCTCACCTGATAGGCTAAACACTATGCGACCAGCGCGCTCATTTGCATCAAGTTGAAATCTGCTGAACTTTCTTGCTGTGTGGCGAGACAGATTTCGATGTACTGCAAACCAAAATGCACCATGTGATGCGGCAGAGCTCTCCACTGAAATGAATAGAAGGCAGCAATGAGAAGTTGCAAGTGGATGCGTATCATGACCACTAGAGCAGAGGTCTTCAAATCCAGTCTTTGAATCAAGTTTCCAGTCCTGGAGTTTGAACATTGGTAGTTAACCAAACTGTTGATGTAACTGTGTGGCCACTTAGTGTCATTGACCAGTGATTACAAAATCCAGGACCAGAAAATGGATTCAAGGTTCACATGTGAAGACCTCTGTCCTAGTATTTGTTCCGCAGTTGTTACTGACGTTTTGCTATACTATTCAACAATTACGCAAATTGCATAATCAGTTACATGTTTAGTTAGGTAATGAATTGCGTTTAAATTTGCTTTGGATTCTGCATTAACAGGTTCCCGTCTCCATTTCCTACTTTTATCTGTTTGTTTCACTGTCAAAAAATGATAAACAAATGTAAAGAATATTTTTTCCTGCAAAACAATACCACACAGAATAGTGACTTATCAGATTCAGAGCATGATAAAATATTTTCTCCTTTTAAATATAATGTAGTATCGATTGAAAGTTTGAAAGATTGAATTTCTCTATTTCTTTTAGTGAGCTATACGTGAACATTCATATCAAATTGCACCATGCTTGTGTTATAACCTGACGATAACCGCTATTTCTAATGGTTAATGGTTTACACTGTGCTTGTGCTGGGTAATGCACCATCGCTAAACTAATGTTGTATTTTCTTACATAGAAATGTAATGTCTCTCTAAACAATGTGTTTATTTTGTTGTTTTCAAATCCATAATTACCAGGTAGCGCTCCTTTAAAATAGCAACACATTAAATGCATCCATGAGCACTCAGCTAATAGCTATTAAGCGAGCCACTAATTAAATTTGGTGAGGAAAATTGGTTTTGAATGTCCCTCGTTTCAATTAATAGTTTTTGAGATACGTTGAGATCTCTCCTTTTTTCCCCTCTTTGCAACATTACTTAAAGCCATTTCTTTGTGGAAATCACACTGCGGTGTAAAACCACAAATCCATTACAAATGATACCCTTAATCCCTGAGCTGAATTACGCGTGTGATTTCCACCCTGAATGTATCCGCCATGTGTTTAGGATTTCCCAGCTGCATTTGACACCGCATATTTGGCCCAAACAGGATGCATCCTAAGCAGATTTAACAAAAGAGAATGCATTGGCGCTGAGGTCATCAGTCGCCAGCCAGCAGCGCAGGCAGGGGCTCCGAGGTCACCAAAATAGAGATAAATGCGAATCGGAATAGGCAAGGCTGTGGCAATGAAGCTAATAAGAAACTGTTTTTATCTTTTTACAATTTAAATTGTAACCTTGAGCACGCCTGCTCCCAGAAGAATAATAATTCGGGGCCCAGCAGTGGAAGGGGGATGTGGGGGGGTGAGCGAGAGAAGAGAGGCATTAGCGACTGTGAGTAAAATATATGGCAGCGACGCCTCTCCAGCCCATCCACAATCAATTGGATTCTTTTACTTTAATATTTACTCGCAGCGATGAGATGCTAGTCTGCATGGTGATGAACAGTCTGCCTCTGGCGTTTGAAGGTGACCTGTCACCGCGTATGGACAAATCTCTCGCTCGCAGAAATGTAGAAAATAAATCATTAAAGGCAGGCAGGGCTCTCATTCCCGGATTTAAATCACCCGCAGATTTATGATTTGAATTAATGCTTCGTTTGGTCAAAGAAACGGTGGCCGAGACAAATGATGTTTGGTACTGAAGCCATCCTAATATTGATTACTGGATGTCTGTGCAATCTCTTGTTTATATCAAGCACTCTCCTGTGACAGGGGTGGCCAATAGGACTCACCCAGATGATAAGAGCAGAAAATATAGCCGGCTTTATTTGGCCGGCCAGGGGGAGCAGCAGCTTCTTTCAGCCTTTAATTGCAACATAAATTAGGTTTTTAAGTGAAATAGACAGTGTTTTCCATTCTTGTCTCACAGCGCATTTTCTCGCCACACAAGATCATTACTGCATTAAAACAGAAAGGTCATTCCGCTAGAGGTGGGAGATGCATTTAAACAGAGCTGGGGTTTCTTTAAATTTTTCTTTATTATTATTATTTAAAGTGATAAATTAAAACACAAGTAATCATTTATGTTGAATAATAAATTGTCAAATATTTGTGTGTAGTATTATGCCCAAGATTGCATGGCATAGGGACGTCTCTACACCTCATTAAGAAGGGGAAGATCTATGAATATGCACAGTTATGCAAATAAACACCCCTTTGCTGTCCCATTCTAAACCCCGCCCCTTCTCCCATTACCCTGCCACTACAGACTGAAGAGACAGAGCAGAAACAAAAATAAGCTCCCACTGTAACATAAATAATCAGAAAGATTCTGCCTTTATGTCGCTCCAGCACCAGTCACCCAATTTCACTTGCTCAGTCTTCATCCTCTAAATCTGCTTCAGTGCAGCGTCGCTGAGCCGGAATTGCTGGTGGGTTAGCCCTCTCGCTAAGTTAACGGTAGGCTCTGGTACTAACAAGGATGTAAATTAAGAGTAGCTTAAGCTAACAGCTTCACACACAAAAACACAGGTTTACTCTCTCAAATTTGAAGCTTTGTTCTCTAAACCTGTCTCAGTGCAGCATCAGTTAGCTGTAATTGCTGGTGGTTTAACCTTCTCACTAGACTAATGTTAGGCTCTGGTACTAACAAAGACATAAATCAAAAGTAGCCTCAACTATCAGCTCCACACGCAAACACACTGGCTTATCTGCTCAAATTTGAGCTTTTATTCTCTAAACTTGCGTCAGTGAGGCTTCATTGAGCCGGAATGAACCTACAGGGTTGTGTGTAAAAAAGTAGCTTAAGCTAATGCCACCAAACACAAACACACAAGTTTATGCGCTGGGGCTGGCGGACCTCGTCTCACATTTGACCCCAGACGCGTTGCTGTGGGACGTGAGCACTGAGGTAACAGGGGCAGGAGCAACAAGTTCTTACTGTCCCTCTCGGCTCAGGTGCTCGTGCTGTCCTTAACGAAAGCTAGCTGACATTGATTTTGCATCTGCAGTGCATGCCTCTTGTGGTTTTCATCGTTGCCTAGTACATCCTCCATTTGCATATTGTAGTTTATTGGACTGTGATAGGTTCAAGCTCATTCATGACCTCCAAAACTAAGCTGCTACATAGCGCCCCACAAATCGCTTTTTCCAGATAGGCTGAAAAAGTCTGTGTTTACAATGGAAACAAGTGAACTCTCTGCTATGGTGACACATTTAATGTAAGTATCAGTCTAAATAATCACAATATGCCATCCAAGAGGAGTTAACACATTTTTGAGTGCTTTAACCCAGAACTGTAAAAAAACACTGTACCACTATCTGCTTTTGGCAGCACATTGATTTACTTTTGTGGGTTTTAGGCCCTGAATACCTAATATGTCCTGCTTTCAAGTGCATTATGCAGCTGGAATTCATAGCCCTAAATCATTTGACAGATATAGCAATGACTACAGAAGTAGGGAACTTTGCTAAGCTGTAGCCGCTGCTGGACAGTGAGGACTGGGACATGACTTCATTCTGCTTGAGAGCAGCTGAACCTTTTCAGTGGAGCCTTTTTTTTTAGTCATACCAGGTAACATGACACTCTAATTATTTTCTTTACTAATGGCAGTGTTAATGTAATAAATCCCCCCACCTTAATAATGCTAACAACATCAACAACATAGTATAGTAGCAGGTTAATATTTTATTGCCAAGTGGGTGCTGGATGTATAACGCTCCCCCTTACATACTCCATTTAGAAAGGTTCCTTTTTGATGTAGATCCCCCTGCATTGTCTGCATCTTGTCTGAGACGCAGACAGGCTGAGGCAGAGTGTGAAGGACATTCTGTTCTCCTCTGGCCTTGGATTGCTTGTGTTGTGTTGTCTTTGTTTTGATGTAAATTGAACAGGCTAATGTTCCCCCTCCCTGCATTAAATATTCAGCACAATCACCCTCTCCTTTGCATTCGGTATTATTAATTGTAACAAAGCAAAAAAAAACAAAAAGAGACTCGCTGAGACCCGTCCGAGTTAGAGCCAAACAGACAAACATCCTGAGTGATTAAACGGAGTGCTTTGATTTCTCCCCAGTTCTTTATATGGAGGTGAGGGGGGGCTTTCCCCCTCACTGTACAATGCGAATTGTTCCATAGACTCACAGGAAATGCCACAATTACAGATCACAAACCAAGCAAAACATGTGCGACACGCTGCCCGGGAGACAAATAAACAGTGATCCATTCCTGCCCGGTGAGTTTGACCTGAACCAGAACCTTCATCATGCACTGGAGAAATCCTGTCAGCTGCCTCCTAACTAACACCTGCCCTGCACAGGAATTGCTTTTTTTGTTTCTTCTAAAGTGGAAGGCAGAGAAAAAAAAAGACAGGCTAAGTATTTGGATGCTCTGGGCTAAAGAAAGGAAAGGAAGGCGGAGGTGAAAGAGAAAACCGCTCCCGGTGGCCGTTGGGTGCCATTTTGCATCTGATTCCTCGCCACGGCAACGTTAATGGACCTTAAATCCTCCCCATAATTAGATGGGGGAATTGTGTGTATCACCAACCAGATGATGCTGCCATAATGAAATAAGCGACGCAAACTTAAAGGTGCGTGTTTTCTTATTTTTTTTTTTTCACTAGTTTAGCAGGTTAGCGTGCTCAGACGTGGCCCAGTCTTGGCGCTGGGCTGTCAAGGGGGCGAGGGGAGAGGCGGGCGCGATGGGGCCGGTGACAGGTGTCTGTGGCAGAGACAGAATTAAAAGCGAAGTGAAGGGGGGGAGATGATGGGTGGCCCTCCCACCACCGACGGGGTCAGGCTCGCTAATTCCGCCAGGCTCCTTCTGGCAGAGGAGGCCAGGACTCCAGAGATGGATCTGTAGTGAGACCGCAGCTGTAAGCGTGGAGGAGCTAATTGGTCCTTATCTTGCTGTCCCATTCATCTTCATTTTTTACCAATTACCCAGCATTATCTGTGTTCTCGGTTGGATATGGGAGTTAATCCTTTTTGGTTAAGCCGTTGGTGCGGCTTGAAAATTTCCATTGGCGGAGGGGGCGGGTGAAGAAGTCACAGCATTAAATAAATAAATAAATAAACAGAGAGGAAACAAACTTGGGGAAACTTCCCATCATTACAACAGGAAGGAATCAATAGGAAGTGACATCACTGAGAAAGTGGCAAAGTGGGGAAAAAAAAAACAAGTAGGAGGAGAATCAATTATTGGTATTATAATTCAAGCTCTTGTTTGCAAACGTAGCAGTGCCATTGATTAAGTTGTTCCCATCGCTCCTGCTATTATTGACTTCTTAAAACCATATTTTCTTCTCATCAATGGTTTCAGATTTGTGGTCTCACCAATAGGAGCGCTTAAAAGCTCGCATTAATTATTCAGCTCCCTGCCAAAATGGGGTATTAGTCCTTAGAGCCAATTTCTACCATTGTTTGCGTGTTTGTGCTTACACAAGAGAAAAGGAAGGCACAGTTAAAAGTTCAAACATTCTGGGATGGGTGCCCAAGCTATTGCTTTTTGTTTTTTTTGTTTTCTTTTCCAAATGCAACTTGAAATGCTTGCTAGCAAATTAAAAAACTGTACGGCCTGTGTGCCATATTGTGCTCATTGTGTTGTCATATGTAATCTCGTCAATGCATCACCATGTCAACCACTTGACAGCTTTCTTTACCAGCAGTGATGACAGGCAGAGGAAAGTGAATGGCAGCTAGGCATGTGCGGCTTACGAGAACTGTCACATATTTCTCTGCACAGGTTTAAAAAATATATATAAATAAATAAAAATAAACAAAACAACACAAAGTCGAAACTCACTATGCTTACGGCATCCACATCCATCGCTCATTGGAGGAGCGTGGCCCTTTGCAATCAGCCCGCATGTACATCGAGCCCTCTTTTAGCATAAAGCATGCGCGTTCAATGCGGAGCCTCTTAAAATAGCTCCCCATAGAGGGTGGATTGAGTGAGCCATGCCTACTGCTCTTTGATAGGGATCTGTTTGGTCACACACAGCACCAGCTGTCATCTCAGCCTCCACTGCTGTGATTTAATTAGTCTGTTTATGTCCTTTCTAATAATAAATCCCACTCTGTGGAAGGACAAATCCAACAAGGATTGCTTTTTTTTTGTCTTTTTTTTTTTTTTCAGCTGGTGGCCTTGCTTGGCTAAATATGGCCCATCACACTGCGAACGCTCTCTTTTCACAGTTTCTCACTCTCTTGTTCTCTCTCTCTTTCTCTCTTTCTCTCTCTCTCTCTCTCTCTCTCTCTCTCTCTCTCTCTTTTGCTCTCTCTCTCTCTCGTTTGACAAGAGCTGTTGAGAAAATGACCCCCCTACAGCCACAGGGTGAAAACATGTCTGCTACTCCTCAGCCACCTCTTAGCCACACCGGCAGAAATCAAGGAAATGATTCATTCCGCCTTTATAAGTCACTCAGCCGTGTTTTACCACAGTCATTAAGCGTTTTGGTAAAGCAAAACACAAAAGAGTGCCTCACCTGGCTTAGTTTACATTCCTGAATGCTGTTTTGTCTGGGTGGAAACAACAGCAGGGCTTTTTACTGTGAAAAACAGGGGTGTGTGTCTCTGATCCCACGATTCAATTCTATTATGATTCTTTATGAGGTGTTTTGGTGCATGATGAAATCTCCAAATTCATTGTAATTCAATTGAATTTGAATATCTTAGTCCATTAGTAAGTTTTATGTCTGTAAATAGCCAAAAAATTGTTATGCTTGAAAAGTTTATGTTGACCAAAACATTATACTGAAGCAGGTGAGGCTGTCAGGCTGTGTGCTACTATAGTTGTATCATGAGTAGGGGGTGTTCTAATGCTACTTTCAGATTCTAATGCTACTTTCAGATTCTAATGTTCTAATGCTACTTTCAGATGTAGGTGGAGTGTTAGTTTTCTCCAAAGAGGAGCTCATTCACCCAACATACTTATTTATTGAGTCATGTGAGAGATAAACAGAACTGAGGCTGTAAAATGCACAGCCTCAAGCCACAATTTTTTATTAAATAATCCGTCCATCCATCCATCCATCATCTAAACCGCTTATCCTTCTGGGTCGCGGTGGGGTGCTGGAGCCTATCCCAGCTGTCATTGGGCGGAAGGCAGGATACACCCTGGACAGGTCGCCAGTCCATCGCAGGGCAGACAGACAGACATATACAATCACACACACATTCACACCTAGGGGCAATTTTAGCACGTCCAGTTAGCCTGACTGCATGTTTTTGGACCGTGGGAGGAAACCCACGCAGACACGGGGAGAACAGGCAAACTCCACACAGAAATGACCCTGGTCACCCGGCCGGGAATCGAACCCAGGCCATTCTTGCTGTGAGTCGACAGCGCTACCCACTGTGCCACCGTGCCGCCCTTATTAAATAATGTAAAGTTTAATTAGTAATAATCACAATAAACAAGTCTTCTACCAGGAAATATAGTTTGTTTAGGGTATTATTGCAAAGCTACCATGGGCTGCGGAAGGAGGACAAGAACTTTCAGTTCATCATTATTTATTGCAATCATGAACTTTGTACATTTCTTGAAATTATCATAATATTGCAATGTTAATGCAGAACTCTTAACCATATAAATAGTTTTCACTCACCAAATTACCACTGCAGTGATAATGCTCATTTCTAATGGAATGTCAGTATCAAGCCACACATTTATTTTCCCACACTGGGTTTAATACTACTTTTTGAAGCATGTTAAACAGTCAAGTAACACAGTCATTGCTTTTTATGTTGAGGTTTTACAGTGAATCATTCAGTAAATAATTCAAAGCCTTACACTGAATAATAATGGAGTAGTGGTTTAGCCTGTTAGCTATCTTTTAGCCTGTGTAGCCTGCTCTCTTTTAGCCTGTCAGTTTAAACAAATTGAAGTTTTTACTTCATGTATAAATATGTTCTGAGATCTATTTGAGCAGCATAGCAGTCCATTCACCATTCCCAGCACAATGTTTTTTGGTGAGTTGGGGCATTAATAAGGAATTCAGTTGTTGTAAGACGGTCGTAGGTGTGAGTATTTTGCAGTGGCTTTGAAAGCAGCTCAACCGATCATGGTAAAGGACCTGAAATCTGTTTTATAAAATTGACTCTAACATTCCAAAATCGATCAAGTTGGATCGGCCCCTTAAAGTCGATGCATTATCACGCCTCTAGTGGAAAAGGGTTAGTATAAGCTGTTAGACTGGGCTTCAAGACAGCACTGCGTTTCGTTTGGCAAGAGATGGGGCCTCTCCTGGGTATTCTTTTTCCAAGTGCCTCTATTAGTGTGTTGTGCTCTTGGGAGGCAGGTGACAGATAAGTGGAGAGTGCCACACATTTTAATAGAATTTCAAAAGATAACTTGATAATCGCTTATTTATTTATTTATATATTTATTTTTTTAATGAAGTCATTGCTTGTTCTAATTCCGGTTGCATCAACAGTTAAGCATCAGCATAAAATTGAATATGCATGATTTTGTGTGTGTGTGTGTGTGTGTGTGTGTGTGTGTGTGTCGAGGGGGGTTTGCAAAGTACTGATGTACACAGATGCCTACAACTGCAGAAATAGATTACAAAATAGGAATTGATTAAACATTATTTTCTGTAATGATCCATATCAAACTCTATCATTTCTGAAAAGCATCACAGCCCTAACATTATTATTAGGACCGTAACTAAGGACAGCATGGTACATAAAGCAGTGTAATGCAAATATTTGTATTGCTGTCTCATCCGGTTACTTCACAGCAGCAGAGGCGAGGCTTTAAAAAAAATAAGTGACCAGTTTACTTGTCAGCCCTCATCAGCATTAGAGCTTGTTCTTCATTAATTGGATGAATTAATTTGGAGCTGTTTGATTCAGTGGTGAGGCATGCGTTTGCCTGTCCCTCTTTACTAATCTCTGTCAGGTTGCATTTATAAGTGGAATTGAGTGACCTTTGGAAGCAAAGATAGGAGTGAAGAGATCAGCGCAATTTGAAAAGACAATGTCACTTGGTGTAAATGTGATACATGTAATAAATGACATTCAACCTTTCACAGATGATAAGCTTTTGCGCTCTGTAATGTGGACTATGCATGTGCTTTGGCTGCTTAGAATATTCCTCCTATAGGTCATTTCACAGTGCTCAATTATGAGGGGGAACCCAAAACAAGCGCATAGAGCATTACCATCACGCCGTGTTTATGATGACAGAGAGAACGCGGTATGATAAAAATGCAATCTCAATATCAAAGCGATTATAGCAACGATAACATTGCTGCAATTACAAAATGAGAGATGAAGGTGCAGCGATTATCAGTCAAAGACATCTGTCAAGCATGGAGTACCATTAACCCCACCAAGGCATGTTGTCCTGCCCTGGCTCTGTCCTTATGGCCCAGAGCATCATTCCTCTTCCTCATTTTACAAGAAGTGATGGTATTGGTATCATGCTGCCTCAAACTCTAACAATGTTAGACATATGCAGGGACAACTGCATAAGAAAAAACTGCATAACTGCATGACAAAAAATTACTAGATTATTAGGTTATGATAGATTTATCAGAATTAGGGAGTTGAACGACACACAAATTTCATGATATGTTCATTTTGCACCATGATACATTTTCGACGCAGAACTAAAATATATTCATTTTGCTTTTATTTATTTATTTCAATTAAAGTCCACCTGCCAGATCAAGACTACAGCAGCTTAATTACCATATCAATTAACACAAAGTAATCGTCTTATAAAGATTGCATGGTTTTAAGACGAGGGTTTTATGAGTTTGCTTGTCTCTTTTAGGAATATCACGGCCATATTTCCAATTTATGCTTGCACTCTTTAAGAAAATGATAATGGAAAGAAAAAGGTGCTACAGAGGGTTTGACTGATGCCATAGGATACCTGTTTTTTGTTCCCTAAAGAACCATGTTAGACAAAGAGATTTGTGAATGTGAGGAACCTTGCACCGGTATAAAGAACCTTCACATAATGTAAACATTCTATACCAGTTTAAGGGTTCTATCATTATGTGGAGGTTCTTTAAACTTTGGAAAGGTTCTTCACACTTTTTTCTTTATTTTTAAGACTCTGATCTTTTGTATTCAGTTTACAGTGTTTATTTTGTCACAAAAAATAACGTTGGTAAGCGGACCATAACCCTTTCTAGGCCGTTAACCTCTTATTGTTAATGCTACACTTTTAGCATGAAATACTGATATGCAGCATTCAGTTAGTGCTTGTTTTGTAATTCTTGCTCAGCATGCAGTTGTTACAACAGCATGGTTACAACATTGCTTTTCCTTTTTTGCTGGAATACTTACTGCAACCAGTAATTATGATAATACCTAAAAAAAGAACTGCAGCATTGTTCAGTTCAATATAGTAAGATAATTCAGTGCTGATCATACAGATTTTCCAGTATTCATATTCTACTTTAAACTAAAGATGTTGTGACATTTATCACATTCCCTCATGATAAATTTCACTGTGACCCATAGGCAGACCGAGGGCGATGGGATGCTAAATTTGTAATTAGAACAGATGATGCAATGGTCAGCCTCATCCTCTCGAAAGCCATCCCACATAGCCCAATGCTTTGTGATTGATAACACCGTTCAATATATTTCATTTCAGGGTCCGAGTCAAATGACAACTGCCTGCCATTGACTGAAAGCAATCTTTTTAAAAGGGGACCCTTTGCTAAGTATCAGATGGAGATGATTTTTCGCTCTGCTTGGGTGTCACAGTCCCTTGTGAGAGGGGGAGTTATTGATTGTTCTTGAATATATTGTGCTTTCAGTGGAAACAGCTGCTGGTAATGCTGCCCCCTCCTCTTGCCATACCGCTTGCAGTTTATTGAGAATGATATGGGACAAATTTAAACTGAAACCAATTCAAGGCCAAATTGGGTGTGCTTGCAGTAATGTATCCTGAAGGCCTGTGTCTGGGTAACTTTGACAATGTGGATAATTATGTTAACCAGATCATGTTGCCAGCCTTGTCCAGCACTGTAGCTCTGAAATCTGTAGTAGTGAATTAAAAATGTTTTAAATAGCCTGAATAAATGTGCATGTATGGTATATAATCCAACACACACTTTATGGTTGAATTGAATGTAATTAAATTGTATATAATAATAATTTAAAAATGAATGATAAATCAGTTTAGTAATTAATACTGTAGTCCAGTGCTAGAGGCGAGTCCTAGTCAAGATTGAGACCACATTAAGATTTCTTTTCTGAAAATAAAAATAAGAGTTGCTGAAATTTGCTTGTAGTTCATTGTACATTATATTTATTTATAAATAATATTTTTATTTTATAATGTATTTTGTAAGATATAACATTAAATAATGTAAAGCCTAAATGTTTTATTAAATATTATTATATTATAGTCTTCGTCCATCTTTCCATTCTAACTTTTGGGAGCAAGTGATGGTGAGATTATTCTCTGTCTCTTGTTCTGTAAACTTGTTCATAATCACCACCTAAAGCCAACTGAATATAAACCTAAAAATATACATCTATTATTAAATGTAAACATAACAAAGATTAACATTCCAACATTCTTTTTGATGGAACCAATAAACATCAACAGGCAAATAATACTCAGCAAATTAGATCCTCAACTGGCAGCAAACAGATTTTATTTAAACGTGTACTAATTTATTCTGTTTGAAGGCATTGTTCATATTCAGTAATAATAGAAAAAGTTCTGTTTCCAGTTATCTGAGAAGGAAACACTGCACTCAGCTGGTCTCGAGAACGATTTCCAAATCCATCCTCCCCCTGAGACCGAGACGAGATCGAATCAAAAGATGTTGAAACGGAAACAAGATTTACAGTCTCGAGACCAGACTCTAGTAATTTGTTTGGTCTTAAGACTGTAAACTGAGACAAGATTTACAGTCTCAAGACCAAATGCTTTGTGATTTGTTTGCAATTTGGAAGTCTTGAGACTGGATTCAGGTACTACAGCACTAATAATTCTTTTGCAAGATGCATGGGGTATCTGTAGGTCATCCTGAACTCATGTTTAGCATAGCAGTGGTACTTAGGCTACTTAAGTGACAATTTCTGCCATAAACATTGCTATATAATAATGTGCATGGTGGTGAGGAGTCGTTAAATGAATGGCTCAAAGCAGTATGAAAGATTTCTCTAACTGCCATTGAAAATGAATAAAATGCATTAGATTGAATTTGCTGATAACTAAGTCCTGCCAACACACATTATAAATTCTCCTATAATTCTCAGTTGCAGTAAGAAACAACGTCTTGTATGCATTTTTATGCATTGTTTTGCATTTTTTGCCACAGTGTTTTTTCATGTGAAACATTTTCAAAGGCATTTTTATCCATTTTTTTCTTTTTCAGTAAAAGATTGGAGTCTTTAAAATCTTTTGCACAGTATGTTATTGTTCAGTTAAGCCCATTTTTATTGGTTTGCCTTGGAAAAAACACTGATTATTTGATTAGTCATCAGTATAATTGCTAGATTACTTGATTACTCATATAATCAACAGCGACTGCCCCAATAATTATTATAGAATGATATAATTATGTACTCTCCTTTTGTGAAAGGTATCGTCTTTTTATACATCAGTCTTATGTGACATTGTATATCCACTAAACGCTGAGCATGGTTTATTAATGGCCAGGCTGTGTAACAGGTAGTGTTATTGGAATAAAACCACTTCACCATATGCCAAGGACTGCTGCTGGGCCTTTATCCTACTGCAGAAAAAAATAATAAAACAATGCTGTCTGTCTCCTCTGTAATCCCTACCACATGTTTGCTTTGATGGATCTGGGGGTGGTGGTGTAATTATGCTACCTCATCAAGTCAGAGATGTTTTGTTGCCATTATTTTTTACACTCTCTATCTTTACAAGTATATAATAGATGTTTTTTTCTCTCCTTTACCTTCTATTTCCTTTATTAAACCCAAACCTTCTCACAGCAGATCAACAATAGTATGAATAGTGAAATTATTTCTGTGACAGCATCTGAAATTTCATGTGGGTTTAGCCATTGTGGCATCTACAGAACTGCAAAAGAATATTTTACCTCACTGTTATGTTTAGATGTAAACAAATGCATGTTTGTTGTTGATGTTGTTGTAAATACAGGAGAAAAGGCTCCTCTCAATGACACTAGGAGACTGTGGGTGGCTACATCAAAGTGAAGTATCGTCTACTCCACAGCCCCTAATGAGTTACAGGGTTTAGCAGCTTTGACTGGCTATGCCATCTGTGAATAAGAAAACAATCTCTGGCCCTGCCAGCATGCCAGACTCCTGTGGGTCTGTGAAGGGCTCGCTGCTTTTATTTCCACTAGCACCTCTTGTGCCTGTTTGCTCTGCTAGTTTTAATAGCTGGAAGCCCTTTGTAGTATCACGGTCAGAATTTATTTACATTAGAAATGTATTTCTGATTGCCGTTTTCAGAACAGAAAGCTTCTGTTTTTCATAAAACATTCGCCTTGTTTCTACATCGGCCAAATCCCTAAATTAGCCACAACAAAGTGCACTTCCTAAGCCATGTACGCCCTCACCTTCGAGGACGAGGTCTAATCAAGGCAGTGCATTTTATGAAGGTTATTAATGCGGACGGCCATAATCGTGGGTCGTAGAAATGCTGCACCACACACAGCTTAACGTCAGAAAAACAGCAGACTGGTCTGTGACTAGGGTGAAGATGAATTAAATTCTTATGTCGCTTTAGTTTCGGGTTAGTTCAAACAACCAAAGATTTTGTACATTCAAATCCAGGGACTGACCGAAAACGTGTTTGTTTAGACGCAGGCATTTACGACGTATCGTTCCGTCGCAGTGCACTCACAAACAAAGACAGATAGGCTGGAAACAAGTCATTTAATTAGTGCTGCAAGCCCCATCCCTGACTGCAGCAACCAATTATACATTCCACAGGCATCCACAGGTCCTATTTCACGGGAGGAAAGCAAATCTTTTCTGGCCCAGGCTCATACAGTACATCTTTCCCCTTCCATTTAAGCGAAGGTAAATAGCAGAGACAGACAGCTTCATTAGACGGCATCTGAGGGGCAGGCAGGGGCGGATTGTCGCTTAAATAGTGGGCTTTTACTGGAGGGCTAACTGGCGACCTCGGATCAATTACAGCTGACATTATTGTTTGTCGTGAGCTCTTACAGGACAGAGGAGGAGAGGCAGGATGGGCCCGAGCTCCGCCGAAAATGTAATTTTCCTCCTCTTTTGCCTTCATTCCACAAACAATAAATCACTCAGTTGAAGAGATAATAAAGTGCCAAGTAGGAACTGGTTTAATTTTTGTCAAGGGAAATCTTCCATCCTCACCAGGATAATGCAGCAAGAGAAGATGGCTACAGGGTAGCTGTTAACATTGTGAGAGCTGGGTTTTTACTCATACTCTTGATGCTTTATTGTGCTGTTAGTCATCATGTTACCTATCATTGACTGCCATGTTATCTATCATTGTGATTACTATCAGAAAGATAGAGTGCTTTAGATTAATGCCATATGTACTGATGGTTTTAACATAAAATGTTGCACTCAAACCTTTCTCAAATATACATGGAATTATCGTTTTTACTTATTATCATTTAATTATTACTGTTGTTCACTCTGTCTGCGTGAAACACATATAAGACTTATAAAAAACCTAATTTTAAGTTTTTAGATATAAAAAAAAGCTTTAGGTTTAAGCTACCTTTAAGACAGGGATGTGTCATTTACTAACAAAACCAGCAGACGACTTGCCAAAATCGTAAAATGTAACATCTGATATATTTGATCAATTTTATAACTATATATATTTTCGTTGCTTAATACGCTGATCACATGCATCAGATTGCTTATTTGTATTGTAATAAAATACCATGAATCAAGGATATTATTTTTTCTAATGATACCAGATTGTATAATATGAATAATACGATTTTATGCATTGCATAAAATTGCATTTTAAAATTAAAAAATTACAGTATATGAAATCAGACCCTTCAGAATAACCAAATTATGCTTGTACATCTCTACATGTTTTTGAAAAGAAGACCTATAACACAAACATAAATAAGGCTAATTCAAATTGTCTGTATTCCCAGTATAGTTGTAGTTAGAATCACACAGCGAATAATCACTTGGTGTCCACAATATTGTGTATTAATGGTTTGTGCTCTCCTCAAAGTGTGAAGAAACACCCAGCAGTGCTGCATAGCTCATAATAGTTACTTCCTGCCTTGGAGAGGCAGATACAGTTTTGACCTCCATGACTTTCACGTGTTGTGAATTGGCTCAAAAAAATTGCAAGTTAGAACTTGGTAGGAAAACTGCACGTTAGTACATTGAAAGGTTAGTGTATAGAAAAACTACTATTTAATACATAGAAAAACTGCAAGATACAATATACCAAACTGCAAGTTAGAATTGACTAAATTAAGTGAGAATATACATTTAATGCAAAAGTCTGGTCCTATAGGGCAGTGCTGTATTACAGCTGTCCACAACCAGAATTTAAGACTGATTATCTAATGGGATCTAAAAAGAGCTTCAGAAAAAGTGACCAATATAGTGCTAACATTCGTAATCAGTGACAACTAGCGCAGGGGGGTTGTGGTGACTGGGCCCCATAATGTTTTTATTGGTCCCCCTATCGTCACTTATGCAATTTTACATTGATGACTTATGCGTATCTGTGATAACATATCGAATCACCATAACATAACATAAAATACTGTAAACATTAGCACACCAACCTGGTTGAGGTAAATATGTTTTTTTTTTTTTGTTTTTGTTTTTTGGTCGAGGCCACACTTTTTTAATGTGCTCTGGGACCCATAAGATCTTAGTTAGTAGTACTAATACTGATGTATATTGTCCTGCATTGTTGATTTGCCATGTATTGTTTCATGGTTGATTTGCTTTAAATGTTATTTAGTTGGCGTACCACAATATGAAAAAAGAATGGTTAACTTTAAACACCATAACCACTTCATAAGATGTGGAAATTCCACAGACTTCTGTTCTTAAGTTCTGCTGGAAGGCCTTGGTGAAACCCCTCTTAGCTTGTCAGGTATCCTTACTGTGCTTTGAATAGGCCATTATGGCTGAAACATCACTTAAGGATGGAGAAACATGAAAGGAGGTAGTACAGGCAGAAAGGGAGAGAGAGATTAGGCCCTGGAGAACAGGCTGCTACTGTATGCCCAAGCAGCAGCCTCTCAGACGCTACACACACAGTGGAAGTCGGTCAGCACAACAGACATCATTCATTGCGGGGAAATGATAAAGAAGAGGCATTTAAATGACAAAAGCAAAGTCATATCATCCTTTAATACACTTCTCCCCGCCCTTCACTTGTGTATGTTGATTTGCCGAAATCCAGTCAGATCTTGCTTGGGGAATCACAAAGGCGCGGCACCACTCAATCTGGCTCTCGAGGAGCTCTGAAAGGTGGATGTGTGCATGAATGCCTCACTCAATTTGTTTGGATGTAGCGCTGTAAGTATCCTGCAATCACACTGCACTGCTTTGGTGCGTTTTAATTGAGTCCGGTCCTGGGAGCCGTAATTGATTCAGACTCTCGAGCGGAGGCGCCTTTACAAGGTGCTGCTTGGCTTCTCCCTCTTTAATCCTCTCCTTCTTTCTAATGTTTGGGAATGTGTTTTCCCAGTGAATCCGCTGGCCATCTTTCTTATGGAAATCAACTGTGCTTTTTCCAAGGAAAGCAATGACACAGAAGGGGAGGGCTGTTTTTTTTCTTCTCCTCTTCTCAAACGTTGTGTCTGAAGCCTTCCTGATGTAGATCCGCTCTCACCCCTTGGCCACTGATATTTTGTACAAAAGCAAAGCAGACTTGTTTAGTGTATTATCCCTCTGTGTTTCTGTCCCCTTTACCTTGAGCCAAGTGATAGAGGGAGGTGTGTGTGTGTGAGAGAGAGATAGAAAGAGAGGAGGGGTGCAGGAGCTCAATCAATTCCACAGGAGACGCTGAAGTTTTCTTTCAAGCACTTGAGTAGAGCCTTTGAATGCTGGAGACCAAAAATTTCCCCGTTACTTTTGATCCCCCAGTTCAAAGTGAGGAGAGGCAGTGAGTGGGTCCGCGGTTCAGGGACACACACCAGGCTGTGACCTTATTTGTGTGCACATGTCCTTTGAAAAAGGGGGACAGTTTCGCTTCCACCTATTTAATCACTGTCTCAGGATGTAGAACACTGGCTCCCAGTTACATTGTATATGAACTGAACTCAACTTTTGAAAAGATCTAGAACTGTCCTTAACAGGAAGAAATATTAGAAATGTAAGAACTCAAGATTTAAGATTCTTGACTACTTCTAAGTCACTATTCAAATGTAAGCAAATGTGTGACACTGACCATGTTAAGGCCTTTGCACCAAATGGTCAAGTTTCATCCTTAAAGATTTATATGGCTTTTTTACATTACATGTTTTGTTTATTTCTAGTGAAAATAAGTTAACGCATCCTCTACAGATGGAAAATCAAAACATGTAATTTGACCAAGGGCACTCAAACTTCTCCATATGTCCGTGTGAAGCTATCTGGGCAGTGAGTGTTTATTTGCTCAGAATAAATGCAGTGTCAGTCTAAGCATCTACAGTGGACTATCAAAAAATCACTGAAATTGTTCTTCAAACTAGCTCATACAATATCAACTGCTTTTGCGTGCTACATTTTACAGTGTTTATGTTTATTTACATCTATTCTAGTGATACATGGTGTTTTCACAAGCAAAAACACACTTATTGTCCAGATAAATTTTAATACATAAGCTGCCAGAACAGCTTCAGTGCACCTCAGCGTTAATTCTCTAGAACTGAATTGGAGGAATGAACACTGTTCTTCCAAAATACATAGAAAGATACAGAAGTATTTCATCATAGTATAAAGATTATCAGTCAGAATAACTTTTTATATTGATTTCCAGTAACCCTTCACTCTAATGGGACAATTGGAACTAAACCTTGCCAGCAAAATACCCCCCCACAGTATAGCAGAGCCACCGGACCCCCTCACTACAGAGGTCAAGCACATGCATTCACCCACTTGTGGAGAATATGATAATGGATGACAGATCTGACAGTATCACTTATTCCACTTCTCTATAGACCAGTGCCAGTTGCTTTTGTGTTTGTCCTTACGTATTGCACTGATGCACAATGTGCGCATTTGACTACAATGTCCAGCTCTGATTACTGATGTCTTTCCCATAGATCTTAATGCAGATGTCACTTTAGTCTCTGTTGAAACACTGTTCAGTTCAGTGGTCTTTGTGACTGTAGCTTGTGACATCTGTGCCTGATATGACCCCCCCCTTTCAAAGTCACTTAGATCTGTTCCTCTTGCTGTCTTGTTCCAAAATCGAGGTTAACTAGGCTGCTCAGCATTTAATACATGCCACAGAGCATAATATGATGGTAATAATAATAATAAGAAGAATAACAATAATAATAATAATAATAACAATAACAGTAATAATTGTATCATGCATGCACCTGTCTGGAAGCATCTGCGCTCGTTATGTTTCTCCACTCATTTTTTCAGGTTTTTTTTTTAATTGTCATCATATGCACGTCTATGCATAGAGAATAACTATACAAGCACCACAGTCTCTGGCCCAAATACCCAAATACTTATAATTAGCTTGTTGCCATCTCTGGATGCATACTTATTTTTAATTAGCACTGTTTTAGCTAGTTATTTCAGTAATGGCTTTCATGTATGCCTGTTTTGAATGCATTTACTATTAATAGTGAGACATTTCCATAATTTCACAATTTTCTACGCAGAGCTTAATTGAGATATGTTTAAGACTTTATCATCTCTGTTATCATTATCATCGCTATAATTATAGTATAATCGATGTAACCATATGTATTATTAACATTGACTGTAAAATATTTATGCCTATTGCTAATGAAGATAATGATTTGAAAACAACACTACAGGGAAGAATTACAGTATTGAATTTTGCAAATTGGTTATTATTCCAATGAATATTTGTTAGGCTGTGTCAGCAACATCATCCACATGATGGATGAGATGGGAATCGTTTGCAGGCATTTTCTGGGTGCTCACTGTTTAACTCTCTTCCATGCTGAGCACTCCTTCCATCTTCATTTAACCATTGTTAGCCCAGATTTAATGCCAAAATAATGAGTCCTTTAAATTTCTCCCATTTCTGCCCTGTTTCAGGTTTGGAACTGCCATTCATGATGATGCCCCACCCCCTGATCCCTGTCAGCCTGCCTCCTGCATCAGTCACCATGGCAATGAGTCAGATGAACCACCTCAGCACCATCGCCAATATGGCCGCCGCAGCACAGGGACAGAGTGCCCCATCCAGAATGGTGACATCAGTGATTAAGGTAACCCACGGTGCCGCTCGCTCATTGTGTTGTACACATTCTCTCGTCAGCCGTGGAGGGGGGGGAGGGTGCTCCGCTGCATGATCTGTGCTTTCTCGCGCCGTCGCCGGGGCACAGCGTACCACAATAGCCTCGGCCAGAGGAGAAAGGAGGGGAGAGGCAGAGAAGGGGGGAAGAAGGAGGGGAAAATGGAGGGATGCAGTGTTAAGAGGCTGGGTTGAAGAGTGCTATAGGAAGCTAACTGTGCTGTAAGTGTGCTGCACTGCTCTGATGTTCAGAGGCAGCCACTGTAGCAGCGATTATAGGAGCTGTCTGCCAGCAGGCTGGTGTAGTGTAATGGCCGCGGATGTGTGTGTATCTGTTTGTTTTCGAACCTTTTTAAGGACAAAATGTCCTGACTTTGCAGGGAAACCATGGGAAAACCAGAGCTAATCTACACTGTTCGGTGCCAACAAAATGATCTTGTTCCAGTTTTTTTAACTAAAAGGGCAAAAACATATATTTTTGGTTACTGAGTTCAAGATTAGGGTTAGATTTAGGGCTAGGCTAAGCAAATTACGTGAAGGTACTGACATTGCATACATATTACATACATATTTACAATACTGTGTAAGAGTCTGAGAGCACACACACACACATTTTCTAAACCGCTTATCCTCCTGGGTCACGGGGAGTTGGACGCTGGAGCCTATCCCACCTCTCATTGGGCAGGAGACAGGAAACACCCTGGACAGGTCACCCTCATTCACACCTAGGGCC
This sequence comes from Colossoma macropomum, assembly GCF_904425465.1. Taxonomy (NCBI): domain Eukaryota; kingdom Metazoa; phylum Chordata; class Actinopteri; order Characiformes; family Serrasalmidae; genus Colossoma; species Colossoma macropomum. The sequence goes on along the minus strand of NW_023494784.1, from coordinate 17,027,022 downwards.
AGTTTAGTGTTTCCAGTTTGCTTGACTGCATGTTTTTGGACTGTGGGAGGAAGCCAGAGAACCTGGAGGAAACCCACACAGGCACAGGAAGAACATGCAAACTCCACACAGAAAGGACCCTGCTTGCCCGACCAGGGAATCGAACCCAGACCCCAGTAAGTGGAACAAACATGAAAAAAATAGGAGTTCCCAAAACTGGACATAAAGTGTCATTAAAAGATGGAGAGAAAAATGGGATTCTTCACTACTGCTACAATACCTGGTAGACCAGCACAACCATCACCCTCAGATAACCAACACTTAAAGCTTTCATCATTGAGAGAGAGAGAAGAAAATCAAACTCAAAGGTCAGAACCAATCCACAGGTGTTTCTATTCATCCTTCTACTGTAAGAAAACAACTCAGTGCTATGATCAAGGAGCCGTTACTGAGAAAAGAAAACAGACAAAAAAGAACAAAATTTGCAAGTCAAACAAAGAAGCTGCTGATATTCTGAGAACAACAAACTTACCACCCCAGAGTCTGGACTTCATCATCATTGAGTGTGTTTGAGATTACTTAGATGGTCAGAAAGAGAAAATGCAACCAACATCTAAGAATTTTGGAGATTTGGAAAAACATCCCTGCATTTTTTTTTTTAAATATTGAAAACAAGTCTTTACCGCGAAGGATAAGCGGTTTAGATGATGAATGAATGAATGAAAACAAGTCTTTGAATTATATTATTTATTATTATTTTATTATTTATGTGTAATTTTCTGCTAAATATATATTTTTAGATTCTTTTTTTATTACGGATGCTGAAAAATGGATAACTTGTCCTTAATGGCCATTTTGACTGCAAATTAAACAAATTTGGGGTAGTCTTTGCCTTTTGCATATTGTTGTTGTTGTTATTGTTTTCTTCCTTGACATTGTGTGACAATTGTATAATGATTCGACCAATAGAAATGCTCGAGACTTGCTTGGAACAAAATCTCTTTACATGAACTCACTTTAAAAGTTAAGAACGTTTTTGGCTTCTCTGCAAAGTCAACATTTTAGAGAGTTGTCTTCCTTTGGGCTCCAACACCCCCTGCGACCCAGGAAATAAGCGGCTTAGGTGATGAGTTTTTCTTTGGACAGCGACAATATATATGTATTTACACGTGTGTGTATATATGTATATATATTTATGTATGATCCCACATTCTGACATTGTATAAAAACAAATCTGTGTGTGTCTGGCAGGAGCGGGTGCCTGACAGTCCCTCCCCTGCTCCTTCTCTGGAAGACGGCAGAAGGCCGGGGAGCCGTCCATCGTCCCAGCGCAGCAGCAGTGTCTCTAGCTCCCCTGCACACACCGAAAGCTCCTCCGACAGAATCCGTACGTCTGCTCTGTCTCGCACTCTCCACCTCCCCTCTCTCTCTTCATCTCCCCTATCATCTTTTCCTGTCCTTTCTCTCTCTCTCTCTCTCTCTCTCACACTCTCTCTATGCACACAGCCACACAAGCACTCAAGAGCCTGCACTTGTGCTAAAAATGCCCATTGTCATGAGAGAATGTGTCCCTCTTCTCATTCCATTGTTTTTCATCAACTGAGAGACCTATATATTCGTATCTTTTTCTGCATTCACTTCCAAATTAAATATTGTGCATTATCTGTTCTCCACTCCTGCAAATTGTAAATATATATATATATATATATAATTCCAGGCCAATATATGCCCATTGTCAAGGTTCAGAACCGTTGGACAACTGTGTGCTCATATTTCAATCACATTCAGCTATATCAGTGAAGATAAGACCTCAGTTACAAGTATATGCCTTTCTATAGTAGCCTGTTTCAGTACAAATGCACTCATCCATGGTGTAACAACTCACATGCTTATGTTAGACTTTGATCAGATACCTGAGAACCTGAGAACGCAGGCCTATCCTGTTCTATTTCTACTGTTGCACATGCAGACACATTAATACTAGTATGTATACCAGTTTGAGTCTGTCAGTAATATATTATGCTACCTTCAAATATATTTAAGGATATTTTAGGACACAGTGTCCATATAGAAATAGCCCTAATTTATGCACTGTATGTTCAAACGTTTGTAGACATCTGCTCATCCAACATTTCTACTGAAATTAAGGGGTATTAGTTGGGAGTTTTGCTGCAGTAACAGTCTATAATTTTCTGAGAAGGCATTACACTGTATGTTGGAACATTGTGAGTGATCTTTGCATTCAGCTACAAGAGTATTAGTAAGGTCATGGAACTGCTGTTGGGTGATTAGTTGTGAATCACAAGCGCCACTCTAACTCATCCCAAAGGTATTGGATAGAGCTCCATCACTCCGGCCCAATGTTGGGGGGCTTTATAGACCTCTAGCCAACGCTTTGCATTGGGCATGGTGACCTTAGGCTCATGAGTGTCCAGTTCTGTTTGCAGAGCTTTTCTATGGAGATTATTCAGTATTTGAAGTATCGTATGTTTTATCGGACAAGCATCAAATTTGTTGTTTCCGTGTACAGTAGACCACCCATTACAGTTTACTGTTTTGAGTCATTCCTTAAAGAAGTTATTGAAAGTGTTCATTGTACTTTTTCCATTCAGGACCAACCTGAATGGGAAAAGTGTCTGGCCGTCATTGGTTTTCACCAATTCAGAATCACAACCACACTAAAATTGTACTGATGGTTCTACGTGCAAGACAGGGCATTAGCAAATAGGATTTTGATTGACTGGCCCATTGATTTGGAGATGAGGTTTACCACAAATCACAAACAGATGAAAGCCAAGGACATTTTCACCTCCTCCAGCATGAGGCACCTTTTTTCACAGGCACAAATCATTATTCATCACTAGACGTGCCTTTTTATTACAGTGACCACTGATTGAGAAGATGTGACTGTAAGATGACTTTGTCTGTTCTTTTGAAGCTGTTCACCAGAATGGGCTTTCCATGAACCAGGCTCTTTTGGGCCTCTCGCCCAGCATCCTTCCCGGACCTAAGGAGGGTGACCTGGCCACTCATGACATCGGCCATGAGGCCAAGAGAATGCACCCCGAGAAAGGTCAGCACTCTTTCTTTGTAGCATATAACTACAGTGTTGAACAGTACCACTTCATATGTGAAAAAAGGTGCCAGCAGTGGGATTGAGCATCATTCCAAATTTCCCAATTCCGATACCACTAACCATTCTTTGCCTTTGTTCTGATTCCTAAAGAAAAAAGAAAGGCAAGGTAAGCTATGCATACTTCATTACAGATCAAACAGTGCCTAACAAACAACATAAAAAAGTTTCTACTTTCTTTGGTCCTTTCTGCCATTGGAAAGCCATGGCTGTAGGAGTTATTTAAAGCTAGAAGTTTAATATTTTATTTATTAGATTTCTATGGATTAGATTTCATACATATTTAGTTAAACAGCAAAATTACATTTTAAAGTCAGCCTGATACCAGAATTGCAAATTTTGCCTTGTTAGTTCTCATTCTTGGTCATATTAAGGAATTTTTCAAATAATGGAAATTTTATTTTCCTGTAATCTTAGTGTAGTGAA